>NC_092857.1:15511473-16115079 GCF_039878825.1 Excalfactoria chinensis | reverse complement strand
TTCACTAAAAATTTTTGCTTCTAGGATTAATACCTATGATTTGAAACCCAAGGAGTGCAGTGAGATTCTGTACATGTGCCAACAGCAAACATTTGTTGCCTGGGAATTTGGCTCCTTTGTCAGAAAGTGATAAAGTCAGAACACGTTTTACCATTCAGATGGAGTGGGAAAGGATAAGAAACACAGTATTTGCCATTTTATTGACCACCATCAATATCTCACAATAAAATTAAAGAAAATGTTTATTTCAGTCTGACATGTTTTATTCTCATTATGGTGTGAACACTTGTGTGGCAATTGAGCAATCAAGTGTATTTTCCTAGATCAGTTACTTATGTCAAATAGTAGGGGACAAAAATCTCTAATCACATTAAGTTTTAAACTACAAGCAATATTGGCAGAATATATACACCAGGGCCCAATGTAAAACATGCAAAGCATCATCATTTACGTACTGCTTTCTTTAATCTATGAAGATGCTGAATGCTTGAAGATCATTCCCAAGACTTTTTCCTCAGATTCTTGAAATTCAAGAACTGGAAAACAGTGGAGCCTTTTCTGCATGGAAAACCTTTTTCTGAGATGGACACATGGCTTCATTAGAGTGATTTAAATTAATAGTAGAAAATCTCACAAGAGAAACAGCTGTTGATGAAGCTATTTATAGGGTGGTGGGATGGTGAAGGTGGAGCATTGGTGGATCTGTCAAATTTAGTATTACATTCAGAAAGGTAGGTTTTCTGAACTAGAGAGAAGTTATGTGACTTCCTTATACTTTCAAGAAATTCCAGTGGAGATCTTGGAGCTGAAAAGACTTTCTCTCTCTGGAAACACAGATGCTTTTAAAATAGTAAATAAAGATTTCAGCATAAGAGAATCCTAATCTATTTTTCATTAAAATTTCCCATTTCTAAGCTGCCTGTTTATTGCATGTGACAAATCTTGTCCTGTTTGCCTTGTGGAAGACTGACCACTGTTACCATGTAGTAGACATTTTCCATCACTCTGTGATATTTCTTGTCTCTTATACATGCTCTCCAAGCAGAGTGAAATTATTTGACTTCATTTGTAAACTAGTTGAGAGAAAACCAAAAGGTGCAACTACATTGCTTCCACATCCACTTTGGCTTTCAGCTCCTGACTAGGCATGCCACTTATTTTTGTGTGTAGTTACATGCAAATGCATTCCTAATATTCTTTGTAGCTGCCATAGCTGAGGCTCTTTGCAGGTAAGCCCATGGCTACTCAAGTCTGCAATAAGCACTCAGTCTCCCCTGTTCTTTGCATATCACCTGGTCTGCCCAGAGAAAGGATGTAAATACCTCTTGTCTGCAGCAAGTAGGAAGTGTCCCAAAACATCTATTTTTACCAAAGTGAAGCCAGGTTGCCATGCTGCAGTCGAAACAAAGAGCAATTAGTAGTACATTGAAAAGATACAAGAAAAGAAATCATACAAAGGGGAGTCCTTGCTGCTATCTCACTTTCCTGATTCTTATCTTTTACTTCCTATTTCTGGCTTTTTATTCTGGACTCTGCAGCTCTGCTTCCTTTTGGTGTTTCCCTTTGAATCTTAGCTTGTCGTACTGCATTGTGCTTATTGCTTTTAGTAAAGGAAGCCTAGGAAAAGGTTGGATCATTCAGGAATGCGCAGGAATATATTTTTAGTTTAGGGACTGCCTTCTGGAAATCAGCAACAAGGATTCTAAGTGCTTAAGATAGAGTTGAAGAGGTTGACATTCTGCCTACAGAATAAATTGAGCTAAGCTTTGGAGTATTGCCCTTGTGGTTAGATTGCTCCTGTGCATCAACCACATCCATGTGCCACCAAGTGTTTCATTTCATGGTGATCTTCAACAGATTTGTCAAACTTTTCCAAGGGCATAAATGCAAACTCTAGGCTCCCAAGAAAATTCAGAAGTGGATTCTTTGAAAACAAAGTAGAAAAACTGTGCTCTGAAGTACTCTTTTGGAACTGAAGTTCATTGCTCACTGATGCTGAAGCAGCAGTTACTTCGTTCTCTGCAAACACTGTATTACATGGTGATGTAATTATTATGTAAATTGGCACCAATTTATACTGTAAATTTGAAACATTTTTAGCACGGATATGATCTGATCCAGAAAATCTTCCACTTTTAAAGTATATTTATTCTGCAAGTTAAATAATGGTGTCAAATATTCTGCTGTTGATAGCTAGGGAATCTTCATTAATTCCCTTCACAGCAGTTTTCAAGGGAGGGCTTTACAGGCTAAAGCTGATCGTTGGAAAGAAATGCTTAATGGATTCAACAGGTAAAACAACGAAGGAACACTAAAACCAGAGGGAGCAAGCAATGGATTTATTTCACCACTTGGTCAGTGGACAGTGTGGGAGATCATTATTTCTTTCATGACACTCATGTATACTCCAGACCTCTATCTGTTCATATTGTTTTCTTCCATTACGTGTATATTTTGATCCATTGTAATAATTTACTTTGGCTTCTACCTCCAAACACAGAATAGAGTTTCCATTTTATTCCAAATAATATTGGCTTGTTGCTAGGGAAGCGTGCTGATTTCTTTTACAATTTCTTTTCTTCACCACATCTGTGTGTAATTTTTTTATCATCTCCCTAGGACATTTTCCCTGTGAGAAACCCAAATGCAAAATGGTGCCCTTTCAGATCTTGTTTGGTGTTTCACATGGAGACTGCCTCCTAAATTTATTTATGTAAAAGGATTTTACCATCTTGTGTTTACTATCAGGCATAAATGCCTATGTGCCAGTGTGTATGGGTCTGCACACTCCTCTATTAGCCATTAATGAGCAGGCAGAAGTGAATTTAAGGGTAGATGCAAATTAACTTAGGAGAGTGACTGGGTGGAGAGTCTTCCTGCTCTTCATTGCTCCAAACCTGTAGGGTTTAGTATACAGAGGATGTGACCTGTTTTCTGGGCTTACTTTAGCAAGCAAAGTAAGCCTGGGGACTGATATGGCAACTGCTCTGCTTTGGCTGAGCTGTGTCTGTGATGGGGTCAGAAACAACACAACCCTTTCTGATCTATCTGCCCCTTACACTTCTGCTCCTCCTCAGACTCAGCTACAATCTTACTTCCATGCTTGTATTCTCAGAGGATAGATGCACAGGATTTTAAATATACGGTCACCAGCTACTATTCATTGCTGTCACTTCATGGCTACAAATAAAACGTAGTCAGTTTATGTGGAATGTCATCTTTAATGTTTCAATTTTTATACTTTAAACTCACTGCTCGTGATCCTGCCTTACATGTGAAAACAGTTATGAGTTAGCACGTGCATGCCTCTGCCTGCCAGCTGCAGTGTTTAGCAGTAATGTATTTTGAGTGATTATATACTTCTAAGATGGATATGGTTATTGCAAATCTTTACCGTAGTGTAGACCCTTTCTGATGTGTTAAATCTCCTACTCCCCCTCCACACTGCCCCTGCTTTTCCTTCCCACCTCACTTCCTATCCTATCCTATCCTATCCTATCCTATCCTATCCTATCCTATCCTATCCTATCCTATCCTATCCTATCCTATCCTATCCTATCCTATCCCACCCTACCCTACCCCACCCTACCCTACCCCACCCTACCCTACTCCACACTATCCCATCCCATCCTGGCTTTTATAACCATATACACCAGATGAAAATTCTCTCAAATGCAACATAAATCATGTTTTCTTTTTCTTCACAAGAAAGAAGAGTTAAGCATTTTGTTTTGAACCTGTCAGTGCACATTTGCATTCATGAAGAGACTTTCCTAATTGGCTGTATTTCCAGCATATTTACAGACCTCTCTTCTATTTGGCAAACTCCTGGCAGCATCCCCAGCCCAAGCGGGATGCAGGATTCCCAAATGGTGTGCTGGTCACATGCAAGTTTATGTTGACTCCCTTCCCACTAACTTCAGTGGCAGCAACTTTCACTGTTCTTGGTTTTATTTATGATCAGGCTTATTTCATTTTTCCTTTCCTGCAGATCTTTATTTCTCTGGAGCAGAAATTTCCATCTCTCTGGTGGCTCATCTGTCTCACTGAACTCCTAGCTTGTTTGCTGTTTCTTGTCAAGGCTTTGGCACTGTGAATAGAGTCTAAGAGGGATGGGGGGAAAACTGATGCTTATTTTCTGTTTATTTACGCTGTTTTCACTCAGGAACATCACCAGGGCATCCCACAGGTCTCAGTCACTGGAGGTGACATAGGGAGAGAGGTAGATTTCCCTCTGATCTGCACTGGGGCTGTGGACCAGTGCTGGCAGAGGATGGAGGATCCCTCTTGGTCTGTGAAATTAGGGACATCTCATTTTCCACAGTTTCCTGCAGAATAGCCCACAAAATGTTTTCATTCTGGCCTTATTCTAGCAATACCCTCTGAGTAGGATGTTTAGTTCAGCTCCACTTAAATACCAATTAGAAAGTACTATTTCAAGCAGGCAGGAAAAACATCACTGAAATATCTGAGCTCGGACTCTAACTGCCATGATCTCATTTTGCACTTTACAGCAACTGTCCACCTCCCCTGGAAGGCAGAGTGCAGATTTTTCTGTCCAAAATCACCATGGATGTGGGACAGCCACCATGCTGTCCCTGGCTCCCTGTGTGCATGGGGCAGAGTGGTGCTGCCAGCAGCTGCCAGCCTGAAGGAAGGTATGCATCCTTCTTGTTTCTTTTTCTTTTCTTTTTTTTTTTTTTTTCTTTTTTTTTTTTTTTTTTTTTTTAGTTGTGTGGTGTGTTTTTTTTTTTTCTTTCTTTTTCTTTTTTCTTTTTTCTTTTCTTTTTTTTTTTTTTTCCTTTTGGCAGTCGTCCTTGAGCATTTGAGACGGATGTGAGAGTTTTCAGTCCTCATGCAAAACAACCAACTAAACATAACAGATTACATCAGCTCAGGCTTTTCAATTCCTGGATGGCAGTAGAGTGCTAATCCAACCTTCATCCTGGATTTCATAAACTGAAACAAGGGAGGCTGGCAGGAGCAGCGCTGCCGGATTGAGGAAGCTGACGACGGTACAGCATGTGGGCAACACGCTGTATAAAGCTCATAAACTTGTAGGCTGATGTGTGCAGCTACTGCTTTGGATTCTGTGCCGCTGCTTCCTTCTGCACCAGACGCTGGGCTGAACACTGCAACCTGCTCCCTGGGACCGAGCGTTGACCCCTGCGAGACATGAAGGGCTTCCTGTTGCTCACACTCCTCCTAATGCCTGCACACGCTGGAGCTGCTTGGAGTGCGAAATATGCGGTCGATTGCCCCGAGCCTTGTGACAGTAATGCATGCAAAAGCACCTTGCGCTGTAAGCGGACGGTGCTGGACGACTGCGGCTGCTGCCGGGTGTGCGCAGCAGCGCTGGGCGAGACGTGCTATCGCACAGTCTCGGGTATGGATGGTGTCAAGTGCGGCCCGGGGCTGAAGTGCCAATTTTACACTGAGGAGGATGACTTTGGTGATGAATTTGGTATCTGCAAAGGTAATGACCTTCACAATGCATGCACCCACTGTGGTGATTTGACAGCAGCCTACGTGTAGCCTCCTGCCTGGAAGGTCTAAAAGGAGATTTTTCAAACTCAGCTCTTAGCCAAGAGGAAAGTGGGAGATACCTGCCTTTATCAAAAGGTGTTACATGTAGGAGGGGCCAGGATTACTGATGGTAGAGCATTGTTTGGGATCAGGGACATCTGTGAGGAAGGACGGATGGGTTGTGTGCAGAGATGATAAGAATTGTGGTTGAGACTTTGGTGACTCAGGAGCTGACCTGACCCCTTTGCTGAGCTGAGGGTGGCTTTGTGTGGCATGCAAAGACCTTAATCCTGTGTATCCAACCTTGCCAGAGGACGTTGTGCCTTATTCATTCCTGCCTGTGAGGTGTTCAGCTGCTCTGGGGATGCAGTCAGGGCAGGCAGAGCCCTGTGGCAAGAGATGGGGAGTGGGAGGGTGTGGGCTGCCTCTGCCTGCAGCTGCTGCCAGGTGGGATGCACCTCTCATCAGCTCGGCAGAATCCATCTAAGAGCATCATTGCTTCATGCAAAAATGAGAATCTTCTGAAGGAGAGAAGGAATTGGGTTGATGAGAGGTTGGAGAAAGCTTTTAAAATAAATCATTAATAATAATGCTTTACAAAGCATGAAAGCAATGAGTTTTCCTGCATTTGTGTGCCACTTCAGTGAGTAGATACAGATATGCCTCTGAATAACTTCCTTAAACACACAGGCGTCTTGGCAGTTAAATGTTATGAGTATTAATAATCATAGTGAAAGGCATGACTGAGGACCAGGCACTGCAAAAATCATTCAGGCTGACTTACACAGAGCATGCATTTATTTACACAGGGATGTGAAAGTGAATGCATGTGCATGTTTGAGGGTGAAATTCAAAACCCTCATTTTGTTTCTAAAGGGTAGAATTTGCACGTAAGTGCCATGTCTTTGGTGTGCCCACCAAAATTACTTTCATGAGATAGCTGACTGATCTTCATTTTACTAAAAGTATTGTAGTGCATGGTACCATAGCCTCAAATCATTCTAACAGCTATTTGAACAGTTCTTTACTATCCTCAAATGAATGTCTTTCAATGGCACACTTAAAAATGGAAAAAGAAATGCTAAAGGAGATGAGATCTCAGTCTTTGACGCAGAATTTTGGAGGCACTGTTGAAAATACAAAGTATTCCAACAAACAAAAGAAAATACTCTCAATAAATGCCTAACTGGAGCAGAAGTTGTAAATTACTACTTAAGACTTGTATTGCCCATAGGTAGATTTGCACTTAATATTACGGGGCTCATTTCTAATTTCTTTCTTTCATCTCTGCTCAGAGACAACACAGTCTCTTTCTGTACTTATGTGAATGCCATCAGGCGAAGTGTAGGGACAAGTATTCTTAACTTAGGTATCCATTTACAGCTATGTTAGCAGATTACCTACTAATTTCAATGACTTCTGTATTTGCATTAATTCTTGGAGTCAGGGAGACTGGATTCTCTCTAATATCTTGTGACCAATTTATTTTTAGATAGTGGACAAAAAACCTGAACTCCCTGTTCTTCAGTGTCTGAGTTCTGGGATTTGTAGAAAATGCACAGTGTGTTTCAGAGCAGCTCTCTGAGTATTGATTCATGTTGTTTGTGGTTCTTATCTTAAAAGTGCTGTAAGGGTTTCCATATTCTTATCAGCAGCAATGTCATTATTATTCAAAACAGTCCATGAAGACTGGTGCTCTGCACTTTTATTACTAAGATACCTTTCTGTCACAGTGAGAATCTACTCTTGCTTCCCTTAAATCACTGCAAGCTATCTAGTAATTTATGCAGGAGCAGGTCCCTGCCACACACAATTTACAAACTGCAAAATTGACTAAAATCTCCCATTTTTGTCAGATCTTAAGAGCATCATCAGTGCCAGGGTTATTGCATAGTCCCTTGGATTTGGGCTAATTTCCTTTCCCTTGTGCCCAGCTTTGCTTTCTGAGCTGAGTAACCGAGCACTCACAACATACGGATTAAGGCTTCATGGGATGTGTGCTCTCAGCCCTGCTCATCCTTCGGGGAGGACTGTGCACACACAAACTGCTTCTTACAAGGCTTGGGTTTTGTTTTATGTGGACAAACGGCAAATCAAAGGCTGTATGTGAAAGGAGGTGTGTGAATACTTGGTGAGATCCTCCAAGCTAAGATGATTCACTGTGTGATGCTCAGCAGGGAATGCCCAGCAGAGAACTGGTTGGATCTCCAGTGCTTTTCCTTATTGGAAAAGTGCCCGATGGGTACACGGAGAACTGTAAAATGTTGGCTTCATTTTGGGGAATTTTCCTGATTTTTCGTATACACCAGGCTATATAGAAAAACCAAATATTTGCATTGGTTCAAGAGAAGACTGGTCAGAGAAGGATAAACCTGTTGTGGGATGCTAAATGTGTGGAAACCAGGTCTGGCTTGGAAGGTCCTAGTGCTCAAAACGGGCTAGAACAGAAGAACATGACAGGGAGGTATTATAAGCACTAATTGTGGCCGTTGCCCTTCTGTGGGGGGAGGGGGGGGACGGGATGGGTGGAGAGGGGCTGTGGGAGCCTGGGCTACCTGTGTCCTTGGTCCAGTACAGGATTAATCTGCTTCAAGGGCTAGAATGGGAAACACTCTGGGATTCAGCTCCTGGGTTGGAAAGGATAGTCTGAACATATAGACCTTTCTCGTGGCGCACTCCACATGTCCCTGAAGGTGACCTCTTGCTACGGCATCTGGGGATGGCATGTTTGGACTGGAGTTTCTGCGTTGTTACCTCTTGACTTCTGGTCCTGCAAAGATATGAACAGCAACACAGAGGATGACAAGGACTGTGACAGCAGGTCTCACAACTCTGGGAAAATATGCACTGTAGCAAGGTCACATCGTGTAATCCCCTATCATGCAATCTGTGTCCATCCCTGGATGGGGCAAATCCTCTGCACCTGATTGCTATTTGTCATACGCAGGCAGACCGCTTTCTGGGAGCTCTTTGCATGTATACTGGGATGTTCCCAGGAGTGCTCCCCATGTCTGGGGATGTGAGGACATGCTGCCACCCTGGAGAGCTCCCTGTGGCCTTCTGCACCCCAAGCAAGTCTGCAAATCTTCCAGACCCAGTGATCTTATGCCCAAGAACAGAACTCAAAAGCTTTCTGAAGTATTCTTTTCTAAATGCAGTGTTAAACATCTAAGGACAGCCTTGATAACTGCATATTCATGTGCACAAATTGCCTTCTATTTGCATTTTAAAAACTACAGTGAAGACTAGCACATTATAAACAAGCTACAGGAAAGAGAATGATGTATATAATGTGTATAACACGCAGAAAGGAAAATCTGTGATTGTTAAAACTTGAAAATACCTGTATAAAATGTTCAGCATCCCCATATGCCTTCATTAGGTTTAGTTGGCTGCCACTAAAAGGTTTTCCACTTCTAACAACGTAGCCAGGCCAACCATTGAGGGCACTGGTAGCTCACCTCAATGACTGAAGAATACTTTGCTATATTGCTTTTTATTTCAGAATGTCCCTACGGTACCTATGGCATGGAGTGCAGGAAAACTTGCAACTGTCCATCTGGCATCTGTGACAGAGTCACTGGGAAGTGTCTGAAGTTCCCATTTTTTCAACTGTCTGCTTCAAAGCCTCCAAATCGACGAAAAATAATTTCTCATACAGGTAAGGCCTGCTGGGGCTGCTGATTTCAGCAGAAATCTTCTTGCACATGATCTACTGGCATGCTGTGTGTGCTCTGCATGAGGTTGTACCTCAGTGGAGCTGTGTAAAGAGCTAACAGCAGAAGGCTTCCCCCAATTGGCAGGTCCCTTAACGTAAGGCAAGGTATTAGGTGAGTGGTAACACATGGTAAAAACATTCAGGAATCCTAACATGCGTGAAATTCTTTGCAGCTGTTGAGTGCACTAAGAGTGCAATGTCACCTGTGCAATGGGAGGATATGCACAGACTTGAATCAGCCAGCTCAGACGAAGTCCAAACAGGATTTTGTTATATTACATTGCCGCTGTCAGCTAATATATGGTAAAATTAACGTATTTTTTCCCCTTGAAGACAGAGCATTCTACACTTCTAGATGTCAGTGGCCTGTTTAACAAAATGCTTTAGTTTAGTTATTAATCACAATGCTTCTGGAATAAGTTCTGATGTTTAGGATTGTGTCTGAAACTTGTAGCAGATCTTTCCAGACATATTTTTATTTGGAAACAAAACAAAACAAAACAAAACAAAACAAAACAAAACAAGAACATATGGAAAACTGAAATATTTGAGGAGGGAGGAAGCGAATGCTGCATTTTTTAAAGCTGGCATTAACTTTTCATGCCATTTTGTTTATTTTTTTGATGATACTGAGGTATACCAAACAATACTTACCTTAAACACAAGTACCAGTCAAAATGAATACTAGTGCAAAGATTTTAAATAAATATCAGAATTTTAATGCTAGATCTACTGGTGGCTGCTCTGGGATTTCACCCCAGATGCTTTGAATTTCATTTCTCCTTAAACAGCAGTTTTCTTGCCTGGTTTTGATTTTTCTTTTGCTATTTTTAGCTATCCAGAGCTTTTAGCATTGATACCTGTCACGTTTCTTCCACCCCCTGTTTAGAAAAGCTTAGACAGTAACAAACTGCTTGACCTTATGCCTGTACTATATTTAAAGTGATTATTCAGAACACTCTGAAAGATGGATCAGTCCTGATCCTGACTGATTTTCCTTTGTGATTTTGTTCTTTCACCTTTTCAGTTTTTGTTGTTGTTGTTGTTGTTTTGTAATGATGGGTTGGGGTGAGGGGGTGACACACTAAAATATCATTAAGAAAATATTCCTTGCTTTTTACTTTACTTAGTTTATTTTTCAGATGCATTCCAGATACCATACTTACATTACATTCCAGAGCTTCCTTTTTCATTAATGCCTCCAGTCCTTTCCCTCACTTTTGTCCCAAACCTTCTACACCCTCAGTGCATATTGTTTTCTCCCAGCCAGGATGAAATTCTTACCCCATGGAAACAAGTGGGACTTTTTTACCCATGCAAATGTTACGCTGACATAGAGCCCTCAAAAGTGGGATGGATGTAGATCAGGTGCTCTGCACATAGTGCCTCATGGGATGATCACACAGGGTTTCATTTAGCACTGGTATTCAGAGGTGGCTGTATAATTCAGAGCAGATCCTTGGCTAATTAAAACAGCTGTGGATGCTTCTGTATTTTAATTGGGTATTTCTGGCCCATGTATTCCATGAAGGCATTATGCCTACATTTACCCTGAGGAATTTTAGGCTTCCAGAGTGTGTTTCTGTGAATCACAGTGTGGTTGCCTTCCCTATCAAACAGTAGGGTAGTGGCTGCCACACATTGCCCTGGGCCAGCAATCCCTGCCAAGCAACCTCGGCTGCAGCTCAGGAATCAGCATGAGCCAGGAACCACTTCCAGTAGGCAAACTAGATATATTTTACTATTTTACCTTTTACCTTTTTTTTTTTTTTTTTTGTAAGAGAGCCTAACGGCATGAACTGAGCTGTTGCATGCCAGCTGGCCTCTGTCTGAGCGTAGCTCAGGTTCCATATCATGTTTGAGCATTACAGTGAGAGCTGGAAAGCAAACTCATATCACCTGCTTTTTGCTTAGACTATTAGAAGGCACATCTGTCTTATTCCATAATTTGGCAGAAATACTGTGACCAGATAACTGGCAGCATTCAGATGAATTCCTACAAAACCATTGTCAGCTGAGACTTTTCTGAAATGCTCCTAAAACCAGAGACGTTGCTGTAGGAAACTATTCTAATCATCTCATTTCCATGAAATCTACTTTATTACTCTGTTTTCAGATAACGACATGGCATCAGGGGATGGCAACTCTGTAAAAGAGGAATTTGTTAAGGAGAAAGCAATTCGCACCCCGGTGATGAAGTGGCTAAATCCTCGCTGATATTTACTTGTGCTAATAAGACTTTCAAAAGAACACATTTCTCACAGATTATTGAATATGCAACAACACACTTTAAGAACAAAGTAAATCTATAGCATATGAAAATGTAACCTCCGCAAGCCAATTGTGATTCTGTTTTTCATGAGAAAAATGTTTACTTAAAAATAGACTGTACAGTGTATATGATTTTTGATATTTGTTTTGATAAGTATTTGAAGAAAGAAACATTGGGGATCTCTGAATGTATAGTAATATTGAAAAAAAGAGCACAATTCATTTAAATAATATCAAAAGCCCATTTTTGCAGCCTCAGCCCAGGAATGCTCTCACTGAATTCCATTAACCGTTCGGGTGAATGAAACCATGGGTGTGGAGCCAAGGTAATAAAAATGGATGTCAACAAATCCCAGGATAGAAAGAAATGCCCCTGAGTCACACTGACAGAATAATAACAACATAGGAGCCCAACAGTGTGAATTAAATAAACCAGTGTTAGTCATTGGTAATTTTCTGCTTCTTGGAAGTTTGGTGACAATTGCTTGGAGATAAATATGCCTTTTTTTCAGGGAGAAAACAGTTACATCTGTATATCATGAAGAACTTTGCTTAAACACTGCGGGCATATACAATATTTAGGTGGACTTCTGAAATTAAATTCCATAGAAAGAAAAGTGTACTCAGTAAATTATACTGATATACAGAGAAGAATCAGACAAGAATTTGCTTGGCATTATTTAAATGTGTATGCTTCTATAAAACAGCTGTTTTGGTGCTGTTAGAGCAATGCCTCAGTTTGCTGGGGAAGAGCAGGCCCAAGGTCAGAGGCCAGTAAATGGACGCTCATTTTCTCTGTCCTCATTATGGGCTGCTGCTCAGCTGCCACTCTGCTGGAGCTCATCCAATCAGATATAGGGAAAACTTGGACTCTCAGTTAACAGAGGGCAGCTACAGCTCACAGAGTTCCAGGTGACCCTGCTGGAGCAGGGGTTGGTCCAGGCAACCTCCAGAGGTCCCTTCCAACCTCAGCCATTCTGGGATTCTGTGATGCTTTGATGTCCAGCCCTTCATCTCTTACATGCATGAGGAAGCATCCCCATTTTAGTCAGTATAATTTATATATGTCAGCGTGTTTTGGGAACTGGCAGCATCCATCCTTCAATCCGAACTGGATTATATATTTGTAGCACAAAATGCCACACGAAGATAGGTTTTCTAATATGTTTGGAAATGACTGGATCTTCAGATAAAGGAAGTGAATGTAGAGTAACAGAATGAACCTGTGATGCATGAGTTCCAAACTGTCTCCTAAGACAGAAAACTCTCAATGGAAATGCACTTTGAATTGAATTGCATATTCGCCTTGAAAAAAATATGAGCTTTGACAGTGACTTCAGTGAAAGAAGGAGCACGGAGTACTGCTGCCAAGGTCTTGAGCAGGATCTGAAAATTTACCTTATAACTACCACCAAGAGAAACTCTGAAGCCTTTAAGAAGTCCAGACCTTGATCCAAAGCCAGCTTCAGTGAAAGCAGGTTGCTTACCTGAGAGGGAAATGCTGAGTCACATTGTGTCAGAGCAAAAGGACGGTGTCCACCAGGGACTTCAAACGTCAATATGGCAGCATGGGTCCACGATAATCCAGGAAGTAAAAATCTCAAACTAGCAGATAGCACATTTTAACCTGTACTGAAGGTCTGGAACTGAGAGGGAGAAGTCCTGTGGTGGGATATTTATAGGAAAATGCATCCATACTCTTCTATTGATATCAAAAGCCATCTTCTGACAGTTTCAGTGAGAGCAGAATCCAATCCATGCTCTTTTAGCAGACTGAATTGCATTATTTAAAGAGTGTAGTAAATATTTGCATATGTTATTGTTGTTTTACAAGTGTCATAAATGATGTTCTTGAATGTAAATCAAATAAGCTGGTTGATTTTAAAAAGTATGTGTTATTATTGTTCAATAAAAAACACCTGAAAGCATCACCGTTGTGTTTATCCATTAACAATAATACTGCTGGTGACTGCATAGCCTGTACCTGCAGACTAGGTACAGTTTTATTCCTAAATCCATAGAAACGATTTCACAGTGTCTTTATCCACTTGGTGAATTTGCTAGGGACTTTTTTTGCTGAAGCCAAGGTAAGCCAAGGGAATGGCCTGTGTCCAGAGCGACTTTGTGCCCAAGTGGCTTGTGTCCTTGCCTTCCCACCATCTTCACCTACACAACTAGGTGGCTGGGCCCAGGTTGTCTCCTGGCGAAAGTCGCTCCCTGGCTTACCCCTGAGCACAGAACAGAACACACTTGGGAGACCTCTTGATGTCCAGGAATTTGATTTGCCAAATGGTTATAGCCTGTGGATTCACAAGAGGCAAGTAAAAGATGAATGGAGAAGAAGGAGTGGGACA
The DNA here is from genome assembly GCF_039878825.1 of Excalfactoria chinensis. Classification (NCBI taxonomy): domain Eukaryota; kingdom Metazoa; phylum Chordata; class Aves; order Galliformes; family Phasianidae; genus Excalfactoria; species Excalfactoria chinensis. The sequence goes on along the minus strand of NC_092857.1, from coordinate 16,101,210 downwards.
TCTGCAGACTTCTTTGGTATGTTTTCTTCTGAATTCCATCCAATTTACAAAATGCTTTTGCATTTCCTCAGCTACCCTGGTCACCGAATCATAGAATTACAAGGTTTGGAAGGACCTACAGGATCATCTAGTCCAACTGTCCTCCCATTACCATTGGTACTACAGTGACTGGTGATTACAGTGATAGATTGCTCCACACAGAATAGGTTCCAACATAAAATTATGATGGAAGAAAAGTCATTCATCATTCTTTCAAACTTCTATCTATTGTTACTAGTGGCAATGGGATTACACTGATAAAGGAAATAATGCAAATGATGAAAGGATTATTATGGGAACAAACGCTCTTAACCTTCCTCTGTATTTTCCACCCTCTCCTCTCACATCTGTTCCTGCTTCACACTGCACTCTCTAGGTCTCTTCCCTGATATATTCAGGTGTGGAATTTCATAGACTTCTCTTATTTTCTTTACCTAGCCCTGCATGTTTCATTCTTTTTTAGATGAACTTTCCTTCCATCATAATCCTGAATTTAGATATAGATGTTCTCCTTCCTGGGCTAAAATGCATAAGATGGATAATCACATAACGTTCTTGGGTCAAATAGATTATAGATTTGGTTTTAGTGGGACCTTATTTCCAGTAACAGCATGTTGGGAAAACAGGTATCATTTCAAGTAATTTTCCCAACATATTTTTCCAACTATTAAAGAGTAAACGGGAAACATATGCAGTACATCTTTATATTTGGTGGGCAGGTCCAGTGGTAAGGACTATGTTGCAACACAGTGCAACATATGTTCTATTATACTGCATTATAGGATGTTGCAGGCACCACTACAGTACAAAGAATATATCATCATATGCTTTAGTATGACATTTGAAATATGCAGAGGAATATAAAAGACTCGGATACAGTCAGATACATCCCATCCACCTTTCAAATAATACAAAGAACACATTACCAGTGTAGACTGATTTTAATGACAGGCATTTGTATCAGCATCAACTGCACAAAACATCTTCAGTGTACTTTCCTGTTGTTTCTCATTCACACAAGTGTTGTGACACATAGAATCACAGAATCACAAGGTTGGAAAGGACATACAAAATCATCTAATGCAACTGTCCTCTCATCACCATAGCTACCACAAGCCACTAAACCATATCTCACAGCTCCTCATCCAAAATGCCCCTTGAAGACTGCCAGGGATGGCAACTCCACCACCTCCCTGGGCAGCCATTCCAGTGCCTGACCACTCTTCAAGAGAAAAAGGTTTTTTTTATGTCTAATCTAAACCTCCTTTGATACAACTTGTGGCCATTTCCTAGGGTATGGGGATTAAACATGTCACTGTTTAATCACATCTGTAATTAACAATACAGATTTGCCTCTGTGATCTGCTGAGACATATGTATTAGAGCAAACACACTGAAGAATATGTTTTAAATGAAATGTATTTATTGTCCCCTTTGTATAAGCTTGATATTTATTTAACTGGACTGTCAAGCCACAGCAGCATTTTAAAGGTATTTCCTGACACCTGCAGAGTTGGTAAATATTTCCTGTTTTTGTTGTGTCTATTGAAAATAGGAATTTTACAAGTTGGAACTGATAACTTGACAGACGCCATGATCCCCATTGGGCAGGTCTTAAATGTGGTTTCCTTTGGGGTTTGTGACTGTCCCGGACTACCCTTAGGCTGACAAATTGCATGTTCTCTCCTTCTTGCTCTCCCAGAATAGGCACTAGCACCATTCAAAAGAGTCATTTTTGTATTTATGTTCTGGGCAGCCAATGATGATGCAAAATCGAGATGCACAGTTTAGTTTTTGCAGAATGAACAAGCATAACAATTACATAAGCATCAATAAAGCAAGAACTCTGAAAGCTGAAACATTGCTTCCTCTCTCTCAAGCAGCACTTTGTGCACTTGTGGGGCAGGCAAGATCCTCTGTGTAAACAAACAAACTTGTGTTTGGATGAGGAATAAGACAGAGATTTCCTCAGTACTTTGTGCTCCTGATCCTCCCTGATCCCCTCCCAGAGCAGCCACAACTCCCACTTGTGTGCTGGATCCTTACTTACTTTTAAAACCATCACAAAAATACTCACCTGAAAATAAGAGCAACTGTTAAGTATGTACTATCTGATCTTCACTGTCCTAAGGAGGTTGAGTTGAGTTTTTCTTGAATCAACATAATTTGCGCAGTCCTCCTGCTCCCCGCAAGCACCAGTTGACAAAAGCATTATTTGGTAAATTAGGACAACTGAAATCATATGAACATGACTTGAAAAAATCTTTCCTCCTCACAAGAGAAACATCTATTTTTGAAGAACAAATAATAGATTGGAATGCCATTGAAATCCAAACACAATATTAGTATGTTCCTGAAAAAAAAGGTACAATGCTGAGGGAGAATGGACAAGAGCCCTTGCAGCTGTGTCACACTTTCCTGTTTGTTATTTTTAGTTTTCTGTTCCCGCTTTTTATTTCGGGCTCTGCTTTGCTTCCTATGCAGCTTCCCTTTAACTCCTGTACAGCTCCTTCTTACATACTTCAGGCATTTGGCCATTTTTTTTCCCTTTTTTTCCTTTTTTTTTTTTTTTTTTTTTTTTTTTTTTTTTTTTTTCAAAGGAAACCCAAGCAGTGCTGTCCAGTTTCAGGAACTCATGTTTCTATTAGCAGTGCTTGAGTTCTTGGTTTTCTGAAGGCATTTAGGAAATTTACACTGCTACTTTTCAGCTTTGAACATTATAAGCCTTTGTAAGCATAAGTAAATAGCAGCAAACAAAGAGAATGCAAGCTTGCCCTTGGTATGTCCTCATCCTCTTCTCACCCAAGAAACAACTGCTCCAGACCAACACCAAAGTTCCAGGATGGCATTTAATAAAGGAAGGAATAAAAATGGACTCTTGCTTCAAAACAGTGTGCTATAAAGAAGCATTTTTTCCTATTCTTATTTATACGTTGATTTATTCACAGTCTTATGCTCATCTGAAAAGTTGTGTCTGTCAGGCAAAATCCTTGATGACAGGAGGAAGGGAAACATCTCTTCCATTATTAAGAAAGGGAGAAAGGAAAACCTCACTGTGTCCTTCCAGTACTTGAAGGGCGTTTACAAGCAGGAGGGAGACCAACTTTTTTTTCACAAGGTCTGATAATGACAAGACCAAGAGGAAAGACCTTAAACTAAAGAAGGGGAAATTTTGATTATATATTAGGAATAAATTTTTCACTCAGAGGGCTGTGAAACACAGGTACGGGCTGCCCAGAGAAACTGTGGATGTCCTGTCCCTAGAGATGTCCGAGGCCAGATTAGATGGAGTGCTGGGCAGCCTGAGCTGGTGATTTGCAATTAGTCAAGGGCAGGTGGACTGGGGCTAGGTGAGCTTTAGTGTCTCTTTCAACTCAAGTCATTTTATGATTAGGCAGGAACATCTGCCTCCAGACCAGACTGCTCTAAGTCCCATCCAGCCTCTGAGGAGGGGACATCCACAGCCTTGCTGAGCAACCTGTTCCAGTATTTCACCACCCTCACAGTAAAGAATTTCTTCCTAATATCTTCCTAATATCTACACTTGTCCAATTTACAGCAATTTCCCCTCATCCTGTCACTACCTTCCCATATAAAAAGTCTCTCCCCTGTTTCCCTGAGGACCCCCTTCAGGTACTGGAAGGGTGTTATGAGGTCACCTTGGAGTTTTCTATTCTCCAAGCTGTAGAGCCTGGGTATTTCAGCCTATACCCATAGGGGCATGATTCTATGATTCTATGAATCTGCTTGTTTTAGAACAGGAGATATTATTGCCCTTTAAACTATATTGCAGATCTCACATTTAGCAGGCTAGGACCTATTCAGAATGAATTAGTAACATCAGTTGATGTCTGAAAAGGGACAGAGACAGAGATATCAAGGTGGAGACTTTGTTTTCCAATCAGTTTAATTGCAGGGGTAGGCTTGCTAGTGTGCATCCAGCAGTTCAGAAGCCACTAGCCACTTGTACAGTCCAAAAGTTGTCATTAAAAAAAAAAAAAAAAAAAAAAAAAAGACTATACAAATCTTTGAAGATTTTGAAAATGGTCCAATTATTTCTGGGATTTGGGTTCCCAAGAGAAACCGAAAGCTTATGTTGTCGTTGTTGATGCTGGCCAACAGTAGATGTAACTCCAGAGTAAGGGATGAACGGTGAAAGTGACCTGAATCTTTCTTTACACCACTTTAAAAGCTTTTACTTACTGCCAGGGAAGGCACACACTTAATTGTCCAAATTATAAGGGCAAATACTGGGATGCCAGAAATCTGTTAACATCAAATATGAAGTGTATGCTAACTGGTCTCAGCTCTGACATTATCTAAGGTAAAGCCATCTTTCTGTGCTGTTGCTCATCATAGGGAACAACATAATTTAAGAGTGAAAATGAACATGTTAGATCAGGATGAAAATCCATCTAGCTCAGTAATCTCTTCATAATGACTTTTAGCCCCCTAACATCCATCCAAACTGGCAGTCTTCTTCTCATAACCTCTTCAGGAGCTAGAAGCCAGGTCAAAGCTTCTCTGATGTTACTACAGCATTACCTTTGGTGGCACTGGATGATGGATCAGCTATATTTATCCACACGCAGGTTGAGCATAACCAAGACAGCAGGGGACCATCCATGGAGGAACTTACTAGTGTAGGTGGCAGAGATGCTTGGGCTGTGCTGCAGAATAGCCTGAAAAGACTTGGCTGTGAGGGAAGAAGTTGGGCAGACCTAGTCTTGTCACTTCATGAACAGGTGGCTTGTCTGCATTTTCTCACACATTTTAGCCCAAGAGAGGAGGGCTTCTGTGAAGCCCTCAATTTTCTTCTATTTGAAGTTGCTCTTTTTGGGAAAGAAGCACCATCCGGCCTCAGCCTCTGGCTCCACTGCGTTCATTCTTTGATGTGGGCCCCATAAGCCTCCCAGTAGTCCACAGCACATTAGCAACTCAACATTAGGGGCTGCAACCCCTGTTTTCCTCTTGCTACTTTTTTTTCTGTGTAGAGTCCCAGATGAATCTCCTCATGGACGAGTTTGCAAAGTGGTGGGTGGTTACCAGTCACTTCATTTTAAAACTCCTTTTCCTTGGGCTCTTAACTTTGTGGTAGTCTCATAAACAAAAATAAAGGACCAGGCTATAAAGCTGCCTAAATAGAAGCTAAGGGGCAAGCTGCAGCCGAGTGCCAAGTGGTGTGGCACTGACTGGAATTAATGGGAGGGGAAAAGAAGTTACTCCAACTATCCACAAAGGACTGAGCCTATAACCAACTCAGTGGCCAGACATTGGCCTCTTCTGTGTTCTGGATAAAAATTCATTCTTGGGACACTTTATTTCGTCGTTGATGTGTCACCAAATTGTTGTGTCAAAAATAGCCTTCCAGGCTGATAGAAGTGAACAATCTGGTTGAACTTGTGAGAGTTTCTGTCCATTCCATGTGTTTCTATCTTGCAAACTGTTGTAATACCAAAGCGATAAAATGTCTCATTTTCTTTATTTATGTTTTTAAGTGTTGAAGTGGAGAGAATGGCTCTAATCTCTGTAATGTTTTGGTACATTAATGCAAGGAAATGCTGAAGAACTAAAAAACAACAGAGGAAGGAGAAAACCATATGCTGTCATATACAGGAACACTTTTGTTCCACTAGAACATGAAGTACTTTTATACTACATGGGGAATTTAGTGGAAGAAAAATAGATATGATAAACAGTATATCCACATAATTTGACCTCATATGGCATGTATTGTTTTCCTTTCCCATTTGGGCTCGTAGGTCTCCAAATTTTTCGACCCACTTTGTTTCCAACAAAAGAAATAGCAAAATTCCTGAAAAACAACAATGGGGACAGTGGTACTGCTTGAGTAAGACAAAATTGTGCTGGACATAATATGCTGTTAGTCGCTGCTGGAAGAAATGCAGCTGTAAGACAGTGATAAACACTCGATGGAGATAAATGTCCATTAATTGCATTTACCTGTATTTTGTTTTCTTTTGCTTATTACTTAGTTGTTCTTTATTTTCCTGCATACAGTTGAGTATCTCTACTGTCCCAGTTACTTTCTGGGACTCCCTGGACTTGCAGAAGGAGTGGGAAGTACTATTTGTCTATTATGTTGTGCAGGGAAAAGCATTTTTTTTTTTTTTTTAATGAATCAAAAAATGTGCTCTCTATTTAGAAAAACACAATATATCCTCACTCTATGTAAACAATCTGACCTTCAAGTGGAATGCAGCCAAAAGGGCTATTAATAGCTTTCTTAATAAGGAAGGAGACAGAAGCATTTAGAGTTCAGCTGGCAGAGCTTACATGAAGAGAAATAGCAAATGAGCTACCTGTAGTTCTTGTGCTCCAAACCACACAGAGGCAATTTTTATAGGAGAGCAGATAAGGTTGTGCTGACCAGACATGAACATTTGTCATCTGAAAACAGCTCCATGTATAACATAAACTTTTCGCCACACTAAGGTGCTTCCTTTACCACTCCAGGAGTGTCTTACTGCAGTCAGTATGTTCCTCATTGTTGCTCTCACAGACAGAAAAACACTTCAGGCTGCAGATAGCAAACTGAGGAAAGGGCCCTAGCCAGCTACTGCAGGTAACTTTCATATTGGGTTATCCTCTTTCACAGGGTGATTGCAGAACATTTGCAAGACAAACCTCTAGTACTTTAATAAGAAGAAGGATACATGTTCAAATGACTTGTGGTCAATACAGTTTGACATGAGGAAACCTGAGAGAAGGGTGTTCACTTTGTCTGTGTCTTAGAGTGCTGTAATTCTAATGAAATATGACATGGCTAATGTTGAGCTGGTTCACTGTGGCTCAAAAGTTTGAACAACAGTCATGAATGCTTCCCCCAGTGCTGGCTGGATAGTTGCTTCTACCAGCTGTTTCCCCTGGGAGATTAATCTGAATTTTTTTTTTACTCACACAGATATTTTAGGACCAGGATTTCTGTACACAGAAAATTTCCTATGTAAGGCAGAGGGCACACATCATTGGTTTTACTGACGGTCAGCTGCAGTTATATTTGACTGATCTCCTAAGTAACATAAATTAAATTGCAGGGGGATTTTCTGCGCAGCACCTGTCCAGTCACCTCTCTGAGCCTGCTGAGGCTTTGGAGGTAGATGAACCTAAGACAGATAATAGAAACAAGATCAGTTCCTGTTGTATTCCTCAAACCTGATGTGAAAAACAGCACTGTGTGTCTTAGGTTTATTTTATTTCCTATACCCATTGCAATAGCATGGAAACCTGGAAGTCCTGCTTCCCTCCTCCAAACCAGGCCTCCTTCTCCTACAAACTCAAACAACATCCTCCACATCAGAACAATAAAACTGAATAGACACACCATCAAAGCTGTGCAAAAGCACCAGCTGCCCGGACACATCCCAGGACAGCAAAGCTATTTAGCTGAGGAGCCTTTCAGATGACTGTACATGGAGTTGACTCACGTAACTTCGAGACCTCATTGTCCCTTTGCCTCTCTGCTTCCCTCCTTTTGTTTTATGCCATTGTTTCTTCATAGACATTAAAATGCTTAGGGACAAAGACCATGTCTTCCTGTGAGCTTATGGAGTGAAGTACAAAGAAGCCCCAGTCCCGTGCGGGGTTGTTCAAACCCATGCTGCTCTGAGAAAAGCACACACATGTTTGTCCCAGTGGCTGGGCACGCAAATATGCAAATACATAGTCTTGGAATGTTGGCTGCAATTAACATGCATAGGGATTTAGCACCCAATAACTCATCATTCAATATTGCTGATATTCCCTCTGTGACTTAATAACATCATCAGACTGTATGTCCCCTTGTATGGATAATGTTATGTGTTACTGTTGCCTGTATTGCAGTGTTCTCTTATTGCCTCTTGATGCACAAAAGTAGATTCAGTTTCTCTACCCAGACAATTTGTTTCTCGACTGATCTTCTTCTAATTCTTGTTCTCAAGAGCTCTTTTATATTTTTATTACTACAGATGTTTTTCCAAGATGTAGAGAAAGTTATTTCAGCAGAAAAAGCATATCACCTTCATATCAAAATCTGCACAATGGAATGGCATTTTCATCTAAAACTCATCATTTATTCCTTTTCCCCCAACAAGTTCCTTTAATTAAATTTAAAATGCTTGTTTCTTTATACTTTCTTTTGCCCAGTTTTTCCTGGTAAAGGTAAGTTTTTTCCTAATCTGGAAAGAAAACAAACAAACAAACAAACAAACAATAAACAAAACAAACAAACAAACAAAAAACACCAAAAAAACACCAGAAGAAAATTTGAGCCATTGTTTGAAGATAAAAATCTTTTAACACTATAGTGAAATGAATATATCCTGTTCCTCCACTGGTAATAAAAAATACTGGCCACATGTACCTCTTGTATAATGACTGCAACTTTACCTCTAAAGCACATTTCCCTTTCCTGTTTAAAGAGGAAAGAAAGTGACACCCCAAATCCTGGTGTAGCATTAACCAGGTTTCCAGAGCTGGTTTCCTCCTAATCCTTGAGATATTGAAAATTATTAGCAAGTTTTTAAGACTGAAACTTACACATCATGACTTTTATCCCTGAGGAGAATGGGTCCGTTTCTGCTGTACCTCACCAACATGTGGCTGGCTTACAGAAGGCCAAGAGCAGTTTTGTATGAGACAAGTGTAAAATGTAGGAATGAGTCCATTGGCCAAGGAGCCAAGTTTCCAAGCAGAAACTGGAAACATCTCCAGAATCTTCTTTGTCATCATGCCTTCATGTAAGATAAATATTTTCCCTTCTGACTTGTATACTTAGCACTTTCAAATATTTTCACCAGCCCTAAGGTACTGCCCTCTTGCTTGAGTCGTATTTGAGCAATAGTCCATTACTATTAAAGTACATTAAAAAAAAAAAAAAAAAAAAAAAAAAAAGAGAGGGAGAGAGAGGGAGAGAGAGAGAGAAAGATACCTTGTTTGAGCCCAGGCACTCATTACTAACTCTACAGCAAATCTCCTTGTGCTTGAAATTTGTTTATTTACTACTTGGTTTGTTAAAATGTGGTATAGTTTTGTGAAAAGTACTTTCTTTGTTTCTTGCAAGCTGATAGTCTGGAAAATCTGAGATCCTGCAGAATATTTCCAAGTTTGGAGGAAAATGAATTTCCATTTAATTCAAGCTCATTCTTCAACTTCTGTGGAGAAACAGAAACAAGAAAATCTGCTTCTCAAATCTGCATCCAGACTCTCCTTTGCACCTCCTTCACTACCCTCCTGAAAGTTCATTATGTAGATGGTGCTTGGAGCTCCAGGAGCTTTGTGGGGGTTACAATCCAGGCCTAGCATATGCTAGTATGTGCTGTGAACTTGCGGTTTTGGCCTTCCTGGATTGGAGATACTACTTCTACAGCAGCTGGGCCATCTCAGTGGGCTGAGGTGAGCAGCACTCTTGTACGTGCATGTTGAAGGATGGAGGACCCATCCAAGCAGTCAGGCCAGGACATGACTGATAGATTCTTCTGAAGGAACCTGGAACCATTTCTTAGGGCAAAACCAAACTGATCAAATCAAGTGACTGCTCTTCATGTCAGGCTGCGTCCAGGTCTGCATAGGAGGGGACCATGCCTTTGTAATATATGTATACTACAGCTCTGCCTACACGAAAAATGTTTTTGTTTCATCAATACTGGCAGTGTCTCTGCACCTGAGCAGGAGTGCTTTTCTTGGCACAGCTCAAATCAGTTCAAGAGTCAAATAAGCTCTGCTGACAGGAGACTTTTTCCGGAATAACTACATACTCATTATGGCTTTTGTTGGCAACTTTCTTCAGGCTCACAGCCAGTGTTACCATGATGCACCATCCCGCTGCGAAGTAGCAATTCAATCAAATTATAATGCCAAAGAGCCTGTTTTCCAAGGGAAAGAGCCAAGTGTTTTGCTCTCTTTGTGACATTAAGAGTGAAATAATTTTGTTACCTATGTAAACTTTTTTGGGACTGTACTATACCACCTCCACTGAAAATATATTGCTTATCTCATGCTGGTTTAAAATTGCTCTTTAAATGGGTTTTTTGCTGGGTGGAAACAAATGATCAAAGTGCAATGGAAGAAAGCAACTGGGATCAAAAAAGAACCAGCAGGACATGCAACTTGGAAATGTTAAATAATTAGTGAGTTATTTTATCTTAAAAATAGCAGCAAAGTGCTCTGGGAATATTATAGGTTTGGATTCATCTTAATGTTTTCTTTCAAACACACCTTCTTAAATTTTATGTGCAATTCGGAGAAAAAATAATGAAAAGTGTACATCTTCGTAGCATATAATGATTTGCTATGAGTGCCAATAGGAATTTCGTACTTTAGACAGAAGTTCTATAAACAAAACCAACATGTATTGCTATGATAAAGCACATCTTTTTAAAAGAAGAGCTGCTTAGTGGCACAGATTTTGTTCTTCATTTTTCCCAAAATGTGTTCAGTAACATTCATGAGTGATTTGTGGTTATAATAACAGTGGGTAACTATTTACTTTTGAAAAAATAATAGACAATAGATAAAGGATTTTCCGTTTCTCTTTTCATTTATTTGTTTTTTGTGGAGAGTAAGAGTTTAATATACTGTACTCAGAACCAGTTTCAGATGACACTGGCATCAATATCTGAAAAACACTGGAGAAAAACAAAACCTAGGAAAAGCAAGAATAAACATTTTACAACAGAAGATATACTATTTTTTACATTTTTAAAAGGGTTTCTCAACTGTAGACTAAAATGTCTAAGAGCACCGCTCTCCAGTGGGGCCAGCTCCCTTACTTAGGTTTAAGCATATATATTGTAAATATTGTAACGATATTGTGAACCTTTAAAAGTATTTGGATATTTCTTCCATAAGATAAGATTGCTCTGCATCCTACACACATGTGACAACAAAGGAATATCTGGAATTATGGGAGAGTGTGTCTGCAAGAAAATGCTCCCATTTCTGTGTCAATCCCCTGGTTGCTGTGACTCAGCTCTCATTAGCTAAGTAAATCAGCAGAAGACATCACCATATTTGAAATATCTTCTGCACTTGGACTGGAATAGTGTTCCCCTTTCTCAGCTAAAACTAAAGCTGTTTGGAAATGTTACATTTGAGCATTCTAACTGACTGAATTTCATAGGGATATTTTGAGTCCTGAGATAACTGAAATTCTTAAACATAACAAGGTGGTTTTATATTCACCTTCTTTTGACTGCTGTTGAGTTTGAGCAGTGTCTTGGTGTGAAGATGTTGTCTGCTGGGAAACATTTCCCAGTGGCTCGGAGGACCTCATCCAGCCAACCATAACTCTTGGCTTTGCACTTTGCTTTCAGCACAAAGTGCATCCCGTGTTTACCTTCAAATCATTCAGAGCAGTACACTGAGGGATGTTGCCTTTAGCATTTCTCTTAGCCAACAATACAGTAGACAGGAGGGTTTCACAAGTTAACCGTGCTCATCCACAGATTTAAGATCCCACCTGTGTAATTGCCCTTTCAGGTAGAGAGTAAATTTTTGATTTTTTAATTGTAAAACTGAGATCTTATTTAGGAATGTAAGCCAGCAGTCAAGTCCACATACAGCTGGCCTACTGTTCTGTCCCTGTGCTTCAGAGGCAGCAGACAACATATTTGCCATTTCTTATAGCTGTGGTCAAGCCTCCTAGCCATTATTTCACAACTTGGTGAAGTTTCTTGCTGAGAGAGCACTCCATTTTCACTGCCTGCTAAGTGCTGGATATCTCAGTATGCTTGAGTTCACGGAAAAATGAATAGTGATAAATGATGCCAAAGAAACCCCTGCAACAGTGAAAAACTGCCAAAGTTAGATGAAGGGAAAACACATACACTGGTAGGAATCTGAGCGGGACTTAGCACACTGAACAAAGAGATGCTACAGACACCAGGGGACCAGACTAACTGAGGTTAATGGTGTGGCCGGCTTGTGTGCGTTAGTTCCAGTGCTGTATACAGCTTGACAAAGCTATGGCTGATCTAATCTAGTGGTGCTCAGACTTGCCTGGAGGGGCAGCTGGGACTAGAACTCTGCAGGTATCCTCTCCACCCAACAACGTAGAACATGTAACTGCAAGCACTTGCAAAATATCCATACAGCTGTGACCACAGTGTCACTTGCTTTTTTGCTAGATCTCTCTGCTCCTAAACCTGCATCAGTTGGAAAACATCTAGACATGCTCTTCTAACTCATTTTGGTGTCTACAGGAAGGTAAGAAGAATTGTAGCTCGGAAGTAAGCTACTTACTATAGATTTTAAGGAGAACTAAGGAGATCCCATGTGGTTGTCTATGCTTCAGCTGTATGAGATAAGCCAAATGAATACCACCCAGTGCTTTCAACTGATGCACATATCCCTATATTCTTTACATTTCTGTGTAAAAATAGCATTAGCAGCCATAAAGAGATTGGAAACAATGAACCAATATCATGAGGGTAACACTGATTTAATCGTCTGATTTAATAGATAAACATATATCTTGAGTGCAATTAATCTTTTCCTGCATGGTAATGAACTCTGGAAACAAGAGAAACTTGTGGAGTGTTTAGCTTTCCAGAATTTTTATATATCTGGAACTTGGACAGGGTTTGCAAATGTAACATTTGTTTTATCTTACACTTTTCTCCAAACACCTTCCAGCCTTCATCCCTTTGTCCTCCCAGGCATGACAAATATGAAAGTAATCATCTGGTCAAACATTAAAACAAAGTGACTCTGAGCATTGAAACAGGGAGGATGTATCCCACTCTGATGTCATGATTCTGTCATGATTATGGCTGATGTTTGAAGACTGTCTGCTTTCCAAAATCACTTAGAAATAATAGGAGTAACTTTTTACCCTTGTATGAATAATAATAATAAAGAATATCTAAAGGGACACTAAAAATGCCAAAATCAGTGCATCAGTACTTAGAAGAGATATGGCAAACTACAAGCTAGTTTCCCCATCTTGGTGGCCATGGTTCCTGAGGTAGGTGGCAGAGAACAAGAACCGTGGAGTCACAACAACAACATGATCAGTAACAACAAAACAGCCAGTGACTCAGAGAAAAGATGCAACCTATCCCTTCCTCTCTGCTGAGGACTGAGCCCAAATATTCATCCCAGGAGGAATGAAAAGTCTGAAACTTCTTGGATGATATGCAGTTCCAACTTCCTTCCATCCTGTCTGGAACTTAAATAAAAGATCCAGATTCCTATCTTAAAACCTTAGTGAGGAAGGAAGAACTGTGTTAAAACTCTGTGCATTCAGAGCGTGAGGAACTACGGATATGACAACTGAAACTGGAATTTCATTCATTTGTGAAATGTTTTCACTGAATCGATCTCCACAAGATCAGTCGATTCCTATGGCAGGTTAAGGGACACTTCGACTGCATGAAGCAAATGCCAAGCCACGGCTTCATTCAGGCCACAATACTGTTCCACCACAGCTAGGAGAAAAGACATCTAAACAAGTGCTAATAAGATGTCAGCATATTGGAAAAGCTAAAAAATGACCCCAGAGAGAGGTCTCAGTGCTTCTCTTCCAGCACGCAGGGTCTCCTCCATTGTTGAGTTCAAAGAGTGGGAGGTTAGCTTGCTGCTTATGCAGGGGAGTTTGACTGTTAGCATCGAGTTTTTGAGTGAAAAGAGCCAAAGTATGTTTTTATGGCTTAAGGGTGAATATGCTTAGAGAACAGAATGGGATAGGAAACGTGGTTTTCTTAATTCTTTCTTTCTTTAACTCTTTTCTTTCTTGCTCAGGTTGTGGAATCTTGAACTGAGGCTGCTGGGAAGGAATATATCTGAATCAGTAATGGAAGCAACAGATTGCTTTCAAGACCTGGAAGTCCAGAATATGAAATACCGTAACTAGAATAACCTTTTAACCTGAAATTTCTTAGAATTTCCTCCTGTGAAAAGTGCCCAGAGCACTCCTGGCTGAGTTTACAGATGAGGACAAATTAACAGGAACTCAGAAGGAACAGGACTGTGTGCTTTGTAAACATGGTCATAGAGAAAACTGTAGAGTCTTTTGCATTTTTCAGACTACTGGGAAGTGTACAAATGAGGATTTTAAGAATAATAATAAAAAACAACCAAAAAACTGACAGATAATTCAGAAGTTAAATACTCCAAAAGAAAAACAGAATGTAATTTAAAAACTGGGTATGATGTTGTTGTAGCATGGATTTTCCTTCATACTGTGTCTTGTGTAACTTTTTTTGTACATTCTAAGTAGTCTTTTGTGCTAGCAGAAGTACTGAAGGAAAGTAATTGCTTCCCTCATTCAAAGCAGAATACGGAGGATCAAATTCAATAAATCTTCAGATGCTAACAGAATATGGACTCGTAGCCTTAATTGTGAGATTCTGCTCTAAATATTACAGCATAATTTTTCAGAAAGATATTACTTCATGAGATACAAGCCAAAAATATACAGCTTTGAGAATTTTTCTAGTGAGCTGGTATAGCTACTACATTACTTGTGATTTCGAAAGGCATCTGTTGGCCAGCATATCTATCTATCCATTGGTGGTCTTACTTGTGGGGATTCTGTGGGAGGTACCTCAGTTTTGCCTTTTATCACATAATTTCTACAATCACTTGAAGGAAAAAAACAACCTAAACCTTCCAGATGCTGTTTTGACATAAAGTTTCTTTGTTGCCCTTCTACAGTCTGGTTTTGCAAAATCAAATTATAATGCAATATATTCCACTAGTAGGGAACGTTAGCTGGGATTAGACCGTCATGAGACAGGTTAGTTTTACCCTACTGATGATGTGTCATTGCGCTAGTAATCCTGTGTACCACAGGTCCACAGAGACAGATATAAAAGTAGAATAGCCAAAACCAGTGAAATAGATTTTAGATTGATGTCTTAGAAGTGTGAGGCTGCCCTGGTAACTATGCTGGTGGCTCTTGACACTCTAAGGAGTGTAATATATACATCACGTTTCTGCAAAAAGAATATGGGATCTCCACCTCTCCATTTATCTGTGAAGAAAAGAAATTGGCAGAGCATCTTGAGAATAAAAAATTGGCCATGCTTATGAGCATTTGTTGAAAGTACTCAAGATTTTTGTTAATTACTGCTGCATTTCCACATATTCCATTTTCTCTTAGAAGGACACAATGGCACAAAATGTTCAAGGTTGTCTTCATAAACTTTTGAACCTCCTTGGCTATAAGGGTATACAATAACATTGTTGTTAAAAAACAATTTTTAAGAATTTTTGGAATCATTTATCAGAATGGCAGATTCAGTAATAAGGAACAACAACTTGTCATTGGTGCTTTGGAGAGAACCAAACCCAGTTCATAATTCCACACTACAAGTATTTGTGAGACCTCCGATACGATACCCAAGGAGTGTGATTAATGTCGTGTGCCTGTTTATTTTTCCCCTGAGATCCTGAAAGGGTAAAAAAAAGATCACAACTAAACAAAAGCATATCAATAACAGGAAACTGTTGGTGAGAAATACCCCGATCTTCCTGTAAATTCACGTCACCACATTCCCCAGGGACAAAGGTGCGTGAACAGCATGGTAAATAATTATGATTTAATATGAGGCCTTGCAATGCTGTTTACAGTTGAACAACAAAAAGGAATTGTTTCTCAAGGCGCAAAATAAGCAAATAATAGAAACACATATCAATATAATCAGGAAATGATGATGTTATGTCTGGGTCAGCTGCTGAAAACAGATTGCAATCTATCAAAGTATCAACCTGATATCTCTGTGCAGCCTACAAAGAAACATCAGTGATATGAGGGAGTCTTTCCCTCTTCTGCATGCCAGCCATGCCACTTTGATCAAGTTATGGAGATGCACAGGTCTGGGTTCTTGCAGAAGATTCTCTACAGCCATTTTCTGATGTTTAGGGAATTTGATGCTTGCATTTGCTGAAAGGATTTCTTCTACTTTGCATTGCAAAACTGAAAATAAAACACTGGAGGAGGAATGAAGAGAAGGAATAGTAACAGCTGCTCTCTTTCAGGAAGATTATGTTGTTCCTGAATCTGATTCCTCAATCTAGCCAGGAAATCAGGAGTAATAAGAGAAAATCTCCTTGCAGAAACACTGCAGTGAACTTCAACAGAGAATACAGAAGTGTATTAGTGCCTCATTAAAACACTTTTTATTAAGAAATATAAAAGCACATGGGATGTCAGTTTGTATCAATTTCCCCCCATATAAACATTTTTTAGGGTTGATAAGAAAAACCACCTATGTAAAAGACAAACAGAACAATATACCTTGAGCAGAGGACTAAGATTTATAGTAGAAAACCTCAAGCATTTAAAACTCATTCAGCCCTTAGTTACAGACAATTAATACCAGACCATGATTGTCAGATTTTAAAGTTAAGCAGGGTCAGGTCAGGTCAAAATCTGTGTGCAAAAACACCAATAATCTAAATGATCATCTAGTAATATATTTTGTCTCTATCCATGCTATTATCCTCAAAAGTGCTTTGCTTCTTAACACCTACGTTAGCGTCAGCTCCTGCTATATTAATCTGTGCATGCACAACTGTCAAGAGTAGGATGCTAGGAAAGAAGCAGCAGGCTCTGCACAGCTGCCTTGAGTCGCAGCATTTTCTTAATCAACTGCAAATTGAAGTTGGTGTTGATTTTGTTTGGCTTGTGCCTGCCATCCCAAACAGACAATTTTTACACTGTTGTCAGTGTAAGATGCCAATCATCTTCACAGATGCTTATACTGTTATCTGTGCTCTGCATCACATTTCTTTGAGAGGACGCTGCCAGCGACAAACGGGTTTTTCTCAAAGTTCATAAGGGAACAATGGACAATGGGAGTTGTTTTACTCTGCTGAAACAAACAAGGACAAATCCCAGCTCACACTGTTCATCAGGATGCACGCTGGTGGCTGGTAGGCCGCAGACGAGTTTGGGGATCTGGTGTTGCACTGGAGTAGGCTGTAGATGCACCATTTGTTTAAAAAAAAAGGCACTGCCAGGGCTGTATGGAGCTAACCATATGTTTTAAGTTGATTATATAAACAGCTTCAGACTGAAAAAAAGGAGACAAATTCTTTATTTTTAGAAAATTTGATTTGCATAATTTAAAATTTTCTGAATTAAATATTTCAAATGTTCTTTCAAAATGACGCCTAGAGACACTTCTCCATTTTCCAAATATTGGACTTAGAAAAAGATACTGGTTTAAAAGAAATTAAAGCTGGATGGCATATGAGCTGCCTTTGCTTAGAAAGTATTGTGCAGTCAAGAGAAAACACTGCTATCATCTACATACCTCTGATGCTTTTATCTCCTCCCTCCCCAGCTGCCTTCCTGTGTGCTTCCAGTTCCAGCCCTGGGGTTTGGTGGAAGACACGCCTGGATAAGAGGAGAAAGAGAGGAAGCGAAGTGTGTTTCAGAGCTGGATGGAAAGGGGAGGTGGTACCAGCTACAGAGTTATTCTTGTTTTTTGTGTTCTTAAAATTATTCTTTCAATTGATTATTTGTTGTGATCAAACCCCAAAGTAAAAGGCATGCTTAATGTCAAGTTCACCTCAACGCGATTAGAAGAGTGTTGAAGTTTTCTCTTATCCTGCCTGTCAATGAGAAAAAAAAAACAAACACCAGCACTGCTGTGGTAAATGAAATAGGTAAACTCATCTGTTCAGAATTTAGGTGAAATCCTTCAACAACCTTATGCCCATAAGCAGGTGAGGTTTGTTTCACCATGCTTGCACTTCCTTTTTCCAAGGCAAACTCAAAATATTTCACCTTCTTTTATTTTTATTTTTTAATTTATCCCCCTTAATGAAAACTCATATAGTTCATGCTATATGGGCATGTTTAACTTGGAGAAAAGAAGACTCTGGGGAGACCTCATTGTGGCCTTCCAATACTTTAAGGGAGCATATGAACAGGAGGGGGAATGGCTGTTTATGAGGGTGCATAGTGATAAAACTAGGGGGAATGGTTTTAAACTGAGACAGGGGAGGTTTAGGTTAGATATTAGGAGGAAGTTTTTCACTCAGAGGATGGTGATGAAGTGGAACAGGTTGCCCAAGAAGGTTGTGAATGCCCCATCCCTGGAGGCATTCAAAGCTATGCTTAATGTGGGTCTGGGCAGCCTGGTCTGGTGGTTGGTGACCCTGCACATAACAGGGGGGTTGAAACTGGATAATCACTGTGGTACTTTTCAACTCAGGCCATTCTATGATTCTGTGACTTTATTATTCTATGATTCTGTGATTCTACTCCACAAGCACATGTTGAAGAGGCAAATACATTAGTGTCAACTGCTTCATTGCCTGTTTATAGAATTTTTCAGAAAATCATTAGCAAAGGAAGGCTATTTCATGCTAAACTTTGCTCTCTGGCATTATAAGAACACTTATAATATATTAATATATTAAAACACTTAATAAACATCACCTTGGTATCAAAATATTCCTGAGAATTAGAAAGGCCTCCATATATTTTCTGATTTACATCTGTAAAAGCCAAGATGAGGAGAAGAGGGAGTGAGTCTTCAGAAAAATTAAGAATTAATCACGTACTTGCTGGCCAATTAATGGTATATAATACCCTAAGATTTTGATCTTTTACCAAGAGCAGTATGTCCTGGAACACACCAAAATATTTTCAGACTAATGTGGTGAAATGCACCAGCTTCCTATGGCTGTATCTCAACAAATGCAAATTTGAAATAATTACTGATAAAATATTGTCACAGTATTTTGGTACTTCTTCTTAATGTTTCTCTTAGTGTTGTTTTTAACATGATGTAGTAGTGCTAGAAAAAAAAAAAATAATAACCCCAGTGCACTATGTTTTTCAGTTAGCTCCCTGGATCAAACCTTTCTCACCATGGTAACATGTTGCAACACCAACTCAGATGCTCAGATGGCATAAATCAGAAAAGCTGAATTCAGTGAAGCAGAACAGAAGCAATTTCTATCTCAGCTGGGCTTGGAATCCTCTTAGTCTGGTATACAAGTTTTCCAAGGAAAAGCAAATTACTGTATTGTTCAGATTATAGTGATTAATTTATTCACTCTTACTCATCAGCCTTTGTGGTCTCCAAAGCACCTCCATTCAAACATCCAAAGTTTTATTTGCCTGATATTGTTTTGGTGGCTGCCACATAAGTGCTGGCACATGCCTGTCCTCACTAGCTGGTTACCAGTTACCCTTTGATTTCACAAGCAGAAACAACAGATGACTTTGTGATTTCTTTGGCAAATGATTACCTTTTACTACAAGTTTTTTCCACTGAAAATTAACATATGAGAGAGATGTTGGACAGCCAAAATACCACAATTGCTTAGTCTGGCCATCCAAACTGTCAGCAGCAAGGGGATATTAAGTTTCAAGACATCAAGCCCATTGGTTTAGTTGTGAGCGCTCCTAACTTCATTCTCTCAGCAGGTGAATAGGCTGCCTGGGTTTTGAAAACAACTGATCACACAGCGGTTTGCTTCGGAACTGGAAGGAGATACTAGATGCTCAGCACTTAAGGGAAAAAGGGCTGGGCTGGTGGTGCTAAGGAAATCACCACCAGGTCCTTTGTGGTGATGCTGTCAGAGGAGGTGAACAACAGAGTAAGTATGTTTCCTGGAGTAAGTATGTTTTGCCTGGAGCATCTCCCCTATGAGGAGAGACTTAGTGAACTGAGTCAGTTTAGCCTTGAGAAAAGAAGGCTGAGAGGGGACTTGATCCAGGTTTATAAATACCTGAGGTGTGGGAGCCGTAGTGGCAAGGCTGGTCTGTTTTCAGTAGTGCGTGGGGACAGGACTAGGGGCAATGGGCTGAAACTTCAGCATAGGAAGTTCCGCATGAATGTGCGCAAGAACTTCTTTACAGTGAGGGTGACGGAGCACTGGAACAGGCTGCCCAGGGAGGTGGTGGAGTCTCCTTCTCTGGAGATATTCAAGACCCGCCTGGACGCCTACCTGTGCGACGTGTTGTAGGGAGCCTGCTTTGGCAGGGGGGTTGGACTCAATGATCTCTAGAGGTCCCTTCCAACCCCTACAATTCTGTGATTCCATGATTCTGTGATTCCCCTTTTATTTCTCTTTTCTCTTGAGAAATACTACACAGATGTGGGAATATCTTATAATGAAGATTATATATCAGGGAAATAAATGCTCTCAGTGGGTTTATTTTTGAAGTCACAACACACACTGTTCAAAATAGTTGCAAAATACAGCCCCACTACCACTGTACCAGCAAAATCTCAGTTTGGCTATCAAATGGAGGGCTAAAACTACCTTTCTGAGTAAAACCAAATGTTAAGAATGTTTTTTCAATTGATGGATTCTGATGCTCTAAACAGCAGATATTTTTGTAGTTGAAAATCTTTGGATATCTACTATCCATTGGGAGTCCCTTTCCTAATTCTAATTATTTTCATTGAATCACATGGCTAAAAGCTTCCTTCCTTCCTTCCTTCCTTCCTTCCTTCCTTCCTTCCTTCCTTCCTTCCTTCCTTCCTTCCTTCCTTCCTTCCTTCCTTCCTTCCTTCCTTCCTTCCTTCCTTCCTTCCTTCCTTCCTTCCTTCCTTCCTTCCTTCCTTCCTTCCTTCCTTCCTTCCTTCCTTCCTTCCTTCCTTCCTTCCTTCCTTCCTTCCTTCCTTCCTTCCTTCCTTCCTTCCTTCCTTCCTTCCTTCCTTCCTTCCTTCCTTCCTTCCTTCCTTCCTTCCTTCCTTCCTTCCTTCCTTCCTTCCTTCCTTCCTTCCTTCCTTCCTTCCTTTTGTTGCTTTCTTCCTTCCTTCCTTCCTTCCTTCCTTCCTTCCTTCCTTCCTTCCTTCCTTCCTTCCTTCCTTCCTTCCTTCCTTCCTTCCTTCCTTCCTTCCTTCCTTCCTTCCTTCCTTCCTTTTGTTGCTTTCTTTCTATTGTTAGTTTATTTTGTTTTCTTTTGTTTGTTTGTTTGTTTGCTTTTAAATCACCCACATCACATTTGAGGGGAAAATGACTGTCTGCAACAAACCACAATTCAAATGTCAACTATTAAATGATTAATTCTGTTCTTTCTATATGAAAAACTGTGTTCAGACAAAGGAAGAAAACTGATTGCTTTTTTCAAAATTCTCCAATCTTTAAGAGCTACAAAAAGTCTCTCTCTTGATCTATCAAGCGTTTTATTTTCTGAGTATCAGTTTTATAGTCCTGATGTGGAGTCAAAAGCGGGTTGGAAAAGATTACGCAGACCTGTAAAATACAGAGCAGTGGTGGGAGGATGGAGGAGAGGGGAGATGCTGCTCTCACTGTCAGCAGTTTTCAAAGGCTGGAATTTGACTGGATTCAGTGATGCCACATGAGAATGAGTGAGGAGGGAGTCAGGAAGTCTCCAATGGGCTGGCTGTTCCTTTGGAAACACCCACACAACAAGTCAGACTTGAGATGTCCTTGCAGGGATTGTGTTAGATTTGGCTGACCTCTGCCACTGTTAATGGGAAAACTGGGATTAATACTGGGAAAACAAACCACTTTCTAGTTTTGGGACATTCTGGTTGATGTCCGCCTCAAAGAAGTCTCACTGACAGCACAAAATTAACACTGCCAGAAGAAGCAACATTATCTCCAGAAAACTGCACAGCTGTGTGCTCTGAACACAGGCCTGAGCAGAGTGCAATGGAGATACATGTCTATTTTCCTTGTATTCTGGGCAAAAGGAGTAAGGAAGCCAAAATAAACTAGACATGCTGTGCCTAAAAGTTAAAGTATTTGAAGAAGCAGCAGAACTGGAATAAGTTACAATAAAAAGTGTTCTCCAACACAAGGAATACCACTATAGAACCTCAGAAAATGACATTTCATGGAGATAACAAAGAAGAGGGGACACTCTCCCTGCTTTTGCAGGGGGACAAAGCTGCTGCTAGGAAATCTGGGGTCTGTCTGTGAAACAAATATGAGTTCTCTGGACCTCAGCCTTACAGAAAATACTCAGAAGCAGTAAAAATAAATGATTGGTGAAATCTCTTATGTAACTCATTCTCTTCTTTCTTCTTTTTGGTACGTGTATCCCACGTATATGTACGTATACACATACACACGTACACCTAGACAAGGCAAGGCAGACAGGACTGTAGATACAAGCAAGGAAGGAATTCTTTCTCATTTGCTCTTTTTCCCTTTATGCATTTCTAAAAAAGTTATTTTGCTTTTCCTTGTCTTGTCTGTTTACTTATGCTGATACTGGTGAGTTGAGCAGAGTAGGAAGGCATGGGGAAGTCTTCTCAGGTGAGAACTATCATTCTTAAACGACAGAAGAAAAAAGAAATCCCTACCTTAATAGAATACCAAAGGACTAGTTGAAGAAAAGCAGGACCACATAGATCTGAAATGGCCAGTAAAAGATGGGAGGAAAAAATAAGTCTCATAGTATTTGGTATGTACTTTCCACTTAATGATACTGCAGATGTGTCGTACCACCATCTCTGATCAGCCAGAACTTGAACTCATACTTCTTTTTGCGTTAGCAGTCCTTGATGAACAAAGGTGATTAATTTGGCTATGGCAGCTGTCAAGGGAGAAGCTTGTATTCTTGGAAGATTTCTGCCATCTATGGTTTTGCACCAAACTCTTCTAGTTGAATAATATAGCAAGGGAAATAGCTTTCATCAGTGGTCAGTCTAAAGCAGATGCACAGAAATGGCATGTGATCAGACACAGATGAATGAAATACAGAGCAACAGAGCTCCTTTCTGAATGGCAGGGCAGGCATGTACTAGATGCAGGACTACATGGACTACCGCTGGGGTGGACAATTACTGGGTTTGTGGATTGCTTATTTGCAAGACAGGGGAGAGATAAAGAGTCTGGTGAATCCCATATGAGCCCACAGGTATACTGTCTATAGCACAAAAATGGAGTATGTATCACTGACACCATTTACAGATGGGAAAATCTTTGCTTGTCCAAAATCGTAGCTCATAGCTAGTTTGAGAGTTTGACTTTCTCTCTCTTTCAGTTCCCTCAGGGACACCCAAACTGCTAAAACATTCCTCAGTAGTAACAGTGCAGAGTAACTGGCTCCAGTTCAGTGGGTTTGGACATCGGAGTGGGATACAATAACCAGGCTGGTTCCAAAATGTAATCTCAGAGTTGAAAAACCACACACCAGAACAAAGTGTTCATACCAGGTTTATTAGGGCACTGAGGAATCTGCCAGATAGGATGAGTCAAACATGTCTGAAGTGTTAAGAGGTAGTTTTAAACAACTGTTCTCCTTCTTACGGAAACTGAGGGATTAAAAATCAAACCAGTCGTGTTCTTACTTCCATAAGGAACTGATCTAGCTGGGAAATACTGGGAAACATGTTTGGATGACAAGTTGGCTGCAGAGTGACAGAGCCAGGGAAGGACTTCTTCATCCATCCTGCTAAAAGCCAGGCTGTTAGGAAGTAGTATTTACTGGTGAGCATGTCACCTCAAGACCTGCCCTATTTCCACATTTCTATGAGTACAGCTTTCAAGTTTTCTGGATGCTGGTTATACATCACCGAGTTTGTAGAATCTGCTTCATCAAGGGTGCAAGTTCTTAATTTTTTTTTGATGGTTTTTGTTTGTTTGTTTGTTTTTCCTCCTCAGCCAAAGTCATTGATGAACTTTCCCGGGTCCATCTCTTCCAATGAAATGCTCCCATGCACCTAAGCACCAAACCACCACGTACAGTCCTCAGGCGTTCTCAACCATGCTCACAACCTGCATAAAATATATATAAAAAACATACTAATCATTGTAGAAACGTATTCCCAACATATTCAAAATACAGACTCAGCTTTCTTGTCCACACTACAACTCAGCTCACTACACCTCATTTCAGTCTAACATTTCACTGCTTCATTATCTCATCAGAGTTATTTCCCATGCCATTGGTCTACAGTGGTTTCCAAACTACCTACCAGAGCATTTCAGTTACTAAGGCAAATACGTGATGATGAAGAAGTGAAAGAAGAGAGCTGGCAGAAATTCCTCATGAAATAACTGCCAGGCAACATGTTTAGATACGGCAGAATTCAAACAACACAGTTTTGAAACGAGTGTGAAATAAATTATACCTGAATGTTAAGGAACAAAGAGGCACGACGTACATAATGTATTGTGTAGGTTCCAGGTTGCTGGAACAAGGCTGGTAAATCCTGCTTTGTCACGAGGCCAACACCAGTCACTGTGTGCTTCACACATCTGGTGTAGGAAGCATGGCACAAATCTGGCAGTTCCTATCAGGTTCTGACATTGAGAGGTAGATGTCAGACAGCACATGGAGAGAAAGCTGGAATCTCTGGGTGCTGACAACCATCTCAATTTCTAGCTGTTGCAGTTGTCTTCTGAGGCAAATGAACCACCATTAGATTTGACAGACTTGTTCATACAGTAACACAAAGATAGATCTTCCAAAGGTAAAGGGGGAGTTGTGAGACAAAGCCTTTCTGCAACCGGATCTGGTCTGTTGTGTATCATTCTGTTCACCTATGTTTCAGAAAGATATCTTCAAATTAGTAGAGGAGCAGAGAAGGGTGAAAAGAACAATGAGGGTATGGATGGCCTAATTTTTGGGAGGAGGATAGGTGAGTTAGGCTTGGTCAGCCAGGCAGGGAGAGAAAATACTGCTTTCTACAAAGACAGGGAGGAAAAAGCTCAACACCAAGGGACTGTTGACTGTTTTGGTTAAAAAGTAGTGTTGGCACAAACAAGTTATCAGTCCATAAGGAACATCAGTTGAAAATTGGAAGTTTCCAAATCATTAGGATAAAGACGTTTAGAGGGCAGTTTTTCAAAGGGAGAACTGGGGAAGGACAAGGATGAGACCAAGCTGTATGAATGTTTTTAAGACAGTGCTCAATAAATGAAAAACAGAGATTATTACATGAGGTAATGTCTGCAGTAGCTGCAAGTGGGATTTAATGATTCAGGTGGTCCCTTCCATCCCATGTTGTTAAGAACCCACAGCCAACATTATTATGTATCCACAGCCAACAGAAAAAAAAGAAAGAAAAAAAAAAAAAAATGAGGCTCTCATTTCTTCTAATGCAAATGTTTTAAAAAGAGCAAAGCAGTCAAAATCATGAGGACTGTGAAAATGCCTACCACGAGCCAGAGATAATTTAGCAAGCCCAGCAGCACTTACGTAAGATTGATGCTAGACAGGAATCCAATGCTTATGTAAAAGCTACTTTCAACAGAGGGTATTGATTTACAGGAAGAGATAGCTTTCTGCATAGCAGTGTTGTGAACTTATTACAGCTGCAATTTGATAGGTAATTTCAAAAGGAAAGCTGCACAAAATGCATTTGCAAATGCATCTTTTACAATAGGCACAAGGATAGAGAGAAATGTCAATATAGGAGCAGGATGTCTGTAAATACATCACTTGCTTTTAATGATGTTAAAAGCAGTACATGCAAAGGTACCAGAAGCTCAGCAAGGATAACAACGGTGACACTAAGGGCAGGATTCACTTGGTGAATGAAAGATATCTTACCGTTCTTGGAAGAATCAGAATTGTTTGCACAGGAAATGGGAAAGACAGGTCAGTATGGATGCGCATAAACAATTTTCCTAGAGAGTAATAGTCTAACCGAAGATGACTGTGTCACAAAAACAGTCAGTAACAAAGAATTACTGATCAATAGCAAGTGTGTAAAAAACCTGCAAAAGACAAAAAGATTAGTAAAACTACATAAACCACTGAAGCAAAATGTATTAGAAAAATAAAACTCAAAAGATGAGCAGTATGGAAATGTCTTGATTTCACTACCTGCAAATGGGCTGCTGCAGTGTTTGATCCCTAGATAAGCATATTTTCAGCCATGCCATAAAATGAGATGATGTTTTTCACTGAAACCTAAGAACTTAATTTCCTCAGGAGTCCTGAGTGAGTCCTTGCACTGCTTCCCTGCCCTGGGGAGCTGCTCCCTTCTTTCTGCACACTGAAGCCAGGAGCATGAAAGCATTTTCTTCAGCACCATCCATTCATGTTCTTCTGCCTCCTCCAACCAAAACGAAGGCTGAATTTTAGTCTCCTCCCTGTGGTAGGATAATTTGCACAGTTTTGCTGTAGTTGTGTGTGTTTCTGTGTTTTTTTGTTTTTGTTTTTGTGGTTTTTTTTGTTGTTGTTGGTTTTTTTTTCTTCTTCCTTTGCTGGCTGCAGGTTTTTTTGTTTTGGTGGAGAGGGGTGAAGAGCTGAGAACTCACTCTGCAATGTCTCTTGAATGGGGCAAGGAGTGTAAGGAGAATAGGTGAAGAAAGATAAAAATTGTGGTTTAGGGAAGGGGTCAGCAAAGTGAAAAAAGACCATCATCAGCCTCCACCTTTGTACAGAGCAGAGTGCCTTGCCTTGCTTTAAGCACAAGAAAAAATAAGCCTTAATTCTGAGCTACTGAGTGCTGCCTATTCTGGGTACACACAGAAATTTCTCCTTCAGATACCAAAAACAGAATCATCAAAATTGCTGTTGTTTAGGAGCATGTACGGACTAGAAACCAGCAGTAACTTATTTTCCCAGAAGCTGCACTTCAACATCGTTTTCATCTGTAATGCTCTACTTAAAATAAATAAATAAATAAATAAATAAATAAATAAATAAATAAATAAATAAAATTGTTGCGGAAGTAAGATTATCTTGCAGACTCGGGACTCCCTCTAGTGTTCTTAAAGACAGATTCCTAGGGAACCCCCTTCACGGACCTTTGGAGTTCTGTATTCGGTTTGATGACTACAGAGCATATATCAATAATTTCTGATTTGCTTCTCAGAAGTCTAAATGTTTCTGCTCACTGTGTTAACCATTCACTCAGAAGATCCAAGCTAAATTTTTGTCATTTGCTACAGTGTTAACTTAAAATTACAACTAAACTATGTCATTTTAACACAATAAATGTTCACTTACCACTGCTTTGTCCAAATACTGTCAATTTCTTCGACACTCAGAACAGAGGACAAGAATGTTGGGTATTCTACTGGCCTAGAGGAATAATCCTACAGAGGAAGAAAGAACAGAAAACAGAACATTTTACAGACTGGACTTCTGTCTGTCTGAACAACATTTTTGTTTAGGGAACAAGTCCTGCCATGCTTTGAGGACTCAAGACATCCTTGAGTAATAAATGCTGAGAATGATTTAAAAAACAAAAGCAAAAACAAAAAACAACAAAATGAATGAAAAACAAGCCTCCCTGGAAATAAATATATATATGTATATCCGTTTTACACTTTTAAAAAAATCTAAGTTTTGCAAAAAGCAAGTAGGACTCAGATTTGGGAATTTCTTGATGATTGGGAATCTGTGTCTTAAAGATATAGACTACTTAGATTCCAATCAAAATGTGATCTATCTCTTCTCAGAAGTCTATTTACATTTGTTTTGCATGACCATAAAGATATTTATCTGAATCACAGCATCACAGAACAGTGGAAATTGGAAGGCACTGTTGGAAATTATCAAGTCAAATTACCCTTCTCAATTGAGGGTCACCTGCAGCAGGTCATTCAGGGCTGTGTCCTGTCAAGTTTTAAACACCAGCAAGGACAGAGCCTCTCCGGGCAGCCCATTCCACCTCTTAACCACCCTCAGTGTAAGAAAGTTTTCTGTGCTTGAGTGGAATTTCCAGTATTTAGTTTGTTCACATTGCCTTGTTTTTTTCTCTGGATGTTGGCTCTCTCTTCTGCAGACATTCCCACCATTTCTTTATACGCATTGATGAGATTCCCACTGAGCCCTCTCTTCTCCAGGCTGAACAACACCAGCTTTGACAGTCACTTCTTACATGTCACAGTAGGTTGCCTTTCTTTGACTGAGAAGTAATTTCAAAATGAGCATAGTAAAAAGATATTACTTTGCTTAAGGAAAACATTCAGTGACTGCTGAGTTACTCACTAGAATTACAGATAAAATATTAAGTGATTGATTACATCTTTTTTGGCTATATTGAATGTAACTACCATGTAGAATGGTTAAGTTTTACGTACCTTAAAATAAGCATAAAATAACATACTGCAATTTCATCCTACAACATGAATCACAAAGTGTTTAAAAATAATGTCGTTTCTACACTCCTGTATGTATAATATACTCCCATTTGCCTGCCTCCCGTCTCTCAACCAAATGTCTTTCTCAACCCCACCTTTCTTCTAACATGGTTAGGGAAGGCAAGTATTCCTAACTGAGGATATGTTGAGTTGTATTTGTGCAACACACAGTTGGTGCAAAGGCAGTTTTTTTCCCAAGGCTTTCCCTCAGCAAGGTTTCTTTGCCATACACCTGCAGCTCTGCTTTTTCAAGTTATTCCATACTGAGTTATTTCTTTGCTTTTCTTGTTCACATCCTAGACCCTCTTGATGCTTTTCTACAACTCCTTCTCCAGGTATGCACAAGTCTTCTTAGACTGCTGACCTGAAGAGAATGAAGTTTATCAGGTCTCTGCCTTTGAGATCTTGAACAAAGTTGTTAAGCAGTATCTTGGTGAAGATCACCCCCTGTGATTCAGCACTAGACTTGGCTCTCACACACTCTGTACATTATTTCAAAAGTCTGAAGACAGCAAAGCTTGCCAAAAGTTGCCAAGAAAAATCTAGACTAAACCATGGCTACAAACCTCAAAAGGAGAGAAGAACCAGACGGCTGACACAGAAAAGATTTTCATTCCATCACATTTTTTCTTATTTCTGCAGCTATCAAATATTATCTAGGTTACTTATTCTGCTTTTTTAGTGTTAAGTTTTTCTCTCTAGAATTCCAGTTCTATATGTAAGGGGAGTAACAAGTTAAAAAAAACAACTGACCTGTTGAGACACATTAAGAAGTGCCTGCCAGCTGATTATATCAGAGAAAATTTTATGACTGCAAGGATAATCTTGGATAATGTATGTGACTGAGGGTATGTCTGCATATTTGAACTGTGATGAGTGGCTCATGCATGAGCAGTTCAAGTATGCTCTTAATGTGTATATATATATATATATATATATATAATTAAACAGAAACTTTGTGCTTTCACGTACAGGGCTCCACTGATAAGGCAAAAATGCAGAACTCCCTTTGTTTAGTTTAGGTTCTATACAGGTTATACATCACCTCACTGTGCGCTCCTAATATTTCCTCTATCTGCTACACATTTATACTATAAATATGAAGATGTGAATCTTCATGCATAGTACTCTTTTATGCAAGTATTATCTCTGTACATACAGATGGTATTTGGTTAAAAAATAAATCAAGAAAGCAATAGAAAAAAAGACATTTTATTTTACAACTATAAATGGTAATGATATTTAAAAAGTCACTGGTAAAACATATGTAGAGTACTGAAACTTCCTTCTGTTCTTTAAAGAGAGGTTAAAGGCAATGTGATGTACTGCTTACTTTCTGTTATATGTCCATTTCAGAATCCTACTGGGCAACAAAGCTGATGAGGGGATGGAGCACAAGTCTTACGAGGAGCAGCTAGGAGTACTGGGATTGTTCAGCCCAGAAGAGGCTCAGGGGAAATCATATTGCTTTCTACAACAACCTGAAACGAAGTCGTGGCAAGGTGGGGGTTGGCCTCTTCACCCAGATGACTTATGGTGGGACTAGAGATAATGGTCTGAAGCTGTATGACCGGTGGTTCAGGCTGGATATTAGGAAAAATCTCTTTTCAGAAAGAGTGGTAATACATTGGAGTGAGCTGCCCAGGGAAGTGGAGGAGTCACGGTCCCTGGAGATGTTCAGGG
This sequence comes from Excalfactoria chinensis, assembly GCF_039878825.1. NCBI lineage: Eukaryota > Metazoa > Chordata > Aves > Galliformes > Phasianidae > Excalfactoria > Excalfactoria chinensis. Next base: position 16,071,492 of record NC_092857.1, on the reverse strand, counting down.
AACGTCCAGATGTAACTTTGAGGGGCACGGTCAGTTGGTATGGTGGTGACGGGTCAACTTGACTTTAGAGGTCTTCTCCAGCTTTAATGATTCTGTCATTCTGTGTCTACGGACAACATCGCGTTCGGGAGCGCAGACCACCTGTGGCTGCTTCCAGCTGGAGTGAGGCGGTGATACCGCATGCTGTAAAACCTGCGCGGTGCCCCTGTCCGTGCTCAGCCGGGGCAGCACGAAGGACGGGAAGCCTTGCGTTGTGTCCCATGCATGAGCTGGGGAAGAAAACTACCGAAATAAAAAACTACCTCTCGCGCCGAAACGTGGCCAATTTCGGAAGACGCGGGGTGCGGCCCGGTGAGAGCCGCGAAGAGGCAGCTCTGGCCCCGGCCCCCGACACAGAGAGGGCCGGGCCGCGCTGTGGTGGCGCGGAGCCGCCCCCCTCACGGTGCCGCAGAAGAGGGAGGCGGGCCGGGGGGAAGCGGCGGTCGCTGAGGGGAGGGAGGGGAGCTCTGCCGCGGGCCCCCCTGCTCCCCATGGCCTCGTCCCGTTCTGCCCTCTTCGGCGGCGGCATGGTGGGCGGGCTCCGTGCCCCGCTACTGGCAGTGCTGGCGCTGCTGCTGGCCGCCAGCCGGGCGGCTCTCGCAGGTAGGGCTGCCGCCATGGCGGGCGCCGCGGGGCGACGGGAGGGCCCTGATTGACTGCCGTCCCGAGGGGGGTAGAGGGGAGCGAGAAGGACGGGGCCGAGGTGCTGGGCTTCGTCTGCGAGCGGGAGAGGGCAGCCCTGGCGGGGGTGCTCCGCCGGGTTCGGGGAGGGGGATGTAAACTCGGAGTTGCGGCTGAACCGTGCGTGTGCAACCAGCGCCGGTCTGTGAGGCCTGGAGCAAGAACAGGAAAAAATCTTTGGGATTTTTTTTATTTTTTTTTTTTTAAATAGTTGTGAGTGTGACTGTAATTATACGGCATGAGCAAAGCCCCAAGGCACGTGCAAGAGTACGCCCTGTGATCCCTTCCCGTTTTGGTTTACATGCCAACGAGCAGCCCCCGTGGTCAGCGGCGTCGGGTGCCTGGTTTTGGCAGCCCACTGAGCTTATGGCTGACGTCTGGCTTCCAAACCTGCCAGGGGCTGCTGCCCTGCTGCTGCTGGGCGTGTTACACTGCTAGAGCTGACACCTGCACCGCCAGAAGCTTACATTTGAAGTTTGTATCTTCACATGAACTGTAGGTACAGTGTTGAGGACTGGTCATCATGTTTTTTACTTAAATATTTGTGCTTAATAATGGACTAGCAAGCATTGAAGAGTCTTTTTTAGCCTGCTTTGTAATCCCACATGATATGAGCTTTTCCGGTCAAAAGGTCTGCACACATGGTAGGGGTAATATTGATTGAAACGTCTCCTCACTGTCATGTGTACCTGGAAGATCTGGTTGTCACTGGAATTTCTGTAGTGATGTAGCATTGTCAGAAGTGACATGATCGAACAGTTTTGTCGTTCACTTTGCTGGCAGTAATGTGAGGTCAGCTAATACAGCTTTGCAGACAGTGTTCTGTGAAGTTGACAGACCACTTCATGGCTGCTGCTACGGTAGTGTCCTGCATTCCAGGCCTTGCAAGACACAGCCATGGCTGGAGGTGGCATTTCCAGATTGCACTGTAGGGTCACAAAGGCAGCATGCTGCTTGTGCTAATCTAGGTGCAGCAATGTGGAATACTGGTTTGGCATCTGTACCTGGCCAGCATGTTAAAATCCAGCACTTGTCTCCTACTCCAGCTGCTGTTTATAGCCACAAGAGACAGAACCTGGTCCTATACATCTTAGACTGGAGTGGAAAACCTGCAGAAGTCTGAAACAAACAAACAAAAAAAAAAAAAAGGAAAAAAAAAAAAAGAAAAGAAAAAAAGCACTAACAACTTCTTTTAGGTGGTGAACTGAAATTAGATGTTAAGTAGTTTGCTCAACTCTTTGCTATGTTTCTATGATGGAACCAGAACATAACATCACCTATGTTCATTTGATATTCAGCGCTTTAACCATAGGACTATCATTATCTGGAAATCTGGTGTGTAAAGCATATGTGGATGTAGCACTAGGGTGTGTATCACTGTGTGCGTTGTGATCTGCTAGAGGTTTATGGACTCTTAGCTTTTGACTGCCCGCATAATCTTACTGTAAATCCAGCAGTGAGAAAGTGTGAACCAGTATTGAGAATTCGCTTCCAAATGAGGGCTGTATTACCTGTAAATGGCATTCCTAGCAAATCTGACAGTTGTTTAATGTGTCCATTCTTCCTGTGCTTCGTATGTGCTGTTGATGGCATCTGCTACTGGATTATATAAGAATTAAAAATGTAAGTAAAGTTTTGGTTCTGTTTACTCCCTGTCATTTTGATCCATTGTATCTCCTGTTGTCCTTGTATCAAAATTTATCTAATCAAACTCCTGTTCTGTGAAGTATCAGGGGAGTGCAGTGAGGAGTGTCATTTCAGCTCAGACCTTGTGATCTGGGAAGAGGCATTTCCAACACTACGTCAGTGTACTGTGACATTCCTAGTAGTCAGAATGTCTTCTACTTTCAGTTCTTGAGAAGGTGTATCTTCCAAAATGCAGTTTGATATTTTCTTTTTCTCCTGTGAATTCTTACATAAGATGCAGTTTTGATCACCCCCAGACTTCCCTACTGCTTCTGTAGTGTGTGATCTTTGCATACTATTCAAATGGAGCAGAAGATAAACATTTTAATAGTGGAATGTGTTTGTATTTCTTAGACATAGTACCACCTGTGTATTTAGGAAACCTTGCTAAAGAGAAAAAGAAGGGAAATGTATCTCTACGGAATTTAGTCATCAGGGATATTTGGAAGAAATGCACCTGAATTCTGAGAGACTGCAGTTTAGGTCCTCACTGTTCTTTTAGAACAAAAATTTTAACCAGCTTCCCAGCAAAGATTTGTACGCAAACAAATCTTTGTATGCTTTGATATTCAGTGATTCTGATGTGTTTATCAGTATCACCAGTTAATTCTTATCTATAATGCAGCTAGAACTGACTTAAAAATACAGTATTTTATATATAGTTCCATCCAGCTACAAGATAAAATGAAGACAAATGCATTTTTAATTGTGAAGATGTATGTTCTGCTGTTTTTTTTGTTTGTTTGTTTGTTTTTCCCCTCCAGATTATTATTGGTAATTGCTCTTTTCATCTCCCTGCTAGAGGGGGAGGCACTGAGATTAACTGCAGAGACAGGGCTGTTATCAGCACAAAGTTATACCTGCTCATTTCATCAAGCCCATGGCTGTCTGGTTAGTATTTTTAAGTCTGTTCAGTCTAGACCAAAAAAGAAAGTTTTTGTAACATGAAGCCAGGTTTCAGTCAAAAATGTCAGAAAAATCAGCTACCAAACTGATGCTTCTTCACTGCGCATCAGAACGAAAAAGCAAATATGAGATGACTTTAAGAAAATAATTGCCACCAATTTTTTAATTTTTTATTTTTATTTTTTCCAAATTCTAGTTTGAATGAATTTTGAATAACTTGAGCTGATAGTTTTTATTTCTTGAATGTGTTGCTCATGACAACTCCATGAAACCTATGTCTTATTATGATGGCAGTTTCACAGAATCACAGAATCATAGGGGTTGGAAGGGACCACTGGAGATCATCCAGTCCAGCACCCTGCTTGAGCAGGTTCACTACAGTGAGTTGCACAGGAAAGTGTCCAGTTGGGTTTTGAATAAGAAAAGAAGGCTCCACAACCTCTCTGAACAGTTGTTCTAATGCTCTGTCACCCTCAGAGTAAAGACATTTTTCCACATATTCATATGTAATTTCTTATGTTTCAGTTCGTATTCCATTGCCCCTTATTTTCACAGAATCAGAGAACTGTAGGGACTGGAAGGAACCTCCAGAGATCATCAAGCCCAACCCCCTGCCAAAGCAGGCTCCCTACACCAGGTCGCACAGGTAGGCGTCCAGGCAGGTCTTGAATATCTCCAGAGAAGGAGACTCCACAGACCCCCTGGGCAGCCTGTTCCAGTGCTCCGTCACCCTTGCTGTGAAGAAGTTCTTACATTTGTGCAGAACTTCCTATGCTTCAGTTTGTGACCCTTCCCCCTTGGCCTATCACAGGGCATCACTGAAAAGAGTCTGGCCTCTTCTCTTTGCCTCCTTCACCTTAGGTATTTATAGACAGTGATCAGCTCCCCTCTGTGTCTTCTTTTCTCTAAGCTGAACAGACGCAGTTTGCTCAGTCTTTCCCTATAAGGAAGATGCTCATCGTCTTTATGGCCTCGCACTGGACTCTCTCTAGAAGTTCCCTGTCTTCCTTGAACCGAGGAGCCCAGAACTGTGCATGATACTCCAGATATGGCCTCACCAGGACCAGGGCTTTTACTATTTGTATTATGTCTTAAAAAATAGTGGTTTTAATCACTGGTATACTATAGAGTATTGTTAACAACCTTTCCAAAAGTTCAGAAAAACATATTGGTCATTCAGCAATATTCTACCCAAAGGAATTGCTTTTCAGTTAGGGCGCTTTCATATAACAAACATTTCATTTCATCATATTTTCACAGCATCTATCTCCCACCTCTCAGATGTTTACTTCAGGGGATTTTGCTTAAATGACTCACTTTCAAATAACTAAAATTCTGATAGAGGCCTGTATCTCTTTCTCTGAATTATTTTTATGTACTTCAATATTGGGATTCTCCTGTAGTCACAGTGGTTTCAAATGCATACGTGGCAGCCTCAGATTGAAATGAAACAGCTGGGTAGTGAATTTGGAACAGAGAACTGCAGCATAAGAAGGAATCCGTTTGGCTCAGTTCTAGTGAATGGTTCCAGCTTCAAGGAAAATATGGTAAAGCTAAATAAATAAATGAATGTGTGGAAGTAGAGTTTGTATTTGTGGGTGTTAAATAATTCACTTCAGAGAAGACTGATTTCTCTTTTTGTACAGTCTTGGACCTGGATGAAAAGCTCTGTTATCTCAAGGCATCTAGAGAAGTGGCTTGTTTCTGGTTCAGCCTTAGGCATATTTATAGCGCAGAGCATGTGCAATAGTTGCAGAAATAGTCTTTAATCCCTCATTCTGCCTTTATTTATTTATTTTTTTCCCCCATGGTGAACAGCTGTAAAAAGCTTCTTGTGTGAGGTACGTGTAGTTTCTCTGGATTCCTCAGGACTTCTTAATGCCTCCACTTGTGTTGTGCAAAAAAAAAATGAACAAGGCTTTTACAAGTTATTAATATCATGACAATTTATTTATATTTGGTATTAATGGACTGTGAACACTTGCTTCCATCACTCAGATCCTGTCCCAAGGGAGAATCTACCTATTATGTTTACATCTGAAGTTGCTTGCTGCTTTTCTTGTAGCTTATGAGAAGAGTTCTCTATAACTAACAGTTTAGCCTGCTTCTAGTTTATTAGGGATTTATCACCTCTTGTTGTTAAGACTTGCAATTCCATACCAGGAGAAAGGAAAAAAAAAAAGCTGTAAGACTTAAACTTGTGCACCGCTGCACTCTGTTTCATGCATGCTGCAGCTGTCCACACTGTTGCTCTCCTTTGCTAATTCCCTGAGTTGTTGCAGCTATTTCATCTTAGTTACAACTGAAGCACTAAGGATCTAAAGGGGTCTCTCATTGTTTACCACATTTGCATCATTGGGGGGCACTGATGGGGCTAATGGGGCTACTAGCTTTACTTTCATGAATCCTGAAATTATAAATACCCTGTGGAAACCTGTCTTCATCTTGAGATTCCACAACCCCTCTGTCTCTCACAGAAGCACCCTGGAATATGTGCTAGTTCAGAAGTATGTTGGTACAGAGAATTGTTCGTTTGCTTTTAGAATGAAGGGTTGTAGGCAGGGAGGATGCAGTTACACTACTTCATTGTCTCAGCAGCCCCTATCTGAGCTCCTGTGGAATGTGCTTCATAGTCTCCCTTTAATATGGAAAAGTCACTGAAAGAGAAAAGAGACAGAAAGTTATTTGAATTTATCAGCAGACTGTGATTCTGAAAGATCAGTATTTATCTGAGCCATCTCTGCTGACCCATTTCTGTTCCATTTACCTTTCTGTGAATGAGCTGCAGGGAATGAGTCTTTTTTCAAGCTGTAGTCTCAACGAGATAGGGAGAAGCTTGTTCATCACAACAACTTGGAGATCTACTGAAGGCAATACCTGACCAGGCGCACAGTGCATGTGCCTATTGTGCTTTGTCTTGAGTCTACTGTAGGGACAGATGCATTACCCTTCTGTTTTGGCTTTCTGTTTCTCACAGAGAAAGATACATAATTTCATGTTCTTGAAGGGTTGTTGTACAGTTGCAGTGTCATGGGAGGGATGCAAGCCAGGACACTTTCTCTGTTTTGGACCTCCTTGTTACCTTGTAGCATGTGACAAAAGTAGATGACAAAGTAGCAGGTTCAGAAACAGTGAAAAGTGGTTTTTATTTTACCCCTTCTATAGAATCTATTATGAATGGAATTAATATAAAAACCTTACTGAGTTACAGGTTCAAGTCTAAGCTTTCTCTGACCAATTGCTTTGGGAGAAGAGTGTGGAAGAAATCCCAGGAGGGCAATGGTTGAGATATGCATGGCTTTGTCCGTTTCTTGTCAACACTGGCGACTAAAAGGAGTTGATCAGATATGATGTTTTCATCAAACTACTTCCAGTTAATTACAGTGTATGGAATTGTGATTCTAATATCAGTTCTTCCTTATGCATTCCTGAGAATGCATAATCACCAAGGTTTGCTGCTTCTGAGCTACCCCAGCCTGAGCAGAAGCGGCTGATCACAGTGTGCATGGGGGTTTTGATTGGTTACCTCATCCAGGGATTCCCGAGGCAACAGAGCAGCCTGGCAGAAGGCTACTGCCAGGAAAAATGTGGAGACCCAGACAGAGGTGCCCTGCACACGTAAAAGGAAGACTGCAGCCAAGAAGAATGTGGAAACCCAGACACAGGTCCCAGAACAGCACAGTAGCAATTAAAACTTGTTTTCCTACACACAGTAGTGACTCTTCCTTTGTAAGAAATGTGTGTACCTCAGTAACCTAAAAATCCCTCCTCTGTTTCTGTGGGTACTTAATATAATATACTATTACTTTGCTTTTGGCTCTGGGGTTTGCAGCTATCTTTTTTCTTAGGAAAGCCACCTAAAATCTTCATGTTTACTACAGCAAAATTTTAGTATATTAATGTTAGAAATTCTTTCATTGAACAGCTAGTTAACAAGGCCTCTGATTTGATGGTCTGAAACTTGCAGAACTGAGTCTGGAATCTGTGTTGAAGCTGCATTTTTTGCTAAGAGTCACTGAAGTGTTGTCAAATTCAGCAGGAGGGCAGCTAATGTGGAAACAAACAAAGCAAAAAAGATCTCTGCGGTTATGCTTAAATTTAAAAAGAACTGTTAAAATAAGAAAGTTGTCTAAGATGAAGCTGAAAGATGCAAACTAAATATTCAACTACTGGCATCTTTAAGTGATAGTGTCCCAGGGCTGCTGAAGATATCATAGGCTTTTCATAGTTTCATAGTTTCATGCGAGTTGGAAGGGACCTTAGAGATCATCGAGTCCAACTCCCGGGTTTCGAGCCCCCTGTGTAGCAAAGCAGCACTTCTACCCCTGCGCCACAGGGGGGGGATTCGAACCCGGGCCCTCCAGTGCCGCAGGCAGCAGCTTAAACCACTGCGCCACTGGCTTTCACAGATCTAATGTGTAAATAGGCAAGCCTGAAAAAATCAGGTCAAGGGTCAGCTATCTGGAGGAATCAAAGTTATTACTAAATCTTTTGTATATATATATACACTTTTGTATATATATATATGTATACACACACACATATATGTGTATATATATATCTATATGTGTATATATATATGTATATATGTATGTATATATATGTATATATGTATATATATATATATATATATATCTCAAAAACAAAAATCCTGTAGAGGATCTGCATATCCGTTTGGTTAAGTGATCAGTATAAAAATATAAAAAGCACTCAGAAAGAGCATGACAGTGGCAGAGAAGCTAAACAATATGATGTTTACGACTAACTAGGAGGATTCTTGAGCTGAAATCCCTTTTTATTTTTATGAGGAAAGAGAGAGATTGTTAGCAGAAGGGTTCTACAGGAGTTTGTCTTGCAATTTGTGCTGTTCATTGTTGTGATAGAGAAGGTGGTAAAGGCAGAGAGCAGTCAAATGAGGAAGTTTGTTGTGACAGTTGTTCTCCCTTCTGAAGGATTGAGAAGAGTGAAGATCTGAAGGACATCTATACAAAACTGAGTGACTGGGCTACAGGGCTGCAGGGTTGGTTGATGGCTGCATACAGGAACCAGTAGAATAGATAGGACTCTTGAGCCTGGAAAAGTAAGAGACAAGAAAATGTGAAGGAATATTTTTCTGCAGGGTGCCAGGAGACCTGCAGGTCTTTTTACCTGAGATGACAGAGGATGTCTCTGGCAGAGAAGTAGCAGAACTTATTATAGATGAATATGCTTACATGTACCCAAGGAGAAACTAGTTAAGTAATTCATAGAGAAATAATTGGGCAGTTCAAAAACAGACCAACTATGACAAGCTCCTGAAAAGACTGAAATGAAAAAGAATTGTAAACTATGAGTGTATTTAAAGGAAGTTGTTAAATATACTTGTGCTGTTCTTATGATGTCCTTTGGTCACTGCTGGAGATATACTGCTGGGCTTTGTTCATTTCTTGTCCAAACCGATGTGGTCATTCATTGAGCTTTTATCCAGTTACAGGATGAATTCAATATCTAAGATCTATTTCTACTCATATTGTAATTTAGCCAATGGGCAGCTAAGCATAAGATGTTCACTCACTTATCCCCCCACCCCCCATATAATTATTTATATATGTTTTGGGTTGTTTTTTGTTTTTGTTTTTGTTTTTTTTTTTTAATATATGGTTAGATACAGATGAGAGAAAGAGATTTTTTTGTGTGTGTAACTAAATTTTATGCTTGTTTTCTTTTCTTCTAGTGTCATTTTATGGTGATAGTTTTGTGGCATTGAAGATGGCAGAAGCATCCTGCCAGACAACCTTACAGTTACGGTTTCTAACAAGCAAGCCACATGGATTGCTCTTTCTTGCAGCTGGGAAGAGAAATTATTGTTTGATGGAGTTACAGTCAGGAAATCTGCAGGTATCGTTTGTAACTACAGCAAGAAAGATACATGTAGCCTCTGCTGTTGAGTTTTTCTTTAAGCTGTTGTCAATAACAATTCTCAAAGTTCATGTTTAAAAAAAAATGGAATGTCAGATAACATTTTTTTTTTAAATTTTCAATTAAATTATATCTTTCTTACAATGATAGTTAATAAGAAGCTAGTTATTAGAAGCCTCCTAGATCTCTAGAAAACTGTAAGATCAAAATCACTGTGTTCAAGGCATGAGATTTGATGAGGTAAAATTTCAGATTTAATGATATTAACATCTTAGAAAATGCTGGGATCCAAATAGAAACTTTTCTGCAAGGCACGTTCTTCAAACAGTGTTGCCACCTGGGTTCTCAGGTGTTGGTTCTAGCAAAACTAAAGAGCAGTCCATTTCTTCAATTTGACAAGTCAAATTTATGATGTCAAAACAAAATTTAATGAGACTTCTTTTTTTTATTATTACTATATTTCATGAATGATATTCTTAATATGAAAAGTAATGAAAATTAACATAGCAAGTCTCTACGAATATATGATTGTAAAAAACATTACTTTGGATTTTGATTTATTTTTATTTTTTCTTGCAGTTGAGAATTAACTTTGGCATGGGAGAACGAGTACTGCGTTCTAGGCAGAGATCTCATCTGAATGATTTAGCTTGGCACTTGGTTGAACTGCATCATGAACATGATAACGTCACATTGCTAATTGATAAAAAAGATAGGACTACTGCAAAAATGCCTGGATTTCTCTATGAATTAAATATTGATCATGGATTCTACCTAGGTGGTACTACTGAACTTGATGTTCCTTACCTTGTTGGAGGACTGCCCACCTTTCGAGGATGTATTGATGATGTGTTATTTAATCAGCTAGACATTCTGATGCCGCTGAGATCTACTGGCTTTAAAAATGTCCATGAAGTTTCAGTGGGATGCAGTGATGAATTCTTTGCAGGTGAAGATGAGCCCATCAGTTTTTTTAGTTCCAGATCCTATGTTTCTTTCCCATTATGGAATGTTGATGGTGAGGGAATCTTGGAGTTTGCATTGCAAACATCAGCTGCACGTGGCTTGCTGCTTTATCATCCTGGACAAGAAGGAGATTTCATTGCAATGGAAATGGAAGATGGATTGATTAAAGCCTATATTGGAAAGCATAAAAGTATAACCCACCTTTCTTCTCTTAGGTCAGTCAATGACAGTCATTGGCATTATATTAAGCTGAAATTTACCACCGAATATTTACAACTGACTTTGGATAAAGAAAGTGTGGAAAAACCATTCCCTCCTCAAAACAAGCTGCCGCTTCTGAAGGGGTCTCTCTATGTAGGTGGTGTAGATGATAGTAAGCGACTGGAAGTGATTAAGTTAGAGCTAACCTCTGTGTTTGGGAAGTATGCCAGAGGAAGGTCCTTCAAAGGTTGCTTAAGAGACATAAAAGTCAATTCAGAAAAGAAATCACTGAAGAATGTTCAAATAACAAAGGATATTTCAGCTGGATGTGAAACAGAAAATGCTTTTAATACAAATCTTTCTTTGGAGATGGCTGTAGAATATCCCACTGTAAAAGCAGCCCCAACGCTTGCCATTTTCCCTGAAAACTCTGTCTCTCTGGGACAGGAAGATAAAAACCACCTATTAGTTCTGAGCAGCCTGATTGTTCAAGAAGGTGGACAAGCCTCACTTGAATCTAAGCACATTCAAGTCAATTTAGACTTTCAGAAATTAGGGATTAATCTATCACAAGTTCTTTTTGAAATAAAGGAACCACCGTCACATGGTAACTTGAGACTAGATATTGAACCAGTGCAGGAGGTAAATATGTTTACTTTGCACGATGTGTGGCAAGGGAAGATTCTGTACATCCATGGTGGCTCTGAAGACACTTATGATTATTTTAATTTCACCATTTCTGCAAACAGTAGGAAGATTGTGCCTCCGTATTTGCAAAGAAATGAGGAGTATATGTTTACCATTATCATCACTCCAGTAAATGATGCTCCTGAGATCACACTTGCTGAGGGAAACTTGCTGCTTTTGATAGAAAACTCAAAGAAACGTTTGACTAGTGACTTGATAAAAGTATTAGATAATGATACAGATCCTCTGGACCTCAGTCTTTCAGTGCTTGGAAATCTTAATGCAAATGCAGGATATTTAGAAAATTCAAAGTATCCTGGAAAGGCTATTACTACTTTTTCTAATGAGGACTTACAAAAAGGTGTTGTTTTCTTTGTCCACACAGGTGTCAGGAACTCGAGGATTGTTCTGAGAGCAAACGATGGTAAGAAAGTGAGCAACACAGTTGTGTTACGTGTCATGGCAATTCCTTTGGATTATAAAGTTGTTAGCAACACAGGAATAAAACTTGTCCAGGGTGCTACAGCTCTAATCTCACCCAGGCATCTGACAGTTGAAACAAATGCCAACCTTCAAGAACTGGAGATACGCTATGAGATCACAGATGCACCCCAGTTTGGGGAAGTCCAAAGGCAGCATTCAAGGGGGGAGTGGAAGCAAGTCAGCTCTTTCTCTCAACGCTCCATTCAGCGTGGCCGTGTGAGGTACTGTAGCACTTTTAAAGAAATTCAGCTGGAAAATATTACTGACCAATTTAAATTCAAAGTTAGCATAGGAAACAGAATCAGTGAAGAGTATGTGTTTCCAGTCCAAGTGAAATGGCTAAGGTACAGTTTATTGAAATACGCTCCTCTAGAAATTGAAAAATTTAAGAAGAAATACTTGAATTCAGATAATCTTTTTGCTGTGCTTGTGGGTCAAGAGGTACCTGAAGATGAGCTTCATTTTAGATTGCTATCCTTACCAGAGAGTGGACAAATACTGCTTAATGATCAGACTTTGAAAGAAGATTCAGTCTTTAGCCAGAAAGATATTGCTGATCAAAAAGTGGCGTATGAGTTAATAAGCAGATATCATGAAGACAACCATGATTCATTTAAATTCCTCATCTCTACAAAGTATCTGGAATCAAATATCTTTGACTTTGAAATCTACATCAAACCAGATTTTAGAAACATAATTAATAATGGCTTAACTGTTACTGAAGGTGAAGGAGAATTAATAACAAGCTCAAAATTGTTTGTGCAAACACTGGATAATAAAACTTTCCAATATACAGTATTAAAGTTTCCTACACATGGGAAATTGAAACTCATTAATATTTCAGATTCATTTGAGAGTGATGGCAATCTCACCACTTTCACTAATAAAGATATAACTGATAAGCGTCTTATGTATGTGCACGATGATTCTGAAACAGTGTTTGATGAATTTCTTGTCAGAGCTTCCAGTGAAGAATCAAGAGAGTGGGCAAAATTTGATCCTAAAGTAGGACCTTCCTCAGTAGAAATTAAATTCAACATTTCTGTCCAGCTGAAGAATGATGAAAAACCAATACGTGTTGTTGATAAAGTATTTAACATTGTGAGAAATGGACAGCGATTATTAACTTTGGCAGATATTTGCTATCATGATCCTGATTCTGATTTTGAGGATGGGCAACTGCTATACACAAGACGTGGCATTTCCAATGGCGATTTGGTGCTAACAAATGATTCATTTCACAGACTCTATCAATTCAAGCAAGCAGACCTGGAGCAAAAGCAAGTCTTGTTTATACACCATGGTGCAGATTTTGGGCGTTTTGTGCTCTTTGTGACAGATGGCAAACACTACACATCTTTCCTTCTAGAAGTTAATGCCACTGATCCTTATGTTAGCTTGGCAAATAATACAGGCCTGATGGTTCAAAAAGGAAAAGAGGAAATTGTTACAACAGCTAACCTAAGTGCTATTACAAACCAAGATATCAGAAATGATCATGAGTTTACATTTGAGATAACTACTTTTCCAAAATATGGAAGAATATCTGTAAATGGTTTAATGATAGACTCCTTCACTCAGCTTGATCTGATAAGGGGGTACGTGACCTACAGGCATGATAACAGCAACAACCTTTTTGACATGTTTAACTTTACAGTCTACGCTAAAAATATCCATCTTGATTCTGCTGTGAATGTTCATATCTATTTGGAAAGTCATCATTGGCCACCAAGGATTGTGAACAATAACAGTCTCTTAGTTGAAGAAGGAAAACCAGTTAAGATCAGTAAAGGAAAACTGCAAGTGAGTTAACTGTATTGTTAGTTAACTGTATTGGCCATTTTTTCATGGTACTAGCAAGTTTTCTTCTCTGCTTTCACAGACATTCAGAATATGCAGTCTCTCTTTGACCAAATATTTTTCTTCAGCTCTTTTTGGTTTTCACATTCTGAAGAGAGTCTGACACTAACAGGGTTCCACTGCTAGGAAGGAAAACCAGTTATGTTAAAGGAACAGAAGGACTGACTGTAGTCTTTGACACTGTTAGGTACTGTGCTTGAAAAGGTTAATATCTTTGCTTGTGTATTTGATTTAGTTGTGAGAGATTTTTGTATTTATTTTCATGTATCATCCTGATTTAAGCTGGTTGAATCTGCCAGGGAAGAAAGGATTTCTTTTCATTAAGTTGGTGGCTAGTTCAGTTAATACTGATCCAAAATTTTAAAAGCTTCAAGTCACAAACATGAGTGTTATCTCATTTGTTAATACTAGTTTACACTCCCTATTGTCTGCTTGTAGCCTTAACCACCACGAGGGGGCTGCTGCAGCACACTGGTATGTTGACTGTAAGACCTTGATCAAGCAGGTCTCTACAGCTCTTACTCAGTTAATTCCAGAGTGCGTTCTTTCAAAATTTACAGAGAGTATTGAGGGTTACAATACAGTCTCATGCCATCTAACACATGCCTATTTCAAGAACTATTGTATGTTAGAAATCTGCATACATACCTGTACCCAGACAAGGAAAGCCAATTTATTAGGTTTATGAACCCGTGGTTAAAACTGACAAGTCCAGAACAAGAGAATTAAATAATTTCTCATGTTTCTGTTTAAGTAATTATGAGGTGTGTTTTTCCAATTTAAGGTTGCCCATGAAAACAGTTCTCCATCTGAGATTGTGTTCACAGTGAGACAGCTTCCATCTCATGGATACATTCGGAAATTTTCATCAGCAGGGAGTTATCTTGGTGCCGACCAGAAGCCAGTTCTGACCTTCACGCAGCAAGATGTTGATGAGGGCAAAGTTCAGTACGTGCAGACAGTTTCTGGCCAACTAAGTGACTGTTTTTCTCTGGATGTGACCAACGGTGTACAAACAGTAAATGGAATAGAAATCTCAGTTGACATTATACCCAGAATGATTCCCTTGAAAGTAAAGAACTTCACAGTAGTTGAAGGTAGCTCAAAAGCCCTTGTGGAAGACTACCTAAACATTTCTAGTAGACACTTCACAGGACTCAGCTGTGAAATTATTTTAGTTGACCAGCCAAAGCATGGGTATTTTGAAGATTCTAATGCTCCCGGAATAAAGTTGAGCAAATTTACCAAAAAACAGGTAATGCCTTTAGATTCATTATCATGATTAATTCTTTGTCCACGGTTATGATTAACCCTTTCCTTATGTTGTTAAATGCTAACTTTTGTCTGGAGTGGGAGGATTTTTAGTGCAAGGTGGTGAGATGCAGGAGTTTGAGCTTTGGGCCTTGTAATAGAGATATTGCTGCTGGTCATTTTGTGTTCAGAGGAGGGTGGCTGATTTTTATGGTCAACCACATCACTTCCTGGGTGCCACTGGTGAAATGAAGCAGTGTGCTATAGTCACAAGTGACTGATGAGCCCCTTGCACTCTTGGGTGTAAGCTGACCAGGTGAAATAGTATGTAAATTGAACAAGGAGAGATGTGGAAACAATTTCTTTTTATTTATTAAGTTTTTTTTTTTTTTTTTTTTTTTTAGATTAAGTTTGCTCATAGAGAGTAAATTTATGTGTGAAAAGCTAATTTTCAATTTGTTTGCTCTAGAAAGGAAAATGATATGTTAAGTCACCATCTACTAATACTCATTTTTTTCCCATTTGTAGCTCCCAGGAAATGTTGGTAAATGCAGTGGGAGTGAATCCTGCTATTTTCTCTTTGGGCTGAAGGGGGGATGCCAAGACTGACAACTTAAGCTGGCTAGAGGTATAGAGCAGTAAAATTTGCTGTTGTGGGTAGAACAAAGGTAGAGATACAGATCAGATACAACCATAAATAAATTCTTCGGAGTCATAAAAAGTTGAGACAATCCAGAGGATTTGAGTAGGTTTACATGTTTTGTAATATCGTGTTCATTTTCTTTTAGCATATTTATTTTTTTAGGTTGTTATATTTTTCAGGTGGAACAAGCATTAATCTACTATGTTCATGATGGCAGTGAGGAACTAATGGACAATTTTACCTTTATAGTTAATAACACAGAATTACGGAAACAAAGCTTGCCTCAAACAGTGTTTGTAACAGTTACTGCAGTAAATGATGAAGCTCCTGTTATAAAAGTTAACAGAATTCTTCAGGTATGTTTGGCATAATTTTAAAATGTTGATTTCTACCCTGATATCATTTAAAACATTTACATTAACAGAGTGTTAGTTTTGTATCTGTTTGGATGTTCAATGCAGTGGCATGTCATGGCAGTCATGGAATTCAAATCAAATTGTATTAATGAAGTTATTATAGTACATGGATAACTTGCATTTAGGATATAAAGCGGGGAATGTTTAGGGGATGCCATGAAGAATGTTTGCTGCTGCCTTAGTGTAAAACAAGGAATATATTTAGGGTTGTTGGAACTTTCTCTTAACCTTAAGATCACATTTAAGCTTTGTAGACTAACATAAGGCTTTTTGGGGTAGACAGCTCATACCTGTAACATTGCTGTATTGTAGTGTTTTTCGCTAGGGTGTCTTCAGGGATGTTAATAAACATGGCTTAGAAAAATACCAAGAGTAGTGATTATAAGACTGCAAATCTTACTGTTTCCTTTGTGCAGCCTTGTTTCTTGCTATTAAATATACTGAAGAGTCAGATGTGCTAAGGTGTAAGCTACTCCTTGTTCCTATCTGGACTCCACACTGGGACGGGACAGAAGAAGAGAGCAGTGTTCTCACTTGTGCATCACTATATACTGGGTATTTCTGATACAAAAGCAGAATGTCCCCCTTGTATGGCGTTCTCAGGCATTTTAAAGTTCCTAACAGAATAATACAGCACAGTCTGTGAAAATCTAGGCTGGTAGAGGTCACCAAGATGTTATTGGAGACACTGAATTTACTACTCTGTGGTATTGTGATAAAAAAATGCAGTCCCCCCCCACCATGTCACTTCCTAAGGGAAAGGTTAAAATTGTTAAGTGATGCTTCATTATTTATTTTTTTTTCCCCTCCCCCCTCTTAATAGCTGGCTTTTTAACATTCCAGTCTTGAAAAAAGTCACTTCTGTCACTTCAGTGCTTTTTCAGATCTTTTCCTATCTTTCCTATCTCTCCTTTTTTCCATTTCTCACTTCTTTGGTCCTGTCTGCCCTTTCCTCCTTTTTTCTTTCCTTCTATTACTTATTTGTGTTATTGTTGCACACAGTAACAAGAAGCAGTTCGCAAAAACCCTCAGTGTTTAAAGGCTTCCTCCCTGGGACCTGGCAAATAAGTCAGATGGCTCTGAGAAACAGAATTTAATGGGTAAGATTTAGCTAACAACTTGTGGTTAGACTAGACCTGCTGAGAGGCCGTTAAGACATTTCAAAATAGATTTGAAAGTAGATAATTGGCATAAGTTGAGGCTACATTGTTCCTTGTGCTGTGTGATGTACTTTACAAGTTGGTGGCATCTAAAAATGCATTTAATTTTATGTATCTGATTCATGGTGCCTAGGGAGAATAAATTACTGTGGAGATGACCATAGCCATGGGTTGTTTTATATTGCCTTTTCACTTGAGAAAAGAGGGGATTTTTGAGCAGTAATAGTGGTAATGCTGTGCATCTTCCCAGTGGTTGCAGCAAGTCCGTGATCTCTTGCAAATAATGCCAGCAGAAGGACAAACAAGCATTGTGTCTTCACAAGCATTCAAGTAATAGAGCAAAACTTTCTGTAGTTCAATTAAACACAGAGGTACTCTACAGATATCAGCACAGCACATGGTCATGTTTGTCTAGTAGCATACAAGAGATGTGTGCCCAGTTTGATAGCTGTCTATGTGCAATACACGCTTAAAGTTGCATTCTGCTCTGAGAACTGAGCCAGCACAGTGCACTGCAGTGCAGCAAATGGCTTTTTTCTAAAAATGGTTGTTAAGTCCTGGCTTCCCAAGAACAATGGTGATGCAGCTGAACCTAGCCAAAGTTGATCTTTTTTTTTGCTGTGCAGGCAGTTTGCCACGATATTGCCTTTGTATCTTGTGGTTCTGCTCACTACGCCTAAACTGTTGCTGACAAATAAGCTTTGATTTTGTCGTGAATAGGTACTAATACACACTCAAAAAGTGTGGTGACAGTCAAGTTACATACTGGGAGGAATACACTAAGATGATCCTTCTTCAGATGAACCTTGCATATTCCAAATAAGTAGGAGAAAATGGATTTATCATAAGCTGGCTAAATATTGAGATGAGCTAGGCAATCCTGTGGAGGATAGCTGGCCTGATGTTCAGTTGAGCCAAGCAGTCTGTGTTCCTCAAGGACCTTGCTAGGGGTGAATGTTGAAGAATAAACTGTGTGTTGCTTTTGAAAAGGCAGTAGCTCTTTTACCTTATGTATTTTGAAAGGTTGAAAATATACAGAAATATGAGACCCGGGACTAGTATTGTGAGAACTGAAATCTAGTAGGACCATTTGAATTGACTGAAGTTTAGCATCGCAGTAATTTTGAAGATCTCAGTATAAAGGGAGCTAGAAAGAACAATTGAACAATGTAAAAAGTAGGTTTCCATATAGCACCTACTGTCAAAGGTAGCTTCTGTGAAGAGCTGAGTGATGTGGTCAGTGATGTTAGCTAGTTTTGGCCTTTGTCACAGGACTTGTACCAAAATGCAAAAAACTTCCACGAAAAGAGGATGAGTCTTTCAGCACCCTTATTTCTGGAGCATCCCTAACATATCCCTTATTCAAACAACGTCTTTTTCTTATATCAAAGTTATGAACACAGTGGGAGGAGTTTCAGGAAGATAAACAACCAAATATTTTTGGGGTTGCTTTGTGATTTTCTGTAGGAAGCAAAAGTAATGGAAGTTTTCTTTTTTTTTTCCCCTCCTGACTGAGAATTTATTACCTTCTGAAGTATCTAAATTAACATAATGAATGAGATGGGGAAATTTTATTACAATGAGAGCTTTAGTAATGCATGCTAGTTATCCTTGCACTTACTTTATAACTTTTTTATTAGAACAATAAATGCTGAAGACATTAATATACTTGGAAACTGTACTGGAATGCATAATTTCCTAACATTTTGGCAGGTTGTATGTTTGTTTTCCTTTTTTTTTGATATGTTTAAGAGTGTTTATCAGTAGTGATGCTTTGAAACGAGTATGTCCTTCTGTTGCCACAAGAGGGCCAATTAATTTTACTTTAACAAAATTGAAATGCTATTTTTTTCCCCCCTAAATCATTTATTTACCAGAGTATTAAAGAATTTTTGAATTTATACATGAATACACAACACACAATGAAGAACTGATAAGCTGAATGCTTTTAAGCAGAGCAGAATGGGCAGGATCATGGACCATTTTTTGGACCATGCTTGTGGAATGTGTTGGGCAAGTGCAAAATTTGAGTGTAGCTACATCCTGGAAATTTGGATACAGTTTTCATGGTGTTCTTCCGGGAGGACTTGATTCCAGATGTGGAAAATAAGCTGTACCTGCATAGTATTAGAAGTGCTTTGAGTGTCTACTTCCCTAGAGCCCTGTTTAGCTTTGTATCTCCTTTCATTCCCTGAGGATCATATTACAGGTCACCAGGGACTTGGTGTTTACAGTACTTTAAAAAGTACTGTGTGACAGTGTGCAGGAACAACAGAAATAACACTGCCTTTTGATAGAAAAACAAGCTGATTTTTTTATTAAGATATATATATATATATATTTAACTTATAGACATTTAGTCCAAGTGTTTTTTGCGTAGTTCTTTCTAATGTCTTTGTGTATTCTATGTGTCACTTCTTATTTACTGTGCAGAATAGTCTGAAACAGTGTCACTGATGGAAATTTAGTGTCATGATATGAAACCAGTGGCACTGGTGTACTCACGTACTGATGCTTAATAAGTCAGCCTTTGCTTAGTTATCATCTTGTGTTCATAGGGGATATCTTTTACCAAACTTAGATCCTAGTGCAAAAAAATATGCATTTCAATTGAGAAAATAGCGATTTCCTATTTGAAAGTTTTCCATTACAAAATGTAACACAACTTCAAACTCTTTTTTTCTAATTAGAAAACACATACCATTCAGTTGTGTCTCTTTTTCTAGGGCATGGATTTTGTGACAGAGCCTAGGCTGCAATCTTTCTGTTATTGAGGTGTCATGACAAAAATCCCAGTGGCATTAAAAAAAACATTCAAGACTGATGATAGTGATAGTTAAGGAGAAATCTGATTGATGATTTTTGTTTCTGGCAGAAGTAAAATGCCTTTTTTTTCAGGGATCACATTTTCTCTTAAAGCACTTGATATAATGCTGCTACCAGACCCTTTTTATGTGTGCTGGGGCCCTGGACAGGCAGAAAGGAATGTTGCAGTATGTGTTTTGTACTTCAAGATAAGTCTTTTGAAGGCTGGGGCTTTTAGCTTATATTCTGTGATACAAAGTGCTCAGAAGCAACTGGCATTCATATATTGAATATTTGGAGATTTCACTTAATGTTGAGATAAATTTGTATTGTTCTTTGTTAGTACTTTTGTCTGTAGTTCTGACTGTATACAGAAAAGATGAAGAATAAAGTCTATAATTCTCAATCAAGAAATATTACCAAGATGTGAATGGAAGCCAAGAAGTATCTGACCGAATATGCAGATCTTCAGCTTAAAAAAAAAAAAAAAAAAAAAAAAAAAAAAGCATTCTGATTTTCCAGAAAGAAGTAGTAGGTTTTGTAGCATCTTCTCAAATGTGTTGTTTATTGTTTGTATGTATGACTTACAAAGTGCTGCTGCTGAAGGCATGGTTTCCTTTCTCTGTCTCTGCTCTGAGAGTCTGTGGGTTGTTGGGTGCACTGAAAAAGGGGCTTTACTGCAGTTTTTTAAAATGAAATAGCGCAGCTACAAGTCTTCCATTTATTAGAGGCTGTGCTATCCTCAGGCCATGTTCTTTTTTTCTTTTCTGCTAGTTGAAAGTAGAGCATATTGAATGCTGTGCCTGCTGTGAATTACATGACAATAATATTCATATGTATGTGTTGGAAGGGAGCTCCTTGACTCAGTTATCAAAATACAGTGTTGCTCTCTTGTTAAGAGTTTGGGTAGTGCTTCACAAATAGAGACTGCAGCCCTCTAAAATTCAAACCCATGCAGGGTGTGTTTGTTTATGTTATTTCATGGTCTTGTTTCTTGAAAACCATGTGCCAGGATTAACCATTACAGTCTATGATCAGAAAAATCTCTCATAGCTGCTACTGCTGTACAGCATAAACCTTTCTTTTTTCTTTTTCTTTTTCTTTTTTTTTCTTTTTTTCCTTTTCTTTGAGTTTATTTGCAGGCATTTTTGTTTGTTTTTTTTTAATTTTTCTAATTTTATGTTTCTTTTTTCTAGGTTTGGGTGGGTTCAGTCACAGAAGTAACTACTGATGACCTTTGTGCAGAAGATAAGGACTCCTCACCATCAGACCTGATATATTCAATTACACCGCCTAGCAACGGGCACTTGGCTCTGAAGTCTTCTCCAAACGAGAGCATCCTTAGTTTTACTCAGGCTCATATAATTGAACGGCAGCTGGTATTTGTACACAATGGTATGTTGTTTCAAAAATACCACCTGTTAGCAATATACTGCTCCTATTCAGTGTATTTGTGTTTGTAAGTGTATGAGAATCTCTTTGTAATGTCACAAAAATCTCAGAGTGCTGGTACATGGTCTTGACGACCTAGACAGGAAATGGTTCTTATAACCACTTAAATGAATGCTCATCATGAAAACATGGTGTTCTGTGGGAAGACTGCTAGTAGCAGTCTTCTTACTGAGCCCATGGTTAGCAGAAAGGTTACATTGCCATGCAACTTTTAGAAATATGCAATTTTTTTTTTTTTAAATTTTTTTTTTTTAACCGTTGTCATTGAGAGACTTCTAAAAACCCTTTGACAATGCTGGGTGATTCATGGATTAGCAGTATCTCGGATACCTGTCACAGTATAGTCACGCTCCTAAGAAGCTCTGGGCAATGAAGTTATGGCTTGCCTGGGTGAGATGAACCTGGCTGTGAAGAAATTCTGCTATAACCATGTACTCTTTTTCACCAGTAGCGAGAGACAGAGATTGTGTTATTTATTTTTTGCTGCTTCTACAGAAAGAATGTGTAGACAATAAAACAGGGAGTCAGGACAGCATCCGGGGTCCTTAAGTAGCAGTGCCAAGAAGCTCTGGGTGTGCACATCCCTTTGAGGTTCCAGTCTGAAGAAGGGGTGGGGCTTTTGTGGGACAGTAGCTGCTGCGTTCCTGCTCCAGCTCTGTTATCACATAGCTTCAGCTGAAAGGAGAAAGGAGGTGCTTATGAAGGGTAAACCAGTTGAGTGATGGGGAAGGAGATGGAGGAGATACAGGATTATCTCACCAGCCCCTGGAGTGAGCTGGAATTCTTTCCAGGGCTTGTTTGTTTGGCAGTCACGTCAGATCTGTGCTGTGACTCCATGAGGTTTGGTGCTGGTTAAAGCGCTCTGACTTTCAGAGCAGTATCTTGCAGAGTGCATAAATGTTGCTGAAGCTGCTTTACAAGCAGCTGTTGTTGAGCTGTTGGTATCCTACTCAAATAATTTAGTGAGGAGGTGAAAGGTCAAGAACATAGCAAAGTGAGCCCAGCTGTTTAAGTTGTTTCAAGGGAAACTTTGATATGTAAAAACCCTGATGATGGTAGGAAGATGGTAGTCTGAGTGTGAGGAAATTAATTCATTCTGTTCCAGAAGGGGCAAATGCACATGTGTAGCCTTAGGAAGTGGATCTTGATTAATAAAAGCAAAAAGAATAGCAAATTCCTTTTTTTTTTTTTTTTTTTTTTTTTTTTTTTTTTTTTTTTTAGTGAGTAAGAATGTGGGGTGTACAGTAGATTTGAAATGTAAAATTGCCCAGATCATGCCTCAGCTCTTGCAGCTGCTCTAGCAACATCATGACCTCCAGTGTTTCAGAAAGTACTCTCGACGTTTCAGTTCTTTTCTTTCTTCAGACTTTATTCCTTAATCTTGGAAGAAAATAATTTTCTTTCTTCATCTTGAACAGTTGCTGGAAATGTCCTTGCTATGCTCATCTTTCCCAGCCTTTCCTTGGACCTTCTCGTCTCTTGCTGTCACAATGCTGCTTAACCTCCTGCTGCTTTGTCCTTCATCTTCAGTTTTTTGCCATGTACTAGGTTCTTTGTCTCCTCCTGGCAAGTACTCCATTTCATATTCTCCCCATACTGTCTTCTGCTTTTCCCACTTACTGTGAACCTTCCCAGGGAGAAGGAAGAGCAGCGTCTTCTTGGCTGAGGCATATCTTCCATGCAGTGGGACTGATTGCTCCAGCTGTCACAGGGCTTTTGCTTCTGTACATAGCACTAGTTCTTTGTTCTCAGGGTATTTTGTAGTACAAATAAAGTACTACCATGCATCTAACATCAATCTTCATAAAGCTTTCCCTTCATTTTTCTTCAGTCCTGTGAATTAAATTAAGCTGCTTATTCTGTGCTGTGTGTTGCAAGTCTGCCCTTTTGTTCTTATATCCACCCATTAAATTTTGTCTGTTTTATAAATGCAGAACCAGATCAAACATTTCCTTTTCTGTACTCCTCCTTCAGTGTAAGAATTCCTTCCCTCTTCTGCCTCCATTTCAATCCAGGGTGCGCCCTTCACAGCTTTTGTAGTATCGAGTCCACCCTTAATTTTTCCTTAAGAAAGAATTGAACTGACCTTTTGTCAGTCTTAGTGTCTTCTCCATGCAGTTCTTACAACCCTCTTTCTGATATCCTTTTTATCAACTCTGATCAGATATCTCTTTAAAAATTAATTGTGATAAAATAATACCTAAAGAACACTTCAGGATTTAGTTCTGTTCTTGACTCTGTCAGTGTCAAAGTTTCAGATTATGTCAATCACAGAGTTGCTCTGGATTGTCCAAAAAAGCAAGTTAAGCTAGGTAAGCCTTTTTCTTCTAACTTGAAACAAGTGGTTGGTTCCTCAGTGCCTTTGAAAATGTGCAAATGCTTGTGTGTTTTTATTGTAAGAAAACATCAGAGCATAATAGCTTTTAAAATAAAAAGCAATATAACCTGGTTTTCCTGAGCTGCTTCTGTGCCTGGCCAGATTTGGGAGCATTACCTAAGGGAACTGTTAGCTATAATCTAAAAAGAGTCCAGCGGAGGGCCACAAAGATGGTGAAGGGCCTGGAGCATCTCCCCTGTGAGGAGAGACTTAGGGAGCTGGGTCTGTTTAGCCTTGAGAAAAGAAGGCTGAGAGGGGACTTGATCCAGGTTTATAAATACCTGAAGTGTGGGAGCCATAGTGGCGAGGCTGGTCTGTTTTCAGTAGTGCGTGGGGACAGGACTAGGGGCAACGGGCTGAAACTTCAGCATAGGAAGTTCCGCACGAATGTGCGCAAGAACTTCTTTACAGTGAGGGTGACGGAGCACTGGAACAGTCTGTCAAGGGGGGTAGTGGAGTCTCCTTCTCAGGAGATATTCAAGACCCGCCTGGACACCTACCTGTGCAGCGTGTTGTAGGGAGCCTGCTTTGGCAGGGGGGTTGGACTCGATGATCTCTGGAGGTCCCTTCCAACCCCTACAATTCTGTGATTCTGTGATTCTGTGATCTTAGAACACACATTTGGTTCTTTGGATATGTTAATTTATTGCTAGGCAAGGAGCACTGGTCTTTAACCGAAGTAACGATGGCAACATCATGCTTTCATGATATATATTCATGTAGCAATCACATAGCAAAATTAGGCAAAATAAGTAGGAGAGCAATTGTAACTGTTTTGAACAATTGTTTTCATTTTTTATTCTCTTTTTTGTACCTAATTAACCAATCTAGACACTGTCAACTCTAAGCCAGTCTTAGGAAGCACTGTACACCATAATAAGTCACTTTTGAAAACTGTTTCTTCATTAATCTGCTTGGTCTCCTGAAGGTATTTTGCTGTTGCTTTGTGGCCAAGCTACACATGGATCCTAAGATTAAAGAAAAATAAATGTGCATTTGTTATGAGTACATTTGTCATCTGAAATAATTTAAGCTGTGACAAGATATCCTCCTCAGCAAAACTGAAAGAGAGCAAAGAACGCAACCTGTGATGTGGTCCAGTCCTTTAAATATAAATATAAATAAAAAATGATTATTCTGGTAGCTTTTCTCTAAAAATTACTTCTGTGCCAGTCGCTTCCTAAATGCCTGAATACCTCCTAAGATGCAACAGAAGTAGAAAATCTGGGAGCTAGTGTCTCCCCAAGTTTGACTGGGTTCCAAGTCTGCTGAATTTGGTCAAGTAAGAGGGGAAGGGGCACTTCACTTTACATCTCTGAGGTATTTAGCCAGTAGTTCTCCTTGAGATGCTCTTCTCTACATTATGAACTAATAAAATTCTAGGTTAGATACGAAAGTACTAATCAAATACTTCTTCAGGATGTCTTTGTAGGTGACGTTGAAATAAATACAGCAAAAGGTGTGCAGTGTATATATTTGTATGTTTATTTAAAAAAAAAAAACAACACAGAAAAATACATAAATTTATGTTTTTGTTATGTACAGGAGCAATGTCTGGAGGCTTCAGCTTTCAGGTAACAGATGGTTTGAACTTTGCACCACGACAGATTTTTAGCATCACAGCTCGGACTCTGGTCATTAGCATTGAAGTAAACAAAGGGCTCACAGTCTTTCCAGGTCTGTTTTTAAGAGCTTATCATTATTTTGTGCACTTAAAAAAATTGCATAGGTAACTATGTATGCAGTAATTTGCCAGCTAGCTGTCTAAAATATAGATAACTGTACTTAGAAACATGCAACTGTCTGCCTTCTAAAGGAACTGTTATGTTGTCTCAACTGCATTTATTGTCTGCATGGCCTTTAAATTTTTGATATGAGTAGTGCTTGAGGTGATGAAATTTGGCAGTAAAACATATAAGGCACCGTGTGACAATAACACAGTTCAGCCTAAGCTCCAGAACATTCCTCATTAAGAGGAATTTAAAAGCACTATGATAGAGTTAGAGGTACAGTGTACTGTTTAGAGTATATAGGCTGTCCTGTTCAGCTTGGTGTCATCTGCAAACCTGCTGAGGGTGCACTCGATGCCGTTGTCTATGTCATTGATGAAGATGTTGAAGTGTGCTGGTCCTAAGACCAACCCTTTGGGGACACTGTGTGTGACCAGCCTCCACCCTGACACGGAACTGTTGATCACAATAGTGATTTCTGCATGGCACATAAAGAGTGAAGTGTCTATCCATTGGATGCTTAATCTCATCATATTGCTGGGTCACTTTCTTACTGTTTGAACAGAGTTATGAAGGACAGCACAGGATCAAGGATGGATAAGAAGGACTGAACAACTTTGATTTGTATTCATGCATTTGTGCTAGCTGGGTCATCAGCTGAGGAGAAGACTATTTTTAATGAAAAAATACTGCTGCAGGAGTTAAGAGGGTCTCACCAGAGCCATTCCCTCCTTTGCACAGGGAAGCGTAATCCCTCCTCGAGTTTTCTTGCATCCTGCTTCTTGTTTGCATTACCTTATTATTTTTTTTCTCTGAATGTGGCCAGAGAGAGACACGGAGCCAGGAAAGCTCAGGTGTTTATCTGTATCTTGATTTATTAATTCAGTACAGAAGAGAAGCACTACAGTTTCTAAGACTTCATAAGAGTAAGCTGTATAAACAAAGGCTTGCAATAAAAGCTACTAAATATGGGCAACAAAAAATGAGATTGTGGCATCATGATCTTCTTCAGTCAATATAAATGGGATTCAAATAAACCCACTTAAAAGGTTTATTAATCTGTGATTTCGATGTGTAAGGTTGCTTTAGGCACAGGGCTTAACAGGAATTCTGTCTTAAGCCATAGATAACTGTAAGAAAAGTGTGCCTGATACTTCTGTAGAATAGTCTCTAGACTTTCGGTCAGTTCTGAACCTTGGAAAGTAGACTGTCTCTTTCAGCACCACAAGCTGTATTCATCTAGCCTTCCAACTTTTACTGAATTGTTGCTTGCTTTGAGTTAGCAAACATTCTTTTTTGATATTGAAAAGAATTGCTGGCTTTTTTGCCTCTTCTCTTCATGATACATTTTAAAAACATTCTGGATTTTTACAGGTTTCAGTGGTACTTGCTCATTGTGGTATGACAATTAAAACAGTGATGGTGCCAGACACTTAACTCACACACATAAAAACAACAGCTGGTGCTTTGTTGTGTTTTATAGCAGTGAGGAAAATGTTAATGTTGAGACAACTTGAAGAATCGCTCCTCTAGGAAATTAAATCTGGAATATATTGTGAAGAATTTGCCATGTCTGAATGAGTAGGTATAAAGTATTCTTTCAAACATAGTGCTTTGCAATTTCATAAGAGCATGTACTGCTGTCTTCTTCTGCACTGAATACAGCAAAATTGATTATTGAGTTTAAGATTTTTTCTGTCCAACAGCAGCTTATTTTGTTCAGTGTGCTTAATACATTGTGTGATAAATACATTAGCTTTTCTTATGTATGCTAGATATCTAGAACATGAATGATTGCTCTCTTCAAGGAAGCAATTAATTGAAGATGGAATTAAATGAGTTGCTTTTAGAGAAGAAAAGAAGGATCATAGGTATTCATAAACATAGTTGTGCAAGCCAGTCAGCAGACAAGATGATCCATAACTGTTCAGCAGTGAATGGAAAATTATCATACCAGAGTAGTTTCCTGATTTTAAATACTGGCATTAAAAACAGATACCAAAATCATTAGATACTGATAGTAGCTTTTTTTTGCTCTTATGTTCTGCTTGTATGGATTAGCTTGGCCCTACTCTGAATCACCCATCTACTCTCCCTAATCCTTTCTACATAGTTTGGGTGGTGGTACTTATGCAAACTGTATGCTCTCGTGCTGGGAGGCAGACAAGCTGTGATCTCACTGCCCTATCCTTTACCCAGTCTGTTGGCTGGCAAATAACCAGTCTTATCCCTGTCAAGGGGTTGGACCACAGCAGAACTGCTGCAACTGCCAGAAAAAGTCTTCTGTGTTTTAGAAGAAAAGCATTCATCTACTTTCATTATGTGTGTTGACCACACTCAGAGTGTTGTGTTTGAGCAGGATCTCATTTCACAGGACAGTGCGAGAGACTTCAGTCTGTGGCCCTGAACTGTAATTCAGCCTCTGCTATGCAGAAAAGTTCCTTGTGATCAAGTCCTGGCTTCTGAGTGAGGTCAGGTCTTTTGGGAAGGAACAGGGTTTTTGTGAACAACTGAAATAATCACAACAAATCACAGTGTAACCATGTTTGGGAGTTACTCTGTCTTAATTTTTTATGGTGCCCGGGCCTGATTTTCATTAATGAGGTTGTTGAGAAATAACTGTTTATAGATACACGTGGTCTGATGAACTTTTGTTCTCTGTTCTACATTCTTGATCACATCTGCCACAGGCTCAAAACATGCTTATTCTTTCCTGTGAGTCTGCTATACAAAAGAGGAAGAAGAATAGCAGAGAGAAGAAGGGAGATTTCTTCAGTTAGACAGTGAAAGAATTTTTCTAGCTCTTAGAGTCTGTTCCACTTTTCTAAGCAACACTGGTACATAGAGCGATGGGAAGGTAAAAAGGGCAAAAGAGCCAGGAGCTATTTTTGTTCATTTTGTTGTAACAACTGTGTTTCAAAGTAGATGTGATTTTGAACCACAGTACAACTATGTATAAACAAGCAAGAACTGCTTGTTCAAAGATTTCCATTCTTTGGTTTGATTACTGTCATTTTCCATCTGAATATTATAGGAGAAAGATTCTGTGTTATTCCCCTGAAAACAGAAGGTAGATTTATAGTGGAGATGGATTGTTAATGCAAACCTGAAGGATTTCAGTTGCTACTACTTGAAATGCTGCACTGATACCTGCAGGAGCATGGTGCTCAAGAAAAAACAAGACATAAAAAGAAAGGCAGAAGTGGGGGCAGGAGGAGCAGGATTATGAAAATCTGTTGCTCTTCCCAGTGTATCAGTAAACATCAGGTTTAATTTGAGTGTATACCATCAGGAAACTTCATCATTAAATTAAAAAAAATGCTGAAATGGACTTTTTTTCTTTTCTTTTAGGAAATTATTAGGTTTGGCTTTGTCACATCTGTCAGAAATTGTCCTGGTTTGATTAAATTCCAGGAAGCTCTTTATAATTATTAAGCCAGAAGGTACTGGTTAGTGCAGTTCTGTGTATTAAAAGGACTCCTCAGTTGTACATCCATCTTAATAACACTTTATTTCACTTGAGACCATCATTTGTGTCCTTCCTAATTTATTTATTTAATTCAATATTAATTTTTCAGTTTCATGTAATAAAAATAATGTTTCCTATTCTTAAAATGTGGTTTAATCTTCATGGTTTTGGTTATCTGTGTTCATTAAAAGATTTACCATGTTAAGACTTCTCACCCAAGTTGTTGGGCCGTCTGTGGGCACCTGCAATTACCAAATACTGACAATACTGACTTCAGCTGTAATTCAAATTTATTTTTACATGTGTAGTATTGGGACAGTGCTTCTTATACATGTTCTACTCCTTTGTTCAGATTGCTTTTGCAGAAGCTAGTATTTAGCAATTACAAATGCTGAAGTGAACTGTACTTTTTTCATTTCTGTAAAACAAAGATACTTCCTACTGATGTGCTTTTATTGAAAATGTGATGGAAGA
Source organism: Excalfactoria chinensis (assembly GCF_039878825.1). Taxonomy (NCBI): domain Eukaryota; kingdom Metazoa; phylum Chordata; class Aves; order Galliformes; family Phasianidae; genus Excalfactoria; species Excalfactoria chinensis. The sequence goes on along the minus strand of NC_092857.1, from coordinate 16,042,308 downwards.
ATTGTGTTATCTGGAAGTAACCAAAAATAGGGTAAACTTGCTGATCTCACGAAGCGTTATTAAAATGCTAAGTAGAGTACACAGATGAGAGAGTGGGTTGTACTCTGTATGAAAAACTGCTGTTGAAATCTAAGTAACTTTTAATTGATGGTTTTTAGGTTCCAGGAAACCTATTTCACAACATGATCTGAAAGCTGTAACCAGTGATGTGACCAGTGCAGGAAACAGAACCATAACTTTTATGATTGTAGTTTCCCCGAAACTTGGAAGGCTGATCAGAACAAATTCTGATAATACCACTCAGGAAATCCTCAGTTTTACACAGTCTATGGTAAGCATTTATGTTGTAATGGATGTATCAGCAGTAGATTGTTATTTCAAAGGGCATCCCAATTGTTTTTTCGTTGTCTGGTTGATTTATATCTGTTTAGTAACCAAACATATGTGACCCATCAATGTGATTGTCCACATTTGCTGTGTCATTAAATATCTGGCATGTAGTAATGAATGCAAGAGGAGCCTTTTCCCCCCTCTCTTTGAATACTAGCAGTCTTGGCAATTTCCTTTGTTTTGCTTGTAACAGTATTTTTCAAGAAGAGCTGTTCTGGTGCCATTAACCAGCAGTCAGAGGTTGGAAGCGGTTAGTTTTTGGCAGCAGGAGTAGCCTTGTGCTGTATGAAAACTCCAAGAATCAGATTCGTTTCAGCTGTGCACAGTCCTCATGGGTGTCCCCAAGAAGACTTTTATTGACTTGATTGGCTGTGATATTAAGTGTTTAAAGAATCTTAACTGTGATACAGGGTCTCATACTTGAATGATTAAAAACATGGCAGCTCGTGTAACTTGATGGAAAACATTCTGCAGCTGAAAAAAATAAATGGGTTATGTCTGTTTGCAGAGTCTAACTGTGTGCTCTGCACACAGTAAGATTTTCTGGGAAAATCTGACTAGGGAAGGTAAAAGGAGCTCAATATTTGACTTTACTGTAGGAGCTATTAAGAGGCAATTTGGTCTTATATACATTTACAGATTTAAAAAGAATGAAATGAAGGACTGAGAAAATCTGAAAATGGAAGAGGGACCAACTAAACAGAAAAAAGATTGGCACTTTTACTTATTAAAATGAAACTTTGAAACAACCTAACCAAGGACTGTGGTGGAATGTATCTCCACCTGAACTATATAAACAAGTTGAAGACAAAATATTTATCTTAAAAACTGTGTTCCAATCTCATCATTATTGTTCTTATTGCAATAAGTACTGAGCTGAGTTTTTTCTTAAATTATGAGGGAGGTGAACTGACAAATGACACCATTCTCTTCTGTTCCTAAAATGGATGATATTTATGAGCATTAAGTGAAACAGTTAAGCATGTCAGAAAATCTTTCAGCTAAGAATAACATTTTAATCTCTTTCCCTACAGATAACAAGATTTACATATATTTATTGGATGGTACCATGGCAGAACATGCCACTTCTTCTCTATAAATTTAGTTCTTGCTAATGTGTAGCTAACTTTGCTTTGAACTTTGTAAGTTGTGTAAGGATTTGAGCTGTCATAATTTGTGTGATTCTATTCTCCCTATTTGCTGTGGGGGATATTTGTATTGGCCATTTTCACTTCAAGCAGGTAGAGGTATGTGACTCATTGCAGGTAAAATTAAGGTATCTTAACTGGATCACTATTTATTCTGGCAGAGACAGAGGTATTCTGCTATTAGGGGAAGAAAAGAGATCCAAAATAAACTTACTGTCTAACAGGCAATAGCCACAGTATCAGAGAAAAATGACATTGACACTGCAGGCATTATATTTTTCATTGCACAGAGAATAAGAATTTCAGTTTCTTGTTTCAAAGCTTGTAAATCTGATCAGAATTGAAAAATATTTTGATATAGTTTCTTTGTTTTTGTTTTCACTTACTTAACTCTTTGTTGTGGAACTTAGAATTTTGCTTCTGAAAATTACTTTATGGGTAGATTATAAAAATAAGTTAGCACTTTTGCTATGGTGCTAAACTTTTCCATGTTCCCTGCGGTTTATTGCCTCTTTGCCAGAAAAGAAAAAGAAGAAAAATAGTTGCATTCTAATGGAATTTTTCAAGGACAGTTGTTTGCAGCCAATATAAGAAAAACAGTTGCGCATTAAAGAAACTAGCACAGTAGTTCTGAACAGAAGCATTTTTTTTTTTTTTCTCTGACGTTGCTTACTATGATGTAGTTACTTGTAAGTCTTACAAGATTTTCATTTTGCAGAAGTCCATAATTTCTTCATTATATTTGAAGTCATTGTGGAGGTAATCAAGGCAATGCTCACCAGTTCCATTTTCTTACTAGTCCAGATATTAGCATGGTCTTGCATTTAAAAATATATAGCCCTGGGAAGATTAACAGTTGATAAACACCACTGAATGTATCAGAAGCATATTGTGCCTATTCTTAATATATCAATTTCCTTTCTTCAACTTGAAGTTGTAGTGCCATGCTTTGAAATATTGTTTTGAGACAACATATTTTAATATCACTTTTGTGTGCTTTGTCCTATAATAGCTATTAAGAATTAAATCAATATGGAGGTTGTGGATGCCCCATCCCTGCAGGCATTCAAGGCCAAGTTGGATGTGGCTCTGGGCAGCCCAGTCTGTGGCTGGCAACCCTGCCCATGGCAGGGGGGTTGAAACTGTATGATCGTTGTGGTCCTTTTCAACCCAGGCCAACCTGTGATTCTATGATTCAATATAGGGAAAACATAAACCTGATGACAAGTTTATTGACAGTAAGGCTGACTGTTTTTGAGGCTGCTGAGAAAGCTTGACCCTGAAAGCTCTTTTTCCCTGGTGATCTCGGGAGGGCTGTTTCAGGATTATCTCTCTCTATAGCTACAGATCAAATTTTGAAATGATGAATGCTTCACCCACGATTGCAACAGGCAATTTTTAAATTTTCTTTTTCACACCTTTTAAGCACAAATCATGGGAACATTTGCTGATAAGTTCCCTCAGTTTTGTTTACAAAGTTATGTGAAATGCATTACAAGCTGAAGACTTAAAACCAACACCATCTTGGACAGGACTGTCTTTGGCAATTAGAAACTAACACATATAAGCCATGTCAGTAGTTACCTGGGATGCTGCCAAGGATTTAGAAGGTAACTGTCTTCTCTCCAGGTCAGTGAATGAAGTGACAAGCAAATGTAGAATGTACTGAATGAGATATAGTTATTATTACAGTTTTCAGGCTTTTGGGAATCCTATTGAAGTTTCTGTGTACTAAAGTACTAATCTCATTGTTCTGGTATAGTTCCAGCTGACAAGAATCCTGGTATGAAGATATTAACTTTTGCTTTTAGGTCTAAACTTATGATCAGTTTTTGTCTAGTACAAATACTTTTTTCAAGCTTGCTTGTCTAACAAAAAGAGAAATGTTCAAAGAGAGTAATGCAAGACAGTCTTTCAATATGAGCTACATACACAGTCACTGTACATAGACTAAAGTATGAAATCCTTTCTTGAACAATGGTCTGTTTTCTGTTCTTACACTTCTGTATTTAAAATTATTCTTCTTTTTGCCTATGGATCTCTTTACCCAAAAACAGGTGAATGAAGGTGTGATCATGTATGAGCACTCAGATGCAGAGTCAGCTGACTGGAGTGCAGAAGATTTCTTTATGTTTACTGTCTCTTCTCCACCATCAGTTCTGGATCCTCAGATGTTCCATATCATCATTTCATATGAAATTCCCAGGCATGATCGGGACAGTCGTCTTCTTGCAAATACAGGTACAAATAACATCCAGTAATGAAGCAGGATTTATTAGGCTTCCAATGAACAAACAGGAAAAATCAAAGGAAAACTTTCCTTCAGTATCAAATGACCAGAGTGTTTTAATCACAGGGTGTAGTCTAGAAAATAGGTGCATCACTGCATCTTTAAAAATGCAATTAACCACCTTTGTTCAGTTCTTCCTGCTTCTGTCGTGGATATTTTCCATTTTGGTAGAGATAATGAAAGCAATATCTGGAGCTTTGAGTTACTAAGATTTTTTTAATGATGCTCCATTATCAATAGAAAACCTGGTTAGTTATGTGTAGATCTCTCTTAAGATTAATTATAATATGTATCTAGCTATGGCATATGGAAATCAAGGATACCATGAAAGAAAAATATTTTTTTCCATGTTCTCTATTTTGAGCATCATCAATTTTTGACACATTGCAATGTCAAAATACTGAGTTTCTAAGATTCCCTTTTCCTTTCTGCTAGGTACTGTAGTCCAGGAAGGAGGCAGAATATTAATCAACAAAACACATTTAGATGCTTCAAATCTATTGATTAAGCTACCTGAAGTACAACGCTCCATGTATGAAGTCTGGTATCAAGTTGTGTCTTTACCCCAGCATGGCATGATAATTGTTGGAGAAAGAAACGTTACAAATGAAAAACCTAATTTCTCGCAATATATACTGAACAAGTTTGGAATTGTGTATGTGCATGATAATTCTGAATCGCTTATGGACAATTTCACTTTTGCTGTCTGGTTAAACCTAAAGACCATGTCTGCAACAAAGCCCCATGGTGAAGTTTTAGAAGAGGTGTTTAATATCACTATTATTCCAGTGAATGATCAACCGCCAGAACTGAAGACTAAAAGGCTGCACCTGAAAGTCCTGCAGGGAGATATTGCAGTGCTGGGGTCAGAGAATCTGAAAGTTGAAGACCTAGACAACACCCCAGCAGAGCTCAAATATTCCATTGTTAGCAACCCCAATAATGGTTATTTAGCAATGAAGAGCAATCTGAGTATCTCTATACAGGATTTCACACAAGCTGATATTGACAGTGGTGGGGTATGGTTTGTACAGGATGGAAGTTCTTCTTCTGGGGTGTTTTATTTCAGTGTGACTGATGGTAAACATCGTCCTTTATACAAACTTTTCAGTCTTGAAGTTATACCAATTGCTCTTGTCCTTGTCAACCTTACAGATGTTGCACTTCCACAGGGCCAGACATCTGTCACTATTACTAACACGCAACTTTCAGCTGTCACAAATGGAAAAAGCACTAATATCACATATGAAATAACTCAACCCCTCAAGTATGGGCACCTGATGATTGAAAATGAGCAGGTTACTAAATTTGAACAGGCAGATTTGAACTCAGGAAGGCTTTCTTACCATCTGTCAAATTTCACTGTGTTCAAAGAAGTACTGGTGTTTATGATATTCACTGCAGAAAGTAATCTAACAGAACAAGTGCTGAACATCACAATGAAACCTTTAGTGCAAGTTGTGTCTGACATGCAGATTTCAAATCAAGCAGTTCATAAACTCAGAAGGAATGACCTGGATGCTTCTGAGTTAGCCAATTTAACAAACAGTAATCCTAGATTTGAAGTGTTAGTGCCCCCAGCTCATGGGAGGATTGTAAAAAAAAGGTTTGTGAATGATGCAGTGTTCGAAGATATTCAGACATTCACCCAAGCTGACATTGATGGAGGTGCTGTGCTTCTCAACATAGATACAAATATGACAGGCATTGACCTATTAAATGATTCATTCACATTTGTGCTCAGGGCAGATGACGTGCAGCCTGCTGTTGGCCATTTTGAGTATTCCATAGTGCCATACAGTCCTCCTCTTGTGCAGAATTTTACAGCTGAAGTGCCTCTCATAACCAGTATGACCCCTTTAAAGATTCCAACTACCTCAAATGGCCGGATGCTAGTTTTCTCCCATGATGAAGTTCCTACAGTAGCACCAAAGAAGACTGTCCCAGGCATGTGGTTAGGTCGGAAACGCTGGGGAAATCAACTGGAAGAAGGTCCATTTCTAAATCTGGCAGTGGGAACAAGGGGATCTGTGGGGACTGAGACCACAGATCAGGTTAATGCCATGAGTTCCAGAGAGCAAGTAGGTGAAAGCAGCAACCCTTGGTACATCATTATACCCCTGGTCCTGGTATCTGTGTTACTCATTATTGTTGTTATTTCTGTGTGCATTTTGCTAATGTGTCAGAAGAAAGAGAAGGCAAAACCACTTGTCAAAAATCAAACAGATGTAGTCCTCAGTAGTCCAGGTCATTGCCTGGAACGGAGCTTGACTGTACCTGCTGTTACGGTGACCCCTCTCCTGAAGGGAGCTGAGGGAAACACATCCTCTGCACTGATGGCAGTAAGACATGAACAGCTGCTTCCTATGATGCATCCTCCAACTGTAGAACAGCCTTTGCAAAATAGCTGGTTAAACCTAGATCCTGAGATGATCCAATACTGTCGAAAAACAAATCCAACTTTGAAGCGCAGTCAGTACTGGGTGTAGTTCATGGCCAACTTTGTTCATGCCGCTTGATGTAATGTGGAAAGGAGAATGTACCTTATTGACATACAGTTCTTTATTATGGTTATTTATAATAGGTCAAACGGTGCATTGTTTGTTAGGTGAAACCTAGATAGCTGTGAAATAATGAAAGTCATATTGGTCACAGTGGCCATAAATTAAGTTTTCCCACCTCATCAGATGCTGAACTTGTCCTCATAGATTTTTAGTGCACCCTGTGTATACAGTATTTTTTATTTTCCATGACAGTGGTAAAGTAAAATGTACTATCATGTTTCATATCTATTTTAACATTATTGTTATTTTGAAGAACTAAGTTTGCTGTAAAGATCCTGTGTTCTTTCCTGAACTGGTACTTCTATTTTAGGAACTTGAAACAGTTTTTACAAGTAGTTGTCAAGGTGCTAATCTCGATAATATCATTTTGACCCAAAGGCTGTTCAAAGGCCAATACTAAAGAAACAAAGCTGTCATTGTTTTGCCAGGTGTTCATCTGGGTCAGTGAAATCAAGAATTCATTTCAGCAATAATTCTATGACAGCAGCTGTAAGTAAGGGTTCTGATAAAATGCTTTCTGTGAGGTGGCTGCTTTTTGATTGTTTGTTTTGTGTTTTCCTGATTTGTTGCTGGACTCTAACCTTAATATCTGCAGACTGGTAAAATGCATCCATGGCCTCTAATCCACACGGCAAAAACCGTGTCTCTGCCAGTCAACCTGCTTGCTGAATTATCTTCAGGCCCAGTTTACATCTGGAAGAGCGTATCAAATCTCCTGTCCCTTACTAAGGGCTAAGTTCTGCCTTCAGTGAAGCAAGTGCAGCTCTCCTTGGGGCTGTGAGTCCAAGGAGATGATAGTATCATCGAATGCTTTGCTGCAAACTAGTTTGTGTGGTGGAGCTACTGACTGAGTTCTGTGACTAAAAGCATGCTCCCTTCTGAAGGTTCACAGTTTACCATTCATCACCCAGAATGCAGGTCTCATGTGCCTTATGCCCTCTGGCAATTACTACATACTCTTAATTTAGTTGTTAGTAAAATGTGCAGTAATTTCTCTGTAAAGATGATGTTTTTGTATTTATGAAAATGAATCATGATGTGCAGTCTCTTGTTAAGGTCCATTCTTTCTTCCACTGAAAACAACCAGCAAAATTTGTATTGACTGCAGAGAACAAAATGACCACTGAACTTCTTATATATTTTTGTACTGTGCTTTAATAGCTTCCAGTTAGCTTCTCTGTAACAACACTGACTGAAAATGTCTCACTGCTGCATTGTTACTGTTAACACTGGAATGATATTTTTGTTTTAGCCAAATTGTTGCTGGCCTTGCTTTTATAAAATGGATGTATGGGCCTAAACATCTTTGGTGCTATTAATTTCAAAGCAGTTTGTTTTGGATGTCTTTTTTTCTGCTGTTGATTAATTGTGTTTCTGCATTGACATATTTCAGTTGAGGGAAATGTTTACCAGTGAGAAGGGCTAGACTAAATCTCTGCTTACTGCTATGTCCCAGGAGTTAAATACTTGAGTATCCTGCCCAGTTAGAGACATTTTTAAAGCAGTACATTGTTCAGAGCCTGCTGCCAGGTCAGTGTCGGTGGAAAATATGCAGGCAACATTTTCAGCTGTTTGAGTTAGTGGAGCACTGGTGACAAAAGATATGAAACCTTCACATGCTCCAACTAAAATGTATTTGCAGCACATTATGCAATTTTTGTTTGTAATTACCATTTTTCCTTGATGCCACTTTAAGCAGGCTTGAGATCACCTACCTGCTACCATCAGTGCAAAAGGCTGGGATTTGAGATGGACTTTACAGACACGCAGTGCAGGCCTTTCTAGTTAAAAACAAACCAACCAACAACAAAACCTTTGCTACTATTTCAGATACTCTCAGCCAGAGAGGTGGTGCTGTCAGCCATTGCAGCCATTGCAGGGACACCCTAGCATCTTCGTGGAGGTGCAGTTGTAGTCTCCTGCCATTTCCTGAGACCTTGTTTGCTATCACCAAGCAAACGGCAACTTCCTCCAGATCCCAGCTGTCAGCAGAGTATTTGCAGTGCCCTTCCTCCAACACCGTTTAGCCAGTAGCAGAAACTCAATTCCTTTGTATCTACTCCAAGACTCCACTCCAATAATAAAAAATAAGAATCATAATCCAGTAGTTCCATGGCACTTAAAGAAGCATGTCTCATGTTTCCCTATGGCTGAGACCTTCCTGTCAACAAAAAGAAGTGTCATACTCTGGTACCTACCATGAAATGAAGTTGTGTGCTTTTAGTGCAGCATCAAAATATTGCTGCTGGAGTCTGGTGACAAAATCTGTGTTGTAGCTGAAAAGAAAAATAATATAGAGATGAAATATGTGCTGAAGCAACTTTCTTAAGTATGTATCATTGTAAAGACAGGTAAGCAAGGTTGCTGTGTTTGCTGTGCCATAGAGATGGAAGATAGGGCTACCGCAATGGTGGTGATGGTACATATTATCAAGTGAATAAAAAAAAAACAGTAATGCAATTAGAACTTCAGAACTGGATGGACCCTCTGAATATCTGTATTTGTATTCTCTGAGCAACAAGTAATACTTGAAAAATACAGGGAAGATTGCTGATTTTTTGCCGTCTTTTGTTTGTTTGTGTAAGCATAATAAACTGAACTCTTTTTCTTTGTTTCGGAATTGCTTCTGCCTGACAACAGAAGTTTACTTCACGTAGAACCGGCACTATGAGTTGTGTTTTAAGTACAGGGCTCCGTTTCTAAAGTGCTGACTTTTTTCTTTAACAAAATCCTAAAGGCCTGATTCATTAGTGATGTGTACCAGAATTTAGTTTGCTCTCCCAGTTACACAGCCATGCCATAATACTTGCCATACTATTGAACTTTTGGATGCAAACTCTCTATGGAGAATTATGTTGCAAAACTGAGTGCTGAGTTTCATATAAAATGCTCTCTTTAATATTATAATTGATGATTACATCTGGATTTTACTTTAGTATCATAACCAGAGTCCTGTTTAAAAAATAATGTGCCTGAAGCTTTCCCATTAAGCAAGGCAGAATAGCCTTTGGCAGAGAATGGTTTATCTTATTCTTACTTAGATATTTAATATAGGTGAGATGAATGATTCTTCTGAGTTGGCCATCTTCTTGTTGTCTCTAAAGAGCTGAAGTGACTGGCTTAGACTAGAAGTCCAACTCTGAGATGGCACTGACTTGCTTAGATGAATCTTATCCTGGGTTTTACAAATAACTATAAATCAAAAAACTACCTGGAAAACAGATGATTTGTACTTACAGGTTCTTTTTGTGATTCCAGGAACAAACAGTTTGTGGCCAGGATCTGGTTTGAATTTTTTGGTTGTTTCCCTAGCACTACAGCTGTTCATTTTATTTCATGTAGATGGGGTTTATGAAGGATTCATTTTCTTACTAAATATGGTTTTAAACTGCAGCATAAAAGAGCCTTGAAAACATACATAAAATCTGCAATATTTTTTTTTGTCTGTTTGTTTAAAGTACGTGTGCTTAAGTTTTTGTGTTTTCTTTAAAGATCTGTAAAGTACTGCAATGCAGGAGCACACCAGAACCCTGCTGCCAGTAGCAGCATCCTAACAAGTACTCAGATGTTTTTTAAATTAAGCACATGCAAGGTCTGTGTTGTTCTGTGTGCAGCACTGTGCCTCTAACATAGTACTTATGGCTGGAAAATGAGTGGAAACTCATCATGTGTCCACTTGGCTGTGTTCAACACGGGCGTGAATGTAGAATTAATGTATTAATTTCAGGCCAGTCAGCCTCACCTCCATCCCTGGAAGGCAATGGGACAATTTGTTCTGGGTGCCATCACCAAGCAATTGGAAGACAAGATGGTTATCAGCAGTAGTCAACATGGATTCACCAAGGAGAAATCATGCTCAACTAACCTGATGTCCTCAACAGCTCAGTAGGTGGGGGGTGAGCAGTGGATGTTTTGTACCTTGGCTTCAGTGAGGTGTGGACATTGTCTCCCACAACATCCTTATTATGAAAAGTGTGGGATGGACGAGTGGATGGTGAGGTGGACTGAGAACTGTCTGACTGGCACAGAGGGTGGTCATCAGAGGCACAGGGTCTGTTTGGAGCCCTGTAACTATCAGTGTTTTCCAGGGGGAAGTGCTGGCTCTGATCTTGTTCATCATCTTCACCAATGACCTGAATGAAGAGATAGTGGTGTATTTGAAGAAGTTTAATGTTATTTCACTACACGTGCTTAGGATATCTTGAAGTACCAGATTCCTAATTGTTAATATATTAATGCTGTTTTGTCCCTGTTTCAAAAGGCAGTAGGACAGGACTCTTGATACCTGTCAGCTGTCTTCATTGTTTGTGTTGAGCTACAGAGCTGTTTTAATACTAATTGTGTGCCCAGTGATCAACCAGACACAGTAATAATGTAAGCACCTTACACTTGCCTCAGAGAATAAGGCAGTGTTGGTTCTGTGGGGAAGATCTGAGTATGTGACCTGGCACTCAGAGAGACCCAGGCCAGCACTGGAGCTGACTATAAATCATTCTTCAGATGTTCAGAAAATGCTGATCTCACTTGAAAATTGATCCATATATTCCTAATTACAAAAATAAATAACCCTTCTACTCTGGCTACACCAAAGCAGAATTGTTAAACTGGAGCAAAAATGATTATGTGAATGTGATTTAGATGGATAGAATTTTAGACTTACTTTATACCAATAACTGCCTCCCAGTTTCAGGATACTACATTAAGGTATTATTACCCCATATTGCACCAAATGCCTTCTTTAATTGGATTTTTTCTTCAGTCAGAACTTGGATGGTTTGTTGTTGTTTCTGTAGCTTGAGATAAGGAACTCCTTTTTTGAAATGTCATAAATTCTGGTGGCAGCAGGGGAGCAGCTTCCCCCGGGCCATCACGCAGCATCTTGACACAGAAACCCGTAAGTCCCAGCTACAACTTTCATTGCAGCAGCCTGTTAAGACCTGCTAGACCAAATTCAGCAGTGAATCCACTACAGTGTGCTAAGCACCATTGTTTGTTTTTTTTTTCAAGCCTACCCTTCTGATGTTCTGTTGAAATACATTCTGTGAATATTTTTAAAGATGCTGAAAATAATTGTTCTGGCATATTCAACAGAAACTCTTAATTTATCTTCACTCGTTTCAAATAGTCATTTCTTCCAGAGCCGGCCTACCCCAATTCCAGTCCTGGACCAGTATGTTCTTTCATGCAATCTATAGTTTCACATCTGTTTGTAGGGAGACATGGTATGGTGAAATGCTTGCTTTGCATGCTCATTTCCTCATTTCCAGTCTTGCTTCTTGGTTATTTCTGTGGTAATACTTTCTACATGCTGGTAACCACCACCTAAATGTGATGTTGTTCACAGACTGAAGTTTTAGCCGCATCACAATTTCAAGGCCATGCAGGGAGAAGAGCATCACATCTGATAAATTCACTGGGGGAAAGTGGAGACTGGGCATTGTTCCATCAGGAATATCCATCCAAGGCACTACACCCTCTTAGGAATGCTCAGCTTAAGTGTCAGTGTGTTCTGACTCTAGGTCACCTTTCTCCGGGTTGTAGAATTTAGGATCATTCAGTCTTTCCCCTTCATTCTGATTCCTGGGATTCTGGGAGATCTACTTCCGAATACAGGATGTGGCCTCAGCCCTGTGCTTCTGTCCATGCCTCACAGGAGATGTGGCGTGGTAACTACTGGTCGCCACTGTCCTGAGTCGTGGCCTACTTTAATCTGAATCCACAAGTTACATTTAGAGACACATTATACCCAATGTCCTTTTCTGTGGTTCTCCAGGATGCTTGAAATGTAAAACGGTAGGTTCAGGATCTTCCTCTTGTAATGCCACTGCCAAGGGGCAGCCCTCCCCCAACCCCAGCATGGCTGCAGCACACCTGGAGCCTGGCACACTTCAGGCACTTAATAGCTCAGTGTTAAGCCTCCCCGGAGACCTCTCTGTCCCTCTTCAGCCCCTGGGAGCAGCCCTCTTCTGCGGGAGGTGCTGGACAGGCTGTGGTGCAGAGCTCCTCTGCTCTGGTTTTGCAGAGTCCTGCTTTTACCCTGCTGGGGAATTCTCAATCTGCCAGCTGTGGCCAGAGGGCAGTTCTCTGTGAAACCCAGACAAACCCAGTTCCTGTGAGAAATTTAACTTCCTTTTTGTGCTTTTTATTTATTTATTTATTTGTTTGTTTCTCCAAACTCAATTCTGCTGTGGCTGACTGCTCAACTGTAGGAATCAAGGGGCAGCTGAGGCTGGAAATGGGTATGCTGAAAGGATGAGCCTAAGAAATGCCAAAGATGGATCTAGCAAGTACCTCATGGAGGTATCTTATGTGTGGTTTCTCACATGTTCAGGGCAGACCCAGAGGACTCCTGTGTGTTTTGAAGATGACACGAACGTTTAAAAGGCACACAGCTGCACAGCCAGCTGGGGACTGGCTGGCTGACAGGAACCTCGCCGGGTTCTCAGCTCAGAGAGATCTATCGTGGAGGTATAGCACATGTGAGTGCTGTTGGCACCAGGATCCTGCTTCCTGTTAGCCACAAGCAGACAGAGAAGAGGAGCATCTAGCAAGTGCTTTCACGCAGAGGTAAATCACAAAAAGGCGTCACCACGCCTGCCTAATTGTCACCCAACAGAGAGTGACCCACAGGAAGGCCACAGCGTTGCGCACAGGTGGGCCATGAGGCCAAATCCTCACACTGCTGGCCCTTGGACAAGCCTTGGGCTGGGGCCAGGCAATTCAGCATAGAGTTTCTCACCATTCTGCCAAGTTTAACCAGCATTGCAGCAGTGACAGTGGGACTAGGCAGCAATAACACATTCCAAATCTCTTAACAGACCAATTTCTGCCAGTGGCAGTATAAATGCAGCAGCTCAAGAGGAAGCTAAGTCTTGGCCCTCTGCTCCAGCCAGCACTTCGGCAGCATTAACAAAGAGAACAAATTGCCACTGTATTTGCAAGGCTCTGTCAGGTAAGGACGCTTTTCCATACATTTATTGTCTGGGACACTCATATATAATTAGGGAAATCTGAGTTTAAGCAAACCCACTAGCTAGCAGATTTTATTTTAAAATCTTACATACAGACACTGACACCCAGAGTGGTGGTGTCTGAGCATTCAGATCTGCTCTGACAAAGGCGCTGCATAAATTTTCTTCTCCAGAGAGCTGCCCTTAGATGTTAATGACAGGGGCTTTTTTACCCATTGTTTTTTTAAAGCTTTTGATGTTTTTGTTTTCTGTTTTCAGATAAACAGTCTCACAGAAATCATATCATGACAGTCTCAAGCAAAGCCATTTTTCTGACATTTTACTGTTACCCAGCAGCTACCCAACAGACATGATTTCCCATTGCTTTTGTGACAATGCTTACTTTGTTTTCCAGTTTTAATGAGTTACATGCAGCTATGCCTGCTTCTTTCTTGACATGTTGTTTTCCCACTGCTGCACCAGCTCCTAATGTTATTCTAACACCCAGTAAAATTGCTCAGCTGGCAGCAGATGTGAATCTACCCCAGCAGATTCTCTCTCTCACATGTGTACAATACAAAACCACACTGTTTTGTCAGTGCTAGCATGCTAACCCATGCTAGTTTTGAGCTGCCCTGGGCCCACCTTAAAATATGAGCATATTTTGGCCTGTTTTTACAAAATGCAAGAGACAGCCTTCTCAGACACTGCCTGGCATTGCTGCAGTTCTCTTAATAGAAACTATTTTTCTGAGTGTAGAAGTAATATTACAAGGGTGCGTAGTTTATCTTCAATATCCTTGATGACTCACTGTCAGTTTTCTCATGTCAGAGTACGTCAGAAACTGTTTCTTTATTAATCTGGAAGTGATAGAAACAGCTGTATGTTTGAGCTATAAATGAACCAGGGACAACACTGCTAAGCCCAGAGAGTGATAGAAAGGCCCCTTGACAACCATACTGAGAACAATATTTAACAGGAAGCTGGCATGAAATTGTGTTGGCTCAAATATTTTATGCGTAGCCACCTTTTGCATGTGGTAACAATTGTGTGAGATGTCACAAGGTGGCACAAAAAGTGTATTAGTATATTGCTGACACCTCTTCATTGAGTTTTGTGAGATCTTGAGGGATTTCCCATTTTCTCAGCTGTGTTGATATTCCTTTCAATTTTTTGATATATAACTAAAACCACTGTCGATCTGACACTGTGGCTAAGAATATCGGTATTCTCCTTTCCTCATCTTTGTGAAAAAGGTAGTCTTATCCTTAAAGAGAATCACCGAAAGAAGACTATCAGCAAAAAAGATGAGACCTAACTTCCCATGGAGCTGTGCTTTAGTCCCTTCTTCCTCAGGTTCACCTTCAGCTCCTTCATGTTATATATGTTGTATGTTATAATGTTTTAAGATGTGTTTTGTGATTGTCAAAAATAAACTCGGTTATCGTGCTCTTACAGTTCCTCCTCACCATCCTCTTTATGGCTATACTCCTAGGATGTTTCTGTTTGCTTATTTCGTTTTCTCCTTTTCTTCTGGCATCCTTTTTCTTTTGCTGTACTTCAGCAGTAATGAGAGACTATATTTCTGAATAAACTATAACCACAACAGTATGTGAGGGAAGACTGTAAGTCAGAGTAAAGTCTTCTTCCTGGAAAGCAGTTATATAGATCAGAAAGTGCAGATGACTACAGATGACAGCAGAAAACCTGGTCTGCAATGGTACTCATTAGATCAAATACAAGGACAACTCTGGGTCTCATGAGCAGAAGAACTTCCAAGTGGCTTAAGGATAAAGTGTTATCCCAGTGATGCATTAAAAGGAGCAAAAAGGAGCAGTTTTCCAACTGATGATGTGCATGTTTGAAAAAGCAGTGTAAGTAGGAAAGAAACCTAAACAGAAGTGATTTGGTGGGCGAATATACTTGAGGAAATCAACCTGTATCTCTGAAGATAAAACTGAACTACTAAATTACTAAATACTAAATTACTAAATTTTTGTTTTTCTTCACAGGAAAAACATGTCTGAGATCTGCCTTGGTGATGGCCTAGGTGGTTACAATTCTGGATCAGAGATTTCTGACTGCAGATTATGCACCAAAGTAATAAATAAATAAATAAGCAAAATCCACAGCGAAATTTGAAGATGAATGAAGAAATGATTGTGCCCACCTCATCTTGTCTGAGGAAAGGCAAGTTAAAAAATTGGCACATCTAATGCCCAAACACATCCCTCCTACCTGACCTGCACTTTCGTCCATCCTGATGATCTTCAGCCTCTACGTCTAGTGATGATGGGAACTGCCTATCTAAATGTATTGGTGAAGTGTATTTGAAGTGATAGTTCAAAAGTGCAGCTTTTCATTCGGCTCTTGCCTAATTCACACCTTGCTCTGACAGACCAACTCTTGCCTGAAGTTCTCCTGAATTCATAGAAGAGCGGCAGTATGCTGCTTACATCTTTGAATTTAACAGTTGTGTACATATTCCTCTAGAGATTTTGGTGCCTATCTGGAGCTGCCTTAGGATTTAAATGTCAGACCCACTGCATAGGTTGTCTTAATCTCAGAAGTTTTTCCCCATCTAGTGAGTCTTTAATTTGAAAATTAAAGGTTTGGAAGGAAAAAGCAGAAAAGGAAGGGTTGCCTAATGCTAGCACGGGCTTTTGTTAACTGATACTTGCACTGAAAGAGGCAAGTCACTTTCTGGTTGCAGCCTGCGCATTGTGCCAAAGTCCAACATGATGTACTTCTCTTTCTGCCCTGTGAAGCACTACAGGTGCTTCAGCACACATATACAGAAGAAATTTATACTCCTTTTCACAAGGACATTGGCATTTATTCCTGAAAGAGCTTATTTATTATTAGTAGAACTGATGTTGATATTATTATTACATTACCTTAGAGAGTGAGGCAAGTAAATATCAGTGGCACAGGAGGAAAATATAGCTCTTTTGTTCTGGATTTTCACTGTATGTATGCAGCTCATTTTCTTGAGAAACTGAGAATAGCACACACTGTTTCCCACTTCAGGTTCAATTTCCTAAAAGGCTTATAATCAGCAGCCATCTGGTTGCTGTTTAGTGTCCCACATGAAATGAACATGGTGGCTGGAGCTGTGTGTCCAGAGAACAGGTGTCCATATCATTGAGAATTACCAGAGTAATTGGTAAAAAACCCACAATCTCTGGGGTATATGCAGTCTAAGTAACCTTTCCATAATGAAAGGGGTTAATTTAATTTTTTTTAGGCCATTAAACTATGGAGGATTTCTGTTTGCTTTGTTTTGTTTGCAAACAGGAGTGACTCGAGTGTCCCTAATGCCATCTTTTTGGTATTGCTGTATTTCTAATATTGAGCCTCACATGACAGGTGCTGTGTACCTGTTCTGAGATTCCTAGCCTGGAAATAATTGCCTTTGCCACGTTAAAGAAGACAAAATACAAAAAAACAAACAGACTTTTTAAAACAAAGTTCACCTATTCTTCCTCACTGCTATTTTTAACTGTGTTAGCTAAACTGTCAGGGTGAAAGCAATGAGAAAGCTTTAAAGCTTCAGTCACAAATCAAGAGCAAAAAATATGTTTAGCAGGAACAGATTTGTAGTGGGTTTTCTACATTTTGTATGAGTAGAATTTAAATTAGATTCAGTAATTCAGTAGTCTTCACCTTTCGGAGTCATTTGATAATAACACTGTCCAGGAGGAACCTTTTTCCTGTTCAATTATAAAGGCAAGCAATCCCAACTGGGCTGTCTTTCAACATACTGGAGAGCTTGGGTTGCATAGAACTGTGTATTTTGGCATATATATTCAGAGAAGAGTATTTATATTTTGGGGGCAAGAACCTTAACTTTACTAATAACCTGAAAATGTTTCAAAACTGACCTTTAGCTTTAAAACGAGAAAGGCAGACTGACTTCCCTCTCTCAACATCACAGCAATTATTGAATGACATGCTTGTGGTTAGTCCTGTCTGAGATCTCTGCATCTTCACATCTTCAAGGCCTAAATACGAAGGTATCAAAAAAGCAATCAGCCTAAGAAACAAAGATGCCAGAAGCAGTGACTAAATAAATGCTCATCTTCTCTTTGCTTCCACTGTTTTTCATCTCTGAGCAAGAATCTTCAACTTCACCTCCATTAAACTATCAGAAGCATTGTAGGCTTTCTTTTTGAGATCTTTATTTTGTATAATGTGATGAAAATCAGTCGTATTGCCTTAGGAAAGTGTAGATAATGGGAAATGAGTTGCTGTTAATAGGGGTACCTATGAGTGAGAATGAAGCTGATCAGAAAGAAGAGGTCCCTGCAGGATGTTTTTCAGGGACTGGGAGGCCAAGACAAGATTGGAGGCTGAGCTGCTCGGCCTTTGCATCTCTGCTCAGCAGCACACCACTGTGCTGCACACAGGTGGTCTCACAGCCCGTGGCAGCACTCTCCCCTATCCCACCACAAAGGGAAGGGCCCACTCATGACATCAAAGCCCCATAAGACTGCACATCTCCTCATGCCCTTTTCCTTTCCTTTTCTTCCATTGTTCATTCTCCACAGAATAGGTATCTTTTCTTCTTGGTTCATGCCACAGAACCCTCATTTATTCAGTCCTTCCCATATCCCGCTTATGCTACTTCTGTGATGGATTTTACTTATAAAAGTGTTGTATAGGCTTAAAGACACTTTATTGTTCACATTTTTTATATTAAGAAAGAATTAATGAGCACAGGGTTAATGTTTCATCATAGGCTTTTAAACTCAATTAGATCCATATAAATAAAAGCAACCGGAGGAAGAAAATACCCACACTTGTCTCAATCAGTCCTCTCAGTTCTCTGCAGTGCCTCTTTCCTTGCAGTAAATCCATTCTATGTTCACAACATACAACCACACTGTGGGCTCAACATGCTCTCTTTCAGTGCACTCAAGTAAAATGCTGTTTGACTTCATATGTCAACAAAAAATCAGCACCTTGTTGTCAGTCCTGCCAAGACAAAAGAGCAGTTGGTATTTGCCTGAATAACGCTTGTGTGACCTTACCTCTGATGTGGTTAGTCTGGGGAATGACTAACGTTCAGGTTTTCTTAGTAACTCCATGATGTCAACATTTCCTGCTTGCGATAGTCATGGTTTTTTCTTGCTCTGAAATGAGCTGGGTTGGGCAATGTGGCCTCTTGCTGGGCAGTCTGGAAGGAGAAGGCTACAGACCGTACGGATGAATCCACTGTCATGGAGTCCCTCCGTCTTCCACCCACACACTGTTTTGTTTTTCTGGTAGTTCCACAAGCACCTCTCCTTCTCAATTTTATTTTTCCATTACCGGAAGTGGGGCTAAAGACTGAAAAGGAAACACAAAGGGGAAAGAAATGAGAGTGGAAAGGATCATGACATGAAATTTTCCCAGCTGCTTAAATGAGCCCTGAAGAGCGAAGTATTCCTTTTCTGTTTTTAAAGTTTTAAAGCTTATTGGCTTCTGCAGGACTCTTGTCGACTTAGCTGAAAGAGACAATGACCAAAAAGGACTACCATCATGCCATTTCCTGTTTCTGAAACCCACACCTCTTTGCTGTGTTCTGACACAAAACTGGTTGTTAAAAATGATTGGTCACAGTTGTGCCTGAAGAGCTGAACAGCAAAATTTGAAAAACCAGTAACCAACCTGCCAGGTTTAGTAAGAATGATTCATTTGTACATGTCCACTCATAGAATATCATCAGAATTGGCTTCACTAGTTTATGCTGCTGTTCACTGCGTTTGTCCTCTCTTCTCATCCAGGAAAAATTAGTTTTACTTTTCATTCCAAAAGCACAAGCACGTGACAATACTTCTATGTTTGGTTGGTTGGTTTTTTTTTATGTCCTACAAGGGCAAGTTCCATTTTCCTGTGTTAGCTTCCCAGAAAGCTGTGTGCTGAGGCTCTTGAGTTCAATGTATGCTCTTACTGGTTCAGGTGTTCCAGAGTGGAGAAAGAAGGTCTCACATCATTTGCGTCAGTTTCAGATGGGAGATGGAAAAGCTGAATTTGACCCAATATTAGGTCAGGAGATTTGTAGATAGCATGCTAGTACAGTGATAGGGTTTAACCTGCTGTACTGGGAATCTCTGGAGTAGACAGAAAAGCCATAGTATATCATTCATATTCATCAGTTGTTATAGTCAAAATCTGATGACCACAATTATAGAAGTCAGGTAAGAGCTCTGCACAGGGGTTACACCTGTGCAAGTAAATCAAATGTGGCAGAGATCTTTTCTTGGCACAGGAACCAAGACTCCTAGAAAAGTCGACATCCTATTAATCCCTCCTGCCTTCCCAAGTGTGATGCCCACAGTTGGGCCAATTCCCCGGGAAAGGTCACTAGCCTAGAAAGCTGACAAGGAAAACTGACTGTCTGGGAAATATGGGGAGTCAGCTTGTTGTCTTGAACCAAAACGTTACCGAGGATGACTCTAGTGATCTAAAAACACTGAGTGCCAATGGCAAGGAACAACCTATGGCACTGTCCTAACTAGCAAATGTTTGCCTTGTGCTTCAGCACAGTATTAGGTTGCAATGTGCAGATAGCATAACAAGAGACAAAACCCATTCACATAACTTTTTCAGCAAACATAAGTTCCTTGACTCAGTATTCAAGTAAAAACATAAGCTGCAGATTCTTAAGGCTCTCTGTAAAGTGTTTTTCTCCTCTGCAGTGGAGGTCAACGCTGGATGACACAAAACCAGCAGAGCCCTTTGGCTCACGGCTATATGATCTGCTTGTCTAGTACTGTCAAGGCTCAGAAAACAATGGCTCCATCTCCTTCTGGTGTACAAGTTCCCCAGGGAGATGTCCGCTTATAAAACTAGGCTGTGGCTCCATTTATTGAGGGAAAAAAAAAGAGAGAGAGAGAAAGAGAGAGAGAAGATTGTTCACCATGCAAAACACGAAATGCTTAAACAGGGCTGCAAGTGATAGAGGAAGTTAATATACAATCCCAGTGGCTTCACAGTTATACATATCTTACAAAAATGTGCTGTGCTAGCCAACCCTACAAAAAAATACACATGTTCCCATGTACTGTTTAGTTTCCCTTTAGAAGGCATTGAACTAAATGCTTATTTCTCACACACAGTTCTTGCATTATACAAGAAATGGCTTTTGCAGTATTTATCTATATGTGAGAATTAAGCCCAACTGTCAAGTATGTTCTAAAGAGTGAAATAGAGAGGAATCATGTGTTATCATGACCTGAGGAGCAAGGAACGCAAGAAGTGACCTGTGCTCCGTATCTCATGTCAAATACAGTATCTAAAGAAAATGAGTCCTGTGAAATGATTTGTTGGGGTTTTTTTTTGTTTTTTTTTGTTTTTTTCTTTTTTTAGAGTAGGGGAAAAAAAAGTGAAACAGCCGAGTCACTGAAAATAAACAGGAATTTGAGATGATGACCACAGACATCCAGTGTCTGACAAAATTGCTGAGTAAGGTTGAAAAGATTCCTCTTCTTGCAAACAGGAACTGCTTACTAACCTACTAGCCTTGCTATGATATATTTTTAAATGAAATGTCATAATCCTCGGGGTCAATTGTTCATCTGATAAAATACACGTCAAATCCTATCAGTTGCCACATATCACAAGTGCTGCTGAGGCTGTCTGAACTAAATTCACTGTTCTAGCAAGGTGTTAATTAACCCGCCCTCCTCACACCACCATCACCACCACCACCACAACTTCCAGAGTAATTGTACCCAGGCAGAAAAAAAACAAAACAGATAAAGTGAGCTCCTTAAAAACAAAGAGGTTGATCTTTTAGTCGCACAGAGCTGGACTGACTGATCAGGTACATCTGTAGGATGATCTGATAGTTCTGCTAATAGAAATGAGAACCTGTGCTTGCAAATGAAGAACATCAGACAGTTCTCCACATCCTGGGGAATTAATATTATTTCACTTCAGTGGAAATAGCCTGACCGAAATACATGCAGTTCCTGGTCCCATACTGGCCTATTCTGTACATAGTCATTAAACTTAGAAGTTTAAAAATCTGGTTTAAGTATTCAAAGCTAATACTGCGCATTGTTCCAGAGTCACCATGATTTTAAAGGAGACATCTGGACAGCTGGGGATAGGGAATTCAATGATGTAAAATAATTTAATGGAGTCGGATGAATTATTCATTGCGCATAATTCATCTGACCAATATGGAATTCCTCTCCTTATAAATTATTCATAGATATATATTTTTAATAAAAATTATTATTCAACGTGCTTTCACATTTATCAAGGCTCAGATTTTGGCTGTGCATATATAGGGTATGTCAAAGGCTGTAAACAAAAGATCTTTTATGTTACACCCGCTGCCTAAATTTATTTTTCTTTCTTCAACTTGTTATGATATTTCGAGGTAGTGTGAATAAAAAAGCCCCATGAGTTCCAAACTGAAAGAAAGAAGTGAGAGAGCATGAAAGTTCCTTGTCCAGACGTTAGGTCATGAATGTTTGCACTGTTTTATGCATTAACAGCTAAAACATGAGGAAGGAAACAATTTCCATATGCAGCTTTCTGTATTGAGCAACATTTAACAAAAGCACAGTGCAACATTTCCTGCTACTCCACAGTTGCAGTAGTATTGAAATAGTGGGTAAGTCACTTCCTTGGCCCCTTGCACAAAAGTGACTCTGCTTTTGGAGCAAATGAAGTGTTTATTATGTTCTATCTGAGATTGTACAATTTGATCCTACCAGATTTTCCGAGAGGACCTGCAGCTCGTTTAGAGAGAATCCAAGCCTGCTGTCTATTGGCTTGCTTTTCTGTTTCTGAATCTGACAAAAGAGTTCACTGATCATAAATTAAAAATGGTAAACAAGACAACAGTATTGGAACATGCTTTTAAATGATATCTTTGGTTTCATCTTCAGAACGCACTTGCTCATTTGCAGGATACAATATCTGAATTACTTAAATGAGGAGAAGAACTCATATTGTCATATACCTGTAAAACCAAAGTGCTAATTCGGGAAGGCTGAGATTTTCATACACTGAATGATATGGGGAGATATTATTTTTCTTCCTCGATGTTCAAAAAAGCCAAACCAAACCAAACCAAGAGTGTTCACTCACTGCAAACAGCACTGCAAGTCATATTCTGAATTAATGCACTAAAAAATCATGGTCTGCATATCACAAATAAAAGTATTTTCAGTTGTTGCTGGGCAGCCCAAAATCTTACATGCATCTTTATGAATCCGTGCTCTCCTGGGACATTCTCATTGCAGCTCAATAATCTGATTAATCCATTATCTGCACTTAGCTTTTATCTAGGCAGAGTGGCATATTGATTTCCAAACAGCACACAAATTGACAAAGCAAGGAGTACAATTTGAACATAAGCATGCCCAGCCATTATGTTTATTTCAAAGATTCACAAGGCCTGTCTTAATCCAGACAGGTTTCCTTCTGAGTAAACAGCCTCATTTATAGAAAAACGTGTCATACACAGCAGTCAGTGCTAATATAAAGATTCTCACTTGGGTGACAGTTTTAAAGCACTTGGGTGTGTTGTTCTCAATGATAGCATAAAAAAAATTCTTCTAATTTCTTCCATACTAACACCGATTTATTAAGATCCCCTTTTCCAGAGTGAGTGCTCTTATGATACGCTTATCTGTGAAGGGTAGGATAATTCCAGCAGAGCAGTGTAACTGCACTTCAAGAACACAGATCTCTAACACGCATCATATTGGCACAGTGGTCCATCTATGGCATTATTTTGTGTCCACTAGTGGCCTATACTGAATGACTCCTGAAAAGGTAAATCAAGAAAGGATGCGTGTATAACATTTTCCCTCAGAGTCCAAAACTCTGTGGATTTCCAGGGACAAAGAGGTGTTTCTGTATTCAAAAATAACCTGTGGTAATTTTCTCTTCTGCAAATTTGTTTAGTCACTCCTTAAATATATCTACATATTTTTGCATACATAAGATCTTATTGTGAAGAACTCTGAAACTGTACTATGTTCTGGTATTATATAAGAGAAAGCATCCTAAGTCCAGATCTCTTCATGGTACTCATGAGTTTACTGACACCAACAATACACCTTCTTTCTAGTCTCGGTCTCATTTCCTTTCTATGCTATTTTCACTCACCCGAGTCTATTCAAGACTTTATCTGTGAGCTGGTGTTATATTTGTCTAAATGGATGTTGAATGCTGTGCCATCCTCAAAGCAGGTAATCTTGGCCATAACAAGAGAACGAAGACATAAGGATACCCCCAAACCCAAATTCAAGTGGGTTATCTCCTGTGGAGCCCCTGAAGGAGAAAATGTGCTTGCTGATAGAGTTGCTTTGCTGGATAATTCCAGTTGCCTGACTTTCTCTACAAAACAATTGCTTCACTGCCAAAATGTTGTGTGTGTAGAGAATTCCATGCTCAACTGCTGAGCTCTTATTAGAATTGGCAGAAAACTTGCACTGCTGTACTGTTTCAACTGAACTTGAATACTAAGCTCAGCTTCCATGACGCCGCTGTTCAGCAGAGGCTCACCGCCAGTAAGAAACTCAGACTAGGAAGGGTGACTGAAATATTCACAAACGCATTTTCACGTTACACATGGTTGCTCTCTGCACATGCATTTCCAATTGCATGGAAATTAGTTGTTTCCTACTTGGTGTTATTTCTACATCATCTGCTTGGCTCTTACTCCCACTCCTGCAGCCAGTTTGCTAAGAGAGCAAAGATCAATGCCAGATCGTGGAGACAGATGCACCGTTGTCAGGCTGATCAGTGAGAAAGGTGGAGGACAGAAAAACTGTCCTGTACTGTTGCTCGCAAAGCTGTGATTTATTGTGCTAACTCCAAGAGATAAATGAGGTCTTGAGGCAAAGTGAATTTTCTAATTGAATTATACCACTTCCCAGATGGAGATGACCTTGAAAATCCAGACTATGCAGATATAATCTCTGAAAGGAAATCTGGTCCTCATTGTACATTAATCGGTGCATCTTCCTGGATTTTACTCTACACACAACACAATGAAACTGGCATCTGCTATTTTTAATGCAGTAATATTTATGTTTATTTCAGATACTGAGCAGCTAGGAAGCCCTTCTGTTCAGACAAAGGAAAGCCTACAGTGACCTCCTGAGAAACTGTCAGCTCTCATTCATTTCACATGGGAGTCTCATCCAGAACTCATTTGAGTACTCAGTTATGTTCCCTGCAATGGGACAAAGTGAAGCTAGAAATTAGTGAGGCCAGCACTGCACAGTCCTGCTACACACCCTGCACAGTGCACTGCAATCCAGCTCTGTCCTAGGCTGCAAACCCAGTGCCTGTTAAACCTACCTTCTGTAGGACAGGATATCCCTGTCCTGTATGGTCATTTGCCTTCACAAACTCCTAATTCTTGGTTCTCATCCACACGGGAAGATTTGGGATGCAGCCTGTGGGGTCAAATATTGTGGCTCTGTCCTATGAAGAAACTAATGCTGGGAGACTCTTACGTCCTTGTCTTAGCATAGGGGCAGAGGCTGCCTGTGTACCATCAGTTCAAGAACAAGGAAGATCTAGAAAATTCTATAGGAGGTAAAAGCAGTCAGTAAGAGTTCCTATCTTACTGTGAGGAACCTGAGCTATCAAAAGAGGAGGGCACATCATTTCATCTGATTAGACCCTCACTACTGACCATTTCCTCTGAACGCTTACCACTCGGAATGCTGGAAAACAGAAGTTCCTCGTTTATCACATAAAGCTGCTTAGCTCCAGCTTCCTGCCACAGAAATATTTGTTGCCTGGTTGTATTTTGACAGCATTGTTGTCCAAACTTTCTGCACAGTTGTTTTGGTTAATAATATCTTAGTTAAAATTACTTTGGTGATATCTGGTTTGGTTAATATTTCTTGATGTATGTATCATTTGCTTCCAGTTACAGAAACGAGAAGCATGAGAGCAGTAACCCTAATAGGTAAAAAGTAAATCCAATTTCAATCAATGTGTTGTTCAGTGTTAGAACTCTCCGTCACTCCAGCAGTCAGAAGGGGAAGAAGAATTCTCTGGTCATTTTAAAGTGGACCAGTCAGAGGTCCGAAGTGGAAAAGAGAAATTTTGGCCTACAGAAGTCAGTGTGTCCTTGGTTCATGACTCAAAAAGTCCTCAGAATCCGACAATTCAGTTAATTTCCCATTTATTTATTTATTTATTTATTTATTTCCAGAAATGTAAGAAAACATACAAAGCTATTATAATTTTTTATCTTTCAGAGCGCTATGGTTTTGGATGGTTCTGTTTTGTATGAAATGATATACTATGTTCTAAAACTACAGATGTTTCCTGCAGGTGCTAGCTAAAGGAGGCCATGCTTTACACAGGCTGCTCTACTGTCCTTTAAAAACTTGTTTGATTATGGCGAACTACTTATGAGCTGCTAAGTATTGGCTAACTACCATAACAGCATTTAAAAAGCATCACACTCCTTCCTATCACTCCCAAGAACTCTGAAGCAAGTAAAGAGGATGCTTGGCATATATATCAAACACATTCTTTAAACTTTCATCCAGTTGTATGAATGCGTGCTCAGATCAAAGCTTTGGGGAAAGGGAATGAATGAATCTTTAAAAGAGCTGGATAACACCTGCAAACCACTTATTTTGGAGTGTCGTGTCTGAAAACATGCTGATTCTTTTCCATTTATGTTGATAGTATGAAGACATACAACGTAGATTAAAACACTACAGAAGGTTTGACTTAAAACAGTAAACACTTGAACTCTGCCTTTAAACCATTCACTGAAATGACACTGACCAACTTTGTCTGCCTTGTGGGATGTGGTGCATCCAGAGCAACTCTGGCTTCTGAAGTTCTACACATACCAAACAGAGAAATAATGAGCACTCGGTGGGAGGGGTGTGTTTGAGCATTTTTTAAAAAATTGTTGTTGAGTCTTATTCTGGTGCAATCATTTCACAGCTCTCTCTTTGAACTTGTTCAGTACTGAACTGCCTCTAAAGGCAATGGGTCCTTCAGTATAAACTCATCCACTTGGGGGATTTGTGTTTAAGCCACAAAGCACAAGAAAGCAAAATAATTCCACTTTCACTCACTGGCCCTACTTTACACACTGAGCTCTGCTGCGATGGAGTTAAGACACCAGACACTGGAGTGTTCTGGTTGTAATCCCAGCTACAGACCTGCAAGGCTGCGTTGCTGCAAATCCCTGCACATGGAATGGCACTTGAAATCCTGTCCAGCTTATGATCCTTCTGTTAATGGGAACTCAGGCAGTCCCTTTATTTCAGTTGTTTTCATTGCACATACTCTTATGGTGTTGTGTTTTGTTTGTTTGTTTGTTTGTTTCCTTGAAGAGGAACAGACCTATTCGAAATTTTGCACACACACACATATATATAACACATATTTGTTGTTATTTGAAGAACCCTTAAGGCACACATGCACTCACAGCTCAGCGTATGCTCCATTGACAACAGGTTGAAAATTATATGTCCTTTATTCATGAGATAAAGAGCTCTTCTCTGTCTCTGGCAATGTGCATTCACAAAGTGGCAGGTTAAGGGTGATCCTTTTTTTCAGACTAGTCTTGCTTTGTACTCTGGTTTGCTGGACATCTGTTGACTGCTAAGGATATGTGGGCATTACTATTGCTGCTTTCCTTTTTGAAAGGAAGAATTCTGCTGGCATCTCAGTTGCCTAGAACTTCTTGGAGTGCCATACCATGTTGGTATGTTGCTGGACTTAGTGGAATGCACAACAGTTTAGATAGTGTTTGCACATCGGCTGCTGTTCAGCATGTGGCAGCTGCAAAAATATCTTAGAGATTAGGCTGTTGATATAATAACACAACATTTTGAAGCCCTAGGATACCATCACACTGGGATGGGTTGTACTCTTATAGACACTCTCAGTAGGCCTACCAAGTAAATGTAATTGCTTGTGGTTGTCCGTGTTCCTGCAATTATGCTGAACAAGGGCTCCAGACCCAAATGATCTCATTGGGAATCTGCCTGATGGCAGAACAGGATTGGGTCAGACCCCTGATTTCCAATAAAGAAAAGTTAAAAAAAAAAAAAAAAAAAAAAAAAAAAAAAAAAAAAAAAAAAGAATGAAAACAATAAAATTAAAAATGTTTCTAAATTTGAATTTCACAGGAAGCATCTGCCATGGATTAAGAGTTACAGTCTGGGCTCGTAGGAGTTTATTCTACATCTGCTTCCACATTCTTCTCTCCTGTTTCAATTACTTCCATGAGGTATCGAGGTGTAAGGATTTACAAACAGAACAGAAGGGACATCTACAGTTTCTCATTAATTTTTAAGGACCTTAATGTCCTTTTGACCAGGTTATTTTAACAATCTTGTTAAAGCTTTTTATTCCCCCCCAAACCCCTAGAATTTTACAGGAAGGTGCACAAACAGCTGTTTACAAGAACCAAATCCTATTATATATAGCTAAGATAAACAGTACACTATTACTTGATTTGCAAAATGGGCAAGATATGTTTTCTCAGTTACTGTATCAGGGTGTCCAGGTGCAATGCAATTAGATGTACACTACAAAAATGTTTTGCACACTCTCTTCTATTTGCAAACTGTAAGCTTGTATATAATTTTTCTTAAAATCTTTGGGATTTAACAAAGGTTTCTCTTTTTGTATTCTGCTGTGTGAAATCAAACCATAGAGAAGTGAAGAGTTTATCTTGGATTCAAGTAGGATGAAATAAACATACAGAGTACAAGAGAGTTTACTAGAACAGTTATTAATATTCTGAATTGCTTTATTAGTACAGTGTTCTTCCATTTGTTTCATTCTAATCTCTTTGCATTTCTGACGTTCACAGTCAGTAAATACAAAATAGAGAAAACAGGCAGAAGATAATGCAGAAAGATAGTGAAGAATGAAATGCAACATGGAGGGACTGATGCAAGTCACTAGAAGTCTGATGTGGTCTCCAGGTAGCATAGAGAAGCTCACACCTCTAACTCCAGACAGGAGAAAGCCTCAACTTGGAAAAAAATAAGACATTGTTCAATGTATGCTCGTAGCCTTTAGGTGAAAAGTGGAAGTCCTGGGCCTGAGCTCTGTTTCCTCACGTATATACTGATGGTGACAAGGCACAAGGAAGTCACCTTGAGTAGTGCCTTGATATCATCATCAGTTTCAGCTGACACAGACCACCCCTTCAAGCTCCCCTCCCCAGTGGGTGGCTCTCCTTCCTCATGCCCCTGCTTCCCTGGTGCTGATGTGCAGATTTTTTTATGTCTGTGCTGCATCCAGATAGGGAACTATCTAGGTGAAAAATAATCTTTGCTTTTGTTGTCTCTTCACTAGTTCAGTGCTGAGTCCCATGATCTCCTGAGAGAGAGAGCTCAGGGGAGGGAGGAAGTAGCCCAGGATGTTGTGCTGAGAGACGAGGAGAGAAACTACAGCCAACACAAGCATTTCTATCCAGAGTTAAAGTCTATTTTAGAAAAATAAAATGCAGTAACTTGTAGGCAGGGGTTTTTGTCATAATCAAATGGGGGCACTGATCAGAGGATGAAATGTTTTATTTCTAGATGTTTCTGATGAATCATGGTCACATTATATCCTCAAATATTCCAAGTCTTTGAGAAGACAACAGGCTAAAATATGGGGGGAAGTAAGGAAGACATAAGAGTTAATAGGAAATTGACAGAAAAAGTAAGATAGAGGAAGGAAAAAACAACTAAGTTAAGCATAAGGTTGAACAGAGAGGAAATAATATGAAGCAGTGAGTAGATAACAGAATGCCTCAAGAAAAAACAGGAAGAATAAAACCAGGAGAAAAATGGCAGGAAAAATGGGAAACTCCAAAATGAAATGGAAAAAATGTCATTGTGGAGACATCTTTGAGCACTCACAAACAAAAGCAGATAAAAATATTAAATGTAGAGATACTGGTGGAAACATGTTTTGGTTGGTGTATGTCAAACTTTTATTTTTTGTATTCGTGCTACCACAATAGAGGGAAATTCATACTGCTATTCCAGTGGCTTTTACATACCATCATTTTTTTTCCTTTTAGCTCTACTTCCTTTGCCAACTTCTGAGAACTACAATTACCTTTCAACAGGGTCAGCATCATTCAGACTGCCACAGTATCTAAGCAATAGAAAGACTTTACAATTCCCACCTCGATGAGCATTTAATATAGTCATGAAGCTGGCAAGACTCACCTTGCTGCTGAGGGCTAGGGGCATTCCTGGGAACATGAGCCCTGTAGAAGAAACAGTAGAGATCCCCATGCAAAATCTGTTTATATATATTCACATCAGGGCACCTTGAGGGAAAAGCACACATTTTTTGTCTAAAAAGAAGCATATGATGAGAGGAGTCAAGAGTGTTGTGCACCAGTGATAAATATGTGTGTTACTACACCATGGAAAGGATAGCTGACCAGCTGTCTTGGGTCTTGTTCCACCCCCCCTGCCCTGGGCAGAGCTGTCATCCACTAGATTGGGTTCCCTGGACTTGACCCAGCCTGGCCTTGAACACCTCCAGGGATGGTGCATCATTCCTGATTCTGCTACCCTGTCCCTGAATTAGGGATAAAAAAGAGCAATCATGATAGCATGTTCTAATGACCACTGGGGCAGAAAGCTTTGTGGGAAGTATGCAAGGTGTAAAAATGTACACAAGGGGCTGCTCTGGCAGAAGGTACAATTTGTATTGAAGATGTGTTAACTTCTGCAGTAATAACTACTCCATTACAATTTACACCTCTCTGTGAGTAGTTACCATTACTCAGTCACCTATAGGATGGCACCAAGAAAGTACTGGATGTGCTCAACTAGGATGAAAAGGAAGAGAAAAAAATACTGTCTGAAAAGATGACAGCATGCTCTCTATTTAGTCTGGCCAGGAAAGGAGCAAGAACGTACTGGTTTTCAAAAAGTTCCATGAATCTTTAAATAATCCTAACTGGTGGGGGACTAGCTTTTTCCCCATTTTATATACTCTAGATGCCTTCATCTTTTAAATAACATTTTTTATTTTTATATCTAAATGCTGGCATCCAAGTAGCAGTTATATTTCCCATGATAGCAACAAGAAGGCATGAGGGAAATCCAAGGGTTTGTGAAATGAAGTTTCTGATGATGAGCTTGTCCAGTTCAATGAAGATGAGTTGCGGTATATGGATCTTATACATTAGCAAACACAAATACTTAAAAATGTGTCTTAATGAAGATTTTAAGAGTTTTATTTCCACTTGCAAACAAAGCAGTAGTGGCTTATGGAGTTAGATAGTTTTTATTTTTCACATATATGTTCAAGACTTATTATTCAGCCAGTTTCCTTCAGGTCTGCCATCAGCAATGAACTTAGGCAAACATGGGATGCTTCACATTCACTCTGCCTGGAGACATGGATGGTTTCTCATTTGCTGGGGCCATAGTCTCCTCTGCAAAACTTGATTTGAGAGCAGATTTCTGGGAAAGAAGTGCACAAGGTGCATTAGATGCATATGAAAGGTTTGTTCTGTGGTCTGAGGTAAAGTACAGGACAGATCACTCTTTTGGAAAGAAAACGTGGGGACGACACATGCACAGGTTGACTGGCAGATTGAGGCATGGAAACTGTAATGGCATAAGCCTTTGTTCCCAAGGAGTTGAGAGGTGACGCGTGTTGGAAATGAACAGATTTCCCAAGGGGAAATAAAAGAAATGGTGAAAGATACAGGGCTCTCATCAAAATGATTAGAACTACAGGGTCACAACAGAGCACATCACATTGAAAAGCATGAAGAAAGTAACTGTATCCACAGGTGAGTTGCTAGTATTCTCTGTAAGCAACATGGAGCCTGACAGAGCAGCCTGAGTGTAAGACATCCACTGTTAAGAAAGGACACTGGAGAAGCTTATGAGGAGATGCTTTGTGGTCTTTGAAAGATAAATTTTCAGCATAGTGGACTAAAATTTCCGTGCATGTAATTATAGCTCACCCTGAAAAATCATATGGTATACATTAATACACACTCAGTTTTGTGGATGAAAGAACCCGTGTCACGGCACAAATACAATATCCATGTCAAAGAATAGGAAAAAGATTAATTCATATCCTCTTAAACTAAGTCAACGTGCAAATATAAACTCAGCCTTTGGCTACTGACAGAGCTCAGTGTCTCCTTTGCTCCAAGCCTTTGATAATGTTTGCTTCCCAACAGTAGGTATGATTGCTGAATGGAGACAGGCCATGTCACAACAGGCATTACACCTCTACTGCTCTCCTACCCTCCTAAATGCAGGAGCTAGTGTGGACCTGGTGTCCCATGTCCAAATGAGTTCACACACTGTCCTCATAAGTGATGTCTTCCAATCTTACCCATCATTCATCCAGCTTCTGTGGTATCCATTCATTTTATCTTAATGCTTAGCAGGATACCACAGCAGAAAAACTTAGAGATTAAACAATTCAAGCTTTTATGAAAGTACACAAGACTACAAACTAAACTGACATCTACAGATTTCAGATAGTTAATGATAAGGTAAAGTTCAGCATTCAGTGGTTTTCTTTTTTGAGACTCGAAAATTAAAACAACAGTAACTGGTGATTTCCAGTAACTGCAAGTCTAAAGATAGCCTCATAGGATTTGGGTGGAGTGCATGTGAGTGAGAGAGAGGCCAAGCATGAGAGAATAATGTATAAATAAACACTAGATTGCTGTTGAAGGTCTAAGAAGTTAAAATAAATTTTGAGAACTTTGTGGCTTTGTTGAAACAGCAGAAATAAATCCAGTCATATCATCCTATTAGTGAGATTCCAAACAATAAGTGGGACTGACAGTTATCCTGTCCTATCTAAACAGCCTGCAACTAGTGGATGGGTGGTTAATGCACACTGTAATGGCTGGATTATTTTATTATCCATGACACAACACTGTTTCTTTTTCCCACTGTTGGGCCTATGGCTGCAAATAGAATTCATGATGATGCCTATTATATTCTTAAATTTGATAATTTTGAACCAGATGTAGCTATCTCTGCAGATATTAAAGGTCAAGAGACATTAGGTACATCCTCCTCTTAGTTGCAGACTGCCTACAACAAC
Source organism: Excalfactoria chinensis (assembly GCF_039878825.1). Classification (NCBI taxonomy): domain Eukaryota; kingdom Metazoa; phylum Chordata; class Aves; order Galliformes; family Phasianidae; genus Excalfactoria; species Excalfactoria chinensis. The sequence goes on along the minus strand of NC_092857.1, from coordinate 16,009,916 downwards.
ACTTAGTCAAACTCCCATATAATCATGGAAAGGTTTGGGTCAAAAGTGACTTAAATACCTATTCAGTTCCTACCCCTCTTCCATGGGCTGGGGTTAAATCCACCAGATTGCTGCTCAGGTCCCCATCCAGCCCAGCCTTGGGAGCACCTGAGAGCATCCTTCCCTGCCTTTAGGCAGGTCACTGACAAGGTACAGCATTTTTTTCAGTAGCACATGGTGTCAGGATGAGACCCAATGAGCACAAGCTGAAAAAAAAAGCAGCTCACTTCAGATATGAAGGGATATCTTTTTTCCACATGAGGACAGCCCAGACTGGAGCAGGTTGCCCACAGGGGTGGTGCAGCATCCTTGGACACTCTCAAGACCTGGCTGGAAAATGTCCTGAGCCACACAGACTCCTCAGTGACACTGCTGTCCACAGGCAGTTGTTAATGGACAACCTGATGTACTTCCCAGGCTGAGTTTTCCTAAGTGCCTATGATTTTCACTCTCTGTTCTCACACTGGTTCCTCACTCATCTCATTTACTGGTTCCTCACTCATCTCATTTCCCTGCCTTTGGTCCTTCCCCAAGACATCCTGGCATGAGACTCATACATTTCCTCAAGCTCATGAAAAGCTTTACTTTGTAATATTTATGTCACTCCAAATATTTTGTCTCTCTCCCTCTACAGAAACCTTAAAATCCCTGCAAAATACCAGTGGACCCAAGCAGGTCTTCCCCAGCAGAGCCACATGCTCGTGGCACAGGAGCAGGTGTTTCTTCTGGCACCTCCAGCTTTTGTACCTAGTATTTGGTGTCATTCACCACCTCTCCAAAGATACTGGGGCTGAGTGTAGCCAGGGGAAAACATAAGGGAAGATGGGTCTAAGAATCTGGGAGGAAAGATGTCCACCTGAATGTCTGATTATTTATGTTCTTTGTTTTTCACCCTTAAAACATAAATTCATGTTCAGATGATGGGTTTAGTGGGCAGCAGATTAAATTAAGTAAAAATTCTCTGTGAGGAGACCATTTTGCCCGCAGCAAAGGCACTGAGAAAGCTCCGGAGCAGAGTAAATCTGCTGTAATGACCAGTACAGCCCATTTTCACCGGGCAGGGTGACTGAAGATGTTGTCTGTAGGTATCAGCTGTCTGCTCCGGGCCATCTGCCTGGCCACCACCAAGTGTCCAGACTGTGTGGTCTTCTGCTTTTGCTGTTCCTGCATTTCCTGCATCCAGAGTACAGCCACTAGAGAATCTCCATGCCCACACTGCAGGCAACCTTTTGATCACACCCCACCTATGGTGCATAATGAATAAGGAGTCAGTTCTTCACCTGCTGTGGGAAGATGGTCAGGATACAGACACTGGCTTGGTGTTGGAAAGAGGGCTTGGGAGATAACCCCATATGGTGACACTGCATCTAGAAAGAAGAGGCAGATGAGGCAAAGGAGACCAGTGGCAGGGAGTGAACAACCTGCAAGGAATGGTGAAACTCAAGGGTCCTTAATGCCAGGTCCCAGCATGCTCCTGCAGCCAATGCTTCTCCTATGCAAATCCTGCCAGGTGCTGACAGACAGAAAAATCAGTTCATCTGCTTTTTAAACAAACTTTAACTGATCAGTTCATTTAAGCTTCCTAGGAGTAACTCCATTCCCAGCATTTGCTGAGCAAATCTTGAGCATGGATGATAGAACAAACGAAAGTTACTCATACTTCCTGCCTCCTTCTCCTATATTTTTTCTACCTTGTACTTGTAAGATTACGTTCACAATTATTCACTAGCATAGTTTTTTAAAAGAAAAAGACAACATTGTCTGAAGTGCCTTCCCAAATTCATCTGAAAAGAATGCTGGGAGAGAGAATTACAAAACCCTCAAACTGAAAATCTTTGTTGTCAAGCACCAACCACAAAGCCTGCAGTCCAAATTCTGACCTCAGAGTAACATAAATCTAGTGCAGTACCAATGGTTTTGGTGGAGCTCCTCCAGTTTTACACATCAGTAACTGGGAATCAGACTTGGAACTTTGCCTTCAATTGTGCTCAGAAATGTGAAAGTAGAAAAAACTATCCTTTCATCATGGAGTTCCACAGGAATTTAGAGGATCATCACAAAAACCATAGTGTTTTGTAAGCACAGCTAGGGAAGTAAAGATCAGTTTTCCTGACATCCACATGCAGCTGCTAAATGTAATTGTAAAACATTAGCAGAGTGAGGTGTTTGGTAAATTTCTTTATAGCAGTATTGTGAAGATTAATTAATGTTCAAAGGCTTTTAAAATAGGTATGCGAAGTATGAGAGTTACTGAATTAATAATCACTGTAAGCTTTTGGAGTTAATAACAGAGCTCTGGCTACTTGCTCTTTGATCTTTGCTAACATCAAATGCTCAGGCTGAGATTGCAGCACAAAATCACAGTGCTGAAGAAATCTGTAGTGAATATCTAGTACCCAGGATGTGGTTAGGGGCCTCAGTACCCTTTAGGGTGATACATTTAGTGTGAGGGCACGTCTGCATAGGGACTTATTCCTGATTAACTCCATGTGTGGACACGCCTTTTCCAGAACAGTGGGAGGAGAGCAAAGCCTTAGGCTTGAGAAGCATTGTCTCTCAGTGTTACCCTTGGCCACAATCCCAGAGATAGGTCTATACGTCTCCTGAGGAAGAGGAGGGCAATCTGGCAAGCAAACACAAGGATCAACTCCCCAAGCAGTTGAAAGGACACATAGGCTGGTTGCGCTCTGAAAGAAGAGCCTGGCATGATTGCATTTACATACATGAGTATAGCAGGCTTTCCCAAATTGCTATGCATGAAAAGGAAAATTGGAACCGGCTGTGTCTACACGTCCCATAAATAGAATACATTTTTACAGGGAAACATCCAGAAAAAATAATCTTCACATAGCTTTTGCATATTACTAATGCCAGAAAAAAGTATTAGAAGGGACAATGGAAGAGGATTATTGTCATGCAAAGAACAGAGTATTAACAGGGATGTTGATCCTGGTATAAGAACGCTTCTAAGCCTTATGAAGAATGAGCAAGTCTGTGACAACAGATGTAAGTTCAAGAGCAACATTATGGTTATTGGGAGTAGCCTGAATCACTATAACCTTGAAGAATTTAGCTGGGAATCCACCCACTGGCTTTTAGCCAAGTGGAGTTTACGATTCTCAAAATCTGTGAGGAAACAGCTCATTAAATTGAACGAAGAGGAGTCTGAAGTCTCTTAATAGAATACCTCCCTCTGGACTGTGGAATGTAGGTGGAAGGTGCTGAGATGCAAGGAACAGCCCAACCCAGTACATATACATCAGCATGACCTTATGGCTGTAACCTCTTTGGTTTTAGTTTCTGCAGTGTGTATTGCTGGATATTTTCATTGTTGTTGCTAGTCACTTGGTCAGCATGGCTGAGCACACCTAGTGATAGCTGCACTGTGCTTTTATGGGAAAGCTTGCTACAGGAAAGGGAAATGAAAAGCCAGGCCATAATAATTTTCTTGTCTGTTGAGGATACTTGGATTACAGTTCTATAGATCTTTCCTTCCCAGTGCTGCAGGGTGAGTTGTAGGCACAATGGAACGGCAGTTTTGTTGAATTTATTTTCATAGGGAGTTAGACTGCTTCTTCCTCTACACACACTAAATAAATTGGGTCTGCTAAAAATAAATAAGTAAATAAGGCAAGAAGGGGATTTCTGAGCCTGTCTCCTCTCTAAATTTATCACATCTGTGCATGCAAATCTGGATGAAGGTAGGGTCGCTAAATGGATTGGCTTCATTGTTATGCTAAGCAGCAAAAGAGGAATTCAGATTTACAGTGAAGGTGGGGAAATGGCAGCCAGCCAAGTGCTGCAGCCACTTACTGACAGCCCCATTTCTTGCATCTAACGTGGCAGACTTGAGTAATGAATTCATTTGGTAAAGCAGCACACCATATTGTCCAGTTGTAAAGATAATCACATTCTGTAATAAATTCACTAGGCTGTGATTAGAGCTAGTCAAATAGTAATTCAATTGAATTTATTCACAGTATTATGCGTCTAACATTTGTGTTTTGGATATTAATCACATAAAACGAAAAAAGGTAATTTAAACTGTACATTCTTCACTGACAATTGTTTGATTCATATAGTGTGTGCAGACACTTCACTGTCTGGTTTTGAGCTGTTTATGTAAACTTTTGCTATTTATGAGTGGTAGCTGGTCATCAAAGTGGTGTGGTGTCTCCAGCTTTGAAAGGAAGATGAATCCTATTTCAGTTCTGTGAGCTGAAAAGATGACTGAAGAGTCTGATGCTCATCAATTTCATCAAAATTTTGAAATTTTGATTTAAAGTAAAACATCAATTATTTTAACTATAAGCAATTTAAAGCATGCTACCATATCTTTTTCCTTCTACCTAAACCAAAATCCCACGTGGTGGATCAATAGAAGAGTCTCCCCAGGTATGGGTTGTGGATAGGGGGCACGGGTTGCTGGGAAAGATTACAGGACATTGAGGGCAGGAAGCAAAGATGGGCATAGGGAAGGGTAAAGGTGATTTGGGAGGAAAAACATGGGAGGTAAGAATAAGGGGCTGAAAGGGGCTGGGCCTCTGTAAATGTGTTATTTGATCTGTATGCTTGTCTGACCATAACCTGCACCATCTCAGTGCAACGTGCCCTGTTTTAATAAGCTCAATTTCTCTTTCCCAGGGTGAGGGGCTTTTTATTCTGTGTGCATGTGTGTGCACATGGCTTTAAGGTGTGAAAAAGATAGGGATTTTTTCTCTTATTCATAAAAGATATAGAAAATACAAAGTTACCTAAATAATGATACTGAGGATAGCAGTACAATTAGCCCTAACAGACGAATAGTTTCAGTGGAGTCTTCCTGTTCCCCCCCAAAAAGACGGGGTTCAGAACCAAGTTTAGCCTCTGGCTATGAATACTGTTGCAGAGCAAACAAGCTCCTGCTGAGATCAGGTTGAGAGGGCTGAGGAGTATATTTTTGTAAAATGGAGAGTAGTCAAATCCATTACTTAGTATTTAAAATGTTTCATTTTAAGAGCTGATTTTTCAAGGCTTGGAAATTTCAGTTCTTTCAAAGATCTGATGATACTTTTAGTCATAGTGGATGGAAATTATATCGCCTTATTCACAATTTCAGTTAACGTCTCTAGCCAGTCACTGTAGCTATACATAACAGAGAAAAAAGATGCAAGTTTAAAACTTAAATTTGCCTATTCCCTAAGGTGTCCGAGGTGAGTTATGTCTAAAATATGTTTATCTTTGCTAGTGCTAGAAAGGAGCCCAGGCTTATTTGCCCACCTGCAGACATAATTCATTTGCAGGCATCAAGAGTGAAGCAAGATGATCCTTTGTTGTTCAGCTTGCCCTGGAGGAAGAAGTTTGCTTTTCATGCCATGGTCTTAATTAAGCATATTAGGCAGCATATGCAGAATTTGGTAGCAGCCAAAGAAAATAACATAATCACATTTTATGGTGTTTTTTTTTTTTTTTTTTAATCTCTGGAAAAAAATAAAATTAAAAAAGAGATCAATTTTAAATTGTATGTTAAGCAATTTTTAGAGTGTATCGCTGTAGGAATATGTTGGACCTATTTTTGTTTTGCTCAATATACAAATTTGAGCTGCCTGTGCCAAATCCTTTTGGGACTGCTAAGGCACTAAATTTTAAATTGATGTTTATCACTTTCTTTGAGAGATTTTGAACCTTTTAAGCCTGGTTATTCCTTATTTCCTAGGAGACAGTGTCTGCTGTGACCCTAGCTGCCAGAAATTCTCCAGGCAAAATAATGAGTTTGCATAATGTTAATTGGGACATCTGCATTTGATTGATGAGACAACGGAGCCCTTAAAGTAGCTATTATTTTGTCCCAACTGTAATTAATATTTTACTGTGGCAATTCCCAGTGTGAAGTAATTAATATACTTCTGAAACACTTGGCCTATATTCTGTGCCTGGGAATCATGCACAGAGGAATGTCTTGCTCATGACAATGGGCCACGTCAGGAGAGATTCATGCTAATCACAGAATCCTTACAATACAGCTCTCTGAAAGGTCCTGTCTTATGCTGATATCAGGTAGCTGACTGTTCTGCAGGACTAACTGAGCAGTCTGTACCACTGCATTTGAAGTAAACATTTCCCAAGTGTGTGTCAAACTGACAGTTCACCAGCTGGCAACAGCCAGCAACCAGTCTTTACAGTTAGTCTGTACCTACACCTCAGTGCGTTGACTTCGTGTTATCTTCCAAAAATGTTTGCAAGTTGCTGGGGTAACTTTAAATTTTATGAACATTTTATTACACATATTACACATCTGAGATGTATGCAGCAGCCGGGCTGTGTGCGTGTCAGTACGTCTTGGGAGAGATCACAGAATCACAGAATCACAGAATGACCCGGGTTGGAAGGGACCTCAAGGATCATGTAGTTCCAACCCCCCTGCCTAGCAGGGCCACCAAACATACGCCTTTACTAGATCAGATGTCTGATTGCTCTGCTCGTCTGATGAATGTGACATTTTTCATATGTGTTTGGTAAGGAATTATCTTCAGTTATAGCAGTTAGTTCAGTGCTGCCCATGAGAGCCAGAGATTACCAGGCAATAGAATCGTTTTATGACAAAAAGGAGATTTTAATTCCACATGCGTTTATGAAAGTAACACTTACTGGTTTCTGTAAGCAAGAAAGGTGGTGTTGGAATTGTGTTTGAAGACTTCTTAGCAATTCAAACTCCTGCAAGTCTTTGGGTAAAGCATAGAACTCCCCCACATGTTTATTTCAAGGTATTTGGCTTATGGAATTTTAAAAACAGCACAATTTTCCCTTTAGAAATGTGACTGCAGTAATTTCCAGTGAAAGCATTTGCTCATTAAAGTTAAGAGGAAAAAAAAAGAAGCAGTGATAGCCAATGGAGCTTTGGGGTCAGGGACACGGAGCTTAAAAAAAGAATCAAAGATGCTGCAGTTTCCATGGTCTTTGTGATGACACTGGTGGGTGGATGCCATATGGCCAGCACTGAACACAGACCTCAGCTAACTGCTATATACAGTGCCTAAAATCCATGCATTCTTTCTCCTGAGCAATTTCAAATGTCAAAGCATTCCTATGAGCAGGCCAACTAAGTCCAGCTTTCTGATTCCAACATATGTTCCCAGTCAGAGTTCCCATGTAGGAGCCAAGTTCTTTTAAAAAGTGGCAAAATCTTGTCAGCTCTTTGGGACAGAAGAGCTAGCTCTGTCAGAAGTTTGCCATGCTGAAAGCAGCACTGGAGGACACCAGATTTCTCCCCTCACAGTCAAGGTGTCAGCAGTTTCAGCTGCTTTGCTGAGGAGCAGTGGATGATGCTGCTTCGCACAATGAGGTGAGCGAGATATAACATCTAATTCCTGTCAGAGAGGAAAAGGGAGCAACAAGCACCTTGTCACCACCTGTCTGATGTATTCGCATTTCTCTTGGTTACTTGCTTTTCCAGTGACAGCATCACTTCTGCCTCTGCTCTGCCCTGAGTGTGCATCTTAATGAACCGAGAAAGTTTAAGGTGCAAATGTCATTGCAAAAATCGATGGGACTTTAAAAAAGTGCATTTCCATTATAATTGTTGCAATATTTGTGCCAAGAAACTCAGCTCCAGTTTATATATGTTGGCTACTTCTGCACCTTGTAATCTTCTCACAGAATGAAAGTTGTCACTGTTGTAGCACACAGCAAGTTCGGTACGTACAGACTGATAACACCAGGATCTTAGGCTCTGGTTCAGACTGCAGTGGTCAGGGTTTAGCCACAAACATGTAGAGTGACATGGAATACTCAATTTGTCTAAGGCATAAATTGCTCACAGAATTGTCATGGTTTAAGAATATCTTAGAATTTGACCAACCAAGTTAGGACATCATAGGCGTATCTAGCTTTTATGTAGGCTTAGCAAATGATCAGATGCCCATCAAACTGCATGGATCAACCTTGGTGTCTGATGAGCACTGGAAACTCAGAAGCTCATCTGGCTTCGAGAGAACTTTAGGCTTATCCCTGAAGTTTTTGACTTGGAAAGTAAATAGTCTGATCTTCTTCCTTCATTGCCAACATTATTGCACTACCTGAAGTTCCCAGAAAGACCACGAATGTTTCTGTACTGTAGCTGTGCGTGGTAGGAAGGTGTGACAGTTTTCCTTAGATACGGATAGAGACTAAGGCACAAGGGTTCAGTGAAACAGACAGCCTGATAGCCAGAAAGCTTATTTTGGAATTTGGAATTCAAGGTTTATCTCCAAAAATAACTTATTCTAATAGATTCCTTGCTACAACCTTTATACTAGCATTACAGGACTGTTTAATCATTCTTTGAAAACTCAGGCTCCTCAAACTGATTGCAAAGTTGCAGAGATGCTGTGGAAAGCAGTCTCTTTCCAGTGTTTAACCCATGCCTTCTTTTCCCTACCTCTAGTATTGAATGGGAGGTTACCTTTAATTCTCATGAGAGTTCTGTGAACAAATAATCAGCAAGAACTAATCATTTACAATATAAGAAAATAACGTAGAATGACAACAGCAGCTCTACAGGAACAGATGAGATCCAAAGAATTTGACTTTTCCCTTTGATAAATGAAAATAAGAGAAAAAAAAAAAAAAAAAAAAAAAAAGATTTATTTGCCTGTTCTGGTGGTTGGTGACCCTGCCCATGGCAAGGGGGTTGAAATGAGATGATCGTTGAGGGCCTTCTCAATCCAGGCCATTCTATGATTCCCCTGCAAAATAAATAGATAAATAAATATATGAGCTAAGAAGACAAAGCAAAATAAAACCCTCTCTGTAGCCAGGTAAAATAAAAAGCTGAGTTTAAAAAGCTTTAACTATACCAAGCTACCCTCAGTATTACAATTAAATTTCAGTTAACCCTATGCTTTTCAGGTAAATATATGGGGCATTGCAGAAGAAAATGGAATTTAAAACAGTCCTTGGGAAGTATTTTTATTGAGAATAAACTATAGAAGTAACTTTTCACAGAATAAACAGTTTTTTAAAAGTCAGTTATGAAGTGATACTGTAATATTAAATACTTTAAGATGATTTTTCTACATACATACTAAAGAAAAAAAATTACTGTCTTATAAAAAGAAAAGTTGTAGGAAATTCAGGGCAAGACAAAAGGATCCGAGGCAAATGGCACGTCTTCAAATTCTAATAGGATCTAAAGCAAGGAAGTCTCATGATGAATGTGATTAAGAACTAGCACATATTCCCAGAAAGGCTGTGGGATCTCCCTTCATGGGGACTGTTAAAACTCAACTGAGAAAAGCCCTGAAAAGCCTGCTGTAGCTTTGGACGTGGCCTTGCTTTGAGTTGGGGAATGGTCTAGATGAGCTCCAGAGGTCCATATTGACTTGGAGTACCCTGTGTTTTGGAGGGCGAGTTCTGTAGTAAACAAGCACAGGATAAATTCTGGTATACATCTAACACAGAACCTGGTGTTCAAATATTTGGACAACACGTGGAAGAGTAATATGTAAGCAGATGTGAACTGCAGAATATGTCCTTCTAGACAGTTCAGTCAAATTCAAAGTCACCAAACCACTCCTGGTCTTTCTGACTTTGTGCACCCATACGAACAAGAACTTTCTCTTCTAAACGGCAGGGTGAGGTAATGCAGACATTAAAATAGCAGTCCCCCTCTGGGGTCACTCATAGCAGTGACTAAGCACAAACAGTGGCACTGCAGCAGATCCATGCTCAGCCACCACCATGACATGGGTGCTGTGGTGATCCTCTCACAATCCACCGTAGTCTTTCTACAAAGACTTTGTAGAAAGGTCCCTTGATGGCATTGCAAACTTTACCAGTTCGAGGTTCTTTCAGTTTCTGCAGAAAAGTTTCCAACAGTAATTTCTGCAGAAAGGCAATGTGCTCCCAAAAAGAGAAGTCAGTGGTTGTTAATCATGCAAAACATGACGAGGAAAAAATGCTTGTGCGTATTTTTGCAACTTGTGTAATTTAATTTATCAGTAGCTTACAGGACAGCCGGATGAAATGATTAATCATTAATCACACACACAAGTGATTTTACTGAGGGAAGTCACTGCTGCCTCAGCCATACACTTGTATGGATTATAGGATTACACACTGTGTTTGGCGAAGAGAAGCCTGTGACACACCACTCCTGCACCATGAGTTTGCAGTGACACACTTATTCCAGGAAGGAGTGGTAACTGGGAGGATCCATGATCTAATACTAACACTTCTATTCTGCAGAACCTTTTTATTTTCTGTTAAATGCAGATTAAAGCAGTGTTAGTGAAAGTCCAAATGTCTCACTAATCCCTGAGCTGCCTCTCACTTAATTGTAAAGTTGTGTATATATCATCTTCTATCCAGTAGATAGATTCAATAGGCAGAGGGGCTAGCCTACATTACTGAAGTCATTTGTGTATGATTAGCAGGGCACAGAACTCCCTGTGACCATGGCAGCTACTTTGCAAACACAGCAAAAAGTGGGCTCTCCCTCAAGTTTTGCATTCCTTTGTGAGTACTGATGTAGTGCAGCATATTTAGCAGTGAGTACCAGGATTGAAAATCGAACTGAGTTTAGCACAGTGCATTTTAAAGTTATAAAATATAACTGTCACCTCTCTCCAAATTACCCTCACTGAGGGTAATGCCCAGTGCATTTTCATAGATTTGCTTGCACCTGCATTAGGTTTTTCTAGTTCTGATTTATTTAGACCCAAATGCCACTGCTTCACTTGTTCAAAGGAAGCCAATAGATTGAGGCAAAAATTATGCAGAGGCTTAGGTGCAACCCAGTGTTTCTCGGACCTGTGTCTTCTCTGAAAAGCCCATGCTGCCATGCAAAAGCCTTCTCATTGCTGTAGGGAGCCTGTGAATTGCAGAGAGCAACGGATTTGGCAGTACCAGGGACTCCTCTTTCTGAGTGTGAATGTCCTGCTAAAGAGGAAAATGGGATTTAAAAACCAAAACCAAACAAACAAAAGCAACAAAAGACAAAAATCACTTTGTAAATATTTTAATTCTTAATAAAATAGAATATTAGTTTTGCACTTTCTTAGTGTTACTGTTTCCGAGCAGAAAAAGCAGCTTTGATTTTAAATATTTCCTTTGGCTGAGAAACCAAGAAGTGAGAAAGGGTAACAGTTTCCACTATTTTTTGTCAACTCCTCATTGGGGGGTGCTTTGTGTGATTTTTTCCCTTTAACAGCAAGCAGTTACTATTGCTGTCATTTCAAACACATTTTCTAACAGAAACACAAGGGAAATCAAATTTTAAAGAAAGAAAATAAAAGAGATTAGACTTTCCCCTTAATCTTTAATTAATTTTTTTTTTTTTCATAATAGATCCTTTTGAAGAATTACATTGCTTCTGAATATTTTATAAAGTGGATCTTAGATTAGATCCTGTTGAAATATTCATTGGAAAGATTTCAGCCAGCTCCTACAAATAGCCTTGAGCTTTCTAATTTTCATTGCAATCTGTTTTGTTATCTAATCAGCAAAACCAGTGAAGCAGATTCCATTCACATACCAGGCATGCAAGGAGAGAATAACTCAGTGCTGGGATTCAAATCTGGAAAATGCACCCTAATGTGCATCTGCAGAATTAACTGGACAGATTCATGATATCTGTTTTAAAAGGAGTTTTAGTTCCTGTTACGAGCAACACCAACTTCCCCCTCAAGGTCACTTATCAGTGCTTTTGGCTATATATATTCCCCTGTTCTTCCATACCACGTCTATGGAAGCATGTTTCAGTAAATGTAGATAAAGCCTACATTCCCTATTTCCTGCCTTTGTTACTCTTAGAGCTAAATTGCTGTTGGCCTGCTTCCAGCTTTGATGTGATGCAATGCACTGACAATGCTCAAGGAATTTGGTGTAAAAGCCAGAAAATCTGGAAGTGATGACAGGCACATGTTTAGAGGCAGCCTGATCTGATGTGTGAACTCACTGGTACAACTGCTCAGAAAAGGACTTTGGGGCTTCAATTGAGAAGTTAATTACAATTTAGAAAAATCTTTCCATTGAATATACACTTGAATGCCTTGTTGGGCAGCAAACATTCCAAAGAATGTTTTGGAGCTGTGATAAAATATTTGCATTTCAGACAGATCCTAGTTTTCTTCCTTATTTTCTGTGTGATTAATGAACCAGAGGTTGAATATGCTTTAAAGTGAACGATCCCTTAAGGAACCAAAGGGCTTGCAGGAAACCAGTGAGGGAAATGTGCATCAGCTCACAGCTATGCATGACGTTTCCCACTGAATTAAATAGCTGAAAGTGTGCTTGGAAGGATTTTCCTTGGGGAGTTTATGAATAAAAAAGATGCCCCTAAGCAGCTTATCTTAAAAGACTCTGACTTGGACAGGAAGAAATAATATTTACTTCTACTTCTATGGATTTGACACTGCAGTGCTTATGGACTGAATTCACCGGCAATTTTATTCAGCTTTAAACTGCAGGAAGATATTTTTACAGTCAGCACTAAACATACACAGAATTTTGGAGATGTGTGATGGTTATTTCCTACCTCTACACAAAATCCTTTTGAAGTCAGCCCTTTCCTCCATTATCATTTTAAGGCTTTTCTCTAAGATCTTAAATATTTTCTCAAAGGGCTAAGCCTGTAGGACTCCAGAGGGAATTGGGATATTTATTCTGTAACTGAAGTCTATCCAAATTTGAAGCCGATTTCTTGGCTGCTATTAAAAGGAAAGTTAGGATGCAACAACCTGCTATGCATTATGCTAGCAGCCACTATTTCTGCGCTCTCGATTTCATTCTTGTAGTAGCTGTCACAGTTAAAACAATTCACTACCTCATTCTTACACTGTCTGTAAAAATACAGTTTTAGCAGGACTGGGTCAATAAGCTCTTGTACCAAGTGTAAATCTTACAAAGCAAAAGTAGGTTTTTTTTACAAAGTAAAGGGCTAGACTCTTCAAGAGAAAAAAAATAATAAAATGCAATAAATCAAACTACATTCCATCAGTCTCTCTTTATGATGTATGTTTTAGTAATGCTAAATACACAGCATCTGTAAAGTTAATCCAAGAAGAAACTAAACACCATCCACATAAGTTTACTCTAGTTTATTACCCAGTATGCTTTTGAATGCTTTTTGGAAAGCATAAGACTTTGTAGCAATGTCTTATATTATTTTCTCCAGTTGTGGAATTTAAATTCCAAATTAATGCGTTGGAAAACATGCAGTGTTTTTTTGCTTCATCTAGGTAAGCCAACAAGGGAAGATATTCTAGCATCTGCTCATTCTGCTTCAGTAATTGGTACAGGAACCAAGGAAAGTGTTGCCTGCCTCTGGGCAAAAACCGCAGCACTGGAGCTGGACCAGAAAGAATGAGATGAAGCTCAGGGAACTGAGCTGTTATTTGACTGTTCTTCCTACAGTTTATTTGATCCATACAGTCTTGTGTACCTGAAGGTCTAGTATGTGCAACAGAAAGGGGAACAAATACAGTAAATTCTGAACCTGATTTTTGGCAAGCCTTTATGTATCTGGTAGACAAAGAGCACTCTTCATTAATGTTACCTTTGCGGAACTGTATGTGAGGCCATCTGATTAGTGTCAATTCTCTTTGCTAAAATTATTCTTCATCTGTTAAATTAATCTGACATCAGTCTTTCCATGATGTGGAACAAAAGGATCCGAATTATTTAAACCAGGTGTAGGTTTTCTTTAGAGTAATTGAGACCAGAATCTGGATATTCTAATGCTGCATCTCTCATCTGGATATTCTAATGCTGCATCTCTCATTGAAGTTTCTGAAGCTATCCCTCCATTTCTTTTCAAGAAGTGTGCAACTTTGTCTTTTGGAAATTAATGTCAATTTTTTTAATGATAATAAGAAACTTTGTGGTTTTGTGCTGTTGTGGGTGATACAGGCAGTAAGACTGTACAAAACAGCCTCTAGAAAACACCTCATATTTCTTGCTGTCTACGGTGGGGTTAAAAACTGATGTAATGGCGGCTGCTAATTAGTAGCTTTCATATTAATAGCTTTACAACTTTTAAGGCACAATTTTGCATCCCACCAAAGCTAGAAACAATTGACTATAGCATCTCAGCAACTCTGAAATATATAGGCAGGCCTCTGGAACTTTAAAATAATCTGAAATCAATTACTTACAGTTCTTAATCAGTATTGGAATGGAAAAGTATTTACTAAATATTCCTAAATCACACCTATATTTCTATTATTCATCTTATTATTTCAGGCTTCCAGAAGTTTCCTGCTGGTAATTGCAGCAATTCCCTGCCCTCAGTATTAGGGAGGCTGTGATTTTCAACAGCAGTTGACATAAGGCCACGTATTCTGCTTTTTGCTACAAATACATGCTCTCAATTTTAAATGCATGTTAAATACAGCCTCAGTACAATTGTGGAAGCATCCCAGACAACCTCTGAAAGCTTGAAACAAAGCCCTCAACATATGATAAGCAGCAAAGTTTCACAGAAGAGCCATCATTGTCCACAATACAAAAGATTTCTGTGGCTTGAATATTGCTTTTTAAAAATTATTATTATTTATTTATTTATTTATTAAGACAAGGAAATTAGTTGGAAAAAAATGTAGTGTAATTAAAACATAAATGTCTGGATGTATCTTTGATCAACAGCATTAATTGATCCAAGCAGATGCTGGTAATGACCAGTCTAAGTCTCCTTTCTGCACACCTGCAATAGGACCCCTAATTTATAACATTTATAGTAATGTATGGAAATTTTACAGAGATGAGAAAAGAAAAGCAGGGTAATTATCACAGTCAGTGTCTTTTAAGATAGAAAACTGCATAATGATCTCCTGTCCTGATTTCTGTTATCTTATAAGTGTTGAAACAAGCATGATTTCTTCCTATCTTTTCTTTTTTTAATTTTTTTAAGTATCCCAAATTTTTCTCACTTTTTGTATTCAATCAAGAGGAAAAGCTCCATAAAAAAAGCAGACCTGGTTCTTCCATTTCTCTCTGCTTCTAGCAGCTCTGCAGATTGAGTTGCTTTCAGTGGCCTTACTCGCGGGTTATCCCTGGCCCAGACCTGTGCTTCAGCGCTTGCTTAACCTTAAGTCTGCAGGAGATTCCCTTCCTGTTCAGTAAAGAACATCAGCACAAACTAAAAGTTAAGCACATGATTTAGTCCAACTGGAGCCCCAGGAGCTGACTCATGTGCCCAGAAGTTAACCACATGCTTGAACTTTCAGCTGAATAAGCACTGAGCAGCCTTAAGTGAGCATGGGGAGAAAACTCACATCCAAATTTGAGGTTTCATGAGAAAGAGGCAGAGGATGCTATGACTGCTTGACTATCCCATCGTACCTGGGCACGTTTCCACAAAGACCTCCTCACCTCATGCTGCTCTGTGGCTGGCAAGGCCTGGGGCCAATTGCCTCCCCAAGGCTCCCCACCTCACCAGTTAGTGTGTAAGACCCACTGTGTCCTTCCTTTACCAGCAGCTTAATTTTACATCTCTAAATACTGCTCATTTCCAGCTACCCTTTGCAGGCAGGAATGCAGCAGACCTCCCCAAGGCCCAGCTGCTGGGCTGCTGCCCTGCAGAGCTGTAGTCCCTGCTTCCTTTGTGGTGCGTGGCCCTCCTCTTTCTTCCTGCTTCCCCTCTCCCTGCTTGTAGAATGCTCTCCAAGTCCTTCACAATATGTTTCCCTTAAAGCAGAGCTCAGGAAAACCAGGCCAGGCTGCCTGCCCTGTTCCCTGGGGTGGGTAGGACCAGGCAGTGATTCTCCTGCTGGGCCAGAAGATGGGGAGAGATTTCACCTGCCCTGCCCAGCAAAGCTTGGCCTTGTGCTTGGTGTGACTGTAATTGGAAACCAGAACTTCAAGGTGCTGTTTATCTTTCCAGCTCAACTCTTTGCTCTTGTGAGGAGTGGGAGCTCCTGTTACAAAAAACAGTAGAAATATTTCCAACAGTGTGAATCTTAAAAAGAAATCCATGGGTTTGAACCAATCATACTTTAGATGAAACTGCTTTATCTAAACTATCATACTGGTCATGATTCAGTTTCAATGTTTTGAAGTCAAACCAGTGCAAAATCCCATAATTGTGGGAGCAACCTGAGTATAGGACTCACACCTGAGCAAGGTAGGTTCAGAGCCCCAGCTGTGGCGTGTCAGGTTTCTTAATTGTATGTGGCCAGGATCTGATATAATCCAGAATAAAGAAATCATACACAGAAAAAATGTTTTCATTTTACCTCTGTATGCTTCATTGACCCTCACAAACACATTAACAAAATTTAAGATGCTACTTATCAATTTCATTTATGGTATTTATTATCCATTATGCCTATTAATTAAGTAGGTAAATTCGAAGTTTAGTTTGAGCATAGCCAAACCATACACCATTGCTTCTATGGAAAAACAAAGAATCACAGTGATTCATATGAAAGCTTCTTTCTTCTGCAATCAGCAGAAGTTTTGCCACAAAAGACCACAGAGGTCTGTGCAGTGTGGCTCATAGCCCTCACCTCACCTGAATCCCTCCCTAGTGCAGGTTGGGATGTGACTGAGATTCATCTGCAGACACATCTCCTTGCCTTGACACAGGTGTATATGGAAGAAAAGTATGAACGAAAAGGGAAAATCCACGTAAAGGATAGTTATCTGGGGAGCTGAAGAGAAAGAGGAGCAGCAAATAAATATGGATTATGTCCCAGAAGAGAACTGCTCGCAGCCTTTTTCAGGTTGAAGAGGCTTACAGGCTCTTTGCAGCATCTGACCTCTGAAAAGAAACACTCTTGGGAGAAAGAAGCTATTTTAAACTGCCCTTATGTTCCAGTCCTTTCCCAGTGACTCACACTATCCTGCCTGCTCTCAGCTTCAAGGTTTAATTCTGTTCTAGGACATCAACTGAAAACAGATGCAGGCCAGGCCATCATTACTGAAAACATATTCATCTTGAAGGATGGAAGGGAGGTTGAAGCATTCCAAATGGGAGGGAAAAAAGGAAAAAAGAAAAAAAGGAAATCACAAGGCAGCTAGGGAGTACAGTGTGCAACATCAGCCTTGGCAGGGTGCTTAGCTGTTGGTCCAGCAGAGATAAGGAAAGGCAAGTGACTTCATTCTACGCCACAAAAAGTTTTTACTGAAAATATGAATAGCCTATTTAGGTCTGTGTGTTTGAGCAGCACCACCCATAGAGAAGTGAAGGCAGGAACATAAAACTGCAGGATTCTTTTTGCTGCACTGATCTGTAGATAAGAAAATTTAAAGTCCTATTTCCTGTTATACCTTACTGTAAAAAGCATTTCCCCATTAAGTCCTGAATAAAGCCAGGTGATTATTTCTAACCCAGGGCATCAACTCTGAAATAATCTCCCATAGAAGTAGTGGTACAAAAATAATTGAAGACAGAAAATGCCAAAGAGCAAAAGCATAAAGACTCTGACTCTTAAGCTACAGCTGCCTTGCAATAAGCCAGTGCCAGAGGTGACAGCGTTACCACTGTTCAATCATTTTCTAAATTCTACCAGTTTTTGTTATTGCAGCAAATCTGACCTCATCCTGATCCCATGCCAAAACCAAAGAACTGCTTTTTTTTTTTTTTTTTACCCACTGTTGATGCAATACTTAAACTCAGAAGTTTTCCAATAGCCTTTTTGGATCGAGAAGAGAAAAAGCAGTTCTAGAACAGGAACTTCATCCTGAAACATAATTTAAGGTACTAGCCAGTTTGTCTCATTTAAGATAGTAAGTTAACATACCTCCCCCTTCCTATAAGCCCATACATCTGAATCAATTTTCTTTGAGTTTGTAAAGACATAGCAGTGGAGGAGAGAGACTTCAAAGCCAGAGTGAAGTCCAAAACAAAATCCTGGATTCCAGCACTGAGATGTTTTCAAGTTATTTACTTATTTATGTTTTCATTTTTCTTACATTTTTAATAGGACAAAGGGATCATTAGTTCACTTAGTTTGACCTCTTGCATACCACAGGGTTTTTGTGTTAAGGATGTGTTTGTGCATGGTGCATCTTCTCAGTACTTCACTCTAGATCTGAGGATTTCTGATCACTACTTGACTTGACAAATGTCTGATACAGCAATGTTAATCACCATCTTCTCTGCTCTGAAATCTTCCAGAGAGACAGTATCCTTCCTCTGACCAGGAGACCTCTGTGAAAAGGGATAAGGCATCCCACCACCTCACTGGCACCAAAGTCTGCACTGCTTCTCCTATTACTTTGTGACAAAATGTCCCGAGTAAACTAAAGTTGTCACCAAAATTTCAGTTTATTTTAATCTGCTGGTGAAAGGATATGACAAACACCAGAGTCCTGGGGTAGGGCAAGTGTGGGCAAAGCAATCTCTTCTCTTACAGAGACAACCTCTTGGGTTGAGTCTGCCATTGCAGGAGAGGGGGAGGAAAGCTCAAGGGTGCTTAATTATGTGGCCAGGAAACAGTAGAATTCAGTACAGACTCTACAGTAAGTCTCTAAGTACAGACTCTACAGGACTGCTTTTAGTTATATTAGTTATATTTAATTGCACCAACTGGGTAGGTAAGCGTGCAGTTGCATCCTGGGTGATATAGGGAGGGATATGCGGAAGATCATAACAAATACTTAATGTCTTTCTCAGGACCTTAGTTTTCAGTGAAGCTAAGGATTTCGGTTCTTGAGATGCTTATTTCAACATCCTTCTTTGAGGATTGTGTCTAAGAAATCAGATATGGCATGGTTGTTTTCTGAACAAAAACTGCCCTGAATGGTAAAATAGTGTCTTTTTTTTTTTTTTTTTTTTGGCTCGGTATGAGTTTTCCCTAGTGGTTGCTTAGTTTCAGCCACATAATTTCCTTAGGCCTTTAGTATACTGTAAAGACACCACGTGCTAAATTACATATCATCTCTGTTTCTGTGTGTTCACAACTAACTCTGTGTGCAGTGTGTGGCGGCATTCATCAAAAGGGTGCAGCTGAGCAGCAGTGAACCAGCCTGCTGTACTTGCCCTGCTTGGCTTCTCTTCATGAAGCCAGATAAACCAATGAGGAGGAAGCTGTGCCTTCTCTGTGCTCTGCTGGGGGATGGGGAGCTTGGGGAGGCCATGACACATTGCAGCAGTTGCAGACTGAGGCAAACAGCAAGCCATGGCCAAGCTTCAGAAATGATGAAAGAATAAGTAGACCCCTCAAGAGCCAGGAAAAACTATACAATTTATTACACAATAATGTAATGTAATAATGTAATGTGATATAATAATGAAATTATTATATTGTAAAAAAAATTATATTGTAAAAAATTATTAATTGTAAAAAATTAAAATTATTATACAATTATTATATTGTGGTGTGTCAACTGCACCCCACATCTTGGTGTCATCAGCAGACCTGCTGAGAATGCACTCAACCCCACTGTCAGTGTCACTGATGAAGATATTAAAGAGTATTGGCCCCAGCACCGACCCCTTGGGAACAGAACTTGTCACTGATCTCCATCCTGACATGGAGCCATTGACCACCACTCTCTGGACTTGATCCTGCAGCCAGTTCTTTGTCCATCAGGCCACCCAACAAATCCATCTCTCTCCAATTTGGAGAGGAAGATGTTGGGACATACCATGTCAGAGGCCTTACTGAAGTCCAGATAGATTACATCAGTGGCTGTTCCCTAAACTGCTGTTGCAGTGACACCGTCATAGATGGCCACTAGGTTTCTCAAGCAGGATTTGCCCTTGGTGAAGCCATGCTGATTCTCCCATTTCACCTCCATGTCTTCCATGTGCCTTAGCATATCTTCCAGGAGGGTCTGCCCCATGATCTTGCCCAGCACAGAGGTGAGACTGATAATAGCATGTCAATTATACTTAGGCACTGAATTTGGAACAAATTCCTAACAGTCTTTTTCTCTTCCAATGGCTTTGTTTTAACTAATATAACTTTCAACTCCCATCCTAGCTGCAGCATTTGGGCTTCACTACTGCTCCCCACCAAGGTACCTCTGTGTCCTCTGCTAACATCACCCATTACCAGGCTCTGGTCACCAAGGATGAGCTGCTCTGACAACACCTGCTCAGAGAAGACTCTGATAACAAGTTAGGGTACAGGAATATAATAAGTAAGTGAAGTACAATTTTTACTGATGTCAAACATAGAAAGGTTTAAAGCAGGCTCCCTTTTAAGTTAGAGCTCTGACAGTTCCTCAGAGGATATTTTAATCCCTTCTTTTCTGTTTCTTGAGCTAGACTGTTTCACAAAAGGAGCAATCTTCCTGCATCGGTGCATGTACAGAGTATTCTGCCAAGCATCTATTTTCTAACTTGGCACATTCTTTCTTCTGTGCAAATTCCAGTAAATTGCTAAAGAGAGAGGAAAATGTTTTATAGATGCCATGAAAAACACTTTCTCTCTCTTAGCCAAACCACAGCAACTTTTTGAAAATGAATTAATTTTCCATAATGCATCGGAGAGTCTATGATCAATAAAGTAGAGTGGAAAATAATGTGCTGTAAATTTTTATCGTGAGAATTGCTAAAGGAGCAAGAATGAATGTAATTTATATCTGATAATGAGCACAAGAGTCACACACGACGTCTCAAAATTTCTGAAGCTGAAGCAAATAATTCGATCCTAATAAAAGCATAATGCATATCTGTTAATTTGATTGTATTATAACAAGGAGATATTTATGGTTGCTGTTATTATTTTATTGCTGTTAAAATACTTTGGAAATTCATCTTTTTCTGGTCAGATCTTCCCATTGTTTAAATCAGGCTTATTTTGTCATGGCCATCTAGTTACATGTCAGTGACCTTTTTGCTTGCTTTGAGATTTTTTTTAACGGTGTAGAAATACAATAAGTGACCACATTCTTTACTCTGGTGTTACTCACTCCACAAATATCCAACAAGATTATAACATTTGCTCCTAGTAAGGAGCAGAAAGAAAAGGGTCCATGTTTTCAAAATATTTTTACATTTTGTACTGACAGACATACAGAATCAATATATATTTCCTGCTCCTTACTGGAGAGATTGTCTGAGCAAATAAATGGGCAAAGATTCAGCAGAAATAATATTTCATATTGGAAAAAGGTTTAAAATGCTCACAGGGCAAACTTTTCAAGGCTACGTTGTCATCCAGTCTTTGCATATTTATAAGTCTGTAAAAATTCTTCTGAAATTTCTCTCCTTCCTCTGCAGATTGGTGATCATTTTAAAACATGCTTGCAGTCTTCAGCATCCAGGAAACATCTGTGTTTGCCACTTGCATTTGCAAAGTTCAGGTCCTTCAGCTGCACAAATAGTGGCACGGCTGCAGAACTGCCTGCCCCAAAATGCCCTGATGGTGCACAGACAGCCACAACCTCAGGCTCCTTTTGTACAGGTAGTGCTTTTCAAGTTGTTTCTAACTGAAGCAACTGCTAACCTACTCTTCAGAAACACTCTAAAATCACACCCTTTCCCAAGTATGTAATCTGAGTCAAAATACATTAATGGATGTTGGGCTACCTGTAGGTCTCTGTAGGAAAATAAAAAGCTCCAATCATCTTCCTCAGCTCCTCCTTGTGTGTCAGCAGAATAGCGGATTATAGAAATGAAGCTTGGACTGGTTATTTTTTATTCACAATCCTGAAAGCCTCAGCACAGTGGAACTTTTCTATGGCTTAAAAAAATTCTGTTCTCCTTGGGGCTTTTAACACACCAAGATTGTTTTGCCTCAAATCCTTTCCTCCACCAAGTAATCTTGGTTGGACTGCTAACAGCTCCAGTGCTCCTTCAGTGAACTCTTGTCTCAGCTGAAGCCAATGACGTAAGTCATCTAGCCTGCAGGAAAGTCAGGGTTTGAGCTCTCATTTTTGCAGTCTTTTTTCACTCTACCTCTTCATTCTTATTTTTCATTTCCTCTTGAAATTTCCTCAGCCTCATTCTTCATTGCTGGTTCACAGAAATGTGCCTCAAGTTCTTCATTTCTTTTGCATTATTTGGTCCTGAGAGATTCCACTTCTTTTGATTTTTACAGAAATATTGTTCATGTCCTTTTTTCAAATAACAGTGCTGGAGCCCTTTGATTGATTGAGTACGTTTAAAGCCAAGTCTTACTGTAAAAGTGTTTGCTCACCTCTCAGAGCTCACCAGCTCTTCACCATGCAGTTTCTATTTTCACATCCTTGCCTATTTTCATTTCTTAAATGCTGTTGCTTACAAATGAAAACAATTCACAGCATTTTGCTTCCTAAATGCAAACCAAATTTCTGATATCCAGGCCCATGTGCATTTTTTTTTTTTTTTTATGGTACCCAAGTGATGTGACAAGCACAATCTCAAAGAGTGACTTTTCCCATTGCTGGAAGGATGCTCAAAGCCTTCTCCTCTTCATGACTCCTTTGGAAATAGTTAAAACACTACAATTTTGAGGGGTGAATTGTTTTGACTCTGTTATGTGAACTGCTTTGATTGCTAGTCCACAGCGCAACAGCAACATGCCCTTAGTGATTGTTCCTTGGGTAAAATAAATTGTATTGAACATATTTGAAGTAGGAGCAAGAAGATTATGTTCAGGAATGAAAACAAAGATAAGAGAATTGCCTGAAAGATGACTTTCTGTCTCCTTCTGTGGAAGGGGGAAGGGCAAGAATGACTGATTCGATCCATTAGCTGGCTACTGGGATTGTAAATAGTTTCTTCTATCGATTACAGAATCACAGAATCATACAATGTCAGGGATTGGAACGGACCTCAAAAGATCATCCAGTTCAATCCCCCTGCTGGTACAGGAACACCTAGATTAGGTCACACAGGAACACATCCAGGTGGGTTTTGAATGCCTCCAGAGGAGGAGACCCCACAACATCTCTGGGCAGCCCGTTTCAGTGTTCCATTGCCCTCACCATGAAGGTTTTTCTCATATTTATGTGGAACCCCCTATGTTCCAGTTTACACTCACTGCCCCTTGTCTGATCATTAGATGTCACTGAAAAAAGCCTGGCTCCATCCAACATTAATGAGGTCACCCCATAGTTTCCCCCAGATCTAAAGAGACCCAGCTCCCTCAGCCTTTCCTCATAATGGAGGTGTTCCCTTTATCATCTTTGTGGCTCTGCACTGGAGTCTCTCAAGTAATTCCCTGTCCTTGAACTGAGGGGCCCAGAACTGGGCAGATGCAGTCTCACTGGGCAGGGAAGGGTGGAAGGAGAAGCTCTCTCTACTAAGCACACCCCTTCTAATACACCCCAAGATGCCATTGGCCTTCTTGGCTGCAAGGACACAGTGCTGTGTCACTGTCATCCTGCTGTCCACCAGGACCCTTAGGTCCCTTTCCTCTATGCTGCCCTCCAACAGGACATTCCCCAACCTATACTGGTACCTGGGGCTCTTCTTCTACACTTGCTCTTGTTAAACCAGATGTGGAAGCAATATTGTTAATGAAGCTCTCCCTGCTTAGAACATACTTGTCATCTTTAAAACCATCATGCTGTGAGCCTGCAGTCCCTACAGGCTTGAATCTTTCCCTTGGAAGAAGCCTTCACACCACAGCAAAATTCCAAACTGTCTTTGAAACACTATTGAAAAGCAGCTCTCTGCTGTGTCCATATTTTAACTCTGAAGATACAAAATCACTACATCTTTGACTGAGGAGATTGCTAATACTGGTATGTCTGAAACTTGAGTTTTCAACTCCTAGCTCAAACAGGAGTTGGATTCAAACAAAACTTTGAGTGTGTGCTTCCTAGTTAGGAAAATATCGCTTCCTTCCCTGCGGGGATCAGGAAAAAGGTTTCCTTTCCTTTCCCTTTCTCTCTTCCCTCCCCCACCAGTACTTACATCTATCAGAAGAATTCCTGTTTAGTTCACACCTGCTGCTTTTTGAGAGTCTTGAAGCTGTTAACATTTCCACCAGCCCTTCTAACTGCTAGAAAATAGTGATTTTCTTTGGGATGTGATAACCAGAACTGCATTACAATTTGAAAACTTATTTATAAAATGGAATTTGTAGAATTTGTCTGTTGTGGCTCGAGTTAACAGCAGCATGATTTTGACTCCAGCTTATCAGTATTAGAGACTATAACTTGTAAACCCGCTGGTGGGTGAGGGGTTATTTAAGAGTTATGTGCTGTGTCTCGAGACAGATTATTTTGCCACTGTCTGAAGACTTGTCTAGATCATTTTACACATACCTATAAAAACACAGCACATATCTATAAAAACAAAGAATAATATCTGTCCATTTGTAATTTCCTTTGAAAGCAAACATGATCAAGTTATAAAACAGCAATTACTGATCAGTAATTAATTAACATGTAATCTCACTGAGCATGTGGTAAGAAACCAGGAGTGGGTCATGTTAGTCAAGTCTAGGCTTCACTCAGAAATGTCAGTTTATCAGTTTATTTTCTCTTTTCCTGACATAAGTGCTTGACAGCTCATATCAGATTTTGCAGCATCATTTTCACTGTTTCTGAGTATTCTTCCTTGCTTTCAAGTCACAACTGCCAAAATCTGGATACAAACAAAAATCCTGGCAACACCATGAGTTGTTGTGTTGCCAGCGGTGCTTGAACTTTAAGAGTCTCCCACTGAAGAGCAAACACAATTGTTGGGTGCCTCTCAAGCACCACTTTATTTGATTTGTCTTTTGGGAGTGGTCCTTGGAATCAGCCCTCTCCTTGCTAGTGTCCAAGGCTTGCCTGGGAGGGATCTGGCTGGAGAAGCCCTGAGCTGAACCAGCGGGTTGATCAGTGCAGACAATCAGTCCGCCAGCACTCAGACTCACTCCTCGCCTTTTTCTTTTTGGCGAACAGACATAGCCTTTGACTCATCTTCTAAAGATGCCCTGGGGCTTGTGAGGATTGTTTCTGCAGCTCTGATACTTAAAACTAGGTTAATGAGATTAAGTCTGTGTACTTCCATTCAGACTGAACTCTTCACAAGTCCTTGAGTTGTAAATGATACTGGCTGCAGGCCAGAGCTCCATCTAAGAGGCTACACTCGGAGTGCTGTGTCCTTGGGCACAAGAAACCATGCATCCACTGGACCAGGCCCACCAAAGGGCCATGAACATGATGGAGTGAGAGCAGCTGATGTAAAAGGAGAGGCTGATAGAGTGGACAGGTCTACAGTTTAACCAACCTATATCACACACGTTCACAAGCCTATTAGATGCATAAGCAGAGTAATTGATAAGTAACTCACAATCTGTATGTAAGGCTTTGCTGTAAGTTCTGCAAGATTTTTTTTTCTCCATTCTTCTCTTTTTAGCAGAATTTCTCTCCACAGACAGCATGTTCAACCACACAGAATTGAGGAAGTAACTCATAACTGCTAGGCCTATTAAGTAGAAATGAAGAGAAGCCACATCTGCTCTGATGTCACAGGTGCAGCAAGTCCTGCTGGACCATCTCTGCCATGCTCAGGATCGGACTTCTGCCAGTAGTCAGAAAGCTGAGCTCTCAGCTGAAAGGGGCAGCCTGTGCAAAGTGTGTACAGGGCTGCTACTACTTTTCTCTGAAATTCCTCTGGACAGAAAGTTTTGAAGGATTTATTGTGTTTGCATTTCAAAAAGTTAAAAACCTGAGGACTGAAGCTGACTGAAGTCTTCACAGGCTGACTGCGAGGTCAGGACTGAAGGTCATAGACCAAAGAGCTGCTATGGATATGTTGTGCCCAGAAGTGGTGGACAACAAGAACGGGAGATGTCAGACCCAGAGAGACAGTCACAAAAGAAAACAATGATACTCAGAAAAATACAAGGTGTTGGAACTAGAAAGAGTGATTCTGATACTTAAGGCAACGTGGTCTTGTGTAGGAAGATGGCAGGGGCAGAAAATCCTTTTAATTACAGTCATGTGCTTTTTCTGTGTTTTCCCCAAGGGCAGCGGAGTATTTTCATAAATCTATGACTAATTTTTGAGCTCTGGATTTCAAGCCAATTCTACAATTAGCTAAATCTTTCTGTATTTCTAGTCAGAGAACTGTATGTATGCTTCCTGCCAAGTTAGTCACACTTGCCTACAATTTTTTTTTTTACTAAATGTTTTATTATTCATGAAAGGTTAATATTTGGAGAGATAAAGAACGAATTAATTCTTCTTACTGTAGTAGCAATATATTTGATCTAACAAGTCAAAACATACCCCAAACTGGTACAAAAAAATAAGTGGTTGTTTGGAAACATGTCTGTTGTTAGATCTTTCAATCTTTCTGCAATGGTGTTATGTTAAAAATCTGATTTTTTTGTATCTAATGATATATCTCACTTCTGATTTTTTTCTTGTCTTTAACTTTTTCTGTGTTTTCTTTTTAGTTTTTCAAATCTGTGGAAGTTCTACAAAGAACTTTTTCTCACGCACGTATTGAAGAGGCTGAATTATGTGTATCCTGAGAAGTTTTAGGGACTATTTCAACAAATGAAAGTCTCACCAGATGCATTTCTTCCATTATGCTGAGAATCATTATGCAGTAAAGTACATAACCTCGTGGGTAAGCAGTGCAGTTCTCACGGTTAAGGCATTTAAAACATATTACAGGACAAAGCAATAACTTTTTACATTATGCTGTGTCTTGGCAAAGTCAACTTATGGATTTAGTTGCTGTGTAGCTGTGATTTATTAATTTCATGTTTCTTGGGCTCCTTCTCATCAATCTTTTTGGCATTTTATGCTCTTACTAGCAAACCTATATCCCATTAAAAGCAATTGTTACAATGCTAGTTTCCGGATCAGAGCATTCAGAGGCACCTATTTCTATGCTCCTAGTAGAAAAGCAGCTAGGCTTGAGGGCTGTAAAATTTGAGCTTTAAACCTGTTTTATCTGTATTATAGTAAAAATACTATTCAGAGTTTGAGTTGCGTTTACACATTATAACATGGGAATTTAGAAAGCAGAAAACATGTGGCCTTCAAGCAATTAATTCAAACTCTCCAGCAAACTGACTGTCTGTCTAGGGAAGGATTTTCCTAGATAAGCAGGACATCTAGTACCTAAAAGCAGAGTCTCAGTATTCCACAAGCCTTGAGTTGGTACGCTGTGCTCTTTTAGGGTAGATAATATAGGCACTATAACAAGGTCAACGTGTTAAGTGGAAACCTAATCAACAGCCATGTTTTTTGTAAATAAGTTCTTGACCAAATATGGGATCTGGTCTACATAACACATGATCTTTTGCCTGGATAACATCTCCCAGTGGAACCCCCTGACCACCAAAGCCCTCTTGCAAGAGCTGAACATTAACACAATGCATGTGTATTATTAGATTAGATTTTAATAGCAATTCTTGGGCACTTTGTGTAAATCGTGTGAATATTCACATGCTGAAGGTATATATAATGTGTGCTTTAGCTCCTAGGTGTGCATGCTAGGAGACATCTCCCATGCATCTACTGTTCTAATATAGTAATGTTGGCTTTCTGATCTGTCACTCAGGCTGTTGAGTTTCATTCCTGAATTTTGGTGACTATGGATGGACTCTCCCAGCAATTAAAGGGACTGCACTGTTACATTCTTTGTTACTTTGGTCATCTGTTGGCTAGTAGAGCTTGGGACAGCCTCCGGAGTTGTATTTTCATCACCATCAATCTCTCCTCGAAACACAAATCCTAAATGTAAATGAATGGAGAATGGAAGTCCTCTGCTTCTCCATCTCCCATGATGGTTAAGCTGGAAGAACAGAGTTCAAAACAAAGACTATGGTATATTTTAAAGGTGTAAATAAAACACAGAAGGTTCTTCATAGCAAGAAAAAGATTTTTAAAGTTGTTTTTGTTTTTCCTATTGACAGTATTTCCAAACCCACAAGTTTGCTTTTTTTATCTCCATGTTCTGAAACTCTTAATTAATCCCTCTTTGCTCACACTGCAGGAGCAATGAGATGCTTCACTGTCATGGGTGGCACTAAATATGCTCATACCGAGGAGCTGAAGATCCTTTTCCTGCTCACAAATGTCACTAAATGAATAGTTGAACAGACAGATGAGGTGCAAGGGATAGTAGGCAATGGATGTGATTACGGCATATTCACATTTGAGTTCATTCGTGTGAGTAACCATGGCAGTGGATAGGCAGATACATGTTTTGACACATGTCACATTGTAGTGTGACATGTCATATCACACTGTAGTGACTGCGTAGCATATTTTTCTGATCCATAACCCAAACAGACCATCAGTCTAGACTGAGATGTTTCCAACATTTCTGCTGGACAGACCAGAGGGGAAAAAATAGTGCCAGCTAACTGGCATAAGTAAGAATGACACTTTGAAAGACAAACTCTAAAAAGAAATAGTATTGGAATATACCCTTTCTTACACACTGACCAAATATTTTAACTTCTTTATGAAAAATCTCAGCTTTCCTGGAATTCTCCACTTTTCTGCAGAACCCAAAAGCAGTGTGTAAGGATGTGCCAGTCCCAGGTTGGTATCAGCATTTGTTTCTCGCTATCCTGATTCAGTCACATCTCCTGCTGATGGCTGCGTGAATCACCAGCAGGTCCAGCTGGATACCTCCTTAATAGCATCAGGGACCTGACCTAAAATCTTGTCCTTCACTTCCTGCCATGACGCTTTGCAGTACTGGGAGAGCATGGGCTTGAAGAGTTCCTTTTTGGAAGTCAATAGAACTGGCTGAACTGGGGCAACTTGGTTGTAGGTAGCATCAGTTGTCAACTAAGTATAGCATCTGACTGTGTTGTCTTTATTTCTTATTTGATGTAATTTTTACACATATTGTTAAGCCTTTAATCTGCACTTTGTAAATCATTTCATTTCAAAACAGAAAATTGTTAGAAACCTCCATATTAGTAGCCTGATACACTTATCTCATATATGTTTGTTCAAAGACAAAACATTCCTAGGCAGAAGATGTTTAGGAGAAAACCTCCTGACCTATAATATTAGTTCTGCAGTAGATGCCTTCCCTCAGATGAGATCTGTTTTCTTTTGGTGTAGCAGCATTAGAAATAGAGCAAACACTGGAGGAGGTCTGAAAGCTCAGGTCCGCTCTTAACCTTGGTGACAGACAGGCACCCACTCTTCCCTTGCTGTACCTATCCAGTGCTACCTGCCAACCCAGCTGCTGCCCAGCTGCAAACTGCCTGACTTTAACTCATTTCTAAAGCTGTGGGAGAGAGGCTGTGTCTAGTGATATAACTGTGTCCTCTTCAATCCGAAGTTCTGAGGAGAAATATTCGCCAACCACTTAGTCCATTTTCAGATGAAAACAAATGCTTTAACGTTACAAACATCACAGAACCTGTTACTGGTCCACCCAACATCATTTAGCTAATTCTGTTACTGTTGATGTTGAACTTGTATTTTTTCTGCTTCCTAACATAACTCTAGCTCACCTTATTCATTTTACTGAACTTGTCAGTGGAGCAGAGATTGGAGCCAGCTGGATTTCACTCCAACTGGATTACTTCATGGGGACTTGCATCAGTCAGATGGGCTAAAGTAAACACTATTGGGTCAGAGTCTTCTTGCAGCCCAGCCCATTTAAAATCCTCTATGAGATCACTGCAGTCACTAAGCAGATTATATGCTTACCATTGTAAAAGGGGGGAATGTGTCAGGAGCAAAAGGTTTGCATCCAGGAGCTCTCACTCTGGGCAGCTTAGCTCATGTCAGTGCTAAGTATCTTGCCTGCATGAAGCATTCAGATTGTTCCCCATCTGATAGCGCTGAGTCTTTTAAATAGAAGTGAGATATTCCTGCTTCAGTTTTATCTTTTGTTATATTGAAGTACTTTAAAGGATTAACCTGTTTCCTAATATTCCATCAATACAAGGCAAATCTCAAAGGACTGTATGACCAAATACTTGCTAATCAAACTCCAGTGGCAAATGGAAAGCAAACATATCAGTAATTGCTGTGAACATTTACTTAACTAGCAAAGAGTACTGTGATCACAGAAGCTTGTCCCACCACATCAGATGCTCAGGTATCTCCCAATGCACTTGCAATCTATCTTGAGTGAGCAAAGCCTCTCTCAAGGCACTGTCCTGCATCACCAGCAACAGCTTTGAGGGGAAAGCCTCATTCTGGCCCTCCTGCTGCACCAACATTCATGTGCAGCATTGGCTTAATTTGCTAAATTGTCCATAAATAATGCCTACCAGCTGCACATTGCTCAGTACCACACCCTGGTATCTATGGAGTCTGCGGTGTGGACACGGTCTGTGTGGGGCTCTGACAGCCACGGTGGGAATTGCTCCATTGTCACTGGGTGAGTATTGGGCTGGAAAATACCATGCTGGTGTTTACTAAGAAAGGGCTCTTCTACTAAATCACACACACATACTAAAATCATTGTAAAAATCTATTCCTTCTCTCCTCCCTCCCTACTGTTGTGAATGCAGAAAGCAACAGCCTGGGGAAACCTGGAGCAATGAGATCTAAAAGATCCGCTTGGAAATCACTGGACAGACTGCAGAATAACACTGCTCTGAAATGTGTAGTTGCAACAAAATACTTTGCTAAGGGAAAAGGGTACACACAAATTGTTTAAAAATGGAAAAAAATGTAGTTATTTTCACTGTCTTTTTGGAACAGCTTTTGAAAACTATATTACATTGAAACCAAGCAGCTTGGAAAAAGCTTTGGCATTTTACTAGGAAGAAACTTGAATTTTTGGGCTTTTATCCAGTTCAAAGCAAAGTCAAACTTCGAAATGTGAAAAACTTTTCTAGCTAGAATTTCCGCTCTTCATAAAACTGTTGTATTTTCCGTGTCCTACTTACACTGCAAGAACAGGATGTGAAGGCAGTTGCAAGCTAAGATTTTGCTAGCAGTCAGATTCCAGGAAAGTTTGTTCTTCCATACATTAAAATTGTCTAATTCTCTTCTTTAATTACTTTTTCCAGCTGATGAGAGATTTTCTACTGATTTCCTATTGGCAGGGAAATCCTGTCTGAAAGTGGAAAGAAGGAAAATTAGAATAGGAAGCCAATGTCAGATTAAAGAAAATGTTTTGTCATTATTACACGTGTGGCAAAGAAGGAGCGTAATCCTTTCTAAACAGCAAGTCTAGTGGAGCTGCCATGTCAAGCACGTGTATTCTTCCAAAATTAAGAAGGTTTCCATGTGAGATATCAAAAGGCAGTACAAATTTGATGAAGTCTTTCAGGTTTGTCCATTGTATGATCCTAGCCTTGTGTTGCAGTTGTGATGATATGCAAAGGTATTCCATAGAATCCCAGTTTTCTCTGATTCAGAAATAGACCTTTTAAAGGATCTTTTGAACTGAAGACACTGGAGACAAAAATTTGTATGTCTCTTTTATCAGACTAACTACATTGTAAGGTAGACTTCAAAACACATCTATCTTTGCATCTGTTTTACTCACCTCCCTTGTCAGTTTACTGATCTTGTTAATTGCTTTACACCGTTCTTAATTTTTTATTGCTAATTGTCAGCCATTGCAATCAACACCAGATTCAAAGAAAGATGTGCAATATCCTAACTCCTTGCCATAAACAATGTGGACTCTGTGCCTTGGAGATGTCACAACTCCCTGAGTGCTTCTAGCAGCTGTAGAAGCTTATTGTAGCCCCAAAGGGCCATTAAATCTCTAGAGATACTCCTGTGAACAATGATAAAGGGTGAGGCTACCATTGGACTGAACGTCTGGGTTTGTGCAATTTGATTATGTTTAGGAGTAAAGTTGTATCCTAAATATCCTTGCAGGCCTTTTGCACACTAGAGATGGCTCTGCTAAGATGAACTTTTGTTCCATTATGTTGGAGTTTTTCTCTATAGACTCTTATTTCACAGGACACAGGCACAGTTGCCTTTTTTAATCTGCTCTTGAAGTCCAGGATCCTGTGTTCTTGTTGGTGCTTTGCTTGCTGGTGCCGCTTCTCTAATGTTCATTCAATATATAGACTGAATGGCTTGGATGCCCTACCCTCCTGGAACACCTCAAACATTTGACAGATCATGCACATAATCAACAAAGTTGATTTAATTGCTAAAACTGGCTGTTGTCATTCAGTTGTCTGAAGCATTGCACAAGCCAACGGTTACATAAATCATCCTTTGTTTAACATGAACTGATAGTCTTTATTGATCATAGTCCAATCTTTGAATAATCTGTAGTTAATTCTGTATTTAATACTCTTTTAGACACTATTAAAGAAACCTGCCCAGTAAGAGTCCTCTAGCAATCTCATTTTACAGTGTCCTTCCTCAAAACTCATCTCAATCAATTCATTGCTAAAACTACAAAAGAATGTTCTTTAAATCAATGCAAATCAGATTAATGTGGGGATGTTATTTCACTATTGACTACATTTGCATCCTCTG
This sequence comes from Excalfactoria chinensis, assembly GCF_039878825.1. Taxonomy (NCBI): domain Eukaryota; kingdom Metazoa; phylum Chordata; class Aves; order Galliformes; family Phasianidae; genus Excalfactoria; species Excalfactoria chinensis. Next base: position 15,977,651 of record NC_092857.1, on the reverse strand, counting down.
GTACTGGTCTTGTTACCAGTTGAACCTTCCCATCATGAGGACTGTGTCAGTGCACACTGGTGAGTGTGTTTAGTCTCTGTGCACCCCACCTCATTAGGTCATCTTTACTGCTGTAATTCACTGTAGTCTCATTGTATGGACAAAACAAACACCGCAGCATTTAGATCACAAACCTCAATTCAGCTGTGCAGAGGCAGCTGTGGATTCCTGAGTCAGCAGCATCCCTGCTCTCAGGGAACAAACTGACCTGCTACCCACCAACATGCTGCCATGCAGCAGCTGGATCCACATGCTCCAGATGTGCTTCACCCTCCTTAGAGTTGTCCAGCCACTCCTGTACCTGCCAATCAGGCATCCAGCTGCTGGGTCTGAGGCACTGTCAACAAAATGAGCTCATCCCAACCAATCATTGTTGAAAAAAGACCTTCACCATCTGTAGGGGGATGGATTCCATCTGCCTCTGAGCAGCATCATGTTTGGCCTTTGCTTAGAAGTTGGATGCAATCTGATGCCAGATGTTTTGTTAGCTGGACTGGCGAGCTGGAAAAAATTTACTGGATTCATAGGGACTGTGATAGCTCTTCCATCAGCTGAGTCTTTTTGCACACACAGACAGAACTTAATCAGTGTCAAAGGCACTGAAGAAGAGCCCAGGAAATACTACCCACTTTGGTTCTACAGGTACAGTCTGATATGCATTGGGCCTACTGAGCTGCTTTAATAGGTAGCATTTGTATTTCAGATTTGTCCTCAGGTGCTCTTGATATGCTGACTTCATATTCCTTGCCAACAGCCAACTCATAAAGAAGTTGAGCTCTATTTTATTGTGAACTAGGAATGAAATGGACTCCCTCCATTACACTGCCTCATTTATTCCAACACTCATCTCTGGCAGAATAGTTAATGTCAAGACTCTCTTGAAATATTTTATGTCTCTGGCCACGGCACATAAAAGTTGTTTTGAAATAGTCATTGTGAATATATTCAGCCCTGTCCTTGCTGCACACATTCCTGAGAGTATTCATTTCCAATGTCCTGCATTCGTATTTTCAAGGAATGTTTCTGAATGGTTAGAATCTTTCTAATATCTTTTTGAAGGAGTTCTGTGTGTTCCTCATGCAGGGAAGACATTCAGATAGGATGAACTTATGTAAGATATGAATATGCTTGATCTGTACGGGTGGGTACAAACAAGTTATTCTTGGTCGTCACTCGTTATCACATCATAGTTTTCTGTATGTGAAGGGTTCTGGGGATAAGATACTGACACAGACAGAATAATTTGATAAATGGTGGTAATCTTGGAGAACACTGATTATAGCAGTAATTTCAGGTGCCTTGGACAGGGTGTTCTCATACAGCAGTGAGCCAAAGACAGAAAAAGCAGTTCAGAGAGCAGAATGAGACTTGCCAGCTGCCTGGGGTGCAAAGCTGCAGTTTGCTAAGGAGAGGTGATTCCAAGAAGTACCTTTATGTCTTTATGACTCTTCAAGGGCCATTGAGGGGGTTCTTGCAGCCTATTTTAGCTTTGTTTTCTTTATCAGGGCAGAGAAACACCACTGCAAGCAGGGGATCTCTCTCATTTCGAATACTGCAGCAAGGATAAAGAGCCAAAAGAAAATCACAAGAAATGGAGACTGAGGCCCAGATCTCACGTACTTGTTCTGGTGTCTGACGTCATACATCTGTATTCTCTATCCATATTAACCAGGCACAGTTTAAATGGTGAGATAAATATTAATTAACACGAAACAAGTACTCCTGCCTAAGGGGCAACATGATTGCACCTGCAGCACAAGGTAGAGCAGGACCGCTCTGTCTCCCGAAGTAAGCCAGATTGTCTTGCAGCTGTTAAAGCCTGTTTCCACTTATCCTCCTGCCCAGGTCTGCGCTGGAGGTCAGCTACCACTCCTAAAAGGCCCTGTTTGAATGTAATGTGTAGTTGATTTGCCTGACCTTTGTTGTGTTGTTTTTTTTTTTAATTTATTTTTTTTAATTTTTTTTAATTTTTTTTTAATTTTTTTTTATTATTATTATCTTTAAGCTTGAAATCTCTCTCGTATACAGTTGAAATTCTAACCATACCTGTGTCTCAAATTACATGCTATATGGTTTTCCAGATTCTTGATTTCATGTTCCAAAATATTAGCAAGATGTATGGAAATGTGTTGAGATTCCTGTAATTTGGAGTTATCATTAAATTGTAAGTAAACCAGTAGAGTATGCATTTTAACCCAATGGAACAATTGCAAGGAGAGGTTCCTGCTGATACTGCATGTTAATTTATGTCACTTTAATAACACATGGAGGTAGTAGTGTTTTACATTAATGCTTAAAATATATCTTCAGTTTTTATTTCTCTGGTATAGAGAGAGCTCAGGATGGAAATCTATTCTGTGTAGCAGAGGCCTTTGCAACTTGCCAAAGCATGGTAGTTTTGAAGATAGAAAACTGCAGCCATTTCCTCCTCAACTGCTAAAACTCAGAAACTGCTTCTAAGTGAAGCAATTATTTATTCACTCTATTTACCAGTCCAGTGCTGAGGAACTGCATCTGCTTGTTTTGTGCAAGATGTGCTGCCTTCCTCTGCTTCTCCTCAGAGGACTTGGACAGCTTTATAAGTGGCATTGACAGGAGGGCAGGAAAGAAGAGTTAAGAGCACCCCTGCCTGCCAGGGCAAAATTTTTTTGCATTTAGCACGGAGTGGGTTTTTCATTTTGCCCAGTTAACACAGGAAGCAGCCAAAATAATTTCTTCTAATGCCAATTTATGCACATCAAAATGCTGTTAACTGCACTGCCTGAGTTTGGTTGGAGCTGTTTCTGTTTAGTAATGCTTCTTACAAATACTTGCCAAAATATTCAGTTTTCCACTAATAACTTCAGAACTATGACCTTACTGAGCAAACATCAGGTTTTAAAACCTGTAATGAATGTGTTTGCTATTAGTTGAGAAGTTTACGTCACTTTCATAGTTTTTATTTTTCAAATTTAATAACGGCAGTTGCACAGGCATTATCTGCAATACAAAAATTAAGGTAGATGCTGCTAATGAGCCAGAAAATTGAGGAGTTTTCTAAATAGGACAAACTGAATTTCCCTGCCACTTAAAAAATTACTCTGTCCAGCACCCTAACACACAGCACAGCTGAGCACTACTATATTCCTGCACATCTAAATTGGAATGATCATCCAACTCGTTACGAGGATTCAAGTTAGGATTTCAACTGTGCATAGCTCAGTAAATATTTAGTTTGGGGTTCTGATTAGGGAACTGCTGTATTAAAACTTCAGGTCCTCATTCTCTGTTCCTCCAGGGTTTCTGAGTATTTATCTTCTGTGGCTCAGAGAGATTGCCACTTCATCAAGGCAAGGTTCCTACTTTTGTTTCCCTACTTTTTTATTTCAGTAACTATGAAGTAAAGAACAACTTCAAAGAGAAGTAACTTTGGTGGAAGCAAATAACTTCTGGAAGGAACAAAATACAATTGCTTAACAGGCACTGTGGACTTACTCATTAGCCTATCCAGATCCATCCACAGGGGATGGCCATGTCCTTGGATGTGTTTATGAATAGTGTGTCGCTCTGCATGTTTTTCAGTCCTGTTTCTTTCCTCACTTTCCTCTGCCCCTGCCATTTCTCCCCAAATCTTGCAGAAGTTATTACTTCAGGGTATAAGGTTAATTCCATATTCCATAAACAACACAAGTGTTCATGCTTTCCTCTTTGGTTGAGGCCAAAAGTTACAGCACTGTTAGTATCTAAAAAGCAAAATATAAAGCTATCTATCATAACTTATTTTTTCCAAGAAACCACTTCAGGATTTAGCATTGTCTGCACACGTATTCATTTGCCATTGTAACATAAACACTGCAAAGATCTGGGAAGGTGTTAGTTTCTTTGTTGAAAAGGAAGAATTTGCTGAGTAAACTCTTTACAAATGCGTCTATTTTCATACAGGAGGTTCAGTCTGGAGAGCGGCCAATCCATTAATGCAGGAAGTTCATCAGCTGGTAGATAACATTTGTTAGTCCCTGCAAGATTCATAGTCTCTAAAATGTTCCCCATACATTAACAACAATGTTAGAGAATAACTTCACGTTTTTCTTTTTCATCTGTCCATAAAGAAAGTACACTTTTTAGTTGTCAGCACAGATTGCACTAAAAGCATCACATGACTTATTTCCTGCCTGAGTTTGTGATGTCTGGTTGCCCATGTGTATGTTCCACTTATAACAACAACACATCTTCAACATACAGTTATTTTGTCAAATACTGATAATGGACATTACTGAAAAAACTATTGAGAAGGAAAAAATATGCTTAATAAATTAACCATTAGATGTATATTGCAGCTTTTTCACATAGGTTTTGATGAGATCTGTGCAGGTCCTGCACTAAGCCTAGGGAGGCCTCTCTCCTGCTCAGAGTGATACTCTCCACCTCATGCACTAAGGTGCAGACTGACAGTTTTAATGGTGAGGTGAGGAATGGGGCCTTTGCCATGCAGAGCAGGTGGTGCCATTAGCCAGAAACTGCAAATCGTTGTTTGTATTTTTCCAGTGGTTGTAATGCTGTGCTTCATCCCAGATGATGGAGCTGGAAAGAGGCTCACATGCATCTGATGCCAAGCTCAATTTCCGTACTGAGAGCAGATGTGAAGTCTTCTTACAGTGGTTCATAAGTGGAGCACAATCAAACTCAGAGCGTGAGTTTTCTCCATTTCTGAAGGGCTATCTTCTTTCTTTTTCATACTGCTTTTGACCCCAAATTCTACCTCAGCTGTGAATTTAGCCCAGGGAAGTTGTTTTGTTTGTTTGTTTGTTTGTTTGTTTGTTTCAATAAATGCTCTGCTTGCACAAATTTACAAAACGTTACTATCAAAGCTTTCTCTGATATCCAATTACGTATCTGGCCAGTTTCTGTGAAATACAAAGTGGGCTAACTCAGCAGTGCAGCAGCATGCAATGGCAAAGCGTATTCAGTTTTCATCATACCATTCATCACACTCCCATACTCTGTTTTGGTGTATGGATTGGTGAATCAACATCTAAGATTTACTTAGTGTTGGCATGCAGTGTCAACTCTGTGGATCAGCTTGAATTCAGAACAGATGGTCTTCTGCTTTAGCTGAGATTCTAATACTTACTTTTTCACCTAGTAAGAACACTGATTTTTCTTACTGCCTTGTGTTCTCCAGGTGTGTCACTACTGTTGAAATGCAAGGAAGAAAGAGGTGAAATCTTTAATATTAAAAGTAATGCAATTGGTGAAACACATGTTCTTGTCAATTAACCTCTCCCCCCCCCCCCCCCCCCCCCCCTTTTATGCACAGAAAAAGATCCTGAGTAAAATTCTGAGTACACAAAACATTATACAATGTTCAGTTTCTTTTCTTCAAGTGACAGTGGCTACATTTATGGATATTGCTTATCTTCTTAGAGCATCGTGACAATAACTGCAGTAGTACTTCAAAACTTAACAGATGGGGTGGAGTCTTTCAAATCTAATGGAAATGCATGGAAGACACACAGCAGCTGGCTTGCATCAGATTCTCAAGAAGGACAGAAGAGAGCATTTTTACACCAGCTACAATTCAGTGGTAATTTTATCAACCCATCTAGACCAGGAAAACACTAATATGACCTAAATAGTGGCAGGATTTGGAGGATGGCTTGAGTAAGGAATAAATAGTACATTAATGTCATCCCTGGTAGAATAGACTTGTTGTATTTTGTCCTTAATTTAAATCCAAAACAACAATAATGCTATGTTTAATGTTGGATTTCTTAATCTAATTCCTGCCTACTTAATAGGATAGACTTGAAATTTTTTTCCCAAAGACCACTTAGTGAGTACATCTTTCTGAGGTTAATGTAGACGCAAATTATGTTTCAGGCTAGATGGAATGTGTTCTAGTTGTTTGCATCAGATTCTAATACAAGGGGATTTCCTTGAGAAATCTATCTAAACCCACCACACTCAGTACAGATCCTGAAGCTGTCAGAGTACATCCTGGTGTGCTCTCAAAGCAACGTCCATAGGTCTTCTAGCATGTGCGTAGGGTAGTATAATTAATTTCGGATCCAGAAACTGCAAATCATAATTAAATTTAAATTATGTAAATATTTAGAGCAAAAAAAGAAGAAAATTTTACTTTTGAGGTGGGTGGGTATACAGTAAGATGTCTCAGTGGGTGCAGTCAGTGCTGCACAAAACATCTGCTGGTGACAATTATCATGCAGATGATAATGATCATGTTGTATGTGCAGTTATTTTCTAAGTGCTTTGAAGTGATGTGGATGTGTATGTAAGTGTGCAGGCATTCATAATTTGCAGCTGGTGTCCTGGTATTTCAGGCAATAGGAAGCAATAAAAAATAAAGGTTCATTTCCCTGTAAGCTTGCTCTGCACCCTGCCTGTGCACGCTGTGTGCATACTTGTATCCCCATATGTGCAGAGAGTGTTGGTATGATCTGTTTAAGCAAAGCCCTCACTTTGCATGACAGCGTAATTGTGCCTTTATGGCACACAGCACAGTGTGTGGTGCTCTCGGAGGCATAGCAGCTCTCAGAGGACAGCAGTAGTAGCTCTGTTAGGCTGGAAATCTGCCTTCAAAAATATAAATTTACAGCTATTTCCTGGTAAGACTACCATCAGATGGTATCTGTAATGAAAACTCTCTCTTCCCACATCCACCTCTTTCTGCCAGAGCAATAATGAATTTTCCACTCTTCCCTGACCTTTCAAACAGGCCACTGGTTCTCTGATATTTACAGCAGCACTACAGTATTTCTTAGATTTGGACTCATTTTAACATATAAACACATATTTTCCCAAATAGAAGCAGAGCACTTTCACCTATGGCCAGAATTTCCATTTGATTGCCTTGTTATGACTTCAGCATCTTGTTTTTAGTGATAAGAAAGTTGTTTTTGACCTGGAGGTATTCACATGGATGATGGCTCTCAGTGCAGAACTGTGGAAGTGACAAAACCTTTTGTCTTCCAAGGCCCCAGACAGGCAGCAACTTGTGCTGTTCAATCCATATCTTCCTGTTCCAGAAGAGAAGTCTTGATATGATTATTATAATATCTGATGGCATTGGGCTCACTAGCCAAAATATCAAAGATAAATGTCTCTTTTTTCACCATTCTGTGGCCCTCAGACTCACCAACAACCATAGCTTTCATGGCTGGAAATACCAAGCTCTGGCACAGCCATGCAGTATTCCTAGGTAGAGGGGCTGTGAGCTCAGAGGGCTTGTCTCCCAAAACCCCAGTAAACCTTTCATTTTCTGTCCATGAAATAACAAATCATTATGCTGAAAGTCCTGTTTGTGGGCAAAGGGGAAGCATGTCTTATATATTTAAGTAGAGCCAAGAACATATTTTTATTATAATGTAAATCATAGAATCACCAAGGTTGGAAAAGACAAGATCATCCAGCCCAACCATCAACCAATCACCAACAGTTCTCACTAAACCATGTCCCTCAGCACAATGTCTAAATGTTCCTTGAACACCTCCAGGGTTGGTGACTCCACCACCTCCCTGGGCAGCCCATTCCACTGCCTGACCACTCTTTCAGAGAAGTAACATTTCCTAACGTCCAGCCTGAACCTCCCCTGGTGCAGCTTGAAGCCATTCCCTCTAGTCCTATCACCAGTTACATGAGAGAAGAGGCCAACCTCCAGGTCTTCTCCGAGCCTCCTCTTCTCCAGACTGGACAATCTCAGCTCCCTCAGCTTCTCCTCACAAGACTTGTGCTCCAGACTCCTCACCAGCTTTGTTATTCTTCTCTGGACATGCTCCAGTGCCTCAGTGTGGGGAGTTGGACTCGATGATCTCTAGAGGTCCCTTCCAACCCCTACAATTCTGTGAATGTCTTTCTTGCAGTGAGGGACCAAAACTGGACACAGCAATTGAAGTGTGGCCTCACTAGATCTGAGAACAGGGGGACAATCACTGCCCTGTTCCTGCTGGCAATGCTGTTTCTGATCCAAGCCAGGATGCCATTGGCCATCTAGTCTGGCCGACTCGTGTTCAGCCGAGCATCAGTCCATACCCCCAGGCCTGTTTCCTCAACACAGTCTTCCAGCCACTCTGCCCCAAGCCTGTATCATTGCCCAAGGTTGTTGTGGCCAAAGTGCGGAACCCAGCAGCCTTGTTGAAACTAAATCTTCAGTCTAATTCTGTAATTGTTATTAGTTTAGATGCTGTTATTGCAGAAAAGTTCACAACTATAGCAGTAGTGGAATTAAAATTGCAACATGCATACTTAGCTTTCTGTTCCATTTCCTTGGGGTGTGCTCACTCTTCCATGCTCCATTGGACCCTCAAGTGAGGAACAGCTCAGGAGAAGTTCAGACAGAGCAACCCTGACAAACTTATGACCTCTTACTAGGAGGCAGTACTACACTGCAAGGCTACACAAAGTACAGTTACACAAAAACTAAACAAGTATTCTCGTCTCTGGAGGTACTTGTGTTTCCATAGTAATTCTTCAAGAGCAATAAATTCCTTCAGTATGTGAAACATTTCAGAGCGTCATCATCCAGCTGTGATGTGTGTGCAGGAATGGGAAAATCTCACACAGATGTGGCCAGCACCCAAATCCTGAAATGCAAAAGCAGAATTCGCTCTCTGAAGCCATAGCTTGGGAAGAACTCTGTGTGAATGGAGCATCCTCAGCCAGAGGCAATGGCACAGGATGGTCCTCTAAAGAGGTGCAGCTACAGTGGCAGGGACATGGAGGCAGGTTCATAGTACTGAGCAAAGCCATCTCCAGTGAAGACTCTGCTTTATTTGTTTTTCATATTTTTCATGTGCTCAAATGCTGCCCTTTGCTCCAACTTTCTAAATAAAAGAGAGAGAGAAAGGCTTTCAATAGCTGTTGTCTTTCTTTCTCTCATTTTTTTCTTTTTTAACTGATGAGTTGTACAAAAATCCATGCAGTGAATTTCACTGCTGTGTCCCTAAGAGGTTACTCTTAGATCTTGCTGAGAAGATGACTGTGGGCTAAAACATGCCATGGTGGTTCTCACGTGGTCTGGGATGTCCAGGAGCTGCAGTACCTCCTGCAGAACCTGCTGCCCTGTTTTCACCGCAGGGCTCTCCTTGCATTTCTCAGTCACACCTTTAGCGCATTGTCTGGGCCACTGCTTCTGGAGAAGCCTTTTGTGGTTAAATATAACTACACTAAGGTCCTTTAATGTTGTTTTATCCCTCATGAGGTCAAGTTGAGAAAAGTTTCTAATACCAGTGGTTTTTTACATGAAAGGAAATCTATGAGTTACTCAGAAAGCATTAAGATTTTGGAGAAAGATTTTTCCCAGATCTCTAGATCAGCTTGCCCTGTCCAGCACATTTTGGGCATAGGAAAAGGACTCAAATCCTTGGGCTGTGTTTGCTGGCACTGGTGTGGGAGGCCATCTCTGTGTCCCCATCTCTGGGTGCACTCCCAGGGACAGCCTCCCTAGATGTCTGCTCCAGGCTTGGTTTAAGGGGGGAACAGGAGAGGGAAAAGTGCTGTGGAAGGGCATTGTGTGCCCTGGTACCACAGAAGTGCCATAGAGAGTGGCACTGATGTGCTTTTCAAATAATCCCCACTTCTGCTCATCTGTTTGACTCTTTGATTTTTTGTTAAACACAGAACCTATGCCTTCAGGCTGTTGTTTGTATGTCTTAATCATTTCCCCACAAACTTAAAGCATGCACAGACTTCATCCATACTTATAACTAGCTTCAATAATAAACACACTCGAGTCTGCTTTACTTCACATATTAGAATTTCAAGTTGTCTTGGTTTACTCTCCTATTATTAAGTTGCTCTGGATGTATTTAATACACAGTCTTTTAAGATGTAGAACTCTGCTCTCTACTGCTGAGAAGACCCTCATAATTAACAGCTAGAAGAAAGAGGAAAAAAACTTACGAAATATTTAAAGTGTTGTCTTCCAGTGAGTATGCAATATGTGAGAAGACCTCTAAAAGAAGCACATAAGAGACCTGAATGTGCTCAAACGTAAATTTATTCAAAAATAGTGAATCTGTTACTTTTTATTCCATCTCAGATGGCTTTAAAAACATTTCTCATCTTATAGTTGCCACATAATCACATGCCTCCAAAAAAATTCAAGGGAGGAAATATAATTTATTGCCCCAGACTAATATGTAACGTGGTGATTCATCTCGACTAAAAGCAGCTGCTCTCTCTGTGATGCATGTAAGTCGCATTCATTTTCCTGGCATGAGCACAATTTACAGATTCATCCCCATCTCCCCCCAGGTTCAGATGGCACTATTAGCATGTAGTTAGCAGCAGCAGAAGGAGCAGCAGGTAGAAGCGGCTGTCTGATGAGCTCGTGTTTTGGGCTCTTTTCCAGCTTGTATGATAAGAGAAAAATGCACCACTTAAGAGCCTGCCAGCGGCTAAACAATTAACAGAAATGGGTGATAAAGTGACCTAAAATTCAAGACTGAATGAAGAATATACATTTATGGAGATGTTATCAATTGCATAGGAGAGACATAGTTGAGACGAGAAGCTGCCACCTGAGTGAGGAGATGTTTTACCACATTTTCTTTTCATTTAGCCCCTTTGTCTTCCTTTTCAGTGAGCAGTCAGTAATAGAAACATGCTGTGCATATGCTGCCTACTGTCACTGTGAGCAATAAATATCCAACAAAACAAGCTGGCAGATCCTGCTGTCAGCATGGATTGGCTATTTTAATTTTAGCAAAGGACTTTACATTATAACATATGCTGCCAAATAACTGAGTACAAGAGCTAAGCAAGCGTGCCGCTTCTGTTTGTACAAGATTAAAGCAGAGGTGCTGCCTGCTGTTGGGGGACAAAATCCCGTTTTTACAAAGAGGAATTCAGTGAGGAGTTCAGAGACCTCCTGACCTACACAGCCCTGGCACAGCAGCAGTGTCCAGATCAAACTGTGTTGATAATTAACCCTCTGGTGTCTTTCAAAATACACACCTAGAAAACTACAGTCTGCATTTTACTTTAACCTATTTTCTAATGGTTGTGACCCTCTGGGCAATGAAAAATTTGATGTCCATTAGATTTGTTCAGTCTGCGCATTTCATTTCCATCCCAATGAGCATCTCCTGACCAAGCAGGACCTTACGCCAGTGACCAAGCAGGGAAATGTGAATGGGAGTTTGTTTTGGATCTGATTTTTTTTTATTCTTTTCCTGTAAGAACATTTCAGACATATACACTGCCCTCAGGTAGCTGGAACTCTTCTTTCTAGAGGTGGTTCTTTTTCAGAAATACTTGAAACTTTGATCACTGCTTTCAGATGTTTTTGCTGTCAGCATGAAACAAGATCACCACACTGCATGCATGGGTGTGACTGTAGCTACTACTCTATGTTTGACAGCTCTAATAATCGCTTGACAGTAGCAGATACCAATGACTTCACTTCTTTTCTTCTTCACCTTGAGAAATGATTTCAGAAAGTCCTCTTCTAAGTCTTGCCCTGGACAAGGTGAAGTGAAAATTATGTACAAGTACTTGCTCTCTTGGAACCAAAGGAGTGGACACCAACCTGATACAATTAGAGTGCATACAGCAGGAGATTTTTGTGACTAAAATCACCACTCTCCAAAGGGATGCACTGCTTCAGATACCCACAGACATTCCTGTGTCACGTTTGTGCCCATCCTACTGATCAAATTACATCCTGAGAATATTACCAGCGTTGTTTCCACCTTGAATAAAAAGGTCAATCTGATGCAAAATAAGCAGTGTTTCTAGCTGGCTGTGAGTTTAAATGCACCCTGCGTTTTCAGTCTCCTGGAGGGAGGCTGTAGGCCCAACCCACGGCCCTCAGGGCTCATCCTTCTGCAGCCCCCAGCTCTCCTCCTGGGGAAAGCTTGCAGTGTGACTGTAGCAGGCATAGCACCCAGGGACCAGATGCTTATACTGAGTGGCAGCATTCCCATCCCAACCAAAAGGACCTCGGCAGAGGAATGTTCAGCTGACCTGAGAAGGCTCAGAAGCACATGAAGCAGAGAGCTGTGCAGCCTTGTAAAGCCTGAGCAACTACTGTGCCCCTACAGCAGTCTGAAGAGCTCTCAAGCCCTGAAAATACAGGTGGTTACAGATTAGGTGCTTCCATTATCAAGCGCTGGATGGTGAGGTTTTTGAAGTACATAATTTGGGAATTAGATGCCTAATTGCCTCCTTGAACATAGTTCCAAACATTCTAGTTCTGAAGCTCTCTCCTGTGCATTGGCTTTGCTGCATCATTGCCCTGCAATCTGGGACACACCTCACCCTGGGGTGTCTGGTGCTCATTAGTGCCTTGAAATAGGGAAAAAGCTTCAGCTGTGCTACCTTCCTTCTTACTGACAGAAATTAGGTTCTGCTTATTGCCAGACTGCTTTCGGATTACAAATCAATGAGCAGGAATTAAAGGAAACCACAAAAGATTTCATACTCACTGCTGAAACAATATCTCAGTGACAGTTATTAGCAAGAGACAAAGTAGTACCTGGCAGAGAAAAGGTTTCATGAATACTTAATGTAAGTTCTAAGACTGTTGCCCATCAAATCAGAGCAAAAACAAACAAAACCCACCAGCAAATGTAGGAGAGATACTGATGAGTAAATTCATACGAGAAGAAGAGCTGCTATAGCCAGAACTTGCCGGGTACAACAGTAATAGGGAAAAGCTGTCACCTCTACCCAAAGACAAGTGGGCAGTTTTGCCCACAGACACACTTTCTGTGGGGACGGTGACTGCTCTGTGGGAATGCAGGGGTGGTACCAGCAGTGTGGTGTGCTGGTGGGAAAGGCAGAGCACGTGTCATGCCTTAGATATGAGGCGGTGCTGTGTAGAGGAATGTTAGCCTGAAATTCCAGTTCAGGAAAGGTGCTCAGGTTTTGTATAAGTCACAGAATACATGCTTTCCAATGCAGGAATTTTTAGCATACTGCTTTCTGCTAGCAATATGAATTTAGGTTATTGGAGCTGCAAAGCTCCCTATGGAAACACTGGACATTCTTCCTCAGAATTAATGTAAACTTGATTTACTTTACTTTAGTTCATTAGCCAAGTAAATGAAGCCAAATGGAAATAGCATTAATTCCGCATGAGAACATGAATACAAGGCTCTAACATGGTTTAGCTAATCTACTTTAGATCTAATATGGACAAAATTTCTCAAGTCTCCAAGTAGACAACTTGTTAAGGCCCCTAAGGAATGCAGATGCTGTAAGCCTTGGGGTGCCTGTTGGTGGAGGGGACCTCTCTGTCAGGTGGCATGGCTCCCACACAGTTCGCATACACAGTCCCCAAAAGACAAGAAGAAGGACATCTAGAAGCATCTAGCAATGGACCAAATGCTGAAGTCACGGACAGCACTGCCTCTCTGAAGACCCACATCCCTTTATGGCTTCAAATGGATGTTTTCCTAACCTCATGATACTGTCTGGAGTTCTCTTTGGTGGCTGGGCACCTTCAGTGTTTCTTTTTGGAGCGCAGCAACCCTGAGACCATGCCGAGAGCTCCGTTGCACTGGGTGGCAGCGAAACAGCTTTGCACTGGAGGGGAATCCCAAACTGTCCTCTCTGAGAGGTTCAACCATGTATATCCCAGGAGCAAACAGTTGCAATGTAATTGTAGCAAGGGCTCCTCCTTCCCTTTTTGCCTCCCCATGCAGCGAAGTGTACAAAGGGAGGCTGTGAGGTGAGAATGTGGCCTTGAGGCCTACTGTGCTGTGCTCTTACTGCCTGCAGTGCCTGCTCCCAGCGCTGCTCCTGTACTTAACACCAGGTAGTTATTCACTAAAGGATTTTAAAGAGGTGTCTGCAACCACCTTCTGCGGGAGGCTTCATCCTCCGACTGGGCACTTCTGGTCTCAGAGTGGTCCATGTGGAAACCTACTATGTACCCAGCTTCCACCTGCGTGCCATCAGTACAGCTGCCAGCCTGCTTCCTGCTCAGAAAAGAACGTGACTTTCTCCTTCCCATCCTCCTGCCCTAACCAGTTCCAGCCATTTCTTGCCACAGCGGTATGCTGAGCAGTGCTCCAGGATGCACAGCCCCACATCTGCTCACCAGTAGAGCTGTCCTCCACACCCACGGGCGCAGGGTGCATGTTGCACAACCCTTCTGCTGGCCAGACACATTCCATAACTATGCCTCAAGGTGTAAGCAACCAGTTCGTGGCCTCTGAGTGCTTCTTCTCTGCTCAGCACTGGGGAATGCCAAGCCTGGAAAACCACCTTTGCAATACACTGTGAGGCTGCATTCATCCACAGGGAAGGCCAGTAGGGCAGGGTGACTTAGCTGGCCATGAGTGCCACAGGTGAATACGAAAGCACTTCTTTGCTCAGTGCTCAACCTGTGCTGTTTCAACTGGTGGCAAATGGAAAAACAAAACAGAGAAAATGCATATGCTGAATTTTTCAAGTTAAAGACTCCAAAGAAGGTGCTTGAGCTAGTAACCAGGCTCATGATCCTTCACCAGCACTGCCAGCCTTGTTAGCGTGAATCCAGCAGATGCACTGCGTTTCTAGACTGTAGCTTCACAGCACAGCAGACAGCTGGGACAACGTCTCAGCATACTTTACCCTTAATGCAGCTTCCTTCACAGGTGCTGAGCAACAAGCAGCTGTGCTGCATCCCCAGGGTGCACCCCTGGGACAGTCAGGAGCTCCTCAGGAGCAGAGGAGGGACAAAACTTACTCTTAATTTAGAGTTAGTAAACAAAACAAGTTTTTTAGTGAAAAAAAAACTAATTCATTATTATTATTATTATTATTATTATTATTATTATTATTATTATTATTATTATTATTATTATTATTATTATTATTCCAGAAAGAAAAATCTTAAAAAATAACATGGGATGAATCCACACCAACTGCAAGAAGCAGAGCTACCCTAATTCACTGCAAATAGAACTTCATCCTACTTCTATCTTTTTAGTGCATTTGCATTACTCTCCTCACCTGCAGTGTTATGTCATCAGTAAAAGTCTACCTGTTAGGGTCAATTGTATGAATCAAAAAAGAAAATTATTGACTTAAAAATTCCTGATTTTGTCTTCTAACAGAGGATGGTTTCCTATTCCTTGGAAATCCTTTTTAAAACTAAAAATAGAGGGAAAAAAGCCCAGACAAGCCAAGTTCCTTTACATGTTTTATTTAAAATGACAATTTCTTATCTCTCCAAACAGCCACAGGTTTTTATTAAAAATGAAAGAAAGATCCTTGAAACAGGTAACATAAATTTCTGTGAAGTTCTGTAGCTTAGGCTGAGGTGTTCCTTAGCAAAGGAGGGAACACCCTGGGGTGGAGTCTGTCTGGCTCAGCAGGGAGAGCCTGGTGCTCTTCCCAGCAGAGTTAAGCAGAAAAAAAACATCTCATGGATTTCAAAGCATAACTTTAAAACTGCTCAGTTTTAAATAGAGTTGCAGAATTAACTGCAGGGCTACCAGTCGCAGGATGGGCAATACCTTTAGCTTTAGAAAATAAGGGCTTCTTTACTGTATTCAGAACTCTTCTGTATTATCATTATGCATGTTTGAGCTCTGCTGTCAACCGAATGAGATCACACTGCTTCTATTTCTTCAATATATATCACCACTTTATAACTGAATGTGTACTACCTACTACCTCACACTGAGAAATCACCAAAACTACAGAAGCAGTATCTCAAAACCTAGGAAACATCAGAAGAAAGGCAACCATTGCCCTTCAGTTCAGCTTCCCTGTGAATATGTGTCCATGTTGTGCAGCAATGAAACAACCACACGGGATTTTTTCTTCCCTTCCTCCAGTTCACCAGATGAATAGTAACCAGGTGAGCTTCCAGTGGTGTTTTACACATGGCTCCATGTTTTATTTCCCAAATACGACTAGTACCTCAAGCATATCTTTAAAAATAGCCCAGTGTCTGAAAACTGTTTCAGGGAAGTTGTCAGCAGCATTCCATCATCACGAGCTGAGTTTACTTTTCTCCTTTTGCAGATGATAGAAGAAAAGCGTCCTCTAAATTGTGGTCTGCTTAGAGAAACAAATTCCTTTGCATTTTGCTTTATTTTCTCTATTTGAAGAAGAATGTCTGCAACGTGCCATGAAAACTGCGAATGCCCAGCACTTTTTTGTCTCTGTGTTCTTGGCTTTAAACTCAAGTCTACACAAAAAATTGGCATTATTGGTACAAATTACTTTTGTGGGTTGTATTGCACGTAAGGACAGGAATAAAGGCAGAAATGAATCCTAGCTGTCTGAGCACCACAATGCAGACTGAAGGAGAACCTCCTCATTCTTTCTCACTGTGCACAGTAGAACCAAAACTGCAAAAGAAGTAATGATGATGCAGGCAACGCTCTCCCTGACAGAGCCCAGCTGACCAGCCTGCTGCTTCTCTCCTCCCACATCCAGGTACTGAACAGCAGCTATGACAGGATCTACAGGCATCTTCTTGCTCAGCTGCTGCTCTGGGATGCTCAGCCCCCTCTGGATGAGGGGAAAGAACAGTTACAGAGGAACTCTGCTGCTTACCGAGGTTAGAAAAAAAGACAGACTGAAGTAAGTGGGAGCCACAGAAAAATATCTGTCAACCTCCAGCATAAATGGTTCCAAAGAAACCTTTTCAACTTGGAAATATTCGGGCAAATTTTCACTGGCAGCGCGGGACCCAAAAGGTAATAAGTCTGCCATATATCAGGTCCTTGCTCCAAAATATAACAGAACTAAACCAAGCTGTTTTGTTCAAGAGAACAATTAAAACAAACAAACAAACAGAGACAACAAAAGAGGTTTTTATTTTAGTTTAGTTGTATGATCTTCTTTTCAGAAATATGTTTCATTTAAGGAACTCAGGCTGGAGCACACATCCAGCAGGGAAGTTGTTAGCTGCATCAGTGGAAGTCTGAGAAAATAATCGGGGGGTGCAAACAAGGTTTTGTAGATCACCAGAAAGACACCCTGTGCCTCACAAAATAATGCAGGTATTTTCTGTGTGGGCAATTCATGTCTTGTAAAAGTGTATCAATTTTATATGCAACATGTACTTCCATTCTGATTCTTTTTCTTCCAGATTTTGTTGGTGTTTTTTTCTCGAATGTTTCATCATCACAGCTTTACTGCTGATCTCTCTCAGCTGGGCCATGCGACACTCCCAAATCAAATGTACTCTGCCTTTGGACTCTGAAACTGGTAGGGAGAACCTAGAAAATGCACACAGGGCACAAAACAGAGGCAGCTGTTTTCTTTGCAAGCACCATGCAAATGAAGGGCTGAGACACAGACCTATCTAATCACTTTAGCAGGCTGCTAATGCCTAACTCAAAAACCTGAAACTGAAATAGAAACATTATTTACTTTCTGTTTGCAGGCTATTATATGCAGCTATGTTCCATTGATGGGCTTGTTCTACATTCTTCATTGGATGGAGCACTTTCACCAAAACCAGTACCTTAGTGAGTTTTCTTACAGCTTTCAGTTTATCTTCCCTGTAACCCAACAAATATATTGTGGTACCATCCCTGCAAAAACTGTGGTGCATCAAATACAACTCACAGGAACAGAATAAAACAAACACGTTTAACATCCTGATATGGAACTACCTTCTTCTCCTCCATATCTATTTATTTAAAAGATTTTGTTAGGTAGATTTCCTTTGATGCTTTCACAATCCCACACAATACACATTCACCTTCCTGCAGAGTACCTTCAGACCTCATATCACATCATTTTTTTTTTGAGTCACAGGTGATCAATGTGACTCTTTCTCCAAATAAAATTAAAACTGCAGTTCTCACACAGTGCAGTGAGCATGAATGGAGCTCAGGCTCCACTACAGTGTAAGCCCGGGTCTGTGTGAGAAGATACTAATGTGGATAAGAGCTATTTGTTCAGACTGCAATAATTCAGATCCAGGATTCCTGACAGGCATTTCTGGTACATCGTTTACAAATCAGCGCACCCCAATCCTCCTTGACCCCCAAAAAATCACAAATGAGAAAGTATGGTGAAGGCCATGACAGTTTATTTGGGAAAACTGTACCTGTCTGATTATGTTGTATACATATCACAGCTTAATATCCCCATGGACATGTACATTTTGTTAATACTAACCTCCTAGAATACTTCAACTGGACCAAGATCAATTTCTGATCAGGTCTTAATACCATCACACATAATTACTTTGATTGTAGTTTGATCTAATTACTGCAAAATCATTTAACAAAACAGTTTCTGGCTTAAGCAACCATAAGCCGTATAACAGCCCAAACCTGGCTCATTGCTGGCTCAGGTAATTAAATGACTCAGGAAGTTGGTGCAGAGGTGGAAAGAGCTGTTACAGGAAGTGGTGATTTCTGAATGTAGAATGAAATACCATGAGGAAGATAAAGAGCAAGTCAGCCCTATGATTATGGTCCTTATGTTACAGTCAACATTGATGCTTGCAGCACTCTTCCAGTAGCCTGCAAATGGATTCTTTCCTCACTGATTGTCCTTTCTTTTACAAACAGTGCCATTTTTTCCTCTTCATCATTCTGTGTTTGACTATTAGGAGCACTGCCGAACTCAAGTGGTCAATAGAGCAATCTGCCAAACACTCTGGGGTGAATCTTAAAACCAAAACTACATTCACACATGCAGGCTGCTCCAAAAGTAAGGCCTCCTGTTTTATTGTGTCAGCTCACAACATCATAGGTGGGTGTTGGTGGTATGGCAGTAGGCTCTGAACCTTCCCACCAGTATTCTGTTACATGCTGTTGCCATGCAAAGGATGGCAGCACAGGGCAGTCTGACAGAATGGTGTCTGATGTGGAAGTGTGGATGAAGCAAAGGTGTCTCACTGAATTCAGAAAAATTCTCACTGAATGCAGAAAATATGGTACCCTGACACTCACTGATGGTTGCAGAATGTTTATAGAGCCTAAACAGTGGATGTGAGCATAGAGGCAGTGGGTGGTGCATTTCAGCAGTGACAACAGTGATTTGGTCATCTCTGTTTGTGCCAATGTATATGAATGCAGCATGAAGGCTCTCATTCCTGGCTATTGAAAATGCCTGGCAAGCAGTGGTGACCTTGTTGAAATATAGCATTCTGTAGCTCGGAAATTCCTCTATCAAATAGTGTCATTGTGCTCTCTGTATCTGTTGTAGTTTCTATGGGATAGGAGGTATTACTTTCAGAGCAACCAACATATTTATTCATGTGAAACAGAGGTGTGGGGTTAAAGCTACAGAACCCAACGTGATCAAGTGAAATAAGTGGACATTTCTGCTGCATAGGTGAGGAATGATTTGTACTTTAAAGTAACTATTGCTTGACTTCCTTTTCCAGGTTTTTGTTTGTTTATTCTATCTGTGATTAATTTAACTAAAAAAAAAAAAAAAATTAAAAAAAAAAAAAAAAAAAAAAAGAAACATTTTCCCTCCTTGCAAGGTTCTGTTATTTTTGTTTAGGAGGAAAAGGATAGGATAAATAAAAATCCCTTCTGATACTGATCTATAAGAAGGGGACCAATAGGTTATAAGCACAAACTTCAGACTTAATTCAAGGGAAATAAGCCAGAAAATTCTTTAAAATATAGTGTTTACATATATATAAATGCACCCTGCTTGTCAAAAATATTTATACAAAAATTAAGACAAGTGTTATAAACATAAACATGCCACCTGTTTTCCAGGTCAGTTCAGCCAAGACTTATTTCAGATCATTTATACTACTGAACATCCCTGAAAATTTCTAACCTTAGACTAATGAATCACAGTGGAGTCCCAACTTAGACAACAGGCAATGTAGATGCAAGTCTGAAGTTAAACTTAATCAGCAACTGAACAATGAGCAAATAATTTCCTACTTATAAAAGTTCTATCAACATAGCCTGCATTTATATCCCCATGATAAACATCACTGTTATTAGGCTAGTTCAAATTTCCTCTTACAGTAATGCTTTACACTAAGATCCCCCTCAGAGTAATATTCATTTTTGAAAGGGGGTTCAGTGGTGTACTGTTGTATATGTGCTTAACATCCTAGTACATGTAACAAGTAGTCTCCACTTTCAGGGAAAGTCTGAATAGATTTAAGTTCTACTTTCTGAGCCAATGTTTGTCATAAGACAGTACTTGCTGTGCAAACTGGATGGCAGCTCGTTTCTTTCCAGTTAATATGAGGTTTCATAATCAGTTCTTGTCATAGGCATCAACCCTTCATTCATTCAATCATAAAAATGTGACTTACTAGAAAAGGAAAAATAGAGTCTAAAGGCACAGAATCACATAGCTGCTCTAGTAGGAGTCTGTAAACAGAGAATCATTTGAATTTAGGAAATCCAAATCCAGGAAAGTAAAAAGGCAGCTGAAGCAGGCTTTCATCTAGCCAACTTCCTTAAAGACCCAAAGGGTTTTGAGGTCTACAAAGTATGCACTAAAATACCATGTTTCAAAAAGCAATAAGGCAAATAGTATACTCATTATTTCAAAGAAGTTACAATGGTAGTGTAGGCATACACAGTATAACTTAGTTATAATGCGTGGTACTGTTTCTACTACATAGCCCTACAACTGTTTCCTTCCTACATAATCAGAGATAAAACCCTGATTCCAAGTGAACACAAACCATTCTTGTACCACATCTACCACTGGTAATAGCTCTTTAACAGCAGCAGAGTCTGTTCCACTGCTTAAGTCATGTTCATACTGAGCAAAGTCCACAAGTCAAAGTCCAGAGATTAAACACTGTCGTACTTGTGAAGAGCTTCTTCTAGCTTTTGCGTCACTTTTTGAAAAAAGAGTATTTGCTGTTGCAAGAAATGCTGCATCTGTGATTTAAAGTCCCTCACACGGATTTTGTGGAAATGGTTAATTTCTGCTAGGGTCGCAAAAGAAATAATGTTACAGCGTTCTTGAATGCCCTCTGCTTTTTGGAGCTCCATCTTCCCCTCTTCCACATGCCGCTTGCTCTCCTTTACTTTGGTGAGGGCTCCTGTGTAAAGAAGAGAACAGAAAAGTTTAACTGTGAGAACAATTTAAAAGCGATTTAATAGCAAGAATGTGTACAAAGCCCATTCTGAGTGCATGTATGAGTATGAATGAAGAACTTTTCCAGATTAGAAACTCACAGAATACCATATCATTAAAACAAACAAACAAACAAACAAGGCTTTAGTTTGCAAAAGTCAGTAAGTGAAAAACATGCCTATTTCACAACCTTGAAGTATCAGATCATGTCTCTCAGAGAATAATCAGTAAACACACTGACAAGGAGGGGGGAAAAAAAGAAAGAAAAAGGTAGAAAAGCTAGATTTAGGCCTACATTAACACCAGAAAAATAACATCATTCAAAGTCTGTCCTTCTGAAACGCTGAACTCAGTCTTTGTGAAACATCAGAAGGAGATCTGAATACACAAAATAACAATGCATCATTCTGCTTCTACAGTACAGATACCCCCCAAATTATTACTGATGACTGGAGAATCTAAAGGTTTATTTCAAAGCTGCAGAAGTCCAAGCAGAAATAGCACAGCCTTATAAGAGATGATAAAAAATACAGCAAAGGAACCTCCCTCTTCCAAACAGCTGATTAAAGCACGCATCCCACAAAAACTTCACCAGATGCAGACAGTGACACAGAACATCAAGATGAATCTTAATTTTCACAAGCTCAGTTTCTCAGAAAAGCAACTCATTATCCTTAGAAATTGCATACTTATTCATAAAACTAGGAATAGTCAGACCAATACAGCTTTAGTGTTCTCCAAAAAATGTTCATTATACATATTTGTCATAACTTTTATCCCTGGAGGTGTTCGAGGCCAGGTTGGATGGGGCCCTGGGCAACCTGATCTAGATGCTGGCAAACCTGCCCGCAGCATGGGGGTTGGAGCTGGATGATATTTAAGATTCCTTCCAACCTAAGCTGCTCTATGTTTCTAGCTGTAATGTCTCAAATGACTCCCTCTTTTGTACTACACTTTATGTCATACAAATGACTACAGTTCATGGACAGGACTCTCTTTACACTGCCTTGAAGAAATGCTTTTCTGTACTCCCTGCAGTGACGGGAATCAGTAAGCTAACAGAGATGCCTCTCTACCTCTGTATTAAAGGAGGGTAACCTCCAGTGTTTCTGCAGTGGAGGGAGGTGGGGGTGGTAATTTTGTCTTTCTTATCAGCCTGGATCCCCTTATGTTCTAAACACTACTGCCCAGTAGAAGCATAGTTTTGCTGTGGTAAGATCGTCTTCCACTCTTTTTTCCCTATGGCTTTTAACAAGATATTTTTAACACCCATTGCTCCAGCATTTCTCACAGCCCAGTGTAGTTTGCTCCTAACCCTAAGGCCACAGAAACACAGAATCTTCTGGGTGGGAAAAGACTGTTTAACCACTGAGTTCCACCACTAAAGCACATCCCTAAGCACCATGTCCACGTGTCCCTTAAATATTGTAAGAAATGGGAACAACACCACCTCCTTGGGCAGCTGGCTGCAATGCCTGACCACTGTGTACTCTTACTAGAGGCAAGTTAAAATACCTGATGATATGGTGGACCTTGGAAAAAGTTCCAGATTTGGAATGTGCATCAGGAGCTTCAGAAACTCCCAGGTTTACAGTAAGACCACAGGAACCATTCCTGATGCTTTGACAAGACAATTATAAGCAAAGCAAGTTTAGATCTAAAACTGCATCGCCTAGTGTGCAAGTATTTGACCAATGGCTCCCAGGATGCTGCAAGACGGTTGGTAAAGCTTGACTCATCTACACCTTCCCCAGCGCCATGGCCCTCAGGCATGGCAGCTAAAAGCTTGGCACCAGCTGCTACAGGACTTCACACAAAAACAAAACCGAGAAACCCCCCCACAGGCAAGCAGCAGGGCATCAGTCTGTGCCAGAAGACTGTGTTTTCTCCTTCAAAGACTGAGTAATCTGTGAGGCAGGACACAATGTAAAAAATATTGAATCCTCTCTTCTACAATAAGGACATTTATTTCAGCAAACAAAAACACACTTGGCATTTTTTTTTTCCTTCTGCATTCTGTTTGCATTGGAGGCTGTGAAAAAAATGAAATTTGGGACTTACTGGGAGCCAGATGGAGCTGGTTAAATAAATATGACAACTCCTTGGTTGTGATGTGGGGAGCAACCTCAGATGTTATTTCTAGAATGACTAAACTGGAAGAAAAAATACTAAAATTTACAGCATCAGCAGCTGAAAGTATAACTAAGTTCATGGGGTATGCACAACCTTCTGATTATTTTATATCAATAATAACCATGCTAATTACCAAACAGTCTCTCCAGACTACAAATATTACACACTATGACTTTTATGCCAATTAAAATAGAAAATAAATAAATAAAGGGGTTTATAATTATGGAAAGGAATCCAAAGGAAAATCTTCCATCCATTAATACAGTTCTCATAACACAGATGTTTACATGCAGGTATTATAGTGGAGTCTCCTTTAAAATCTACACAGACTTTAACTGGAGATTATACATATGCTTACGCACAGATTTCCCTGTTTTTTTCCTTCACGTATCTTTAAATGACGTGTTGTATTATCAGTAAAACCTTAACCATAAAAAATAAAAATTAACCTTAAGATAACTACATAAAGGAAAAAAATTACATTATTTTATGAGAATCACTGAACCTTCCCCAGTCACCGAGAAAAACTCCACGCTCTATTTAAAAAGATATGTAATCACAAAAAAATCAATCACAAAAACATTTAAAAACAGAATTTTTAACTAACTCAGTATCTAGTGAAGCTTGCAAGCTTTAGTTTAGCAAATCTTAGGAAAAAAAGTGTTATTAGCTTGCACAGTTTTGCAAGCAGCTTTACTTACTGTAACATCTACACCTTTCCTTGGCCTGGCCAGCCCCTCCTGCCCACACCTGCACCTCCTGGTCATGTGTGAGGCTGAGCATGCCAGCAGCAGCCCCTGCGGGTGGGATCGATGACCTCTGCAGGTCCCTCCCATATATTCCATTCCAGTCTCCTGGTTCCTGGATTCAGAAATCTAAGCATCAAGTTTTGGTTTGGATGATGCAAATCAGAAAGGTGTATTTAGAAAGAAACAAACAGAATTCTGGCAGCACTAGAAAAGGCTTTTTCACCTTTTAGGGAAAAAGCACTAAAAGAGGCACCTCCTAACTCATGAGGGCTGCTCTGAAAGTAATGCTTCTGTTGTATTCTGCTGGCCTGCAGCATCAGCGGCAGATGGTGGTGGTATGGCAGCAGAGGCTGAACCTTCCCGCCAGTACTGTGTTATGTGTTGTTGCTGTAGGATAGATGGCAGCAGAGGGGCAGTCTGACAAAATGGCACCAGACAAAGAAGCGCCACTAAATTCCTCCATGAAGAAAAAAAATGGTATCCACTGACATTCACTGATGCTTGCTGAAACTTGTTAAAATAGCCCTATGCATAAAACCTTCTGGTTTGATTAAAAGCTCTTCTGTTCAGAGAAGAGGTTTCAGGGACCAGGGCTACCTTTCAATCAGCAAAAACAGCTGGGATTGCAAACATTGCAATAAGCTGTGCTACATCCATTTCTGTTCTTCAAGGTAGGAAAGAGCAGATGTGAATACTGTTTTTCATCTCCCCGAAGCCTGATGTTAAACAGATAGCTTGCTGAATGCTGCTAAGGGCTTTTAGAAACTCACAGATTTCAGTACTTGCTTTGAAGTATGAGATTAGACAACACTAGATGATATGAACATGTTTAACAAGGAACGTTTATAGCAATGTTCTAGGAGCCATGAAGACAGAGACAACAAAGACTGCTAGAAATAAATAGTCCCAAGCTGTGAAACACGCTATACAAACAGCAATTTAAATAAGCATAGAGGAGTTACTAGGCAGGAAACAAGTGTATTGAGTAAGGGAGTTGATCATGCAAGCATGAGGTTGCAATCAGGCAGAAGAAATCAAATACATTAAGGAAAAAAAATAAAATAAAATAAAAATCCTCAACCTGAGAGCATTCTAGTTTGGGCCAAATAATATATTTTCCAATCAACTGCAATTTTATCACACTCAAAAATGCTTTGAGATAGTGTGAGCAGTCAACCAAGGATTGGTTCAAACCTACATGTGAGCACATACTCACTGTCCTCCATTCTGTGGGTGTGTGCACCAAAGTGTAAATGCAGATCATATCACGTGGACGTACACATATCCCTAAGCCCTCGTTTATCCATGAGGAATGGGTAAGAACAAATGACATATGATCAGCTGCCAGCAGCTAGCCCTAACCTGGCTCCTCATGCCTAACATGCAGAATGCTGGCCAAGGCTGCCGCTTGCACTGTCACTAGAATGCAGAAGTCTCGTGGTTCAGAGCTCATGAAAACAACTTCCCATGGCCCAGTTCCACTCCTTGAAGCAGCACATGAATGTCACCTTTGGAATCTGCATACAGTAGACAGCAGGGAAACTCCAGATGCATTTGGAGTCATGAATCCAAATGAAGAAAAGCCTGAAGAAAGAGAATTCTCTGGGGCAGGTGCCCCTTTTTGTTTTGTATTTGTACAAATGACATGTGTTTCATGGCTGGGATTGCTCAATTCTTCAAAAATAGGAGCAGTCATTACTGCTACTGCTCAAAACTCTCTCTCTTTTCCAAAAAAGATCTATGAAATTGCAGTCTAAATAGCAGTGATTTAATTTCATACAGCAGCACTGCCTATGCCTATGGGCAGTATGTGAGATGAGATGGCTAAAACACAACATGTGCAGCTATAGTAAGGATCTGTAAAGTTAGGCAGATCTGCCTCTCACAGTCCTGCTCTAGAATATGCACTACCAATGTACCAATGTCTTTGGTACTTCAGTCTAAAATACCGAACTTAAAAATTTACTTAGACTATAGAAAAAGGAAGTTAACATTTCAGATATTAGAATCATAATTACGTACACTCAAATATTTCCTTCACTTAGTGATGAATTACTTTCAAACTAAAGGAGGGAAGATTTAGATTGGATATATGGAAGCTTTTTACAAAAAGGTAGGAGGCACTGCAACAGGTTATCCAGAGAGGTGATGGGCGCCCCATCTCTGGAGACACTCAAGGCCAGGCTGAGCTCTGAGCAACCTGATGTAGCTGTAGGTGACCCTGTTTATTGAAGTGGAATTGGATGAGTTGATCTTTAAAGGTTCCCTCCAACTCTAGGATTCTGTGACTCTGTGATAAACTGAAACAAATAGATTTCTTTCACAAGTAACTGACATACGTGTCAATTGTTATGATGCTACAAAACCTTCCTTCAAACATTACACTTCTGTTATTCTTTATACCTCATGCTAGAGAAATACTGTAAAACAAAACAAAACACAAAAAGAATGAAAGGCGACACAGAAGGAAAGAAGTTAGCCTTGTGGTTCTTCTTGACACATTTCAGAGAAGAGTTTTCTGAAATATATTTCTAACATGGCTGGGGGAGAAAGCCACATGCTGGTCCTCGTGTGCTGCTCTTTCACCACCCAGCCCCAGCATCATGGGAGCTGCTGGTCCTGCTGCAGGTGAAAAGTAGCAATGGAAATGCAGCACGTGGATACCAGCCGCCCCAGACACCAGTCCACATTCATTCCATTCATAAATGGCACTGAGAAAGAGAGCAGCCCTAAAAATGGCAGGGTGGAAAAATCTGGGGAACGTGATTGTTCTGGCCTTTGTATCAGTGGTAAGTGTGGCACAAACAAAGAGCAGCAGGCTCCTGAATGCCTCCTTTGAGAAGTCCTCTGGCCAATACGCTTTGATGAGACAGCCTCCCCCAAGAATTTGTGTCAAAGTACAAAGGTTCCTCTGAAGGACGGCTCCCGCATGAGAGAAGAAAGCCGAAGTCAGAAAACATTGTGTTCTTCACAGAAACTCAGGGGTTTAACAAAGAGGATTGTTCAGCAGTTTTATCTGAGAAATCCTGTGACAATGCAATGACCTGTGTAATACATTCAGTTTTGCTTTTCAACTGTCTGCAAACAATGAAATAAGATTTGGAGCATCACTTACTATGAAGCAAAATAACTTGTGTTTCCATGCCACTCAGCCACCCATCATATTAAATTGTGCTACATGGGCATCTACAGTGGTCTTTAAAGCACAGTCCTCACTATTGAAAGAAGAATTTCAAACACCAACTCCTTTTGCTTTACTTTTATGACGAGACATGATCTCTAAAAAGAGGGGAGGAATAACATACTTCACATTGCTTTCAGTGGCTTTCATAAAAGGATGCAAAAACAGAAAAAGTAACAAGAAATGAGTTTACTCTTTCCTTACCACGGAGCCTGATAATGAGGTTTTTTTTAACTGCAGCTCTCTGCTGAAAGACTGGCAGCAAACCCCAGGCAGACCACACACATGTAGGTGCAGCTTTGATTCACTCTCCTCCTGAAACAAACAACCCGTAAGGAACAGGTCTCCCACCGTCAGGCTGATGTCTGCCAAGCTGAGCCACCTACATGGCCACCCTGCTTACACTGCTGCATGAGGATGACTGCAGTGAGTAACTCCATAGAGAGCTGCATTGGGCCTGGAGAGGAGGAAGCCCATTGGGGTTTAGCATTATTGATTGCTCAGCACTTCCACCCAGCTCAGCTCACGGCTATGCAGTGATGAGCTCCAACACATGGGAAGGAGCAGCAGCATCAGGTGGGATTACACCTCACGTGGAATCCCGCTCTGAGCAGGCTCCAAAACTTCCCCCATTTGGCTCAAATCAAAATGATGAAATAATGTGTAGTAGAATAGACATTTTATTACACTGACAGATGATTTGCTTAAGAATGCTGTGAGCACAGATTAACAAAAGGAGCCTACATTAACTTAAGATTCTGCAAATTCTTTACATTTTCTGGCAGAGATTCAGAATGGAAAGCATTATAATGGGAATTCCCCTGAAATTAAAAGCAGAAGCCTACTCCAGTACAGACTTAACTGCATAAAAGAAGGTCACAGGGAAAATGCAGCATTACTGTAACTAATGAAGGAACCATCTCCTACTTTGAAATCTGGTTTTACACTTTTAAACAGAAAAAAGCAAGCAATCTTCAACATCAAAGGCAAAATGAGGAAGTTACTTGTCTTTCCTGAGAGCGTCAACACAAAACAGTTTTCAAAACCAAGCTTTCTAATTCAATGACGATATTCTTCTCCTTGATGGAGGAAAACTCTTTTAAGGATGTTCTATTTTTCACCCTGAAAGTAAGTCAGAAATTTAAAGCAAAATGTTTAAAATGGTGATTACTTTGCTATTGAAGGGGTTAGCATAGATATGTGAAAGTGGCTCTAATGCTTTTAGAAAACGCGCCTTATCAACAGCTAAGGTTAAGTAGGAAATATTTTTTATTATGCCCATTGTTAAAAAAAAAACAGAGTTGAATAACACTGACCCATAAATTTAGGTTCACAAATCACAGGGTTCTGCTAACGTCTAGGCTAACGCTGACTGACTGCAGCATTATTAATGTCACACAGAACCATTTGTTCTTCCAGCCACCCTGCTGCAAAGCTCACTGAAAGCTGTCACTCACATGTATTCTTCAGTTCATGTAAAACCATGCTCTGGTTTACACAATGCAGATATCATGCAAAAATAAAGCAGTCTTTTTCACAGATCTCAGAAACCTGATAAATTCCAGTCTCTAGCGGTTTTAGCATGCACACTGATTTAATTCCTACTACTGATTATTGATGGTTTTGGAATGCACAGTGTCAAATGTCATTCTATTTTAAAGAAATACCAGCGCTAATGGATACTACAGATGCCTAACTGCAATCTTAGAATAAAAAATAAAAAATAGCCATATTTAAGATCTGACTAAATTATTGCGCAAATAGCTGCAAACTGCTGTTCACACAGAGGAAGGGCATGGCCCATCTATTTATCCAGTGAAACAAGGACTGCTCTCATACTCTCATACACTTGAGTGTGTTCACAATCACATTGCCAATGTGTACATTGGCTCTACAGTCCCCCAGATAAATCTAGCAGCTCCAGCAAGGATGTTACACTGGGCCTGGCAGGGCACTAGGGCAGCACACCACAGTTTGCCTTTAAAAATGTTGATAACAGGAGACGAGAACAAGATGGTAAAACAAAGGACACAAACACAATCAAACTACAAGCATCTACCACTCTGCACAATCCCATTAACAGAAGACACACTGCTAGGTAAAAAAATGTGAAAACTTTTTGAAAGGCTATTTTTCAAAGGTTGGATGTGGCAATTTTAAAATAAACAAATTTTACACCTATCATTTGCAGACAGAATTTTCAGCAAAGAAACAACCATGCCCTCGCACTGCAGCATGTGCTTGCAAGTGTCCCCTCTGCCGATACATTACCTATAATGATGCCTGAGAGAAGGACTGTCAGCAGAAATTTAATCCAGCTAAATGGTGTCCTCTGCTTTCCATTATCACAAACATAGCATTTTGCATCACAGCTTGTGAAGCAAACATTCCTTAACAAGGGTTTTACCCAATTCAAAGACAGACCAGCTGGAAAGTACAAGCTATCTCCAATGTAAGGACGTTTGCTTCCACAGCACTTCAGCTGAAAGTATAGAAAGGTGTGAACAGTAAAATTAAACTGGTCGTTAGAAATGTAATACATCTGCCCTTCAAAAAGCAAGAAACATTGTGTAAGTAACTGAACAGCTTCTGGGCAGGCACTTAATGTAAGCAGTTGAAACACACAAGTACTGAGATGAAACTTTCAGTGACTTTAAGCACATCTTATGAGCTTACATTTAAAAGTGACAACAAGCACTTTGTAAACTATAGAAGATGAATATAAGGTATTTCCAAAGCTGATATAAATAGCTTCAAAATTTCCTTGAATTTTATGGGATATGTGTAGAAAGGAGAATATAGGTTACAAAATATATCAATACCTGTATTATCATGCTATCAAGAAAAACATACATGCAGATTTTACCTACTGTCACATCTCTGCTTTAAAAGACCTGCTTGCGGATGCTTTCCTCCAAAAACACAGAAAAGATGCTACAAATGAGGACTATTCATGGTGTTTGATTGCCCACCATCATCTGCAGAGTTCTACAACTGTCCTAGGATGAGCAGATGTAACAGGCATGGCTTATTCACATAACTTAATGCGAGAAGAGTAGAAATGCAAATCAAATGCAGATCCTGCTCCATTTTTCCCCAGTGCATTTAAATGTTCTCTCTTAGAAACCTGCATGCTGCAGAATCTCTGCGAGGACAAAGAAAAGAAGATTCCTTCTTGCAATACAAACAGCCAAGGCAAACCAAAGCATTAATCTGCTTTTCACATTGCTTTTCACATTCCATGCCAACATAAAAAGGGCAGCTTCACTCATCACAACCAGAGAAGCTGCCCACACGTGATGCACACCTAGCCAGGCTGGACAGCCCTAAGGCACTAACAAGACCTGAGCAGAGTGTTAAGTTACATATATTGTCACAGATTTCATGAGGCTTTAATGTTTTGTAAATAAGTGTTATTGATCCTCGTGGCCTTCATGATGGATATATATTAGACTATGTAGAAAGCATTTGCTATTTATTTGTTCCAGGCTGTTGATAAAGCAAAAGCCTTGGGGGCTAAGCCAAATGTGATTTTTTTATTTATTTTTTTTTTTAATTAAAATTTCCAATCTTTGCTGTTTGAATGAGGCAATTCAAAATAAGTAAGGTACCATCTGGATGAGTTTATACAGTCTGCACACATTAACTTGGCATTTTAACTGTTCAAACAAAGTCTAACGATGAAGTCATGGAAAAGATGTTGGAAAGGCTGAAACGTGTCCTTGTTTCAAAGGTGACTTACGAAACAGAAAATTCAGCCAGATATTTGGTATTGATAATGCACTTACAAAGACTTGGAAGAGCTCTAGGACTTGCTTTCAGTTTTCTGTATACCAATTCTGCTAATCTCTGTCTTCATAGAAGTTCTGACCTGAAAACCTCCCAGCCATAGGGAGACAAGGAGTCCTTTCTCACCATCTAGATTCTCAGAAACTTCAAGATGAAAAGTTATTGCACAGTCTTTGAAATAAAGTTGTTTCCTCCTTTTACAAAATAATTTCTATATTAATTTCTGTATTGTCCTGATACTCTCTAGCTGTTCTCAAGGTCTTTCCAGTAGACAAAGCTCTAATGCATGTGTTTATCAAGAACTCAAGAAGATCTACTGCCTGTAGTCAAAACTGAAAGTGTGAACCCCGGTCAACATCTTCCAGCCTGCTGGTATTAAATGGCTGTCCTGCAGCCTGTGGACCTGGGCATGTGCAATAATGCATGCAGTCCTTCCTCTGCTACCAGCTGTTTGCTGAAAAAATAATCACTGGCATTTTATCATTCTTGAAATGTCTTGCTATCATCAACTTGAACAATACTAGGCTAGGAAGTTCCAAAAGTTACCGGGAAAGAGAAACATCTTACTTGCACGAATCTTGTTCACTCAGAAAGATAATGTATGAAGAGATAAGGGGCAGCAAGGAAAAAGGAAAAACAAACAAACAAACAAGCAAGCAAACAAACAATAGTTTTAAAAGACCAATGCAACTGTTTGGCAGACAGGACACAGAAGTCTGATTTCTGTTTAAGCCCCTTCATATAAGGGCATTGCTCAATTTCAGTCTTGCCCATTGTTGGCCTCTGTTCGATTTACACACACCAAGGAAACTGTAACTTTACACTGGTACTAAATGTCAGTATTCTTTCAGGATTTAGCTGCCTAAACATTTATTTCCTTTAGGCCACTTTCATGTAGTGGGAGGTTGAAACTAAATCATAAAACACCACATCTCTCTTGTAATAACAATGGGGAAGCTGAGAGAGATGGCAACAGCCATTCTAAGACAATCCATTATTGTTCATCAAAGTCCTTAAGCACGTGAAACATTGGTATCCATCTCTTTTTACTGTTATAGGGGTCATCTGTCTAAGATTACATGCCCAGCTTTCAGGCACTTAAGTTAACTGAGCTGAACTCCATGCAGGGTATAATATGTGTTTGTGTAAGAGAGACAGAAAAAGGTGGATGTAAGGAAAAACAGAGATAGAGAAAAGAACAAGTCTCTGCAGCAAATTTAATAGACTAAAAAGAAAGCAAGAGAGATGGGCACTGCTTTTACACTGTGTCATTAAATACTAGGCACAAATTTTGACCAGCTTTATTCACCCAGTGACACATTAAGCACTCGTCCCACTCCCTTCTTCCCTTCCCACAAGAATTCCAGAAAACATCATAGAGAACTCCGGGTTTCAGTACTGTTTGGGGTTTTTCCGTGCTTGAAATTCCAATGTATTAACAGCTGGAATGCTTTTTTACCCCAATTTTTTTTTACATTATTCTAAAACAACACCCAAAACATTTTCAGAGCCAGAGTGTAGAATTAAACTTGCTTTGAGCAAATAAGGACATTTGCTTTATTTTACTTTTCACAAACAGTGATCAAAAAGTAAATGTGCCATTCAGATATTCTAAAAATAACTATTTTAGATTGTGGTGTGCCACCTACACCTTGGAGAGTGTGTTTTGCAAAAAATGTATTTATTGTTAACAAAATAAGATAAAGAAGGGTTCTGGAAAGCAGAAATGAAACAAAGTTAGCCAGTGTTTCTTCCATTGTCAGAAATTAAAAAAGGAAAGAAAGTCCAATTATCATGATTCCTCAAAGAGGATTAGAAACAAACAAACCCCAGTAACTTCTCTACTCTCACTAACCAAGTATCCCAGTGAGACAACCAGATAAGAATGCACTACACCAGTACTTATACGCACACACACCATCTCAAATTCTCACATGTGCACACATTTCCTGACCACAAACTTGCACCAGCCTGCAGTGAGCATTTATGCTGAAGATTATGGAAGTTGGGAGATCTCATCAGTTGAGTGAAGCTACAGCAATTAGTGTTTAGGAATTATTTTGCCAAAATTGCCTAGGGAATTTCCACAAGTAGACCTTGAAAACACAGAAATAAAGATGGCAGGATGCTTTTTTTTCCTCAAGGCTAAAGCAGCTGAATGTATTATTTCTTGAAAGACACGCTAGTTCTGCAAAAAGACAACGACAGGCAAAGGTGGAACTTATTTTTCAGGCCTACTGAGCGTAATATTCCTTTTTACAAACATTTTGCCAGAGACAAAAGAAAACTAAGTACAAGTGTATCCATCTAATTATTTGCACCTCCCATTCCAAAGAACACAGGTATGCACAGGAACATTTCGCATAAGCATGCTAGACAAACTTCCCTATGAAGGGTTCAAGACTAGATTTTTAGAAGTATTTGGGTGCTCAGATGCTCAGAGATCGCACCCGGCCACCACCTCCTCCTACAAAGGCCACTTTTCCCATAAGTGCTTAGTTTTCAAAATAAAATGTATCTCAACAACTGGTTTGTAAGGAACGTGTGTCTTGGGACTGAAATGCTCTGTTTCCAGTCTCAGTGGGAAGTTCTTCCTGAGCACTTCCAGATGGAACTGCAGGATTTCCATCCTATTACATGCTTCACTGTAAGGCTCAATCCAATGAACCTTCAGACCTGGGTTGGAACATACACAAAACAGGATAAGGTTTCTCATAAAGGACTGCCAAGCTGGTCCTCAGCTGGAGAGTGGGAGAAAGAAGTTCAAATCCCTCCTCCAATTCTTTTGGAGCAGGAAATTTAACTCCTCCTTCCCTCACAGAAAATTCCTTAATACTGGGACTCAACAGCAAGAAGACAGATAAAGAGGAGCCTTTAAAATAACTTACTGAAGTTATTGCCATTTCACTAAATACTTAAAACAGTAATAATAAAAACTCTGAAAATATACCACCAGTTTTCATATTTACAACAAAGCGACCAAAATGACAACCCCTTTTTGTAAATTTCAGATCATACATGACGTACTCACACAGGATGTAGAAAGATCTGGATCCTTGAGCAGTTACAAGCACAAGGGCTAATATATTTACCTGATGATGCACAGACAAAGGAACAGTGGGCTTATCCAGCTTTGGTTCTTTATTCTAGAAGAATGCATAAAGACCAAATGGAGGAAGATTCTTGCCTCTAGTTCAGGTTGTTTGGCCTTCTTGCAGAAGAAAATTTGTAGAAATTATTAAACACCCCAGACATGCAGACCTCTCAGTTCAAAGCACAGAACATTTCTAAATCACATCAAGCAGCTGCTCATCTGCAGTAAATCAAATCCTTAACAAGACAAGGCATTCTAATGCATGATTTGGGCACAGCCAGCTTTCTTTTTGGTCCTTCTTACGTCTAAAGGAATACAAAAATGCAATCTACAATTGGCTTCAGTTTTCACCCAAAATGAACAATACATTTGCACTATGTAGGAAATAAAATGGAGGAACATTCATAACTTCTTTCCACGCCCACGTTGCCAAAGTATCAATCAAAAGGCTGCTATATGTACCACCTCAGAGGTCACTTTTGGGACATTTTACTGAACAAATATTGTACAATAGAAAATAAAATACTGAAAGAAGGACACAACTCTGTTTTCAGCTCATCTGTTTTCACCAACGGGTTTTTGTTTTGTCCATAAAGACAATAATACTTCTCAAATACTGGCAGCTATCCCAGGTCATAAATTTAAAAGAAAGGTCTTATGTTGCAAGAAGACAAAATGGTTTGTGTTTTCATCAGACTTTACAATTTGGAATTGAGAAGATATACCTTGTTACAAGTAACTCTTAAGAGCAATAAAACAGCAATAAACTGGATAAAAAACTATTTTTACTCAATTTTTCTTTATCTAATCATATAGGGAACAACAACAAAAACACATGCATAACCCAGCTCTAACCCTATTCCTGTGTTGATTATGAATACCCAGGAGACCAATCTTTCAAACACAAGCCATTTTCTAATCACAGATATGTATAAGGGATAACATTCTGTAGAAGGCAGCGTTGGCCCAGGGGTGCTGGAGCATTAACACACGCACACAGACTGACTGTATGTTCCTCCAACCAGCTCCAGGACAGTCTTCTGGCACAAAATCAACTCAACATATGTCACGCTCATGCACTGCTCTGGTGGAAGCTCATTTAGATTATTTTCCCCCAGTTTTAGAAGGTAAACGTAACCAGTACATTTAAATTCAAACAGAACTGAAAAAGAAACAGCAGTGTGCAATCTGTAGGAAATGTGGGTTGAGTCGTGCACGTATCGTATTATTCCCCATTCTCTTCTCAAAGTAAAGACTCCAAAAAAACTACAGTGTGAACCTCTACATAGTCTTAACAACTTCAGGATATAGATTTAAATAGTATGTATCATCTACTGTTTTATTTGACCTGATAAAATAATCTTTCCCTTTGATTCCTTCCAGAAACTTATAAACAATCCCACTGTTATTTGAAATCTCACTTTAAAGTACTCTACTTCTGAACATGAGACATTGCCAAGGTCTCCCTTCTCTCCAAATTTTAAATATTTAAGAGCTGTTATCAGAATACAATGACATACCAGCTAGCACAACAAATCATGAAAGGTCAGATTGCACTCTTCCATTTTGTCCCCAAAATAATGTCAGGATTATCGAAGTTTCCACTCAATGATTTCGAGAATCAACAAGAGAATGAAAACCTGAACTTAATGAACATACTTTTAAAAGAAAAGCTTTCTTAGACAACAAACCACATACATTTTATCAACTCTTCCTCCTCAGATTTCCCTAGCAATAACACTTGCCTCCAGAAAGCCCACCTTTGTGATCTGTTGAAAAAACTCCTCTGATCACTTTATCATAAAACTCAAGATTTCTAGCAGTTGAAGAAGTCTCATAAGGGCCAGAGAGACTGATTCACCACGGGCTACAGATAAAGTTCTGCCTCTCAGCATACAGACCAACACCTACAAATCTACAAAACTAATTCCTGCAAAGAAGCTCTTGCACTTTGTCATATGAATATTAACATACAGACTTATATACATGACAGGTGATGTTTTTCTATGCCTCTGTACCTTCGATCTCTGAGTTGAAAGCCACAGGTCAAAACTACAACAGCAAAAAGAATG
Organism: Excalfactoria chinensis; assembly: GCF_039878825.1. Taxonomy (NCBI): domain Eukaryota; kingdom Metazoa; phylum Chordata; class Aves; order Galliformes; family Phasianidae; genus Excalfactoria; species Excalfactoria chinensis. Next base: position 15,941,618 of record NC_092857.1, on the reverse strand, counting down.
AACAATAGGCTATTCTTCTCATGATGACAAACATAAGAAGAGCATTAAGTTCACAGCAGGGATATCACCTACAGATATACAGTGTTCCTAGCTTCTGTTTTCTCAACAAGTGACCCTAGTTATCCAGCAGACAATTATTTCATGCTTGGTCTTCCTTTCCCTCGGATGGATCACAAAGTGCTACAAAAACAGCAATGTCAACTTGAGAAGCAAATTTTAGACACTAAGTTGCTGACAGAATAACAGGTGAGCAACCTTTTTTCCATGATAATTAGGACAAAGTATGAAAAACTCCAACTATGAACACTGATCATTATCCCCACCAAAAACATGAAAAGAGTTTTAATACAAGGTTAAACTGACGAATACCAACAGCTTGAAACATCTCATCTAAACATCTGATGCTGCAAAAAGCAAGTAACACCATGCACACCTCGAACTAGGAGGTCAACTGGAGTATCTGCATCTTCAGATTGCTTCTGATTTACATTATCTGCTACGCTGGAGATCTAAGATACCTAACTTACATGAAACAGAAAGAGATGTTTTCATACTGGGGATTATAAACAAGCTCACTGATCTTTAAGCCATAAAGCTAGAGGTGGATTCTTTCAGTGATCCACTGCCAAACTGAGTAACCTCTGACCAGTAAAATTCCCAACAGAGTCTGCACCTCTAGCACAGAATGAAAGCTGTCACTGATGTGTTTTGGGCATTTTTAGCAACAGCTTACCTGAGTAAACACAGAAATGTTTAACCCAAGGGCAGCAAGCCAGATGCAGCACGTTTAACTACTGATTCCTACATCTGTCTGCACACCACCGATTTGTGAAACTACCATCATATGAAATATATAAGGATGTTACCTTTCTGGACATGGATGATGTCTGGAAAGTTGGCCAAATGCCCCTGATACAGCGCTAACAAATCCATCACAGGATCTAGGTCCTGTCGGGGCTGATCTGCAAACAGGTCCCCGATGGTGTCATAGGCTTCTGCAGTGAAGGCTATAGCTTGGTTGAGGCCAGCAGAGAAGGCCTGCTGGTCCAGCTCAAATGCCTGGCTGAGGCACTTGAAGGAGTGCCCCACCTTCTGGTATTCCTTCTTGAAACCAGTGACTTGTTTGCGGGCAAACTCATTGGCAGTGTGATTGAGCTGCAGGGCACTCTCATCCATCTTCTTTGTGAAGGCTTTGAAGCCATCCACCTGGCTTTCCACCTCCTGCAAGTCCAGGACAGCCCCAGGGCCAGTGGGGACACTGATGGTCAGGAAGAAGTTGGCACCCACCATCTCATCTTTCTCAGCCTTGCGCTTGCCCTGCTTCCAGGCCTTCTCATCAGTGCTGGGGCAGGTGAGGAAGTGCTGGAAGGCATCGCACTGCGCCAGCACGGGGTGGCTGCACATGTGGTCCATCCACCAGGCCAGGCCTTTGCGACGTTTGGATATGAAGTCCTCCTCGAAGCGGCCGGTGGCCTGCTTCTCGGGCAGGTGGGGCACGGAGATGACGGGGAACTTCTCAGCCAGGCGCCCGTAGAGCCAGTCAAAGTGCTTGTAGCGGCGGTGCACCTGCTGCCCAGTGTGGCTGGGCACCAGCTTGTAGGCGATGTAGCTCTTCATGCCTTTGAACTTGGTCTGCTTGGTGGGGTCCTCAATGGAGCACTGGAAGGGGTAGGGGTTCTCCTGCCACTCGGGGCCGCGAGGGCCCAGCACCACGCACAGCTTGTCCCCGTCTTTCACGAAGCCCGACGCCTCGCCCAGCACGAAGGCCTCCCCGCCCGACTTGACGAAGGTGGAGAAGCGGTTGAGGTTGCGGCTCACCGTGGCCGAACTCTTGGCCCCGCCGCCGCCGGACGGGTGCGGGTGTCCCGCAGGGGGACCGCCGCCGCGGGAGCCCAGCGACAGCTCGGAGCGCGTGGACAGCCGGTATCGGCCCGGCGCCGCGCCGCCGCCCGCCGCCTCGTAGTCGGGGTAGGAGCCGCTCAGGGCGCCCGGCTCGTCCGCCACCGTGGAGCTGTCGTCCCAGTCGTCGTCCCAGTCGTCATCGCTGCCCTGGCTGGGCTGGTAGGAGCCGCCGTAGGGCGCCGGCGGGAACGGGTACCCGGCGGCGGCGGGCGGCAGCGGGAAGGGCTCGGGCTGCTGCGCGGCCGGCTTGAAGGCGGCGGGCGGCGGCAGCGGCTCGAAGCCGCCGGCGGGGACGTTGGCGTAGCGGGCGGGCGGCGGCGGCTCGGCGGCGGGGGCGCGGATCACCTGCACGTAGGAGGCCGGGAAGAGGCCGCGGTCGCCGCGGCTGTTTACGCCCTCCAGCCAGCCCTCGATGTCCTGCTCGCTGCACAGGCTCAGCACCTCGTGCTCCCGCAGCGAGATCTCCCCAGGGTTCTCCGACCTGAAGTCGTACAGCGCCCGCGCGCGCAGCGCCATGGCCCCGCCGAGCGCCCGCCCGTCGCCCCCCGGACCCGGACCTGGACCCGCCGCCCGCTCTCACCGCTCCGCGCCCGCGGGGCTGCGGGAGGAGCGCGCCGCCACCGCCCGGCGCCGGCCCAGCGTCCCACCCGCAGGGACGGTGCGGCGGCCCCCCGGCTCCTCGGCGCGCTGCGCTGCGGCGCGGCTCGGCCGGCGGGTAGCGAGTCCCGGCTTCACCCCGGCGGGCGAGACAGGGCGCGGGGCCGGGCCGGGGACCGTCCCACGTCGCCAGTTTCGCTAATCCAGAGCCGAGAGGCAGGGCGGAGGAGCCGAGCGCAGAGCGGCCGCCCCCATCGATGGGCCCGGCCCGCCCCTTCCCGCCCGCCCCCTCCTGTCCGGCCGGCGCGGGGCTGCCCGGGCGACGGGCGACGTTGGGCGCGCCGCGTCGGCCCTTGAGGCGCTGCCGGCCGTGGGGGAAGCGGCGTCTGCGGGGCCAGACGGTGCCCTCTGTGCAAAGACACGAGTCCCTGCTGATTCAGGGAGGTATTTTTAGTCCTCTCAGTGTTACCAGCAGAGGCCGAGAGCAGGAGATGCGATGCGCGCTCTTCTAAGTCATGAACGTCATTTAAAGGGATGCTCTGAAAATAGTGCCTCCTAGTTTATTTTTTGTCCCGTGGTGACAGAGGTAAATGGTGGTGGTATGGTGGTATGGGAGAGACTGAATCTCTTCTGCCATTGCTCAGCTGGAGGTGGCGGGGTCACCATCCCTGGAGGCTTTCCCTGGTGGCACTGAGGGACATAGTGCATATGATGGGGATGGGTTGACTGCTGGACTTGCTGATCTTAGAGATCTTTCCTATTCTCAACAATTCCGTGATTCTGTGATTCTGATATATTTTGTTGCCATATGACAGATGACAACGTTCTGACAGAATGGTGTCTGACATGGAAATATGTATGATCGAATCATGAAGTGATGGGCTGGAAGTTGATGGAGACCAAGCAGATGGATGTGAGCACAGTAAGGTGGTGGGTGGTGCATTTCAGCAGTGGCAACAGTGACAGTGGGTCACCTCTGCCAGTGCATATTGTATGTATGGCATACAGGCTCTTGTTCATTGCTGGTGAAAATGCATAACTAGTGGTGGCGACAGTATTAAAAAATATTGTTTTATAGCTGAGAATTTGATCTTATCAAGTAGTGTTATTTTGTTCTTTGTATCCATTGTAGTTCTCATGGAAATATATGGCCTTAATTTCAGAGCAACTAACGAAGATGGGAATACGGTTGTGATTTTGTAATATCTCTTATTGACAAAACAAACCTCCAATTTCTGACTGCCATCTATTGGCCCGTACAGACTGTAGTACTCCCAAGTTCTTAAATCCTTCAGTGACTTTTCCTTGGCATGTGAGGTATCTACCGTAGCAGGAACTCAGACACAAGCACTGCTTCACAAAGGTGTCAGTGCTCCACCTGGTCTGGCCAGATCTATGCAGCTCCCCAGAGGCTGTACTTCATTCACAGAATCACAGAATAACAGAATGGTCTGGGTTGAAAAGCACCTCAAAGATCATCCAGTTTCAACCCCCCTGCTATCTGCAGGGCTGCCAACCACCAGACCAGGCTGCCCAGAGCCACATCCAGCCTGGCCTTGAATGCCTCCAGGGATGGGGCATCCACAACCTCCCTGGGCAACCTGTTCCAGTGCATCATCACCCTCTGTGAGAAAAACTTACTCCTAATATCTGAACTAAACATCCCCTGTCTCAGTTTAAAACCATTCCCCCTCATCCTATCACTATCCACCCTCATAAACAGCTGTTCCCCCTCCTTTTTATATGCTCCCTTCAAGTACTGGAAAGTCACAATGAGGTCTCCCCGGAGCCTTCTCTTCTCCAAGCTAAACAAGCCCAGTTCCCTCAACCTTTCCTCATCGGAGAGTTGCTCCAGCCTTCTGATCATCTTCGTGGCCCTCCTCTGGACCTGTTCTAAGAGCTCCACATCCACCCTGTGCTGAGGACCCCAGGCCTGGATGCAGTGCTGCACATGGGGAGGGTGTTGTGAGAAGGAAGATTTATGCCATCGGGCCTTCAGTTTTCCAGTATTCGGAGATGACACAGATGTGGTAAGGATGTTTCCCAGTGGGTCACCTTTGTGCTACTGTTTGAAAGAAAGCCAGTGGTCTACAGACTGGCCTCTTCCTACCTGTTGTCTTCCTCCTGAGGGCAATGCTGCCTTCACATGGCTTGATGGCCTCTCTTGACCCTCCACCAACACCTGGTCAGACACTGAGTACTAACATTTCTCTTAGTTTGAAGTCTATGTCAGTTCTCAATGATTGTTGTGGCAGATGATGTGGGCTGTTCATGGGGATGCTACATATTCACTGCTTGCTTTCATTGCTGTTCTTAATGTTGTCTGTCTTTGCTTTCGCTTGCTTTTTTCTCCTGACCTTCATTTTCCCCATTTGACTGCACATATCGTCACAGTGTTTTCTTTTTCCACAGTTTAGTATCTTTTGCAAGCATCACCACACTCCACCCAAGATGCTACCCATCATTCCTTCCATGCCTAGCTGCGGAGGCCTGCTTTAATTTTACCCCAAACTGATACTGATCAAAGAACTGCATCAGCAGCTGGTGTTCTGCCAGAACTGATCATTGTGGTCTTACTGCTGTACACTCAGTACCTGCTGTCAGTGTCAGGGTTTTCATCTGCTGAACACAGAAGCTTCATAGTATGCGGGAAGCCCAGCGTGCTACCCTCAGCCTGTGGCCAGCTCAGTGTGAGAACTGGACACAGTAAGAGGAGATACAGATCAGCTTAGCCTCTGTCTCAGATTTCATCCCTGGTTCTGACTGCAAATCAAGAGAAGTAGTCAGGGTTTTATATTCCTTCACAGTCACTCCTAAAACTGGTTGTAGTTTGGTCTGGACAGACTTTGCATTCAGAGAAATCCTGACAGGTTGAACTACAGGAAGTTAGTTCATGACGTGCCTTTTCTATACCATTATTTTTTATGTGTTTTACTGCATCTTCTTTTTCTCTCCCAAAAGTTATTTTAATCTTAGTTTTCAATTTTCTTAGCTGTTCTGTTATTGTTGTTTTCTCTGAAATAGTCTATAGTTCCCCCCCACTCCCCCCCGACCCTCCCCCCAGAACCCCCCTCCCCCCCAGCCCCCCCATAACTTGATCAGTACTGGAAATAATGCTGACAGACTCGAGTTGTGTAGACAGATGGTTTTAAATTTGCCTTCATTGAACAGCCTGGAGTGACAGTGAGATGCCTTTCCCCGACACAAAACCAGCTGAGGAATTGGATTTTGCTGTCCCAAGTGGTGAGGAACTGTGCATTCAGTACGGGCGGGCTGTCTCCACCTCGGGAAGGGTAGAAAAGGGAGGGAACGGGCAGGGGAGGATAGAAAAGGGAGAAGGGAAGGAAGGGACAGGGACAGGGACAGGGATAGGGATAGGGATAGGGATAGGGATAGGGATAGGGATAGGGATAGGGATAGGGATAGGGATAGGGATAGGGATAGGGATAGGGATAGGGATAGGGATAGGGATAGGAATGAACAGCGAGGGGTTGAACATTACTCCAGTTGTGGAGTGCTGTCCTGCATTCTCCTACATCTACCCACTGCTATTTTCTTAATAACTTCTGGTTCCTTATTTGTAACTTAAAATGAACACAAGAAAAGGTATCAACTTCAAAAGGTGCCCAAACTGATACAGTTAGGTTTTGAAGGCGTAAAATCTGTAAAGCTAATAAAAATAATATTTCTTACATGTTATTTTCTACAGTTTTTCAGCTCTCTGGCATTAACAAAAACTAAGTTAGTTACATGAAATTGCCATGACTTTTCAGGCTCTAAACAAACAAGAAAGCAAAAATATGAAAGGAAAAACTATTTTCCTAGTGGACAGAACTGCAAGGAGAACTTGAAATAATAACTATCATGAAATTACATTTTCTGTTTGTCTCCCATCAGTGAGCCAGCAGTTGTGTATAGGCACTCTGGTGTGGGTTTTAAAATCAATGTAGAAAGAAAAAAAGAAAAAGAAGGGGAAAAAAATCAACAACAAAACAAAAACTGATTTCCAGAAAAATAACCTGCAAAATTAGAAACCACCTGAGATAAGCATTTTTGAAAGTCTGAAAATGCCAGCTTCTGAGGCCCTCAGTAACCACCTGTAGTGCTAAGTAGAAAAGCTGGATTTATTGGGCTTGCTTTCTTGTTCAGAGTACGAGAGACAAGGGATTCTAAATCATAATCATGCATACTGATTTATGGCATTTTATCTGCCTGAAACATGTATCTGAATGCTTTGCATAGTAGGGAATTTCTACCGTCCTAAATCTGAATTAAATTTTCAGAGTCAAAGTGAATGTTGTTTTGTTAGTCTGATCCAACTGAGCTCAGGACCCACGACTCAGTGAAAAGGACTGCAAGCTCTTAGCGGGCTGTAATTTAGGGAGTGGCCAGCAGGGGCAAGGAGATGATTGTCCCTCTCTACTCTGTCCTCATGAGGCCTCATCTGCAGTACTGTGTCCAGGTTTGGGGACCCCAGTGCAAGAAGGACAGGGCTGTTGGAGAGGGTCCAGAGGAGGGCCACAAAGATGATCAGAAGGCTGAGGGAGCCAGGCTTGTTCAGCCTGGAGAAGAGAAAGCTGCAGGGTGATTTCATTGCAGCCTTTCAGTACCTAAAGGGAGCCTATAAGCAGGAGAGGAGCCAACTCTCTACAAGGGTAGATAATGACAGGACAAAGGGAAATGGTTTTAAGTTGAAGGAGGGAAGATTTAGGTTGGATATCAGGGGCAAGTTCTTTACCAGGAGAGTGGTGAGGTGCTGGAACAGGCTGCCCAGAGAGGCTCCTGGTTTCCTGTCCCTGGAGGTGTTCAAGGCCAGGATGGATGGGGCCCTGGGCATCCTGGTCTAGTATTAGATATGGAGGTTGATGGCTCTGCCTGTGGCAGGAGGGGTGGAGCTTGATGATCCTTGAAATCCCTTCCAACCCAAGCCATTCTATGATTCTATGATTCTATTATTTTGCTTTGCCAGCAGTGCTGTCACGTCATAACTGAAAATGACTTCAGTTTTTTGTAACTGTAGAGATGGATAGAAAATTTCAATTAAAAATAAAAATAAAAAGAAGTGCACGAAATGGGTTTCTTCTATTTTCTACTACATCTGTGACTGCAACGTCAATGTAAAAATGGGCAAGGGGAGCATCTGGGGAACCCAGAGCAGCAGTTGCCAAACACAGCTGCCACTAGAGGGCACAAAATGATTTTAAACACATCATCAGTCTAGCAGAAACGAAGACACTTTTTATACCACACTATAGAATTTAGGAAAAAAGATACAGTGGAATTTAGGAGAAAATAAAAGTGTTTTCAAACAGTAACATAAATTCATCAGAAATTGCATAACTTCTCTTTTTTCTTCTCTCTTTTTTTTTTTTTTTTTTTTTTTTTTTTTTTTTCTTAAACCATGTTGTGTAAAATGAGAGATAACTGAGCAGAAAATTGAGGGTTCTTTTGCAATGTGCTAGTTATCTCAGCCTCTGTCTGCTTAATAGATGACAAACTTCTTTACAGAAAGGGTTGTTAAGCACTGGAATAGGCTCCCCAGGGAGGTAGTTGAGTCACCATCCCTGGATGTGTTTAAAAACTGTTTGGATGTGGTGCTCAGGGACGTGATTTAGCGGAGGGTTGTTAGGGTAGTATGGTTAGATTATGGTTGGACTCAATGATCTTTAAGGTCTTTTCCAACCTGAACGATTCTGTGTTTCTATGTTTTCTCCTCTAAGTATCATAGTATCATAGTATCGTGTGAGTTGGAAGGGACCTTAGAGATCATCGAGTCCAACTCCCGGGATTCGAGCCCTCTGTGTAGCAGCGTGGCAGTTCTGCCACTTGCGCCACAGGGGGGATTCGAACCCGGGCCCCCAGAGTTGCAAGCGGCAGTTCTTCCACCGTGCGTCACCGGGGGCACACCAGGTGATGCTGGGGTGAGTGCCATGGTAGCACAATGGCTGCGATGACATCACTGAGCAACAGGCTGTGATGCCACCCAGCTTTGGGCGCTGGCAGGGCCTGGCCCAGTCAGTCTCGAGCCTGGACTCCTGCCGAGCGAGTGTGTGCGGCTTGGAGGTGGAGCGAGAATTTTACTTGTGTGGTGGGCTGTGCTTTGGGGACTGCTGGCAGCTGCTCTCAGTGCCCATCCCTACAGCCATCACCTGTAATCCCCTGGCCTGCCTGGTTCAGGCAGCCGGGGTCCCACGGGGTGCACGTGCAGCAGCACAGGTGAGCTGGGTGGGCACGCGTCCCCACCAGGGTGGTAAGGGGGTGAGCTCTGGGATGGGGGAGCTGCCAGGACCGGGGCAGCAGTCTGACCCTGTGAGGGCATGGGGCATTGGTGGCACAGGTGTGGGGTTAGGAGGGTTTCCTGCTGAGGGAGCAGGACGTTTCTTCTGCCTGTCCCAGAGACAGACAATGACCACGGCCTCTCTCCCTCTTGCAGTGCACAACTTTCACCGCTGAGGCGCTGTCGAGGGAGAACAATTCATCTTCACTCCCCATCAGGCCACAGCGTGAAGACCATGGCAGCAGAGGAGGCGTGGACATGTCCCATCTGCCGTGACGTGCAAAAGGACATTGCCTATGCAGTGCCGTGCCGTCACGAGTTCTGCCTTGGCTGCATCCTGCGCTGGGCCAAGCAGAAAGAGACCTGCCCACTCTGCCGCAGGGTCATGACAGTCGTCAAGGTTGCTGCGTGGGACGACGACAATGACTTGGATTTCATCATCTGTCCCCCAGCACCACCAGTTCCTGCCTGCTTCCAGGCAGGCATCACCCGCATCTACAGCCCCCAGCATGATGCGCCATCCCCTCCAGCCCTTCTGATGCTGCCGGAGGAGCAGGAGGCTGTGGAGGCACAGGAGAGGCGTATGGTGGGCGGCCTGCTGCTGGAGGTCTGGGCAGCCCTGTTCAGGCAGCACCGGGAGATCCTCGACCCTGTGCTGCCATGGCTGCGCCAGGAGCTGCGAGCCATCCTTGGGACGCAGTGGTGGCAGGCAATGGCAGTGGAGAACCACATCCTCACCGCCCTGTGTAACATGGGGCTGGACAGCGAGGCCCTGATCCGGCTGCTGCGGCCTGCCCTGGGGGACAGAGCGGAGACGCTCATCCAGGGCCTTGTGGACGCCATTGTGAGCCGGTGGGGCGAGGAGGCCCACGGGCAGCTGGGCCTCCAGGGCGTCCACGTGTCTGGAGAGCAGGAGGAGGGCCCTGCAGCCAGCGGGCAGGAGGACAGCTCTGTGGCCGCCCCTGGCCCCGCAGCCTCCCAACGAGGGACTGTTACATCAATTGCCGGACCCAATGGCTTCACTGAAAGTGCCAGTAGAGAGGAGCAGCCCAGCACACCACAGGCTGTTCTCCATGTGGATCCCAGTCACATCCCTGCTGTGCACATCCCAAGTCAACGGGAGGAGCCCCAGGTGGAGATGGAGCAGCTGGCAGCAGCAGATCCCTCTGCTCAGGGCAGCAGCCCCTCCGCTCCTGGCCGCTCAGCTGGGAGGGCCCAGCGGCCCCGTAAGAGGAGGGCTGGCAGTGACCTGGACCCACAGCAGCCCTGCAAGAAGCCGCCCCCTCGTAAAAACTAGCAGGGACTAGTAGAACTGGGAAAGACAGCTGCACATATTTTCTGCTTTACTGTGAGCTGGCAAACCAGCTTGCAATGGTGGAGTTATGTCTCTAGTAATAACTTCAGGGTGGCTGGGTTAGATAGGGCACTCCTACCATGCAGCCCTACTTAAGAATAAAACGTTTGAGATTGTGCTGTGGTATCCATGATTACCTGAGAGAGTGGAGGATTACAGGCTGGAAAAATTATCAGAATGTGCAATTGGAAAGAAACATTGCTGAAGACTGAGGATGTCTTATTCTCTCATTCCTGTTCTGTTAATAACCTAAATTTGTTAAAGCCAACCTAAATTTGTTAAAGCCATTTCAGAATGCCTTTCTTAGCCATTTAAAGATGCACTCTTTTTAAAACCAGATCTTTCTCAGGAAAAGTTGAAATGTTATACCTTAAAACATTAAAATATGTAAATATGCATTTCAAATTAATTGCAGAGCTTTTCCTGCTCCTTATCCTTTCTTGAACACGTGTCTGGTGAATTTCTCAGGCCCACCATGTCCTTTAGTTTTCTGTCTCCTGTTAGTGTGCAGAGCTCCCCACTGCTGTTTCTGTAGTAGCATGCAGGGCTGAGGAATGGCATGCTTCATCAGTAGAGCAGGACTGCTCACCAGTGTCTGCACAAAGTATGCTAAACAAACTGAAGAACTCAGGAAAAACTGTTAATGATTCTCTCCTTGTATCAGTTCTGCTCGTGGAAGTGGCTACTGAGCATATTTAGCCCTGAAAATAAGATTGTCAGCATTACTTCTGTGTGGTTGGGTATGTGAGAAGTACCTGACTTCCTTAAAAAATCAGCATTTTAAAGGACTGAGGAAGACATTTTTGAGATTGATGAGACTTGTGGTAAGGCTGCAACCCACAGTGAAACAGAGAGCTGAGCCCCCTGACCTAGTATCGACCTGAATGGGGGTCCTAAGTTGTACGGCCATAGTTTTCCTGTGTCTTCATCCATAAAAATATTTTAAATTAGGGATTTTATTTGTTTGTTTGTTTGCGGTTTGCATACAGCAATGGATGATACAGGCTTTCTGGACTTGGGTTGGCAAAGAGTGGTGGTACTTCTGGCCCCAGTGGGTGCATCTAGCTCAGGTTTCTCAGATGTAAGGTGCAGGTCTGAGCCCTCAGACTTCCCCCCCTTCTTTCAGAGTAAGGCTGCTGAGATACTGTCCTCTGGATGACCAGAGCCAGACATTATCCGTGGCAGTCAGTAAGACTAAAGCAAGTGTCTCTTTCAAATGAGAAGGCACACCTAATATTTGTAGAAATTGTTCCACTCCCATTAAAAGATAAATTTTGTGTTACTCAGATAAAAAACATATTTTTATTTCCCGCTCTGAACTGAGTAAGGAATGAAAAGCCTGTTCCTCTTAAAGGGAATTTTTTTGCCACATTCACTACAAGGGTTTCTTTTCCTATATTCCAGTACTGGGAGCTGTAGATGAGTTGGGATTGAGTTGATGATGAGTGCCATATCTGCCTGAATTCCCTGCACTGCAGGTATTGGGATGTGCAGTGTTGTTTCAAATGCCTTGGATAAAGCAGATTCTATGAAAAGGCAAGGTGATTCCTCAAAGCCCAAGGCATCTGTTTGCTTTCTTCTCACAGGGGTCACCCAGAAATGTGTTTGTGACCTTGATTTTGGCAACTTGTGCTGACACTGAGACATTTTCTTCTTCTATGAAAGCATTTTTCTCAGTGATCAGATTCATGCATGAAATCATCGTGACTCAATTTGGAAGAACAGCCTAATCAGTTACAGAGGTAATCCTTCACTGATGGGAGCAGATAATGCTCAATAACTTGCTCTGCACTGCTTGCAACAGCCTATATAGGTTATTCTGGGCCAGGATTTTGCAGAGAGCCAATATCAGGGTCCATAATTTAATCAAATCAGTGTCCCTTAAACCTGCCTTAAGACGTAACTGTTCTGCAGTCTTTTTGCTGTGTACAGATTTCACTCTTCGCTGTCCATGAACAGTATTTACAGCTTGCTCTGTGATGTTTGCATTCAGTTGTAATCAATTTAAGTCAAACATCACATATGATGAATGGAAACAGTTCCTCACAGACAATTGAAAAGAAAGAGCCCTGCCAGGTAATCTGAGGCTGTCTGGCAAACATATAGAAGTAATTCGTCCCAAAGCTTACAATAAACTAAAGAGACAGAGTGACAGAGACACTTCCCTCTGCTTTGCATTATGGCAGATAGGGTCAGGTCTCTATCACAGCATAGTCTCAGTTTGCCATCACAGTGTTGCAACTGCTCCCACGAGGGAGAATGGACTCAGGCCTTCATTATGAAGATGAAATGTGGCTGCGTACAAACCTTCATGCATTTGGGTCAACACATTCCTTTGTGTTTGGATGGACAGTGTTATCAGCAAGTGCAGAATTGCACACAGAGTGATGTGAAGAGGCAACAGAGGCAGATAAATGTTAAATGCTGTCTCATTTTGTGAGGCAGGCAGGCATGGGCAGAGCTGTGTGTAACTGTGTCATTTACATGCACAGAGCAGACGGTGTGATTTTGGCTCTCCCTCACAGAACTTCTTGCCAAGTTTCCAGTAGTTTAACCATGGTCTGATTTAAAATAATAAAGTCAGTTATGTGTTTTTTGTTTCTCTTAAAAATGATTTTTAAAAAAATCTCTAGGGCTATAAATACCGGCACCAGATGCTGAGTCATTTTTGTATTTATTTGTCATTTAAAATGATCAAGTTGATAAAATTCTGTGTAAACAAAAGCTACCAAAGCAGTTTACTAACTGGTCGCTCTGAGCTGTAGTCCAGCAGTTGTGCAATAAGGTGATATGGAAGTCATGGCTTATCCATATCATAAGGTGATATGGAAGCACAGGTGAGCTTTTATCAAGTTGGTGTGCAAAGTTTAAATCGAGACCTACATTTAGAATTCACAGTCTTTAATCTGTATTATGTGTTCCATAGGATTCCTGGCTGAGGACTCTTGACTCAGAAGTGTTTTAAGTGCAGACCTAATTTTCTAATATGATTGTTCTTTTGTTCCCATGGTACACAAATTAAACACAGGCAATATAAGGTAGAAGTGTTGACTGAAAGAAAGCCCCCGAAAATAATTACTCATTATGGAAATTCACAATCCAGAACTTATTCTGCCTTTTTTTTTTTTTTTTTTTTTTTTTTTAATAAATTTCATGTTAGTTCAAATACAAAATAAAATACAAGAATTGGACTCCTCACTTTTCCAAGTGAAGTGCTTTCAAATGCCTTCAAGTCTAACCAGTCACAACTTAAATCCTTCCAGTGGATGGACATGTGCAGAAGTACACACTTTGAGCTTTTGTTTAAAACTGAAAGAACTCTCTGGCTTCAGTTGGCACAAAACAGGGTTTTGTTAATCAGCTTTTGTTTTTTATAGTCTTCAGATTGTATTGGTATTCAGTTTCATTGGAATATCTTTCTCAATTGGCCATATAGCAGATGGCTATCATAGAGTCTGTATTTAACTTGGCACTTTCCTTTCCACATTCCTCTACTATTCATAGCACAGCAGTCAAACTTATCTCCAGTATATGTGAGACAGTTCACTTTGCAACTCTAGATATTCTCAAATGTTGGAGCACTTGCAAATTCACATGGAGCATTTTTTTAAAGGTTGAGAAGTCCAGCAAATAGGCGGGCAGATGTTTAATTTCCACCACTCTTTTTAGATGAGAGAAACTGGGAGAGAAATGAGAACTGTGTCTGTAGTAAGGACTCCTTTCCCCTCTTTCCCTTAAAATTGGATCTATGTAGAGCCTGTAGAGAGAGTGAGAGAAAAAGTCAGCAGAAAAGTTTTTAATATATATGTAATTGGGGTATGTCAGTCTAGGTTGCCAAGCAATACAAAGAATATAACATCAAAAGATTGATTAACAAGGCAGTGAATAATAATCAAGGCATCCATGCTCCAGTAGTGCCTTTTTATTCGCAGGGATTCACAAACAACGGCTTGGTCCTTTTGAGTCTGTGTAAGCAGTATCTTTTTCCTTCAGTTTCTAACAGATATGCATTAAACAGAAACAGCTTCCTAAATCTTTTACAGTATTTCCTTTGTCTTTTACAGAAAATATCATTTCTACTTACTTTATTTTCAAACAAAGGTAGTCAGTGTTGATTTTGTTTTTGTATACTTTCAAATACGTAACATATCTAGAACTGTTTATAAATTTGAACAGGGATTCTTTTTTCTTGATAGTTTTCTTGATTTTGTATGCTTTTGCAGGTGAAATATTTAATCTAAAAAAAATTATGAGACATTTTTGGTATGTAAATAAGATTTACATAAAACTCACAACCTGTTTATTGCTTCTTTAATGATTATGATTATATATTACAAATAGTTACTGCTTAGATGAATCCCTAAATGTACTTTATGTTCAGTATTATCAGATATATCCTTTTTTTCTCATGCTGTGATTAGCCTAACTTTCCTACTGTTCAGAAAGTCTGGCTTTCCAGCAAATGTTCAGCTGGAGGCAAGCGTTCTAACATTTCCCATCAAACAACAAATTCAGCATACTGAAAAATATATAGGATTATTTTCCTTTTCTGTAATATAGATACAGCTACATGCTTTCTAAACTCCACAGCATTGCTTGAATGATACTGTTTGTGATAATAAGAATAAATTTATCTCACCGATAAACTATGGACAAGACTCTAATTACTTCCCACCGAGTTCTTCGTTTCAACAACCAAAATACCATCATGGCAGAAGAGTGCAGACAAATCTTTGTTCTCCACTCCATCGGGCAGTTTGTACTGTCTGGTAAAGCTTCTGGATATGAAGCCATGCTCATCCATCCTGGGTCCATGCTGAGCTTTGATCAGGAGCCAGCCTTCAAAAGTCTGAATAATTATATCTTCTGGGCGAAACTGCACAACATCCAGCAAGACCTGAAAGCCTGTCTTTTCTTCTTCCTGGCTGCTCACCTCAGCCCCATCCGTGCTTTCCGTAATTTTCCCTCTTCTGCTTAATGCAGCTGTAAAAGGTCCCGGCAAAGCATAAAGAGAGTGATTCAGTTTGTGTTCTTCCAGATCTTCAGCAGTAAACTGCTCTTGATAGCGGACGGGAGTTTCCACACAGTGGCTTATAACAGCTTCTGCCATTGCTGAGGCAAAAAGACAAGTTGCTGCGTTCGTTGCCTGCCTAAGCGACACTACAGTTAGACCAAACTCTCCCTTGCTCACAGGCTAACTGATCACTTGATGTCACCTCTCACTTTTAGCACAAGCAGAGCGCAGGCACTTGATAGGACGTGCTGTGCTCCAGTGCCGTGAGACCTGTTTCATCTCCTGTTCTCCAACAACAGGGAACTATTTATAGTGCTTCGGTCTTGAGTGGCATCAACAGTTTTCATATGTGCTTCCATGCATATGTAGTAAAAGCAAAAAAAGCAGTACTCCTCTGGTGATTGCTCTTTGTTGTTTTAAGCAGTGAGTAGACAAGTAGTGTAAAAGGTATTTAAATGGCCATTTAATTATTTAGTTTTTTAGTTTTTCTGAAGTATGCATTTTAATAGAGATTATCTCTGCACTTCTTCTAATGAAAATACAAAGTTATTGCATTGTACAAAGGGAAGAAGTTTAATTAGCTTCACAGCAGCATTTACACTGTGAGTGTAAATTTTTGGTTAGGCAAGCTATAAATTGAAGTGCACTTGGTGTTATTGCAGAGGTTGTACATAGGTGAAATACATGCTTTGTATGCAGCTTCATTATAAGAAGGGAAACAACCATCCCTGCCTAGGGAGACCAGAGGGCAGTCTGCAGTTGCAGTAACCTACAGACACAGCAGTCTTCCACATTGTGCCAGGTAGTCAGACTCTACATTGCCAGGAACTTGGAGGCTTATGTTTCACAGCTTCCAGGAGAAGGCGGTTACTTTCCTCTGGTAGAATATGAAGAAAACTTCAAATCCTTAATGCTATCATGTTGTCTCAGTATCTCTAATTTTCTGGGGCTTACCAGCTTGAACCTTCCAAATTTATTGTTTGCTGGAAAATTCATGATTTTCTTAAATTGCACTGATACTAGAACACTTTCATTCCTTCTTGTTCGGCTTTGTTCTTCAGAGTTCTCTCTCTTGATCTTACATCCTTCGTTATCATGAAAATGGTAAGCCAATATATATGCCATCTTTGTTTGCTAATGGATCGTAGGCTTATGCAGAAATAGGCAGTTGAATTTCAATAGTAACCACAAATAAACTTCTCTATTAAGTTCATAACAGCGGGAATATTGGATGTATCAATAATTATGGTTCTGAGGTTGCAGTTGTATTTTAGACTCACGAAGGCAGTATTGCAATGTAAGGAAGTTTTCAAAGGTAAATCAAATGTTCAAGATAACTTTTCTTAATGTCATCATTAAGAAATCACCTCATTGATTTCAGTATTGTGAGAAGGAAGAGACACGCTGCTTTATGAAACTACTGGCGTTTATCTTATCAAACTGCCTTCTAGAAATCATTTAAAAATGCAATTCTGAATATATGGTTTCCTAAATAGGGATAAAAATAACCTGGGTGTTGCCCACTATCTGTTCAGCAGCTGTTTTCTGTTTTGCAAGTCGGTGATTCAGTTGATGATGAAAATTTAACCCTCAAGTGTAGCAGTGTTCCTGGTTGGTTGTGATATAAAGCTTTTAGAAAGTGCTGAAAGATATTTCAATCTCTGCTGAATTCTTTGATGATATACTTATTTTAATTAGGTTTTACATTTCTTTAATAAATACACTATGCAGGAATACTGCATTTACTGTTTAATTTTTTAATTTTTTATTATTATTTTTTAATATATTTTCCCCATCTTCTCCAGAGAAAAGTTAAGCTTTACTCACAATTCAGCTGCAAAGAGAAACAACTCCAGTACACCTAACTGGGACAGCTACATCTATTTCCAGAAACAGTTGTGTTAGCCTTTGCAATGTCTATTTTAAGCACATTTGGAACCATCTTTCTGGTCTAATTAGCATGAAAGATGCTTTGAATATCCCACTAAATTGAAGTCTTATGCAAAGCTGTACAAATGTTTATAGGATCCTTTTCTACTGTAAGGGGCTGAGAAAGATTTTGGTAATGTAGCTGTGAAGCCTCACTCTGTGCTCTCTCATCCTTGTTTCTCCTACCTTCCAGTGTCTTTTTCTCTCTGTTTTCCACTGGAGGCCTCAGGAATTAGCTCCATCTTTCTCCCCTCTTCACTGGTAACAAGGAGAGTGCATCAACAGAACATTCTCTCCTGAAATACAAACATCCCATTAACTTGGAATACATTTTCAGTCTTTCAGTTTTCGGTACACATGCAATAGTACAACACTGAAGGACTTCTCATGTTTAGGCCAAACTGTAAATATGCCCTGTACCCACCAGTCCAACAGTTTATTTCCATATCAGCCGACTTCTGAGGTGATTCTGGGGAGAGACTTTTTACAGGAGCAAGGTGTAATGGTTTTAAACTGAAAGAGGGAAGATTATCTCAGGCGCATGTTCAGAGGGTGGTGAAGCACTGGCACAGCTACCCAGAGAAGCTGTGGGTGCCCATCCTGGAGGCACTCGAGGCTGGTTGGGCCCTGGGCAGCCTGAGCTGATGGGGGGCAAACTGCCCACAGAGGTCAGAGTTCAAACTAAATACCTAAGCCATTCTGTTATTCTGTGCCTCTGTGATCCTTTCATTTAAAATCCTCATCCTAAAGAGTACGTTCCTGCTCTCTTGTGTGCGGGGCTGGTACTGCATGCTCAGTGAGTTAGTCGCCTCAGGGCAGGATTCCATCTTGGCACTTCCTCCGTGTTCGGGCTGGAAGTGGCCAAGCAGGACCAGAAATGAGTTAGGGCAGACTGAGTGGGCATCCATGTCAGCCCCAGGGATCAGGAAACTGTGGGACAGGGATAGGGACAGGGACAGGAACAAGCCATGATGTGGGCCGCAAGCAGTACCCGTCTGTGGGTACTGTGGGGACCTGGAGGTGTCACAAGGGCAGGGGTAAAAGGCCTCAAATGGGGCTGCAGAGAAGACATGGCACACTTCTCTTGGAAACAGCAAGTGCACAAAAGTGAAAGGGAAAACAGAAATCAGGAGGATATTGCAGGGAGTGAGCAGTTGCAAAAAGGAGGGAATGGATGTCCTTCATTGCCAGCTCAGTAACTCACATCTCTCTGGTTTTCTTTCCTAGGTGTGTCAGACAGCACAGAGGTGAATCTGAACAACTTGCCCAGTGTCACTCACCACACTGAGCACATCACACCTGATTTACAGCACATACAAGAAACCACAGAATGATTTGGAAAGTACTGCAGAACTGCACTGTGCAAAACTGGTTTGAAGTGAGGCAAGTAGTTACAGATGCCTTGCACTTATCACGCATGCATTGTTTTGCTGATAGCACGTTTATAGCTTCAGTATTTTTTTCTTTTTTTCTTTTTAACCTGGGCTTTCAAAAAAGAAAAATATTACATCCATTGGCAATTTGCAACAGCTATGCATGAGAAAAATAGCGCTATAAGTGTGTCACACCGACATCTTGTGGTGAAACAGGAAAACAGCTGCTAAAATGGAAGACCCCCTGCAGTCAGTGAAATACTTGTATGGGAAGGCAAAACAAAGAAGGAAACCCACAAGATTTAGTCATTGCTGAAAGGGGAAATAGAGGAAAGCCTTGTAGGATGAAAAGAACAAGAACTCTTCTAGCAAAAGCTAACACCTTAACTTCAAATGCAATGATATAGTTATACATGTGGATTTAGACAGAGTAATGCAATTAATTTTATCAAAAGTGATCAAGGATTCCCCTTATAATCACATATTGTTCAAGAAGGATGTTGTCACTAAACTTGGCAATGCATAAGAAACCTAAGAAAGATTAGAACTATCCAGCCTCTAGTATAGCTGGCTTTTTTATATACAGTATGAGAGTTCAAGCTTTGTGGTGATTTTGAAAATGTACACAGTGAAACAAAATGTATGTAGGAACTCAGAGTGACACACATGGAAACCATATGGTAAAGGCCAATTTTCTACATGATATTTAATTTATTTCAGTATAGTGAGAAAAAACTGTCTTATTTGTGTCACTTTTAGTCCAGTATTTTTCAGACCTGTGAGTAGTCCTATTAACTGGATTGTTAGATCTGGATATATTTAAGTTCTGAAGTTTTCAAAAACTTTATCACAACTACAGCAATTGTGTCATCAGCATATATCAGATGTTCTGTTTTCAAGAAATACTGAATAATTCTTTTCATTAATTCTAATCACCCAGTATTTATGTTGGGCAGTGAATCACAGCCTAATCTTCTGCAACAGGGCTTCATGCTCTGTTATAAAACTACTTCAGGTTAGAAGGTTAGAAGGGCTATGTTGTTACACAGTCAACTTAACTGAAAGAAGGCTACGGTCTGTAAGTCATGTCCTTCAAAACCTGGAAAAGGCAGGGTCTGCCCAATGTCTTGGAAAATCTCTTCAGGGCACCGATGCCACTTTTAACTGTAAACTCCATCTCCTGATTTTAGGGGCTGATTAAGGAGTGAAAAGCTAATCTCAGTTCTTGCACCAAGAATCAAGTTCAAGAACCAAGAATTAAGCTTTTTTTCAGGAAATGATGTAAGAAATATTATTCATATAGAAAGGACTATTATTTTGACACATTACATCTGCTATTACAAGACTTCTTTTTGATATATTGAGATGCAAGAAGGGCAGATGAAGAAAAAGATGAAGGACAGAAGGACAGCAGCTGCTTCTGTTGGGACAGGTTCTATGTGGAACAGTGAAGGAATGAAAATATAACTTGTATGATAATTATTTTTAAATTTCAAGTTGCTATGAAATTTATTTAAAGTGAATTCATGGGACTCTTCACAAGTATTTGCTTTCTTATTCACATGGCTTGCTTTTTGTACATCTTTATGCATCTTAGGGGCAAATACATCTCTATGTCAAAAATTCTTGATGAAGTTCAAACAAAAACAAGCTATGTTATTTTATATAGAAAAGTAGTAGAGAGAAAATGAACAATTAAGGGAGAATAATGCAGCTAAAGGATTGAAATCTCTGTTTTGCCACAGAAAGGAGGGACCTAATGTACTCTTGCTAGAGAAACATTATCACCTCTTAAATATTAACTAGTGTTCCAAGAAGAATGTTAATTTTCAGATTTCCTGCTCCTCTCTCTTAGTGAAGTCTTGCCTTGAGACTTAATAGGAATCACAGAACCATAGAATGGCTAGAATCATCTAGTTCCAACCTGCCTGCCATGGGCAGGGTTGCCAACCGTTACGTAATTCTAGAGCAAAAAGGCTGGTTTATTTATTTTGTATCTGTTTAAACTCCACAGAAACTGCTCGCTGGCTTCAATAGGATGTGAAGCTCATATCCCAAGGATCAACTTCTCATGTTTTGAAGATGACCACTTTATTACAAATAATAGAAGTACTGAAAGTCTTACCTATGAAGTCCTGGATGAGGGAATATTTCCATGGCTTACAATTAGGTGCTGCTTAGGAATTCTAGGGATAAGAAGTGAGAAATCTAAAAGCTATATTACATGCAAAACATGCTAACATGCATAGAGAAAAAACAATCTCAGTTTTTATGGCTTTTCCCAAAAACAGAGTTAGTGCTGAAGTTAAGTAGCTGTAGCGAATTGAATAAATATGATGTTCTGAAGCTCTAGGTATGTTTGTCAAAACATTTATTTGGAAGATGATAATTCAGCTTGCTAACAGAATTTTGAGACTTAAAAGTTGCAATATACGGAATTGTTACCAAAGCTACAAGTGAACACATCATTGTGCAGATACAGTTTAAATATTGCATTATGATACGACTGCTGGATTAAAATCTAAAAAGCTGTGATGTGGAATGAAAATCACTAATTATACAGAACATTTTAGACTTACAGGCAATACTTTCTGAGTATTTGCTAATAATGAAATACCAGCTGAATGGCACTTGATATGAAGGCAGCTTGTGGCTTTAGATAATGTCTCTGATGATTTTGGCACTGGATGATAAATGAAGTCACCAATTTAAGGCGTTGTGCATTGCTGCATCCTGCATCCTTTTTGTATGTGCCTTATAGGTGCAACTGTGATCAGTCCCATGAGTTTCTTTTTTAGCATTTTCATGAAAATTTCCCCAAATACCACAAAAGTTACCTCTACCATGCATCACCAGGATGAGTGATGGCTCTAGGTCCAAGCCAGGAATCTCAGAGTTGAAAATTTGGCAAGTCTGATAGTTGACACGTTGCTCTGGAAGCTACTCATTCCAGGGTAGGAGTATCCCATTCAGAAAGTCCTTAAAGTGTGATGTGTGAGGGACTTACAGGAAGTGGTTGGTGGACAGTTCCTTTCTGAAGTGGCATAGACGTACTGTTTTGTGTTCAGGTATCTTGCCTATTTACTTAAATTATAAAAATCTGCAACTGGCAGGGAGTCAGTTGCTGGAGTCCAAGATGGGTAAAAAGTGAGAGCTGAAGGTTTGCCCCAAAGTCACAATTTTATAGTGACTGATAGTAGATTGATGGTCACCCAGCTCTGCTGACTCAGTGGATGACGTGAAATTCAGAGTTAGTGAAGCATCAATTCTATGTGCTGCCTGTTTTTACTACAGTCAGCTCCTGCAGTTTTCCAGTCTTAGAAGGAAAGCCAATAAAACTTCAGCAGTATCAATACTACTTTCTCTGTCCACATGGAAAAAAAAAAAAAAAAAAAAAAAAAAAACCACAAATTTGGCTTCCATGTCAGAATTGTTATTTCTTTCAGTATTGGAAGTAGAACAACATTGTCAGACTGTCTTACCTTTTTAGAGGTACCTGGAAGGTTGCAGAGGATATGAAATCTCAGCTGTTAAAAACTGTTTTTTTTGCAGACAGGTTTTCAGTTATGTGTGAGCACCGGATTCTGACATATGAACCACACAATCCTTTTATCTTCATTGGAGTTGTATGATGTGTACATCAATGCAGAATTTACATTGATAATTTTAAACTTACCATCCATTTGAGTTCTGAAATTGAGTGTTCTTTCGTAGTACAGGCTCATCTCATCTCAGAAGACAGTACCTGGCCACACATTAATGTGTTATTAACTCCGACTCTTACTTTACAAGACTCAGACAGTTAAAATATTTCATAGTCACAAGCAGTCTACACTTTCAGAAACGTCATATTTATGAAAACATCTGGTCTGTTATTTCTCCTACTTTAAAATTCTGATCATATACTTTTTTATTTTAAAAATCTGAAGGCATTTTTTCTGTCCTGCTTTGTACACTCACTCACATATATGCAAAGATCCCATCAGTTTAAAACCATGCCATACAGGTTGGAAAAAATAAGTGATGGGAGGCTAGTTTTTCTTTTGAGAAAAAAACATAGTATCTTGCAGCAATACTGGCAGAATCTCACTTGGTCTTTGTCTCTCCATGTAGGCAGTGATCTATGTACATGTAAACATCTATAAAATTCAACCGGATGCCTCACTGTTGGGTGTGTTAATGCTTTCCACTACTAAAATACTTTCCTTCCAACAAATACGTATCAATACAGCTATTTTTACAATATTATAAAGCAGAATAACTGTTCAGGCTCTGTGAGATACACTGCGTGTGTGTTGTTCTACTGAAGGTCAGAAGACTCTTAATCAAACTTTATTGTGCCAAGGTTTATGTTTAGATAATATGTTGTGCAAGAAATAAAATATTTGTAGAGAGATCATGAGAGCACTCTGATGTTTATAAAGTCAGATTTAACTCCCATGTTATAGGAACTATTCTATTTTCACAGTAGAATCTCTTTTTTCCCTACTAATCTTTGCCATCCAGATTAGGTTAATTAGGTCTGTGCAGGCTATAAGGATAGTTCATAAGTCATATTTGTAATACTGTATTTTTGAGTGATTACCTATTCTTGGAGAGAAGTTTTCAAAAAGAATTCAGATTTTACTTGGCATTACTAGGTGCACTAACTATTTCATATTCACTGCAGGTTTTTTTTATTTTTTGTGGCTACTCAAAGCTGCTTAGAGCAAGCCAAAAAGATGGAGGCTGTTGTTTACAGAGTGAGGTAGGGCTTCTCCGTGTGAGGGATGAGTGAAGCCTGAGGAGGGCCTTTCAGAAGAGTTAACTATAAGCAGAGCCACAGCCACAGAGGGGACTCTGACACAGGGTCAGATGAGTTAGTGCTGTTGGCATTTTTTATCACTTCAAAATATTTTCAGTTACACAAGGAATGTCTGACGGATAGTAAAGAAGTTTGACGCAGAAGATGGGAGTGAAAGATGTAATGGGTAGAGAGGAATGTTCTAGAACAGGAAACACATGATTACTAGTGTACAAACAAGCAAAATATACTGGCTGATAGCTGCCAAAGGCAGATGGTTATTGAGTAATGAGTGACTGGGTTCATCTGCTTCCTACACTGCACTATCCCCATAGCATTCAGTGGGGACTGGAGAAGTGAAGGTTGCAGGAATAAGCATTGTTCTAGCAGCAAGCCAGGAGAGAGAACCACCAGGCAGTTCTGGGTGTACTCCACAGTCTATTGCTATTCCTTTTCTATCACTGCTGAACTTTTGCTCTGGAAACAAATAGCAAAAAAAAAAAAAAAAAAAAAAAAAAAAAACAAACAACAACAACAACAAAAAAAAACCAAACCAACCCAATAACAGGATTAAGAACAATGAGAGACAAGTCACATGCCAGTGGTTTGCAGCCTGTGACATTTTTTTTCCACTGTTAGGTTTCATTTTGGCAGTGGTTTTGTGCTTTTTATGTATAATACTTCAAAATTAAGCACATGACATAAGTAAAAAGGGGATGCTTCCCAATTGCTCCCAAGGATGTAAACTAGCAGGGTCCACTTTGTTACCATTTGTTTGTTGCTTTTGATTTAGTTCTCCTGCCTGAATCTGTGTAATTTAGAGAGAGGCCCCTTTTCTTCTCAGGAACAAGAATTAAAGCCTCAGTTGCCAAACCATGCTTCATGCTTTCTGGATATACAAACCCATAGAGAGCAGCTAGTAATAAGTGAGCAAACAATAGTAATGAGCTGAGCTCTTTTATGAACTGTAATTCTGGGTGAGATAGTACGCAAAGACTGCATTGCAATAGACATTTGGGACTAACCTGCAAATGGCTGACAATCCTGTAATCCTGAGGCTGCTGTAGCACCGTAGGAAGGCAGCAGCCTCCAAAGTTAGCTACTTAAATTGTGCAAGAGGACTCTCATATGTTTTCAGAAATCACATTCAATTTCCTGTTTTTATATTTTCACTTGTTCCCCGAATCACTGGAGCATCTTGACAGTATTACATAAAGACAGCCGGGGAGTTGATTTATAGTTACTTCTGTAGTTCCTTACTGTGATTATCTAAGTCAGCAGACATTTAATTTCTTTGCCACTGAAGTCATTTTGCATACACTGATAATAATGTTTACTTACTGATCTAAAATGTCCAGCTTTGATTTCACATATTTTAGGCTTATTTTAATCTACATCAACTCGTGACATTAGCAATTAGACACCTTGGTAATGTGATTAAAAAAGATGCTTGCCACATACAAAGTACTTGTATTTATCAGATGCTTATGTGCAAAATTCAGTCTCATTTGCACATGCAAAAAATATTAAAGGCCTCCAAAATATAGTGCTGCCAGTTGTCCTTCAGAACCTGTTACCCATTATGTCCACATCTCACATGTGGGTCACCTCATCAAGGGGAGACTTTCTGCCTCTGATGGACTGCCACAGGAGTCTTCTACAAGTCAGCTCTGCCCTTTGCACAAAAAAATGTGGAGTTAATCGCCCCCATTTATAGAATGACTAGACTGATCCCTTGTGCTATCAGATACAATCCCCCTGCAGTTATTATGTCCAGATGTGGGGAGAAAGACAAGGAGAAGTGCCTGAATCCATAAGCCTTGTTTTAACTACAATAGATCTGACTTGGAAAGTCAAGGCCTGGCCTACAGCAGGGTGGGCACTTAGAGCTGTACTTGAAGGTAATAGTGAAAGCAGTCTGGCTGTGATGCTACTCAGCACGAATTACTGCAGAATCCTGTCTGTCTTAGATTAGATACCCCCAAACTATAGATCCTTTGACTTTTAACTGTTTCTGCTTCATTCTTTTTTCTGAATGTAATAATATTTTCTCATCTGAAAGGATTGCAACATCCTGCAGGGAATTTGCTCTAGCAGAGGGTTGGACTCGATGATCCCCAGAGGTCCCTTCCAACCCGTACAATTCTGTGATTCTGTAATTGTGTGAATGTTGTGAAAATGGACTAATAATAACTTTGAAGATATAGATAGAATCAAAGTACGTGCCAAAGCAATGAATAATTCTGTTCTCAGACAGAATTTGACAAGTGGTGAGTCAATAATACAGTAGGCCACACACACAGAAATAATAATAGTAAAGAAAAAGGAAAATTGAATACTGATTAAGATAGCAATCAAATGGAAAATACATTGTAGTTGTATAATTAGACATCAAGTCATAGCAGATGGGCACATGCAGACTGATTTATGGCTGCACAATAAATCTTAAATCTGTCATTTTTTGAAGTGCCTAATTTAAGCTGTGATTTAATGCTGTGTTTTGACCGTTTACTGTACCATAGCTCTAAAGCTACAACTGTTTTCTTTCAGCGGGATACATAATTAGCTGTGAGGATGTGAGATGTGTAAACAGACATCTGGAAAGTAATTCAGATAGTAATGTAATGTTATCTGAAATGAAATTAGCTGTAGTTCCCATCTATCCCTTCTCCATGAGAATTATGAGTCATCTGCTGTGGTATACTGAAAACTCTAGACAGTTCCATCTGTAGACTGAATCCACAGGGTATGCTCTGTGCATTGTTACTGCTTCCTGTTCTTTAGCTGGGATGACATCAGGAATGGTAGGTGGGAGCTGGTAGAATCTACCAGCTAGAATCTATTTTAAGTAGAATCTACTTAAAATTATTCTCCCAACCTCTGATTATTTTAGTACCATTACTTATGACTTTTCACGTGTTCAGAGTAAAGTTAATCCTTGCACTTAAATCCCTCAGCAGGTATTAAGAGTTAGATATCAATGAATGAACATGTCTTTTTTTTTTTCTTTTTCTTACACTCTACACACAGAAGCAAGTGATAAAATTTCACATTACTTATAAAGAAAATCTCAGTTTCTTACTTAGTCAAGGCTGCAAAATTCAGACATGACTTAAATCTATTCTTCATGTTGAAATAAAACAGAAATAAGATAGAGCAGCAATATCTTCCACATACTGTTCAGATGCCCTATACTTTGGCTGTTAACCCTCTTCCCCAGCAGAATAAAAGAAAAACACTTTAGGTAGAGTCAAAGGACCCTATAAAGCATACTTTGAACCTGTTCCCTTAGCTGAAATCTATGGACGAGCAACTAGATTTTGGTGAGTTTTCAAAAAATATTCACCTTATCTGAGACTCAGTTTGACTGAGGGAACTCTCACGGACTTTTAAGTTAGTCCTGACTAACAGCCCTCCATTAAATCATGTCCCTGAGCCTTTCTGTGTACAAACTGGAAGAAAATACAAAGCTATTTGTATGACATGCACCAAGATAAAACTGTGACTGTTGTTATTACCATTCAGGTGATAAAAATGGAGCTTCACTGTTTCAGTCAAAAATCCCCAAAAGCTGGATTTCAGATAAGCAATCCCAACCAAGCAAATTCTTTGTTAATAAGTACATCACTGTCCATATCTTGCATCCCTCTTTCCTTACATCCCAGATTTTGTCTTTTTCTTAAATTTATAATTTGTTGACAGTTTGTTGTTGTTTTTGGTCACAGGAGATACAAAGTTTTTCCTGTCCTACTCTAATTGTTTCTATTGCACTGATAATTGGACATGCTTGGAAACACTGATTATCTCCCAAAGCATCTTTGGTGATTGTAAGAAGTCTATTTATTTTTTTACTTTTAAGTCAAATCTGAAAAGATAAGGTGTTTGAAATTCATTCATTAGTAAGTTTCTTAAAAATTAGAGTTCAAAGCATAGATTCTCTTTTGGCTTACATAGGTTACTCATAGCAAGTTACTCATAAAACAGACTGTAAGTACTGGAAAATCCCTAACTCCAACTCATTAGTCAGTAAGATGCTGCAGTAGTTCAGGACTTAATCAAAGGTTAATTAAAGTCAGTGGGAGACTGTTTATGTATTTGGATCAAATGGTCAGAAGTTTACTACTTGTTTTTATATTGCAGTCTCTCCAAGGAGCACGCAAAAGAACCACAACCAACCAACTAAAAAAACCCAAAACAAAACAGAACAAAAAAACCCCACCAAGTTCCTTCCTGCCTTCTTGTAGCTTTTTGGATTGCCTTGATGTTTTTTTGGATTACATGCAATGGAGCCAAAATAGCTGACTGGTAATACAAAATTTCCACACTAACTGAAATAAAAGCTCTCATAATACTTCCTTTGGCTGGTAATGGTGGCTTTTCCTACACCAGTTACTCCCAGATAGAAATTTTCAAGTTCTTCAAAAAAAAAAGAAAGACTTGTGTTACATAATATTAGCTCAGGCAAATGTCCCAAATGTCTATGAAATGTGTAGATTTATGCTTCTAGTTATCTCTATGAAAAATGTTGGTATTTATGTTTTAGGGCAATTCAATACAGAAAAACAGTGAACAGAAGCACAGGTGTTGTGATTAGGTACAACAACTTAAGCAATAGCTGTTTATGGATTACATAAAATAAGGAGACCATAAAGGAGGTGAACATTATGTCTATTCTTAGTTTGTAATTAGGTTTCACTATGAAGTGTAGGGAATTGATCTCATTTCTTAACGTCTGCAATTTATTAATGAATATTTAATGGTACAAACACATTGCAAAAGGTCTATCAGGAGAGAGCATTATCCTAGTAGAAAAGGATACACAGGTTTCTACACTGTGAGTCCCAAAGCAGATTAACAGAGCCTGAAAAGTGAGAGGCAGTGGTGAGGAGTGCTAACAGATGCCCTGATTCGTGACAACTCACTTGTGCATTCCAACTGAACATCTTTTTTAAGATTCCCTGCTGATATTTAAAATCAGCTATTTGACAAACCCTGTGTTCCTCAAATCTCTTTGGTGAGAAGATATTAAATGAACTTACCCTTTAAAGTAGTAACGCACCATATCTTTTAAAATATGGTGACCAATTGTAATTATCTCACATACAAGCAGTTAACACAGATCTGCCCTTGCCCACAGAAAGGGCAAATTCAACAATTACCATAATAGCTGATTAACATCTTTAATAAATTGGTATGTATTCCAATATGAACAAGCCAGTGATAGCACAGCACACTCTGTTCTTCCTAGAATGAATGCTTTCCTGACAATGAACTATGCTCTGGGGCAATTAAGTTAAGTTGTTGTCCCTTTGTTAAATGGCAATAAGCCATATCTATGTTTTCATATGAAGAATTCAGTATATACTTTTTACACTTAAGAAGTCTGGATAACAGTTAATATGCTACGAGATTACAGCCAGCTTTGCCTCTAGCTGTTTTCTACACCTAATTTTGAACAGCATACATATGCAAATGAAATTGTTTAAATAGCATAATGCTGCCCATCTGTTTCAGCCAATAATGTCCTTAATTCTTGCTACAACAGAATTTTTCCCAAAGGCTTACATGTGGTTTATTCTGATTATAATTATGCCTTGTTTGAGAGGGGAAGAAAAATCTCTCAAAGATGTTAATCTGCAGGGAGCAATAGAGAAAACCTAGCAATTTACTTAGTGCTGTATGGTCTAATAGCTGAAGCAGACATCTTAAAATTGTACAAATACCACCAACATCCAAACAGCTCTGCAAGAATGGTAATGAGTGCTTCTTTGACCTCTGTTTGAACAACCAAGGAAAATGAGTTTTGCTCAAAAGCTATTCAAGTTTTAATCAGTGAAATCAGACGAAACCAGCAGCTTTTTTCACCAATACCTGTGGCCATTGGCAAGTTTAACTTCTAGGCGCAGCCAAAGTAAACAATAGCATGTGACCTTGATACCTGTTTTGCAAGATCAAGAGAAGCTGAATTAGCTGGAGGTGAAACAGTTGCAGAGCGTGAAGAGTTGGGCTATTGTGCAGGAACTGGCAACAAGATGGCTATTCAGTTCCAGCTGATCCTTACCACTCAGTCTGCGCAGTGCCTGCCTGGTCAACGCCTCTCTGGAGAGTGAAAATGGGCAAGCATCCAGTCAAAGGAAGATAGTTGCAAGGAAGAAGCATCTCGGTCTTTGACAGGAGAGGATTGTGTAGGGAGAAGAGGCCAATGGGAAGCGGGAAAGGCAGCTGGAATTGTCCTGTGTCCTGTTAACTGAAGGCGTGATGTTGAGTGGGTAGAGAAATTACATGACGCCTCAGAACTAATCTGGCCTTTCTCTTTCTTCTCTCTACAGTCCCACTCCTTTCCACAGACTGATCTGATTTTTCCAGTCATCCTTCCTATTTAGTGCCCTGCAGACTCATTTCCAGTTCCTCTTTTCCTGCTTTCAATCACTTCTAAACAAAATCCTGAAATATTCTTCCCAAGCCCTGCCACTTTCCTCCACCACCTCAGAACCTGAGATTGATTTTTCTATTTGTTCCTGAACAGTCGTGAGCTTCTGAGACTCCAGAAAATCTTTTTCATGACTCCCCACTGTGACTATTTTGGCCTGAAAACTAACATGTTGATTGTATTCCTCCTCTGTAATTCTGTAAGTCAGGGCATTTAAACAGACAGAACCCCAGTCCTTACTATCACATTTTACATCAATGTGTTGCCATATACCTATGCATAAAATATATCAAGGCCTCAGTGTGTGCTTTTAAAATCCACTCTCACTCTTGGACTGTGGCTTCCAGTTATTCTGAAACAATATTATTGGAAGGATATTCTGGGCAAAGAACAAGACACGGTACAGCGAGCAGTCAGAGTGACAGTACTTCAGGGTCAGCTGGCTGTCTCCCAACTGATGGTGTTTTGTTTTCTCTCACTGGAAACTTCCCCATGCAGAGTGACAGTGTCTTACTGTTAATTTAGTAAAGTAAAACACACATTCCAAAAATACACAGGCTACACAGTTAGTTGCAAAGTGTGACACACATTTTCTGATTAGCTATGTGATGTGTAAATAATTGCCTCACGTCACTTTGGTTGTTTAGTTTTGACTAGACAAATGTATCAAAGCTACTTCACTTGTTTGCTTTGTATTTCTCTCTTGGCCATGGATGAGGTATGCAACTATTAAAGGGTAATACAGCATGGGTCAGAGTACTCGAGAATATACAAATTTTGGACAGCCGGGGATTCAACACCTGTATTTCATTTTCAGAGTGACAGCCCATCTATTGTAGAGGTGAGTGAATTCAGATCAATTACTGTGAAGATCTCTGAAGTAAATGCAAAGGTCAAGTAATCAATATCTTGCTCCTGTTGAAAGTAGAAGGGATAAAGCTATTATTTTTGTTAGGGAAATTGTTTGGGTCCTCAAGTCAAGTGCTTGGATCTTTGCAAATGGAGACTGACTGCTTTTCCTGAGGCAGTCCAGTCATGCAGTGGAATACATGTTCTTATTATCGCTATAATATACACTGACTATTCTGAGGATACCAATATTGTTTTCTGCACAAAATTTCAGAATGAGCACCAATTCATACTTACAGTGACCATCCATGGGGGTCCCTTTTCATTTACACTCACGTTATCAGTATAATTTCTTAAAAATCCATGATCCAAAACATATGGTGGGAATTTGACCCATGGATTTCCAAAAGGAAGAACAAATGAAAAACCTACTCAACACTCTGTTTCTATAAACACTTGAACTAAGGTCTGTTTGTAACTGAACTACAAACTTAAGCATCTGTTGAATCAGCTTTTGTAAGGCAGTATATTTAACAGTCTGCTGCATTCAGCCTTCATTACACATTATAACCTTAGAAAAGACAGCAAGTACGCTTGTTTCAACATAAACCACCCTAACTTTCTCACATAAGTGGGCCCAGTTCTGAAACCACTTTATATGAAATATAGCATCTGTAGAGTAGACATCAGTCAATCAATCTGCTTTATGGGGAAAACAGTATAACTGGTACTGAATACCTCCAGTTCTATCACAAAGGCATTAACTGTGCATGAGCAGTTTGTGTGAAGGTAGAGGTAGTTACAAAAGCACATAAGCAGAAGTTATGTCTAGAACGTAGAAGAATTTACAGTACATTTTTATTACCTCCAATTCATGTTATTTCTCTAATATAGATGCCATCTGTATTTGTATATATGAGCTGGAAGCAAAGAAGTCAGATAAATAATTTTAAAAAGTAAACTATATACATAAAAGTCCCAATATAGAAATACATGTAAAGCTGAAAGTAAATGCCCTCTTTTACACAAATTTGGTTTCCTGTTAAGTGACATATTTTCTAGTATAGAGCTACGTTCTTAATCATAGTATCATAGTATCGTGCGAGTTGGAAGGGACCTTAGAGATCATCGAGTCCAACTCCCGGGATTCTTTCAAAAGTTACACAGTTGTATAACGTCTTCCGCTTTCCTTGTCTGCTAAAAGTAGTTGAGTTACAATCCTTTTTGTAAATAAATCTGATCAGTGCAGGATTCTCCTGGACTGATATCATTCAAGGCTTGTTATTTCTTGTGGGCCTCAAATCTACAGCTAAGATTTGTTTCCAGATTCTTACACTCTGATATTGCTTTATAATCCTGCTTCAATTGTATGTTGATAAGCATGCTTAGGCATCAGTTGCATACTTTAATTAATTGTAGAAATGCTACAGAGCACTTAAACAGTTTAATCACTAGGACTTCAGGATATGCTTTAAAGAAACAAGAGAGCTCCTAAGGATACATTACATGGCAAAGTGTAGGTTTAATTATGACTCATTTTCACATGTCTGCAAAGCTCAAATTAGTTAGTTTGAATTACAAAATAAAAGCAATATTAATGCATGAAGTAGTAACTGGAATTCAAACTCTAACATATGTATTATTATGTCATAATTTATCTTCTAAACTATCTTGTGTAGATTAGGCAACATATTTTGTAAACACTGCTCTGACTTCACTTCTTCCATAAAGATACATGGGTATCAAGTTACCTCTATTACTTACATTTAAGATTAAAAACTTTGGGGGATCTTTAACTTCAACACTTCATGTTTCCTTTCACCAATTCATACATGCCATTAATCTTGCTCTTTTACAGTCAAGAGGACTGATACTAGCAACAGTCAGATCCATGTTCCGAGTCCTTGCACAGACTGAGCTAAAGAACTGCACTCCTTCAGGCAGGCAGACCTGCAGGATGGTCAGTGCCAACTTCCAGACACAACAAAAGTGTTGTGCAGATCAAGATGCATTGTCTTTTATACCTTCACAAGACTAGGGTTGGAGGAGGCCTGGGAAACATGAATTTGCTAAGATGAAATGGGAAGATAGAAGGCCTTAAGGACTAGATTCCAAACCAGTCCACACGCTAGTCTGAGACTCACAATACTTTACTCAAGTGATGCTAGGGATAATCTGGAACACAGTGTAGTTCTGGCCTTGAAGATAACTAAGAGTTCTCTTTATGTTGTCAAAATCAAATGAAAAGGCCACAGGTGAAAACATCTGCATGTTCATACCTGAGCAAAGATCATGGTGTGACTGCATTATTTCAGTTTATTTATCCAGTAAAACAGCAAAACAGTTCCAACATGAGATAAAAATGTTTGTATGCTCTGTAAATGATATTTGTACTAGAAAAATATATTGCAAACCTTAATCAGAACTGTAATCCTCATAAAATGTACCGTACTGATGTTGCAAAAAATACAAATGCTGAGTTCATCTCAGAAAGCCAGGCATTATTTAGTTGCTGTTGTCACTGTTGAAACACACTGCCCACTGCCATACTGTGCTTGCATCCACTCTGCTTTCCACAAATGTTCAGCAAGTGTTGATGAATGCCAGTGGACATCATTTTCTTTCCAGCATGCAGGAATTCAGTGAAGTACCTTTGCTTCATGTGCACTCCCATGTCAGACTGCCCCTCTGCTGCCATCTGTCTTACAGCAACAACATGTACTGGGATACTGGTGGGAAGGCTCAGCCCTTGCTGTCTACCACCAACATCTGCCTCTGGCCAACATCATAAAACAGGAGGCGTTACTTTCAGAGCAGCCCTCGTGGTAATGATCAAATCACTTTTATGGCATTCCTGTGTTCAGAGTTTACCAATTGCTAGTGCTGTAACTCCTTGATTTTGGCACGAATCAATTGTAGATTAAAAAGTTCAAACACACTCAATTGCACTGACATAAATAATAGGTGAAATGCTGTGCTCAGCACTTCTCAGGGACAAACCTTAATTGCAGTCCTTGACTTCTTTTTTCTTTTGTGCAGCCTCTCTGGAAATACATTTTGCAACAGGATTCAACTAAATACACTTGCACTCCTATGAAGGTCACCTTTTTTCTCTTTTTGGAACCAGCTCCTACTTACTATCTGCCACATGATCTTTTGCCCCACGAAAACACAACAAAACAACATCAAAAACCCAAAACAACAACAACAAACATAAACTGTGTAACTTCTGCCTTGCCGTGTTATTTCTTCCTGATAAGCTCCACTATGAAAACAGCTAACACTGTGTTTGTTATATAACACCCCCTCCCTGGAGACATTCAAGGCCAGGCTGGACGGAGCTTTGAGCAACCTGGTCTAGTGGGAGGCATCCCTTCCTACAGCAGGGGGTCAGAACGAGGTGATCTTAAAGGTTCTTTCCAACCCACCATTCTGTGATTCTGTGATTCTATTACAAAACTCAGCTTCTCCCTAGATGAAAGATGTCCTATGGGACTCGCTAGAAATACCTCAGCAACAATGATTTCTGCATAGCCTAAAAAAACGCTACAATTGCACTTACATTCCATTGTTTAATGTTATTCTTCTCTTTAAGCCATAAAACGAACGTGCTGTAAACCTGCACAATGGCCAGAGCACTTGTTTGTTTATACTAAAGAGAATGACTAACGTAAGAGCTCAGGCTCAGCTTCTCTTGATCAGATCTCCAGGATTTGCAATGTATACATGATAATGCTCCTGATTTTATAAGCTGACGTTCTGTTCAGCTCATGTACAGTTGCTTGTAAGCTAGAAGGAAAACTGCACATATATAGGAAATAAGTATGTTTCATTGTAAGTGTAAATGCATTGCACCATCGAATCTGAGATATGAGAATTGTAGAAGACAAAAAGGTCTTATAAGTTCACTCTCACCAGATCAAAATCAGTGCTTACTAAAAGACTCAAATATTTATGTAAGCCTCACTCACTCACAAGAATTCTACAGTTTCTAGTAGACAGGTCTCTCAGTGCCCAAACATCCCTACTCTTGAAGTGTTTTCCAGTGTCTGACCTAAATTTCACATGTTGCAACATAAGCCGATCACTTTCTTTACCCACCACCACATTCTTAATATAGGTTCCACTTTCCTCTCAAACAGCTCTAGAAGAAAGAACATTGCACATTCCTCTACTGTCATAAGAAGCACTTCAGAAAGACTACTTGTTCCTAGTGTTCTCCTTTAGATTCTCTTCTAGTCACCCTCTGTATAGAAGTTGTGTCCAAAAGTGACTGTTCTCAGAAGTGACATTACTAAGGAAGAAAGGGTTTTTACATGTTAAAGGGAAGACATAGCAAAAAATTATTTGATACAAAACAAAATCAAAACAAGCAAACAAAACAAACAAAAAAACCCCCATGCAATGACAGAAGATAGATAGATTTTGTAATGCTATTCAGAGACATCTTTTAGCTACCCCTGTAGCTAAAGGGCATCTCGTGATCAGCAGAAAGTTGCCAGCAATGGCCATAACTATAAGGGAAACAGTCAGAGCACTGAACAGCAGGAAGGGCCAGACCAGTATCCCTTCTTCCACTTTCCAGCAATTAAAATGGTAAAATTAGCATATGGCTTAATGAAATGTAAACAATTTTATTTGCACTTGTCTACATTTAGTTTAGGCTGCAATGCCTATCTGACATCAATTTCCAAAGTAAACTGATGAGAGTCAAAGAAAGCGATTTATTTATTTATTATCATTTATTTATTTTCAGATCAAACATGATTAGAAAGTGAATTATCTATTAACAAGGCCTCCCTGCCTTTTGGGCAGGGCAGGGTGAAAACACCTTATCAACACACTGACACCAGCTGGACGTTGTGACCAACCTTTCTCGTGATGTTGCAACGTCACAAAAAATCAGAGCAGAAATCACTGCCCTCCTCCGCTGCTCTTTACCACATCTAGGCCATCTACTCACTGATATCCTTATAAACATTCATTCCTGATTGCTCTTGAATCCTCATTTACCCATACACTCCCCTTTCCTTCCTATCTGCTTCTGCAGTGCATTTTATTACACTTTTATTTTCTGAGTCATTTCATCTGATAGCCTTTCAGTTTCACATCCCACAGTTGTATTAAGAAGTCACTTTGTGTTTCTCTGGGGAAGCAGATGTTACTGCTGGTGCTAAAGAGCTGTGGAAAAGCCTATGGGTCAGATGTTTACTCGCAGATTCTGTTGAATGCAGTTGAGCTGTTTTCACCCTCTAAGAAAGATTGTTTCTAGAAGTTAATACCAAAACTCCTATTTGTTCTCATTGGGAATAAGTAATTATTTGCAAACTTGATTACTCTTTACACAGTACCACATTAGCTTAGAGAGGGTGAAAGGTCCTTCATGCTGCACCACCCCCTTCCCACTGGGAGCAGACTTCAGCATCAGAAGTGGCAGTGCCAAAGAAAGACACCTGATTCCCAGTGCACCTGCTCCACTGCTGCCTAACACCAGAAGCACAAGGAAAACGAAGGCACAAGTCTGCAATGCTAAGGTTTGCAGGTGCCCGCACTCCTGTTCCCAGGCGTCCCTAAGATGAGGTATCTTGCTTTTGCCCATCTCCAAGCACCAGCCAAAGGCTGAGAATACAGATGCCGCTCCTTCCCCACGTGGCCTTGTGTTCTCTGGACTGTTCGACATTTGGGACTGGGTTTTTTTTACCTACAAGACGTACAGTCCTTTGGGATTTCCATTTCGAAGCATCTAAACGGCTCCTGCGCTGAGCAGAGGAATGGGGCTGTCGCATCGTGCCGAACCGCAGGGCGCTGCCTTCCCTGCCACTTCTCTGTTGCGTTTGACCCCAGCGGCTCTGAACACAGAAAGTCAAGTCAGAGCAGCACGAGGTGTTCGGGCCCGCACGCCTCCCCGCGCCGCAGGAGTTTCGAGCAGAAAAAACACTCGGCAGGGAGGAGAGAAGCCAGAGAACGCTACGAGGTGCCAGCTGCAGCGGGGCAAGCGGGCCGCCCCTCAACAGCCTCCCTCACCCCTACCGGCTCGGCTCGGCTCGGCACACATCCCTCCGCCCTCCCGGCAGCGCCCAGCCTCCCCGCGCGCCTAGGCCTTTAAGAGCTCCCTGCGGCGCCCCCACGTGTGCCATCAGCTGATCGCGACGTCGCGCGGGGCGGGGCGGGGGCTCCGGCCGCTGCTGCCGAGCGGCGGGGCGCTGCGGGCGCGGGGCGGGGGTTGGCTGCGCTGCCGCCGTGCGCCCTCCCTCCCTCCCGTCTCCTTCCCTCCCACCGAGCCCTCCGCGCGCGCAGGAGCAGCGGCAGTGACAGCGCCGCCGTGCAGCGCCGGCGCCCCCGCAGCCTTCCCCCATCCCCGCTTTCGGGGCGCCGGCGGCCGAGTCCCCCTCGACTCCGTACCTGGCGGCTCCGGCCGAGCCCCCCACCTTCCTCCCCCGCGCCCGTTCCCTCCGTGCCGGCGGGCAGGAAGCGTCGTTCCCCGGCGGCGGGGCGCGCTGTCAGCGGGCGGGCGGCCCCGCGGAGCTCCTCGGCGGTACATGGATTACCTGGTAGGTTCCCCCCCCGCCCGCGGAGCGCGGCCTGCCCGCGGGGTGGGCGCGTCCGCCGGGGCGTGCGGCCGCCCGCTCATTTGGCCGCTATTAGATCGCTAACGCCGTGACCCGGGCCGCGGCCGCGCTCCTAAATGCACGGGCGCGAGATACGCTTGAATGAGCTAAATTGTCACCGCGGGCACGGCGGCGTTTATGGCTCCTTAATGAAGATTGGCCTTACCGGCCGCCGAGATCCTATCAGGCGCGCCGCCGGCGGGGTCGCGGCGAGGGGCGGCGGCCTCCAGGCAGCGCTGCACCTGCGGGGGAGCGGGACGGACCCGCGGCGGACGCGGGCAGCGGTGGGCGGGGTGCGAGCCGCGGGCTGCCCCGCGCCGGCGGGGCCGGGTGCTTTCCCTTCCCTGGTGATGAGGAGGAGAAATAACACGAAATGTCCGTTTGTCCCCGCGCCCGTCTGACTTGGAGTTGCTCAGGGATATTCCGCTTGCACCGACAGCTCCTCTGCGCTTTCCTTTCTGAGCGTGTACGGCAGAACCGAAGGTGAGCCCTACCTGGCGGGCAGGCTGCTCTTTAAGAACCTGGTTAATGAAACACTGATAATAAACTGCTGTGCACCAGGTGCAGCCTTGCAGCTCCTTAAGGGCCTGTTCCTGTTCCTTGGATTTTTCCTTTATAACTTATGTCCAGGTGGAACTGGCCGCAGTGTACTGTTTGCAGTCAACGTGTTAATCTTCGTGGCTGCCACCTGCTGCGTGGATGCCCAGTCACCTGAGAACCGTACATTTAATAAGACTTGGTCATGGGGAGCGCATTCCTCTGTTCACTGGAGGGAGGCAAGGGTTGAGTATCTCTACACTGCTTTTTCCCCTTGCTCTTTCTACCCTTTTAGTCCTCTTCTTTTTTTTTCCTTGCTGTTTTGTGGGTCTCTTTAGTGCCATCTCTTAGTTAAAATAAATAAATAAAAAGCAAAGCTGTGGCCTCAGCCTTCACGTAGTCCTTGCTTCACGTTTCTGTTGTATCAGGGAACATCTTTGGTGTCAGACTTATCCCAGGCCTGACATATCTCGTAGTGCCACGTGAGATGTAGGGGCTTTGTTTGCTGCAGGAGTTGCTACAAATCAGCTGTTTTTATAACAGGAAGTAAGGCATTGGGAATGACAGCTTGAGCAGGCTGCTGGTACATCGCAGTTCAGGTGCCTCTGTCCATCTCTGGCCACCAACTGTGGCAAGGGTTAACATCACTTCTGATAGTGCAGGAGGACTCCCTTGGAGCTTTGGGATGCTCGCTGCAGCTGCCATCCACACAGTTGTAGACCAAAACAGAAAAGAAATCTGGGAGAGTTTCATTCTTATGACAGTGTACTACTTGGAATGAAAACAAACTCTGTTGAACAGTATTTTCTCATAGTTGTACAGTATGTACAACTTTTAGTACTTGTTTTCACCATCTGCAGGAGACTGGTCCTCCTTCCTTTCTCTGTTAATGGCAGCAAATGGAAAGGCTTTGTGCTGTGCAGAGTGTGGGGGCACCTAGTAGAGTCTGCTCTGGCAGAAGGAGTTGGTGGGGTGAGTGAGGAACACGGATCTTTACAGCCCTGGAGGACCACAGGGCTCCCACAGAACACCCGTTGCTCTGATGGGCCCACTTTTCATGCAGGACCTGCAGGAGCAGCAAGGACATAAACTGTTAGGTGTAGAATCTACGTGTCCTGGTTATTTTCATGAAAATAACAGTGGTGTATGTTAAGAAAGCTTTGAGTTATTGAGTTTTATGCATTTATGTTGGTGTCTTTCACCTGTGTAGGCTTCAGCTGCTGTACAGAATCTTGCTTGCTGATTCTTCCCATTGGATGCACATGTTGGAGCCTTAGGGGATCTTCCTGCCTGTGCAGTGCTGCTCTTCCTGGCTTCAGGAAGGCAGTTTTGGTTGGCGAGACAGGGAGTTCAGCAGAAGAAGGCTGGGACATCTGAGGTCAGAGTGGCTGGAGCATGGGCTTTGGGGAGCCCTTAGCATGGAGTCTGCCCGCACCTGTCACTTTCCATACTGATATGGGATGCTCATTTTCCTGGTATCTCAGGATAAGGCCTGCTCTGGTGGAGGATTTGTTCTTTAAGGAGCTGGTGCTGAGAAACACTGAATGGATAAGTACTGTTATTATGTGAGCATCTTCTTCTGTGCCTGGTTTGGCTTTGCATTGTAACAGAGCAGTCTAAAGTAGCTGGTAGAGGTGCTTGAGCCATTGCTTGTTTTAATTTTGTGCTGGTGCAATTACAGTTCTAGGAGTAGTGTTGTTTCTGTGTTCTTATTTTAATAGGCGTAGATGAGCCAAGTTCAACCTTCAGAAGAAAAAAACATCTTCACTCGCTTAAAGGTGGACTCCTTTAAAACATCCTGTGTGAATGCAGCTGCGTGAGCATACAGCAGCAAGAGTTCTGTGACTACCTAATCCTGCAGTGTGTCTGCAACCATCTTCTACTTCATTCTTGCTGCTCTGTGTCCGGAAGAATTACAGTGCATACACAGACTTGTGTTGGCTGGCCTATGTTCTGTAGACTATGCTTAATTCATGACATTATGTCATGGTGCATCTTGTGAAAAGTATGGCTTGTAGCCAGTCTGACCGTATTTGCTTAGAGAACCTGTAGGGAAACAGTGGCAGTGCTTCAGTTTTCATGTGTAGTACTTGCAGTACAGATCTGAAGCTGATGAGCAGACTTTCACAATACATTTCTTTAGTGGCATCCTCTGCATTAGATAATGATCTTACATTAAACAGTTGCATGTATCAGCCTGATTTGTGATGAGCCTTTAAGAGCTGTTTTAGGGGATGATATAGCAGTTAGAATCAGTGTGGGTTGAGGCTGGGGAAAGTTTTTACATTGCCCTGAGAGTTTGTAAAATGTGTAGGTTGCTCTGAAAGTAGTGCCTCGTATTTATTTCCATGGAGATCGTAACAGATAAGAAGAGCACAATAACACTGCTTGAGAGAGCAAATTCTCAGCTACAAAACACTGCTTTTCAACACTTTGGCTATGATGAACAAGAGTCTGCACACCATGCTAGTAAAAATCTGCATGGCCATCCAGAACGTGACTTGTCTTTCACATCACTGTCACCACTGCTGAAACGCACCACACATCATCCACTGCTTGGTCTCCATAAGTGTTCAGCAAGCATCAGTGAATCTCAGTGGGTGCCATTTTTCCACATGGAGGACTTCAGTGACACACCTTTGCTCTACACACACCTCCATTTGTGACACCATTTTGCCAGAGCGTCCCTCTGCTGCCATCCATCACACAGTAACAACACAGGATGCTGGTGGGAAAGTTCAGCCCTTACTGCCCTTCCACCAGCACCTGCCTCTGATGCTGTGGGCCAACACCATAAAATAGGATGCATTACTTCTGGTGAAGCCCTCATCAATAGAAAGAGGAGTGTTTTTTTTTTTGTCCCCTGGTTCAATATGAACTCTTAAAATTTGTGTGTGCAATGGACCATCCAAAGCACATGCAGCTTACACAACCAAACACAAACATGAAATTCCCTTGCAGCCTCTACTTTCTCTTCTCCCTTGCTGCCAGGATAGCACTATCAATCTTCATTTATGAGACTCATTATTGACAGTGCGCTGAAAGATTACTTCATTCTTAATTGCTTCAACCTCTTGCATCTGTGTTGCATATGAAATCAAATAATGGTAGACTAGACAGTAGTTGCTGTAAAAGCTAATAAGAGTGTGGAAAACAAATACTTATTTGATCAAAAATCTCCAAGTTGCAGCCAGAAGGAAAAAAAACAAAAAAAACAAAGTAACCAAGAAAGATCTGCAAACTCACCTCCCCAATTGCTTATTCAATTGCAAAAACCCTATTTATGTCCCCAAAGATAGTGAGAGGGTTTGCACTTCGGAAAGTTTTGATGCACACTAAGTGGAAAAAAAGGCTAAAGCAATATAATCCAAAATACTGACTCTAAAACAAAAGATTCACAAGTATCAGATGTATTTTTTCCTTGTATCTTTTGAGTTTGTAACGGTCCATATTCATGGTTTTAAGTCTGAAACTAAAAATATTTCCTTTGCTAGTGGAAGGCTGATATCCTCATGTAATCACAAAACTTCAGAACTCAGGCTTTCAAAGAAGCAGCATCACAAGCTGGCAGTATTTAAAGCC
This sequence comes from Excalfactoria chinensis, assembly GCF_039878825.1. NCBI lineage: Eukaryota > Metazoa > Chordata > Aves > Galliformes > Phasianidae > Excalfactoria > Excalfactoria chinensis. Next base: position 15,900,383 of record NC_092857.1, on the reverse strand, counting down.
AAGAGCTCATGATACTGATGGCAAGCCAAAATTTCTAATCAGCACGGCAGATGAGAAAGAATATTCTGTCCTTACTAACCACAGACCCTCACACTTTCTAAAAGCTTGTATTTATAACCTTTCGTTAAATTGATCACCATGCTGCCTCTAACCAAGTTCTAACTTAAGAACTTAGGAGCAGCGTTCTGCAGAGTAACGTTGGGTCCAGCCCAAATCGAGCCTTTGGAATAATGTACAAGGAAAGGGTAGGGCCATTTGTAACAAACAGACAAGCACATTTTCAGCAACTGGAACGTACTTCTTGATGTAATAACATCTTCCACTCTAATGCGATCCTCATCATGGAGCAGGCAAGATGGTAAAGTAATTTGATTTTAAACGCTCTAGTTCACTTGCTTCTTCAGTGTGTGCTATCTAAACAGAACGAAATTTCTAGAGCTGCAATACTTCTGTTATTTCAGTCTCGTAATCGGAATAATAATCACATTAATGCATTCTTTTGTGTTCCCAAGGTAGCTGTGTCAAATTTCAGCCTTCACAATAGCCACTCTTGAGACAAAAGTTTATGTGGAGAATTCAGTAATGCTTCCTACTGCTAATAACACTTATATCACTTTCTGCAAAGAAATTCTGTACATCTTCTGCCCACTCATCTGTCTTCAGCCACTTGATTTCTGCTGAGCTATGTCACTGGTATCTTTATTGCCCTTTTTATGTAGCTGATAACATCTGCAATTTAGCAAAAATTGTTTTCAATAATGTGGAGAAACATTTGTTCTTTTAGAGCACTTCTTCCAGGTCTTCAGCCAGATCAGCTTCTTGAACTCCCAAACTTACCTAAATGACAAGCGTGTGCATTCAGAGAGAGTTTTCTACCAGCATGAATTCCATTTACCACTCCCAGTTGACTTAGATTTGAATGCTATGCTTCATAGAGCTGAAATACTAACAGAAACCTAGCCAAAACAACTGTTTTGGGTTATGAGCTCCAAAATTTGTTTGGGGCTTCTTTCTACACAGATTTGCTGATGCAGAAAATAATCAGCAGGAACAACCATCCCACTTTCAGACTCAGTGGACCCAGCTATGTATACAGTAGGAAGCAGTGCTGCATAGCAAGGTCTTGTACTAGAGACAATATAAATACACTAAACTTGCAGCATTTTACTTCAGACTAGTCCTTGCCTGGTCCTGCAGACTGAAAACAAGTTGAGTGCATTCTCCAACTTGGTTTCATCTGAAAAAAACTCAAGCTCATGTAATCATTCTGCAATGCAAACCCTCATAAAAGCAGGAATGAGTAAAGCCAAAAGTTCAGATCTGATCCTAACACCAAGACAGCTGTGTGCACCCTGTACACTCGTTGATCTTTCACATTAAGTTGACTTCTGTTCAGTATTAAGCTGTCCTTCAGTCTGAAAGAACTGTCAGACAGACCCCTCAAACTTGTGCCTAACCAGCTTTCCAAACAGAAGTAGGGACGAGATCCTAAGAGCTAAGCCGCTGTGCTCTACACTGAGGGTAAAAATTTCAGCAATGATATATCTGATGAATGAGCCAAAAGACATCCTAATAATACTGATAACTATGTGACAGAAGACAAAAATTGTTTATGATGAGAGGGGATTCTTGCATGTGGTAAGAGGTGACAGTTATAGCAGCTGTATGTGCCATAAATGAAAAGCGGTGAGCGCCCAGCATGACCATCTTCCCCTCCTTCAATACTCCAGGATCAGCAGCTACACAGCTGATGAATTTTCAGTGAAAAAAACACTCTAATCTTCCAACAGACGCTTACATAATGCCATTTGTAGAATATAAAAGAATGTTTTTCAAGGCCTGTAAGTACCGAACAACTTAACAGGCAACAGCAGTGATCAGAGCAGATCTGAAGTGCACCAGAAACACAGGGTGGATCATGACCAGTTGATCTCACCACTTTGCAAATCAATCCTGTTTGTGGTTCAATAAGTAAAAAGTAAAGTCTCAAGGTGGAATTTCAAGTGTAGAATCATAGAATGGCTTGTGTTGAAAAGGGCCACAATGATCGTCCAGTTTCAATTCCCCTGCTGTGTGCAGGGTCGCCAGCTACCAGACCAGGCTGCCCAGAGCTGCATCCAGCCTGGCCTTGAATGCCTCCAGGGATGGGGCATCCACAACCTCCCTGGGCAACCTGTTCCAGCATGTCCATCACCACCCTCAGAGTGAAAAGCTTCCTCCTAATCTAAAACTTCCTTCCTAAACCTCCCCGTCTCAGTTTAAAGCCATTCCCCCTTGTCCTATTACTGTCCACCCTCATAAACAAGTAAAGTAAAAAAGCAAAAAAGTAAATTTGCTCAGAAACAATTCTTTAATTTTTTATATTTTAAAATTTGCTATTGTTCTTTAAAACACCAGCTTGGTACACAGTGCTTACCACACAAAAAGAAGCAGGCCTGCCTGAGCTCTAACTATCCAGACCTCCGGCTGAGAACATGCAGGAACAAGAAATTCTGAAGTCGCTTCAAGAGCTTCTCATGTAAAATCTGAAAATTCAGTTCCATTTAGTCAAAGCCCATCTGTGCATGCGTAACAGAGATAAAACTGTTCTGTGCAGCCAGCAAGTGTACAAGGAACCAAACAAGTGCATTTTTAAAAAAATATATATATTAAAAAGACTCCAAAGCAACAAGATCGTATTGTGCCAATAGGATTGTGTGGGCTTCTCAAAACTCATGCCAAACTTTAATGATGAAAAAAGTCACCAAAGTTGATACAGCTGTTCGCAAAATGGCTATCTTCCATTTCAGATAGGAATATACTACACAGTATAAGATTCAGTTTAAGGAAAACTTTTCATATTAAAAATGCTGAGGGTAAAAAACATTCAGCTGGTTATCAAGTTTACAAGGGCTTCACCAGAAGTAATGCATCCTATTTTATGGTGTTGGCCCACAGCATCAGAGGCAGGTGCTGGTGGAAGGGCAGTAAGGGCTGAACCTTCCCACCAGCATCCCGTTAAGTGTTGTTACTGTGTGATGGATGGCAGCAGAGGGACGCTCTGGCAAAACGGTGTCACAGATGGAGGTGTGTGTAGAGCAAAGGTGTGTCACTGAAGTCCTCCGTGTGGAAAAATGGCACCCACTGAGATTCACTGATGCTTGTTGAACACTTATGGAGACCAAGCAGTGGATGTGAGCACGGGGAGGTGATGTGTGGTGCGTTCCAGCAGTGGTGACAGTGAGGTGAAAGACAAGTCACGTTCTGGATGGCCATGCAGATTTTTACTAGCATGGTGTGCAGACTCTTGTTCATCATAGCCAAAGTGTTGAAAAGCAGTGTTTTGTAGCTGAGAATTTGCTCTCTCAAGCAGTGTTATTGTGCTCTTCTTATCTGTTACGATCTCCATGGAAATAAATACGAGGCATTTCTTTTGGAGTTTCCTGTTTATACTGGCAGATGAAATTCAGTGTTGATAAATACAAAGCAATGTGTATTTACATTTGAATAAATCTGACAATATAGATGTATGGGTAGGCTCTAAAATAAACAGTGTTCAGGTAAAGAGGGTCTTTTTAAAAATGTCCTTCCAACTCCAACAGCTGTCAACAAGTTACCGAGTCTTAAGAAAGAACAGGAAAGTAAATTTAATTTTGACATTGCTTAAATGCAAAGTTTACTTTTGTCTGCATTACTCTATTTCTTGTTGCGCCATCTGAGAGTTTTGCAAAACTGAAGAAGATAAAGAGAAGGATGGCAGAGTAATCAAAGGAAAACAAATGCTTCTGTAGAAAGAGATTTGACGTAGTTCCAGCCCTTCAGACAGAAGAGACTGCTCGGTGCTGTGGGGCACCTCTATTACAGATGTTGCTGAAATCATAAGGATGGTGTCAGTAGGCAGCAAATTGTTTCTTTTGATAGAGGAATTTGATGACAGGTATAATTGCTTTTTTTCCCTGCAGGTGTGGTTGAATTCTGGACCTTGTTTGTGTGGTCACAGTCAAGAGACCTGAATGAACAGATTTCATATAGTTTCCTGGAGGGTAGATCTGTTGGGGAATATTAAACATAAGGTTCATCTGCGATGGTTGACCCTGAAGTTATTAGTGCCCAAACGTGAGAGGGACATATCAGTTCCTGGTACGTCCTCTGTGTGCTAAGCATCTCCGTGCCTCCTCACTGAGGGAAGCGCTAGATTTAGTTCCAGAATAGGAAGTCCTTCTAGGAAAATAAATATATTTTGAATATTGTCCACCAGTGCTCCCCGGGTTAAGCAGAATTGTACTGACTGCACAGGAGGTGAGAACTGTTGTTCAGAGGGTTTTATGAAGGCAGTGTGTCTGCTCCATAGACCTGCAGCTGAAGGATTCCTCCTGCTGGGAGGTGCTGCCTCCGGGTAGGAGCAAAGGCTGTTGAGCTTGCAACATTTGTATCCTAACCAATTTATGACTGATTCTTAAGGCCCGCAAGGTTAGCAGCATGAGTGAACCTGAAACTGCCTGTATGGAGTGCTAAGTGATGATACCTGCTAGTGAGTGATCTCTTCTCTCAGTGCTCTATTCCTAATTAGAAACAGATAATTTCAGGTTTCAGCAAGACTGGGGAAAAGGTCCAGGGTTCTTGAGAAATATCTCTGCTGCTCTTACAGCTATTCATTGTGTGTTGGCTAATCTGCATCTTTCACTATCTCAGCCATTGCAGCCCTGGAAGCAGTAGTGGAAAACTGTTCTAGTGAGAATATTGCCTAAAAGAGGGGAGAGCATTGTTCTCCAGTGCATCCATTTGATTACATGATGATGTATATGATGACAGGAGAGTTCTTGACACCTGTCCTGCTTCCTATTCACATATCACTGGTTTTCCATCAGTATCAGATTTCTTCTAGACTCTAGGCTCAGATGAATTTATGTAATGATTATATAGGAAGAGACTGGTATTCTAAAAATCCAGTTATGCATCATTACAGGAGAAAATGAAAATATTTTGTGTGTTGTTTATCCCTAAGGACTGCATTAAAATGTTTGGAATTTTAATCTAGAAGTGTGGTTAATGAAATGTGCTGAAGGTCTGTGTCATCTTGTGCAAAGAGATAAGCTTTCAGGTTGTTGCTGGGAGTTTGGCACACAAGCTGAGCAAGCAGCAGTTGTGGTCGGAGCTTCTGTCACCTGTACTGCAGCATAGCTGCATCTGCTTTTCTGTGTCTACAAATTCTTTAAAATATGAGGGTTCTGACAGTTTATTTATGTAAAGCTGCTTACAGATGGGTACCTTAAGTGTTGTTGTTTTTTATATTTCTCATGCACTGAAAAATTGGAGGGGGAGGAGCCTTTTCCTGGGAGGTCCGGTAGTTCCGCATTATTGCTGGGGTAGATCATATATTTGTAAATGAGCAGGAGGACATCTCAATCTTTGTTAAACCAAGTAAACGTATCACAAACAAAAACAAAACCACTGTCCTTTACTCACACTGTTTTCTAGTTTTGTGATTTTGGAACTAAGTGCTCTAAGTTGTTAAGGACTGCGGCGAATGAAGTTGGTGTCAATGTAAGTATTTCTGTTAGTTGGTAGAATGAGGAGGGCAGCTCCTGCGATTGTTAGCTATGTGGTGCTTGTTTCCATTCCAAGAAGCTGATTAAGGTCCCCCGCTTTGCTCACCAAGGCTCCTGAGACAGTGCTGTGGCTGCTCTTAACCTGGTGATGACAGCCTCAGGTGATCAGTTGCTCTGATTCCTCGTTTGCTCTTCTGTTAATGTGGATACGAACTTCAGTTATGTTTGGTGAAGGTTCAGATATTAAATCCATGAATCTTTGCAGGTGCAGGATACAGTGTGCCTGTATCAGGGTTGAGTTGTTTTTAAGCCACGAATAGGGAAACTGTTTTGATGCTGATACTGATAACTGAGTGAGGGGAAAAATAGACAGAACAGACACTTGTGAACTGCAAGGCGGATGTGTTTCAAAGTCATTATGAACAGTCACGCAATTAAAACGTATGATTGAAGTAGCAGTGTTTTGGGAAAACGTGTTTCTGTTCTCTTAGCCATGGGTTTGTCAGCTGGAAAAATAACTTTATGTCTGTGAGATGACCCTTTGCCTAAGCAGAAGGGTGGACAAATGTGACAAATGTGTGTTTATTACACTTGACATACTCGACCCAAAGGCTTGTTTTCTCACTTTAGACATGTTCATTGACATCTGTTCTGAGTAACTCTTTGAAGAGTTGTATAAAATAAGGTATCTTTCTTTTTAATATTTTTAGTTATGTTTTTAATTTTTTTTCTTTTATTTTCATGCTTGCCATGTAAAATCCTTTCAGAAAGCAACAGTAAACTGTAAGTAAATGGAATGAAAGTTATCCAACAATTGTTTAATTGTATAATGCAAAATGCAAAACCAAAGTAATGAAAGACTACAATTATATTGGAGGCTTGTGGAAGGGATTCATTTAATAATTAATGGAGGAAAAGTTCAGTGGCACAGTACATGACAGTAGTAGGAGGAAATGTACTACTGCACATTTACTTCCTTTTCAGCTAGAAGGATTCACCTGCTTTATACACATAAATCTCTCCAAAAGAAGTGCCTCCTATTTATTTTCTTGGAAACTACAACAGATACAGTAGTGCGATAGCACTGTTTGTTAGAGCAAATTCTTATCTACAAAACGATATTTTACAACACAGTCACCACCATCAGCTACGCAGTGATGAAAAATAACTTGTGTGCCATGCTTATAAAAATCTGCACCAGCAGAGGTGGCCCACTGTTGTCGCTGCTGAATGCACCACTCACAGCCTCCCTGTGCTCACATCCACTGCTTGGTCTCCACAGACGTTCACCAAGTGTCAGTGAATGTCAGTGGCTGCCATTTTTTTGCATGGCGGAGTTTGGCGATGTGTCTTTGCTCCATATATGCTTCGATGTCGGAGTGCCTCTCTGCTGCCATCTATCACATAGCAATAAAGTTCAATGGAATAGTGGTGGGACGATTCAGACTCTACTACTGCGCCACCACCATCTACCTCTGATGTTGTGGGCCAACATCATAAAATAGGAGAAACTACTTTTGGAGTTGCTGTTGTGTAATGATGAGTCTTCCATCAGGGTACAGTCTGTCATGATACTGAATGTAGACATTGATGACATCCTTTGTTTACATAGCAGCTTAAATTGCTACTGACTCATTTTAAACATCAGGATACTGGGCAAGTTTGATAAGCAGTTCTGCAAGAACCTAATGTGGTGACTGCAGGGTACTGCTTTGGAGTTGGAGCAGTTTCAGACAGAGTACAGATGGGGAGAAAAACTTACTGAGACTAGCTGTGCTGCGAAGGGCTTTTGAGATTCTGATGGTCGGAATGGTATACATGAGTCCACAGTGTGCACCTGAAGACCAGATGGCCAACGCTGTCTTGCACTGCATCAGTAGTGGCGTGGCCAGCAGGGAGAGGGAAGGGATTGTTGCTCCGTGCTCTGCCCTCATGAGGCCCCACCTGCAGTACTGCATCCACACCTGGGGCCCCCAGTGCAAGACAGACATGGAGCTGTTGGAGATGGTCCAGAGTGGAGCTATGGAGATGCTCAGAAGGCTGGAGCATCTCCTTCAAAGAAAGCCTGAAGGAGCTGGGCTTATTTAGCTTGAAGAAGAGAGGGCTCCAGGGCAGCATCATTGTGGCCTTCCTGATTAACAAGAGGGAGGCTGACTTTTTACACAGTCTAATAGTGATAGGACAAAGGGGAATATCTTTAAACTTAAAAGAAGGGAGATTTAGGTTAGACATCAGGAGAGAATCCTTTACTCAGAGGGCGGTGAGGCCCTAGCACAGGCTGCCTAGAGAAGCTGTGTATGTCTCATCTCCAGAGCTATCCAAGGCTGGGTTGGATGGGGCTCTGGGCAGCTTGAGCTGGTGGATGGCAGCTCTGCCCCATGGCGGGGGCCTGGAACTTGTTGATCTATAAGGTCCCTTCCAACCCAAACCATTCTGTGATTCTGTAATGAATCGTTTGCTGGAACCTGCGGATTGAGGTAGGCCGATGCTGTGAGGAGAGCTGTTCATTCCCCTTAACAGCGTATAACTGGATTTCTCAAAGTCAGTTCTACTATTTTTCTGCTTTTTTTTTTTTCTTTCTATTTTTTTTTTGTTTTCCTCCCCTAATGGGTAAGTCAGAGTGGGAGTGATAGAACTTGGTGTTTCATCTGAAAGCTGAAAACGCCCCCCAAAAATTCCGTCAATTTAATATTTGGAAGCAGCATTTTTTTTTATCAGTGGTAACATTCTATCTTGGAACACAAGAAAGAAAATCAGCCATGCTGTTAAGATTTGAGGCTTTCAAACTGAATGTTTTGACTTGCAGGCAGGTCAGTGAAATATTACTTATTTAAAATTTAAATGTAGTAGTGATAAGCAAACAAAAAATGCCACGTAATTTTTTTTTACTCTGTTCATAAGAGATGCTAAGTAGATTTATGATTAAGAACATGTGAAATGGCTAATTCATTCCCAGCTTTTCTGGGTGGGTAGAAGGACATTTTTTTTTTTTTCCCTCTGATAATGTTTGAAGTCTGTAGCATCCAGCACTTTGCCTTCTATGTGTTGAAGTCCATGCAGATGGTGTGTGAAACTGGTAAACACAGAGTAAAAGTGTTCTGTCGGGTTTCTTTAATTTTTGCACACAGTGAGAAAAGATTATGAAAAGATAAAAATCTTATTTAAAGTAATTCCTTAAGCTGTGTAGAATAAATCATTGTAAGCCTGATTTGTTGTGCTTGACTGTATGTCAAAATGGCAAACCTACAGCGTGTTTTGCTTTGTGTGTGGGGGGAAGTTGCATATATTTTCTGGCTTTTTAATCCTATTTAAAGGAAGTCTTTTTCGTCTGTTTCATCAGAAATTCATAGTCCATCCTCAGCATCTCTGGGTGACTGCAGAAGACATAGAATTGTGGCCTCACAGCAGATTGGAAGTTGAGCGAGTTGAGGGTAAAAACTTATGAAAAGTTTAATATGAAGTTTAATATAATAAATATATATGTATATATAAAGTATAATAAATAAATATGAAATATTTATTCAAAATAGTAGAGATTTCTATTTTGAACATGAAAATCTCAGGAAATGAAAGTAGTATGACTTCAGAAATAAAGAAACTTGAAGGTATTTGCACTATGTTGGCATAAGGAATAGAAGCACTTCAATTATGACGTAGGAAGAGGAGAAGTGGAATATTTTAACATGGAAGTTTTCGCGTACCACTAGAAATGCAGAAAATGCATTGCTCCGTTAAAATATGTAATGCAGGTGATTTTCCAGCCAGAGTAGATAAAGATAAATGGGTCTGAAAGCTTGCATGCAGAATGTTAGTGCTATGTTTGGGTGTTCATGGAATATTGGATGGTTGAAGGTCTATAGTGAAATACTGAGTTAGTGAATGCAGTGCTGTTGGCAGCTGCTGCTTTGTGAGAAGTAGCATGTATTTGAATAATCCTGATTTTTATGGCTTCTTTCACAGCTTGTTTAGTCTAGCCTTAGAAGAGAAACATAAAGTAATATACCATCAGATATTTCTTTCAAGGGAGAGGGGAAAGATAGGAGAGAGCTTAATTTTTAATTACTAGAATTATTGGTAACATCTTTATTTTAATTTCTTTAGACTATGTCTGAATGTATCCAGCTCTCATTTGCTGTTTGTAGAATTGGCATTTACACGGTAAGGCAATATTCTAACTAAGTAACTTTTGTTAGTGTTGACTCCACTATGCTGAAATTACATAGTTTTTTGGGGGGGGGATTGGGATTAATTAATGCAGTTAGTAAAAGGGGTTTGATTTATTAGTTTCCATAAGCATAAAGCAGCATGATTTATCCAGATGGAGCTTTTTTGAATACAAAGATGGGGGAAAAAAAAAAAAAAGAAAAAAAAAAAAAGAAAAAAAAAAGTTTTACAGTTTAATTAAAAGGTGAAGAAAAATCCTACCAATCTCTTGAGGTAAGAAAAACTGGAATTCTTACACACAAGTTACAGATAATTCAGGCCTAACTTAATGGCTGGAGGGTTTGTGTACTTTGCTTTGAAATATCCGTTATGTCTGAGCAATGTGGTGTATTAAAATGGTAGCTAAATGTATATGCTGCTGTAAGCTAAGCCTTGAGTACCGTAATGTTATCCAAGTACTGTTGTTAAATCTCTCAAACCTTAATTAAGTCATTCCAAAGAAAAATGTTATTTCATGCTACTTCAAAAGTGAATGTCCCAAAGGGCTGGGTTTTCCTTTAAATTTCACCTTCCTCCTAATTGCTTATTTTATTATGATGAAAATAGATAAAAATTAATTGAGTAAGCTCTATTTACATGTTATATATACAACACTTGCCTGAATCATACTTCGAATCATGGAGCTTTTGAAGTGAGAGTGCTGCTCCTACTGTTAATACTACTTAGGAAGAAACCCGTAGCATGCCATCTCCTATTTTAGTAGGTGGTAAAGGCCAAGGGTGTGTGAATTTTGAACAGTTGTGATGCTGTTCAAAAGCCACATACTGGTGATGCTTACTTGGGAACTGAACTGCAAAGCATAATATTTGTTTTTATTCCTAGAATTCAGTACCAGCTGGTATTTAGTATCTCCCAGAGTGTCCAATCCACACCTTTCTATGGTTCCACACCTTTCTGTTTGCCTGTGTTTCATTTTCAGCAGCTAACAGACTCTGTTCTATGTAAGAGAACTTAACAGATTTGGGAAGTATATACAAAATAGTCCTGGAAGAAAGTGCTACCTGCATTAAAAGAGTTGTTTAACTGTGGTATTTAAAATCCTTAGCAAGATCTTTCTCCAAATTCTTACATGATAAGAGTATGCTTATCTTGAAGTATCAGAACAGGCTACAGCATGAGGTTTTAATGGCTGCAAACTATGCAGACCATCTGCCAGCTCTTTAAAAGGCAGTACTAAGCTGTCCAAATTCATTTGAGAGGACGTCGTCTATAATTGTGTGTGTTGCAGAATTGAGTACAAGCAACATGTCAGAATAGTCACTCTGATAATAATTTGTTCTGTTTAGGTTTAAAATAGATAAATTTGGTGTTCTTATTGCAGTTCATTTTGAAGTGATGGTATCTGCAGTTTTAGTCGTGGCTGGATAATTGATATTTTGTTGTGGCCTTTATTCAGCCATAACCCTTAATTTCACTGAACATTTTACAAGATACAAATCACTTATGAGAGCACGAAAGGGATGGATTTCCTTGACTGCTGGAACTGCAAGTGAGGAGGCTGATGAATACGCTTTAGAGCATACAGAGATGTGCTGCTGTGGATGAAGTATAGAGAGAAGACACACCTTATGTGTAAAGTGTATGCAAAATTAAAAGAGCTGCTGTGGGAAAGTGCTTGTTGTGTAGAGTACTTGTGTATCAAAAAGTGCCTGCTTTTAGATAAGTGGTGTTCAGTTGATCTGGCTGAGGAGGGTGTCTGAATGGCCTTGGTTTCTGTGTTAAGGGAGAGAACTGCTGATGCGAACACTATGTGGAAATGAAGTGTGATCGTTCCTCTCTCCACATTTTGTTGTGTTCTTGCTCAGTCATGTAACTCAGTCCCTGGATTTGTTGCTCAGGTATGCGAGCAATCTGTCAACCAGCAAATACAGTGCTCAGCACTGATAGTCATGAAACAAAATTAAGCATCCAATGTTCTGTTTTATCAATCCCTTATATCTTGTATTCTGTACTTTCTACTGCTTGTTGTTTTGCAGATTTAACAGATTTTTTATTTTTTATTTTTATTTTTTACAAAAAACTAGGCAGTTTGTCAAGTACTAGTCCTTGGCAATTCCATGTGTTCAGTTTGGACTCTATTATTTGGACACTTCCTGTTCTGCACGTCCTTGTACAGCACTATAAGTATCTTGTAAAGACTTGTAGTCCTTTGGACTACAGACATCTCAATTGTTAGTCTGTTATCAGGCTGCTTATCAGTAACTCTCTTGAGTACCCATTACTTCAGCTGTACTACTGCATTAACAAGGCTTCCTGTTTTTCAGGCCCGTACAGATTACGAGAAGGAGGAAGGGTTTATATAGATATCTATATCAGAAGTGACTGTGTCGCTTTCAGTTGCTGTGACTACGAGGCTAGAGCTTTGTTCTCTTGGGCTAGGAAGAACATAGGTCCTTGCAAAACTGCAGAAAGATGTGGTACCCATTTATGGGGGGATAAAACTAGATGAGATGTTTTTCTCCTTCTCCCAAGGACTGTATCTACAATGATGGTTAATGTGCAAACTACATAGGTATTTGTGAGGAACTAATACTGAGAGGTGTCCTAAAATGAAAAGATGATAAGGAACTGAAATTGAATATTTGGGGTTAGAAAACAACCAACAGCCAACCAACCAAAATAGAGCTCCATTTCCTCTGTGAGCCTGGCACAACGAGTACCTTCTTGGCAGAAGTACCAGTATCAGACTTTGTCTTTGTTCAGCTTTACTAGTCTGTGAGTCAGTGGCAGCACTAGGAACAGGTAGATGTTAGTTTCTGACTTTCCATGGTTGTGGAGATTATAAGCTCATAAGAGCTTGTAGCAAAGACAAACAGACAAACAGACATTTGTGCTGCTATCATTAACTTCTTTTCTGTGTCTGATGTATTCTTTTTAACCAAATGAAAACAGTGAAATGACTGAGAGGAGTCCAACCTACATGAGCTTCAGAGGAAGAATAATCTGAAGTTTGCTGTATTTCTTGTAAAATAGTTTTCATGGTGGTGTGTTGGCTACCTTTATAATTATTTAGGACTCCAGAGACGTTGTGGAGACAGGGTTGTATACATACATGTTGTATCTGGAGGGCCCTCTGATATTCTGTACTAGACTGTTTGTCCAAAAATACACCTTCTATCTTCCAGTGTCCCCAAGATTAAGCAAAATACTACTGATTTTCCTGTTGCATGTTGTCCTGGATAACAACAAGGACAGAAGCCTCTGCAGAGGAGAGAACTATGCAGAAAAACTTAGGAAGTCTGATCTGGGATGCATTAGGAAGAAAAAATAGAAAATAAGACTCTCCATTCTTAAAAAATCAGAAAGTAACATTTTCCTTGATTTAGAACATGGCATCAATAGACAATTAGGGAAAACTCAATTAAAACATAATTCGGATAACAAAAGTCCATCTGCAGATCTTTCTCCTCATACACCAAGTATGGCAAAACTGATGAACTGCAGCAGCATTGCATCACTGTTGGCATCTTCTTCGTGAAAATGATGAGTCATTGGTACTTTGGTTTTAGTAGCCTTTTGGTTTGAATTTGTGCAATGTGATGTGGGAATAAATGGTGTTTTATAAAGCTGTGCTCACTATGGTTTATATATAGTAAGCATTGTAAATGATGCAAATGTTGTCCTCTTAGTTCTCTAGTTTACTTTGGATTAACTTACATTTGTCATTGTTTATAATGACATTGATAAATTAATGTTTTGAAAATGGCTTGACTGGAATCAACTGTTATTCCAAGGAATTTTTCTGGTATTAAAAGAAGACAGAATTAACATTTATTCATGAAGTGGTGAAGGGAAAGCTCTTAAGAGAAGCCAGCTGTGGTGGTAACTAAAGGCAGTCATGGAACAGAAGGTAATAATGGGGAGTGTGTTTGGAAAGATTCATGAGGCAGCCTGTAACTTACAGTATAGAAGGCTTCCTGTGCGACTCTTCCTCTCTCTGACGAGGTTTCCCGTTGGAAAATGCAAAGTTAAAGTAATAACAGAGCTCATATAGCATATCCTGTCTGCTCCTCCCTTTCCCATGTCATGTCCTTGACATGAGCAGCAAAACAAAGGCACAATAAGGCAGCAGGAAAAAATCCTTTTATGTTCTACCCTTTGGGAAATGTGGGCAGTCCCATTCACAGTTACTGCTGATGGGTGGACTGCTGGTAAGGTATCAATGTTTCGGCTTCCAGCTTTAAATAAAAGTATTGTACTATCACCAGAGCATCTATTGGCAGTGATCTGTGTTTGGTGAAATAGCGTGCGTTTGATGTGAGTCTGTCTAATTGTTGCAAATGTGTAGCGTGCTGCTGCAATCATGTGTGTTTGAATATTTTTTTGATGCATGAGTTATTCTAAGTGTATAAATATTATTATTATTATTATTATTATTATTATTATTATTATTATTATTATTATTATTATTATTATTTTTAAATACATGAGCTAGCAGACTACTTTCCTGAAACAGAGAAACTGCTGTAACTTTTTCTTTAATCAAATGGGGAAAGCCAAGGGAGGTTTAGTGGGAAATCATCCACGCTAGGCCTGGAACGACGATGAGGACACAGTTCTCTCTCCTTTCCCTGTGCAAAGTTCACTGGTCAAAGTGAACTGTTTTTGAATTGCTGAGCAGCTGCTCCTTGTGACCGGAGCTCATGATATCTTCTGGTCAGAGAGCTCAGTAGTTTGGTCCAACCAATGCAGGTGTGACAACATTGCTATCCCTAACTGATACACTTTGTATTGACAGCCCTTTGACAACCTCTGAAAAGCAGTAACTAGTTTTATTTTATTGGGAAATTCATGATTTGCCAAATTAGCCTGTTAATTTTTGTCAGAATGAAATGTTGTCTGGCAAACTTGCATAGTGGAATGGAGCTTTGTTCTGATCTAGAGATTGTTGCATCTGACCAGTCTGCTTTTTATGATCCCTTCCTGTTTAAAGTCTCCTTGCTTTAGAAAATACCATTCTTGTTCCACAGACAATTAACTTGAAGGAGAACTAAGAAAAATGCCCAGATCACTATTACCAGAGTCTAACTCTGTTGAGTCAAGTTGCCTTTCAGTTAGTATTTATCTGTGTAGTTAGTAATCATGTCCACAAACAATATTTTGCATCTTTTTTTTGGAAGTCATAATTTCTGATCTTCACTATTGCTCTCTCTCCAAAAAAACAGTTGAGTAATGTTCTGGCAAAAAGTCGTGTTTTGCCTTTAGTAGTGGGTCTTCATGGAACATAAACTATTCCTGTAGGCTCAAGTGGCTCCGGGGTTATTGTGTGAGCATGGAATTTTCCTAATGACTTCTGCTAAGCATTTCTTTTTGGTGCAGTTTGTAGAGCTGTGTTGTTAATTTTAAAAAAATATATACATATTATTTGTAACGAATAATGGATTTTGGGTATTGAAAATGCGTATCAGAACACGGAGTTTGTCAAATTCCCATCAAACTTTTATTGGCAATATCACATACTTGAAATTTGAGCTGACCTATGACTGTGGGCTTGGAAAGACAGTAGTGAAGCATGTTGGATTCCTCAGGGTACAAATCAAGCATTTGGATTATTAAGGGGACATGAAGACTAGAAAAGATATTTCAGTGAAGGTGAAACTTTCACATTTGGGAGCCCAAAGGTGAGGATTGTGTGTAGCCAGGATGTTTGTGGCAAAGTAAATTAATTCGCAGGGAGTCTGGCTGAGCTATTCAACATTGAGGCCAGAGATTGCCTTTTATATATACTAGAAGTTGCATGAGCTGCTGA
This sequence comes from Excalfactoria chinensis, assembly GCF_039878825.1. Taxonomy (NCBI): domain Eukaryota; kingdom Metazoa; phylum Chordata; class Aves; order Galliformes; family Phasianidae; genus Excalfactoria; species Excalfactoria chinensis. The sequence continues at coordinate 15,884,882 of NC_092857.1, read as the reverse complement.
GATCCTCTACTGTGTACAGCTTCATAAATAAGAATCTAACAAGTGATATGCAAGTGGAAGTGGTGGTTAGTATTTACTGTTTATAGTAATGCATACAGCTGCTTTGATTGTATTTATTATTCTGTTACATTATTATCTGCCTGAAATTGATATTGCTTTTGACTGTAGTGAATGTAGATTGTTTATGATTTGTCTGTAGTTTGCTTTTACTGGACAACCATGGTGTTTTAGGAATTAGAATTCCAGGATGATTGTTATTTTCACATAATGAAAGTGGAAGGGTGATCAGTCTGTCCATCCGGTCTTAGCCTTGCTTTGTTACTGTGAGCTTTAAATCTTTTCTGTTTTTCTTAGACATAAAATCATAGAATGTCCTAAGCAGGAGGCGACCCACAAGCATGACTGAATCTAATGCCTGGCTCCACTCAGAACCATCTAAGATTCAAACCTTATGTCTGTCATAGTGTTGTCCAGACAATCCTTGAACTCCAGCATCTTGGTGCCATGATCACTGCCCTTGGAACCCAGGGCCCAAACAGCCCCTGGTGAAGAACTTTTTCCTAATACCTGACCTGACCCTCTCCTGACACAGCTCCATTCCATTCCTCCTGGTCCTGTTGCTGTCACCATAGGAGAGAGGAGATTAGCGCCTGTCCCTCCACTTGCCCTGTGAGGAAGCTGTAGCTGTCCTGAACATGCATGTACTGTATCATAAAGGCATTATTTAGTGTTACTATTACAACTACTACTGTAAATAGTTAACTTGTTTTCTAAAGACATCCTGCGTTTGTTCAAGAACAGATATGTTACAAGGGAAGAAGTCGTACAAGCAGGTAGTAGGTGGAATAAATTCAAGGAAATGCGTCAAATGCTACAAAATTTTGTGTGAGTTGGTTTTGTGGGAATGAAAGACCTCCGTAGTTCTCTCCATTAGTATATCTGTCTTTGGTATGTTTATGTCATGCCTTGTTGTAAAGTTGAAAAAATTGCTCAGGTATTGCAGTTAGCGGCCTACTGAATTTCATGATGCTACAGCTTCTGTATAATTACAGGCTAGTGTCTTCAGCATGCTTTGAGATTCCTTATTGGTCTAAAATGTTCCTTTTCAAGTAGCATTTTCTTTAAGGTAATGATTTAAGAGAGAAACTATTCCTGGGGAGGAGGGATTTGGTGCCTGATGCATCTTCAGCATCTATAGACAGGCCTTTTTGTTGGGAGAAAGGAAAGTGTGTTAGAGACTAGAAGACCTTGTGGAAGGTTTGTTACAGTCCTAAAAGCTGTGTGGTTCATTAGTCTCATACTGAGCGTGTGGGAAAGTACCAGGAAGACCAGCAAGGACATGAGTGACTTTTTTTTATAAGCCTTAAATTGGGAATCATTGAATTGTTTGAATTGCAAGGGACATTCAAAGGTCATCTAGTCCAACTCCCCTTCAGTGAACAGAGGCACCTACACCTAGATCAGGTTCTCAGAGCCCTGTCTAGCCTGACCTTGAGTGTCTCCAGGATCAGGTCATTCACCACCTCTCTGGGCAATCTGTTCCAGTGCTTCACAACCCTCATGAAAAATGTTCTCCTTATGTCCAGTCTAAGTCTCCTCTATTTTAGTCTGAAACCATTTATCTCTGTCCTCTCAGAGTAGACCCTGCTAAAGAGTCCATCTCCTTTAATATAGGCCCTCCCTAGATAGTAGATGGCTGAGGTTTTTGTTCACTAGTTTTAGAAGGCCAACTGTTCTAATAAGCCCCAGCTCTGTCCAGCCTGGACGCTCATCACGCTTTGCTTATTGAATAGGAAGTGTGAAGGGAGTTTGTCTGATCTGTATTTTGGATGGGAAATTAATGAGCCTCGAAGATGGAATTGTTGATTGTTACTAGCTGTTATGTCTAAAACTCAACCTGTAGAGTTTCTGAACTTTAGAATTAAATTGCCTATTTGTTTCTTTAAAGAATTCCATGTACATTAATTTTAAATCAGCTTGGTTCACTGTGTAACAGGGTGAGAAGCGGGACTTTCCTCTCTTAAGTCCAGGGGAAAAAGAAAGCCTAAGTGGTTGAAAAAGGCAAAATGTAATAATGTGAAGCCATGTTGCTTAGAGATAGAAAGGAAGAACACAAGTTACTCTTCCAGAAGTGAGAAGAAAGGAGAATCATAGGAGGATGGAATAGTAAATAGTATGTTTTATACTTCAGCAATTTGGTCTGTCACAGAAGGTACCTAAATGGTCAGTGTTTATATGGGCAGAGGCAAGTATTAATTGGGAGTTTTGTGACAGTTGCTTATTGTTGGGGACAAATATAAAAGGTAGAGATGAAAGAGTCACTTATGTGATTTAGATCATATATTCTGTAGATTTAAAGGTTAAGGAAGCATTCTCAAGACCGCGTGACTGATTTCTGAAGGGAAATTGATCGATGAATTGATAGTTTTGTTGTGGGAGTTTGAAAATAGAGGATTATGGGAAAGAGGCTTGCTTCCTGGTCAGCTCCTTGGCTAAATGTCTTCCATATATATGAAATTGCAGTCATGCAAATTACTGTTATTTATGACTGCTTTTAATTCCTCAATTCAAATATTCATTATTTTATCTGTTTCCATTTATTCATTGTTTTATCTGTTGTTATCAGCCTGTTAAATTATCCTTTAACCGTTAGATAGAGTTTTCTCACACCTCTGTTGTTGTTCTGCTCTACTCATCACTTCGGCCCCACTCGTCACTTCTGTCATGACTGAAGTAATGCTTTTTCTTCTCCGTGATTCATTTTCCTTGTATCTCATACTTGATTCTTAATGTTGATTTGTTCACTTCCTCCAGATTTAGCACGGGGTATTAACTTCTTCAGTTGTTTGTTGGGATGGGTGTGGTGTTATAAAGGTATGTTTGTGTGCAGATGAAACATTTTGAGGTATGCTAGAATTCCTCTCCCAAATTCCATTAATAACTACTTTTTTTTAAAGCACATTTCACATTGTAGTGACAAGCTGAGTGGTGCAGCTGACATGCTAGAGGAAAAGGATGCTATCTAGGGGGACATGGACAGTCTTGAGAGGGGGGCCCATGCCAAAACTGTGAAGCTCAACAAAGCCAAGTGCGAGGTCCTACATCTGGACTGAGACAATCTCAAGCACAAATACAATCTGAGTGGAGGTTGCCTTAAGAACAGCTCTGAGGAGAAGGATTTGTAAGTGTCAGTTGATGAAAGCACTGTATGAGCCAGCAATGTGCACTTGCAGCCCAGAAGGCCAACCGTATCCTGGGTTGCATCAGGAGAAACGTGACCAGGTTGAGGGAGGTGATTCTGACCCTGTACTGTACTCCTGTGAAATCCTCTCTGGAGTACAGCATCCAGTTCTGGGGGTCCCGACACAAGAAGGACATCGAGCAGTTGGAGCAGGTCCAGAGGAGGGCCATGAAGATGATCAGAGGGCTGGAGCACCTCCCCTATGAGGACAGGTTGAGGTAGCTGGGGCTTTGCAGCCTGGAGAAGAGAAGAATCTGAGGAGACCTTATAGTGGCTTTCCAGTCCCTGAAGGGGATCTACAGGAAAGCTGGGGAGGGACTTTTTATAAAGGCAGGTAGAGACAGGATGAGCAAAATTGCTTTAAAATGAAAGAGGATTGATTTAGACTATATGTTGTGAAGAAATTCTTTACTGTTACTAATGGAACGGGTTGCAAGAAAGGTTGAGCAAGAAAACCACAATAAAAGAAATTGAGGTTTTAGATTTGTGTTCTCCTGAGGCTGTAATGTAATGTGAGTTAATCTTGTATAAGCTTCTACTCTCTAGTTAATGGTAAATCAGTTTCAGGTGTACAGTATGAATAAAGCTTTTAGTTGAGCATGAAATCTGAGTGTATTTGGAATTGCCTCTGTATGCTTTTGTTATTATGTCTGCTTTTTTCCTGAATCTTATAGATAGTGGCTCAATTTTCAACACTGTGGATGAGATGGAAGCTACTTTTTTATTAGAGTAAACTGAAGTATAATGTGCAAAATAAAGAAGTAACACTACAATTTCCTAGCAAGTTCTGGACAGGTCTTAGAAGATAATCTGATAGTTTTGAATCACAGAATCATTAAGGTTGGAAAGGACCACTAAAAACATCTAGTCCAACAGTCCACCTACCACCAATATTGCCCACTAAACCATGTTCCACAGTACTAATCCACCCTTTCCTTGAACACTTCCAGGGACACTGATGCCATCACTTCCATGAGCAGCCTCTTCCAATGTCTCACCACTCTTTCAGAGAAGAAATTAGTCTTAATATCCAACCTGAGCCTTCTGTGGTGCAACTTGACTCCATCTCCTCTCATTCAATCACAGGTTATGTGAGAGAAGCTGACCCCCACTTTGTCACAGTCTCATTTTGGGTAGTTATGGTGTGCAGTAAGGTCTCCCCTGAGTCTTCTCCAGATGGAGCAGTTTAAATTCCCTCAGCCACTCTTCATAAAACTTGTGCTCCAAACCCTGCTCTGAATGCTCTCCGAGGCCTTGGTGTCTTTCTTGTAGTGAGAACAGAACACAGAACTCGAGGTTTAGCCTCACCAGAGCTTAATATGGTGAGATGATCACCTCCCTACTCCTGCTTGCAACACTATTTCATATGCAAACGAAGAAGTGGTTGGCTATCCTGGCCACCTGGGCACACCACTGGCTCATGTTCAGCAAAATGTCAATGAAGACTACCACATCCTTTTCCTTTGTGCAGCTTTCCAGCCATTTCACTCCATGCCTGTAGCACTGCATGGGGTTATTGTAGCCCAAGTGCAGGACTTAATACTTCATCCCACTGGCCTCAGCTCAGTGATCCAGCCTGTTTGGATCCCTCTGTGGGGCCTATGTACTGTCAGGCAGATTGACACTTCTCCCCAGCTTGTTATCCTCAAGCTTACAGAGTTGTGATACCTTGCACTGTGGCTTGCTACTTGCTCACAACTCTCTGGTATCTCTGCATTTGAATTATGACTTTTGTTAGTCTTCAGCTATTTTTACTGTTGAAATTATAAAATAATGTTTAAAAAGTCGTGACGTTGAATTTTTTAATTTTGGCATGGGATTAAATAAAGGATTGGCTGTACATGGGTTAAGAATTTTCACTTTTAAAACTCTGTACTGTAGCATGGGAAGCTTGTCCTCAAAGAAGGAAGATGTCCTCAAAGAAGGAAGATGTCCTCAAAGAAGGAAGATGTTAGTAGTTTCCTCTTTTCTGAGTAATGTGCAGAGAATACTGTTTGGTTTAATGCTGGCATGGCTTCCTTCATACTTTCTTTTCAAAAGTTCTTTAGGCATAGTGAGTATGCCATATCTTTGCTTTCATTTTCTCTCATAGCATACAATTGAAATTACAGAGTTCTGTATTTTCAGTCTCTCATTCTTTTCATTTTTTATATATTTTTATTATATATTGAATATTTTTGATAGAAATAATATGCTTGTATTACATTCCAGCCTGTGTATTGCCTGCTTATTCTAACAACTGTTGCTAGGAGGATCTTCTGTTCGTGTTAAAGAAAAAGAAAAAAACAGTGCAAAGCAAATGCTTTGCTATAACTTTTATTTATATATACAATTTTAGTATAATAATTCTATAGATACATACCTACATTTACTATTACATGTTCACTATGTTGAACAACTGCAGACCTTATTGTAGCTGTCTGTACACTGGACCCTGTTTTCCATAGGTAACTTCAGTTGCATTTTGATGATTATAGCTCTGTTTTGAACTGAAAACAGATTATTTATTAAAGGAGCATGATTATGTGGTGGAGCATGGTGGAACTTTGCAAGGATTACCAGGGATACTTACCTATAGAGGGCTCTTCAGTGACTGCTTTGAGTTTGAGTTTGACAGTGCTTAAATAATGCTTTTTAAAATAACTTTATTTATTTTAATACAACTTTATTAACAAAGTTTCTTCCTTGACATGTTGACTTATGTATTAACATCTTGCTGATGCAGGATTTCATGACCCAGATTAGTAAGATACAAGAAGCCTCAGAGACAGTCTGCCTACTTGCGCAAAAGATAGCATTTTTCATGCACACAGGACAGAGTCATTGCAGATAGGGCTGAAAGGAGTCACCTAATTCATCTCTGGTTCAGGAGAAGCATGAGCTATATGGCCAAACCACCTTTGACCAGATGGTTCTCTAAAAAAATCCTTACCAACTTCCACTATCTTCTTCTTTTATCTCTTCCCCTGACTATCCCTGTCTACATGCTGTTTTTTTAAGATGTAGCCTGAATTTTCTAATCTGTTAATCTCTCTTGCTGCAGTCTTTTTATTTTAATTTTTATTTTATATTTATTAGCCTACAGGAAACAAGAGAAAAGTCTGTTTCTTTGTTTGAAAACTATCATGTACTTTTTCAGCATTCTATAAGTTAACAGCCTGGTAATTCTGTACAGAATCCCAGAGTTACAAATGATGAGGAGGTGTTTTCTGGTAGTTCACAACTGGGAGATGCATCAATGTAGTTTCCTTTTCTTCTTTTCCTTCATTTGCTTCACTAAAACAGGACTCGGAAGCAACTTATTATTTTTATGCTGAACAGATTAAATTACTTGCTGAGGAAAATTTACTAGGCATGCACTCAAGGATACCTGGAAAGACACTTCAAAGATAAGCTTAACCAATGTTATTAGAAAATAGAAACAACGTAAATATATCTGTGTGTTCTGGAAGCAGCTGGTGAAACCATGAAACAAATGAAATGTTTTATTAAGAGACTGATTTTGACTCAGCAACTCTTCTGTACCGATTGGGAAGGCACAGTTTTTTAGTCAGATTTTTTACAGTGATGATTAGTATGCGTTGAATGCAAGCACATTGCAAATGCTTTCATTTGAATTGCTGTGAAACTCAGCCCAGCTAACTGTATGTAGCACAGCTATTGCTCTAATCTTTTGCAAAGAAAGCTCATTTTATTTCTGAACTCTTGTCTTATGATTCAGGACAACCTACCTGGTTGGACTCATAGTCTAATAGAACTACTTCCTGTTTGGTTGAGATCCTAGGAAGGAAGAGGCAAGAGCTGCAGGGTTTTCAGTGAGAATATACTTTTCTCTTTATTTAGAGAGGGTGAGATTAATTCGCTTTCTATGCATAAGCATTAATGCTGTTGCAGTGAATACAATTATGGTGATTAGGCTGTAATCAACTAAATAATTGGTTTGTTCAGTGTTTCCTGCTTCATATAAAGTGAATTAAACAGTTATTGGCTTTGTTGTATTCAAAGGAGTAAACAAAGTACAGATTTTATACAAATTAGGGTGTCTGCTTTTCAACTTATTGTTATGAGCTATTTTTGTTTAGAGTAATCTGTAGCCTAAAAGGTTTCTCTTCTGTCTCAATTGTTTGCTTTGAATTTTATCCCGCTTAAGTAGTTTCTTATAGCTTTCAGGAATCTACATTCCAGATACCAAAGTATTAACTTATTTATATTAATCTAGGTGCATAATTTGTATCAGAAGTCTGTGCCATCAATCTGTGTACATTTAACAAATTGTTTGTTTTTAAATCTTGCAGATGCCTTTAGAAACCATAAAATAAGCTGTCAGAAACAGACAGTGCTGTCCGAAAACCAGAAAAAAAGCTATGCATGTTTATATATTTCCCAGAGTCCAGTTTTTTTTTTCTTAAAGAACAAGTAGCTGTGTAGTTCAGAGGACAAGATGAATTTGAGCATCCTCAGAATTCTGAATTACGCTTAGCTTCAGCTAAAAAAAGCAGTTTTGGACTATGATAAAGTTGAGGAATGGCAGTAAAAAAGTGTTAGACAAGGTAATAAGACGGGTTTGTTAGTAATTATGAAACAGATAACTGTGTTTTAGCTGATCTTTTCATGAGGTTGTCTATCGAACACTTTTGGACTGCCACCCCTCAACTTTTCTTGGAAGAGAGCATCTTAATTTCTCTCACTGCTTTTGAATGATCACTGGAGAAAATCAGCTATTAATACTCATAAAGCAACACGATTTTCATAAAAAATGGCAAAGTTGAGCTATTCCGCTCAATAGCAAATAGAAACAGGAGCAAGATATTGTTCAGGGAAGAAAATGTTGTTCCCCTCACCTCCAGTCATGTAAGTATGGAATGAATGTTCAGAACAAGGTAAAAACAACTCAAAAAAATCACAATTACATTAACAAAAACTAATTTCCAAATAACAAATTTCTATTTCAAGCAGGTTTTGTGAATAAGTTTGGGTTTTTCTGGGTGGGGAGGGGAGGTGAAGGAGTGCTTCTTATATCATCATAGTATCATAGTATCGTGCGAGTTGGAAGGGACCTTAGAGATCATCGAGTTTGATTGAATTAAAATGGAGATTGATTGTAGCATTATATATTAAACTGTCTTTTATATTTAATTTTGAATGAAAACAAAGTGTGCAGGAGCCAGCCTCCTTTATTTGAGAGGATTATCTAATTTGAACAAATTACTTCATGTGGTTGTAGTTTTAGGTTGAAGTAACTTTTTAAGTGTGAGAAAAATATCACATTTTTGAACCTCAGTGTCACTGAAATGGTTCTTAGAAAGCCTGGAAGCAGAATGCATATTTCAGAATGGTAGTTTAATGGAATGAAATACATTTTACAGTTGCTTTGACACTGAGGTAATGTAAAGAAACATTCTGTATGTGCTGCGGAGTTAACACTTTTGATTGGGTGTTCTTGAGTATCAAGTTTATTTTTTTTATGAGCTGATATCTACCTTAGCAGATAAAATTTATTTTGGTCTTTTTGTTACAGAAATACAGTATGTGAGTTGTTCATATGTATTGTGGTGAAATATAAGAGTATTATACTGTTTGATCTTGTACTTGTTCGGCCAGTGATACTGATAGATGAAATTAAAAACAGTTATGTATGAGTCTAGAAAGACTATATGCTAGTAGTTGAATACAGGCGCTGTATATGATGTATATGATGAGTGTCTGCTGTACCTACCTTCTGTGCAATAAAATCGGTTGGGACTCATTTTGGCTTCTTATGCAGAGTTCTCAGAATGCTGTATGAAATGTTCTGTGTTCGCTTGTTATGGATGGGGGTTTTCACCATTCCTTTGCACCTCCTGCTTTTCAGGGACTAAAGCTGTATGTTTTTGCCAGCAACCAAACTTGCCTTTGCACAGAGAAGAGTGCTGGTAAAGGGGAAGCCTGTGGTTTCACTGAATAATGACTGTATGTAGTAGTTTGCTTCAAATGCTGCCAGATCTTGAATCCAGCACGTGTATTTTGGTATATTCTTGTAAGACAGTACGAGAAGACGTATTTTTCTTGCATAACTACCTTAAAGATTAGGTGTATGTGAATGTAAGCTGTAACATCTTCAGTAAACCTGGCACCTTTTGGTGGTATTGATGCCCAAAGTGTAAATGAAGGTGAATTATATTGCAACACAGTGCTGCTGTGATAGAGCCAGGAAAGGATACCTAGCTGTATCTATGCCCCATCCTACTACCTTTTTATTTCTTTTCTTTCTGAGGCTGTGAGTCTCAGGATCGTGCAGAAAGCCCTAAGATACCACTTTTACAAAGCTGTTTCTTGATGAACGCAACCTTCTCTGGCAAAGCTTGTTTTTGGCTTACTCAGAATATTTTGTTGGAATTCTGCAGAACTCTACACAGTAACTTTACTATAGTTCAACATCCCTTTTTTTTATATTTCTTTGTTTAAAGCTTAAAACCAACCACTTCATGAGGAAATGATAAGACGGCTTTATTTTTGTTGTGGATATCCAGGTTGAAAGTTCTGAGTTGTTGCACAGTGTGAATTGGAGGATATAAGTACAGGGGCCCTCCCTCTTTCAGCAGAAACTTTTTAAAGCTTTACACAAAAGGGTCTACAAAACATGAACGAAACCTTTTTTTCCGACATGGCTAAACAGGATGCAGATATAAATAATAATTCAATACAGAACTTATTTTGCTGGAGTTTTCTCACACACAGCTTCTTGTATATCCAGAAATGTAGTTTCCTTTTAGAAACAGCTCTTTAGTTCATTAGATTCCAGATAGTACTGAAGGTGGATGCATAAAATAAATGGAAAATTAATTAAAATCTCATGTTCCAAGGTGTGTTAATTTCTCTGTCATCAATAGCATTCCAAATTATTAATCACACTGAAGTACTTGCTGTGTTGCATAAAGTTAGATTTTAGTCCTTGCACTATGCAGTTTTCTTGAGGCACTATTAGGTCATTCTTTACACTTTTAACATAAAAAACTAACAAATTCCACATGTCCAGATTTCGGAATGATTTTGTAATCTAGGATCTTCAAAACGCATTGCTCTTAATCAAAAATTAATATTTTTCTTAACTAACAGGAATATCCAAAATGGTCGAACAAGAGGATGGTAATGTGCTGAAGTAGTGACTTCCCACTTATGTAGTGCCAATAAAATATAGGGTCTCTTTTTTTAGCACTCCCAGTTATAAAATCAAACGCAGTACCATATACCACAGTGCCCCCAAAATGACGTGCACATTTGTTTTGACAGATGCTGCTTTGTTACTTGAAAGGTGTTTGTTTTATTTTCAAATCTACCTCCTTGTGTTTTCCATGACCTGGTCTGTATAGCCATTTTCTCTTGCTGGCCTGCAGATTCAACGTAGCAACAGGGAAGTACTTTCTGAAGCAACAGCTGACAGAGATTTAAGGGCAGTTACCGAATGTGAAAGAGCTACGAATTCTTTGTTATATGCTTGACTCTTTATTTAATCTTTATCTTGGAGGGTGTCCTACCTTGAGGACAAATCGTGGCCGATGTAAACCTTCTGAAGGAATTAGTAAAACACAAGATTGGCTGTCAAGGGGGATGTGGGAAATAGCTTTTTATGAAGTCAGGAAAGAAGTCCTTGTGAATCTTGATGCTGATAACCTTGTGTTCAGGCTGGCTAGCTCTGAATCGCTGGGTTGTCTTCAGATACCAGGAGTGAACTTGAACTTCTTTTTTTTCTAAGAGACTTTCTACTTAAGATACGGCTTTATCTGTATTGGTACAGAAATTTATTTGGCAAGTAGTTGTTCCATCCAACTATTTTATTTATTCAGTTTCAAGTGTGAGCCTCTGTAAATCCCTTTTGTCAGCAGAATGGTTTGTATTGAGTTCTGAGTCATTTTGAGTGGAGTTATCACACAACAGACTTTGTTTAGTTTTATTCTTTTGTATTCTTCCATAGTTGTATATTCTCTAATTCTGGAAAGATAACTAGCTTTTCTCTGATTTTTTTTTCTTGTTTGCCTTTCCCAGTTAAATTTGAGTTTGTTCTTGCAGCAATGCATGCTTGGCTAACCATGTAAGTATGCTAATTTCCTGTCTAATTCTTTATTCTATGGACCATGGTGTCTCAGCAGAATTGATTTCTGTATCATGTCAGGACTAGTTTTTAACGCCTACCTCTTTCATGCGAATATCAGAATTGCTGAGTGGAGACAGACCCTTTCTGTCAGTGCTGGTAAGGGCTTTGTGCTTTGCCTTCTGTTTGCTTGCTTTGTGTATATGTATTATGTATTTACTTTTCCCCCTCCCCCCTCCCCCCCCCCCCCCTTTTTTTTTTTTTACAAAATTAGCTTTTGCTTCACTCAGACTCCTACTCAGATGACATTATGTATTTCAGTCTTCAGTTTCTTGAACTGTGCCCGAATGGAAGGTCTTCTGTGAGACTCAGGCTAAAGAGCTTTATCTGTGTACTAACTTCAGTGTTATTGTTTACAACCATTTTCCCTCAGAGATTGTTTTCTTGTCACAAAGGATGTATGCATGTGATATGTTCCACTCTGCTGCCTTCTCTATGACAGTTTTTTCTGTTATTAATTTAATCATTATTATTTTTTTTAGTGGTTGTTTGTAGCCAGTTGCTTGTCCAAGCTCAGAATTGTAATTGCAAGCTCTTTATTCTGTAAGCTAGTGATTGCTAAAAGTTCTCTGATGTTTCCTGACTGTTTTGAGACATGAACTGTTCATCAAAGGCTCATTCCCATATTGACAAGCTAAAAATATTGTCAATTTCTTCCTTTATTTTTCAGGCTCGAGAATTTTAGTCCTGGCTACCTTTAATCTGTGGTGGGGAACTGAGACATGATTTGTAGCTCACAGTATTTGTCAGGAGATGGGAGAACATATTGCAATTAATATTCACAACTGTCCATCACAGATCTTTATGTAGCGATCAGGTGTTGCAAAAGGTGGAAATTAATGACTCACAGTGATCCTAATTTAGACCTGTGTTCCCAGCTGGAAATGGGAAGTGTCAACACAGTGCTTAATCCTGAATATACGGACAGGTTTTTTACCTTGTACTTAAACTGTTGTGAATACCTCTTGGGCTTCTGAAGTTTCAGAGAGTGTTTATTCAAATAAACTTTAAAATGTGTAATGTTTTAGGTTTTCTTCAATCTATAGTGAGTGAAGACTTTTATGAAGGGCAGTGGCACTTGCAAATCATACCTTAAATCCTCAGGGAGATTTTCTGTCAGTGGTAATAATGATTGTAATTTTATATTTGTAAAAATAAATAGATTACTTTTGTTTTCTTTTGGCAGCTTGTCTGGTCATCTGTAGGGAAAATATTTCTTCTGATCAGCTGGTTAGTTTTGTGATTGTGTTTTCTGAAGCTCTGGGAGAAGGAACATTGAGAATGGCAGACAGTGGCCTCTGTGTGCTTGGATGTTTGCCTGGTGTCTGGGTCACATGGTTGGAGTCAGTTTGATCAGTAGGTTTGAGATTGAGGTGATTGTTTTTGTTTTTGTTTTTTCTTTTTTTTCCCTGGGGCCAGTCTGTCAGATATTTGTTGCTTATTCCATTTCCACTATTTTGGGTAATGATTTGCTCACTGGTTGCAAATGTCACCTGCTTGGATCCCAGAACATAGAGCTCAGGCCTTGTTGACACCCTGATACTGCTAATTCTCATTTTGTGACATTTGATCTCACCTACTGATGGCTGAAGTATGTTAATATAACTGAACCCTCCAGGTCTGTTTGATGGCATTATCTGGAGGCAGTTAATGCCCTGCGGGTTAATGCACTGAATATTCTTGTGATCATTTACATTTGCAGCTATGGCATAATTGTTCTCTGCTTGGAAAATTACTCAGCTGAACTTGATTTGTTTTTCTGCTTGAGCTCCAGTCATTATTTTGGCTAGTGCCTGTTCATTGCTAATTTGACTGTTTCATACCATGTATTGTTAAGTCACTGTCTGCCTCAGATGTCTTTACTGCTAACTGTGCTGCGTGACTGATCTCAAGCATATCCTGAAGAGCTTTTCCATGCATGCTTCTTTACGTTGAGGATGTTGATGGTAATTGTGTGACATACAGTGGTTGAGAAGCAGTCTTTGTTTATTAAACCTCAAAAGAGACTGCCACTGACAGTATGCGTGGTTTCATATAAATAGGAATTGTGCAAGGCTTCAGGGTGATTTGAAAGTGCTAATTTCCTATGTAAGAAATGCTGATGATTGCTTGCCCTGTGTCAGGAAGGTGAATTGGATACCAGGATATAGTGTGGTCTTTCTTGGCCCCCACTTTTGAAGTGGGTGTATGACTGTTAAGTGTTGATAGTTTCTTTTTACTCGTGTCTTTAAGCCTTTTTCAGAATTTCATGGGGAATTTAGGAAAATAAATGAATAAATATATTAACTATCTGTATGGCCGTGTCTTCAAATAGTTCTCTCTGTTTCCCAGCTTTGTATAGTGACAATTTATATTACAAATGGTTGGTTGGTTTATCTTCAACTGCCAGTAGCAGCTTGTTTGGAGAGTGAGGATCAACTGCAATTACTGCATATTGGTATAGATATTCACCTTTTCTTGAAGTGGTTGAGCAATTGTCAGCTAACGATGTGGTTAATTATTCCCTGGATAAAGCAAGTACTTCAGTAAGTATGTGAACTGTGTGTGTTTTAAACCTTGCTTTATATTTTTGCTTTTGTTGACTGACTGACCCTGGGTATAAAAATTAATATTAAAATGCTATTTAATCTTTAATCAGATATTAAATGAGTGGGTATGCAGAAGCTTAAAAGGCAGTGACACAAGCAGTGGTACCAATATAGTATCAGAAAGCTGTTGCTTATTACAAGAAGTAGGCCCAGGTATTTATACAGACTGGGAGAAGAACCCTGTAAGAGCAGCCCTGCGGAGAAGGACTTGGGGGTCTGTGTGGACAAGAAGCTGGACATGAGTCAGCAGTGCACTTGCAGCCTGGAAGGCCAACTGTGCTCTGGGATGCATTAAAAAAGGGGTGGCCAGCAGGGAGAGGGAGGTGGTTGTCCCCATCTATTTCAGCTCTTGTGAGGCCCCATCTGCAGTTCTGTGTCTGGGCCTGGGGCCCCCAATACAGGAAGGACATGGAGCCATTAGAGTGGGTCCAGAGGAGGGCCACTAAGATGATCAGGGGACTGGAGCACCTCTCCTATGAGGAAAGGTTGAGGGAACAGGCCTTGTTTAGGCTGGAGAAGACAAGGCTCCAGGGAGACCTCATTGTGGCCTTCCAGGACTTGAAGGGAACATAGGAATAGGAGGAAGAACAGCTATTTACAGGGGTGGATAGTGATAGGACAAGGGGGAATGGTTTTAAACTGAGACGGGGGAGGTTTAGCTTAGATATTAGGAGGAAATTTTCACTTAGAGGGTGGTGACACACTGGAACAGGTTGCCCAGGGAGGGCAATCAAGGCGGTCATTCAAGGTCAGGCTGGATGTGGCTCTGGGCAGCCTGGTCTGGTGGTTGGTAACCCTACACATAGCAGGAGGGTTGAAACTAGATGATCTTTGAGGTGCTTTTCAACCCAGGCCATTCTGTGATTCTTACTGATGACAATGAATTGAGCTCCAGGTAGAGTATGTGAGAGCGTGCTTTTATATGTAAATGAGATTTGAATCAATGTAGTTGTTCTAAGGGAGAAATTTGCATGTAGTGACAGGATGAGGAGAAATGGTTTTAAACTGGAAGAGGGTAGACTAGATATTAGTAAGAAATTATTTACTGTGAAGGTGGTGAGACACTGGAACAAACAAGTGTTTGTATGGACTCTCATCAAATATGTTTACTGAACAGTAAGTTCTTTTGGAGGAGGCATTCTAACTCAGGTTTTAAAGATATAACTTACGGTCAGTATTTGATATTCTTGCACATGTATCACCACTTTGCAGCCACCCTCAAACATTAGAAACTTCTATGGAAGTTAGTTTCAGTTTTTTGCTCTTATTGCTGATACAGAATTCCTAAATGCCTGTTCTTAAAAGCAGTTGACTTCTGGGAAGATTTAATGTAGGTATACTTACTCAGTCCTATATAGCATTTCCTATTCTCTCCTGAAGATTCTGTCCTAGAAGATGAAAAAGATACAGAATTCACCTACCATTTGACAGGCATCTCTGTTTGTACCATGGCCCACTTTAACCTAGTTAGCCATCACTCTCTGGTTACAGTCCAATGCAGATGACATGGAAAATTTTTCAGTGTCTCTGTGACTGGCAGAGATGTGCGCGAAGTTCCAGTGCTGGTGACAGAACACATGAAAGTCAGTATGGTTACATTTGATTCCTTATTGTTCAGCATTATCCATAGATAAGGTCATACGCACTTTTGATCTGCCTGGAGTGGATGGAGCGATGTATAATGGCTCGGTTTAGCTGCTAGAATGTAATGTAAGTGTGCCTTAATCTACTTAACAGCTAGTTAAGTGTAAAGTACCATCTTAGTTATCTCTTTCCAAGGAAGCAAGTGAGACTCTTTGCATGTTCAGTTCCATGGACACTGGATACTCTTCATAAGAAAGCTCATAAATAGGACTACTCCAGCTCAGTGCAGATGTATCTAAATGAATTTAGAGACATAAGGCTTGTACACAGATGCAGGAACTGTGTGGTGACAGAGCCAAAGATGAGAGAGATTGGGTAATGCTCAAGCGTTAATCCTGCCTGATTTACTTTCTGCATTTTATGTGTGTTTTGGTGTAGTCTTCAATCACTTATATTGCTTTGTTTTCTCTCTTCCTTTTCTCCATAGGACCCATGAGTCATTCATTACACAGGATGGGTGGTGGTAATTTAATTAGCTTCTGTTTGCTGTGATTTTCTCCATGATTGTTAGGTGTTAGGACTTCATGCTTTTGAACACTTTTCTGAAAACAGAATTAGAACAAAAAACTGGTCATATTGGGTGAGACCAAATATATATCTTAATGAGCAACCCGTTTTACAATAAGCATAAACAAATGTCTGTGAAGGAGTGATGACAGAAAAAGCGTTTTTTGTTGCTGTTACCTGACCTTTGACAAGTTTCTAACTCTTTTAGTGCAGGCAATTTCAGAGTTATGTGATGTTTATGTACTTAGTAACGTTGGTGGGTGTTAATGGTCTGAATGTGTAGTTGCTTTGTAATTCATGCAGAATCCACAGCAGCAATTGGCAATGAACTGTTGTTCTTCAGGTGGGCTACCAGTGATGTGTTATTTTTTTTGTTGTCACCTGCCTTTTTGCTGTCCTCTGTTTCGCACTGTCCCTCCAGGTATCTTTAGCCTGTACTGTCTTCAATAACATGATGTTACCAGCTAACTCTGGGCCACCTCACTGCTCATCCTTTTCACAGCATATCCTTTACAGATCCCTGAGAGATTTTGGGAGTGGTCTCCTAATTCCTGTAAGAATTAACCATTTATTTACTCTTACCTTCCCACCTCCATGCTAGGATTTTTCATCATATGTCATGATCTCAGCCTTGAGAAAAGAAGACTGAGAAGTGATCTTATTGATGTTTATAAATATCTTAAGTGTGGGAGTCAAAGGGACATGGCCAACCTCTTTTCAGTGGTCTTTGGAGACAAGTCAAGGGGAAACAGACATAAACTGGAGCACAGGAAGTTCAGCACCAATATGTGAAGGTGCTGTGCAGCCTGCTGTAGAGAGCCTCCTTTGGCAGGGGTGTTGGACTTGATGATCTCTGGAGGTCCCTTCCAGCCCCTGCAATTCCATGATTCTGTGATCACTTAGTTTTTTTTTTTTTTTTTTTTTTTTTTTTTTTTTAAAGTATTTGAGGGATTTTATAGAAAGTTTTCTGAAAATTCATCAGTTCTTTTACAGGTCTTTTTGTGTCAGTCATGATAATTACTATATCTGAACATTTCACAGATGCCGAGTTTTGTTTTGTCATGTCTGAGGTCATAAAATTTCTTATGTTATAATGTGAAGGACCTGAAGTCTAAATTTTGTAGTAACTCACTCTTTTTATTTTCATTTATTTATTAATTAATTTATTTTACAGAATCTTTCCTCAGAATTCTGAGCCTCAAAAACACACCGTCCTTTCACTCTGTGGATCTGTAATGTTCAGTGTAGCAGTGGATTGATTTTTCTCTAAACTACAATCCAGAGTAACATGTTGAGTATCAAAAATAGCATCTCTTTTAAATGTGTTACAGCAGAGCCACTCTGTGGCAGCTGCAGTGGCAGATCTAGATTTATGAAGCCAGCATTCTTCTTTTAGCTATGAGAAACTCATAGAATCATAGGATCATAGAATGGCCGGGGTTGAAAAGGACCACAATGATCATCCAGTTTCAACCCCCCTGCTATTTGCAGGGTTGCCAGCCACCAGACGAGGCTACCCAGAGCCACATCCAGCCTGGCCTCAAATGCCTCCAGGGATGGGGTATCCACAACCTCCTTGGGCAACCTGTTCCAGTGTGTCACCACCCTCTGTGTGAAAAACTTCTTTCTAATATCTATCCTGAACCTGCCCTGTCTCAGTCTAAAACCATTCCCCCGTGTCCTATCACTGTCCACCCTTATAAACAGCTGTTCTCCCTCCTGTTCATATGCTCCCTTCAAGTACTGGAAGGCCACAATGAGGTCTCCCTGGAGCCTTCGCTTCTCCAAGCTAAACAAGCCCAGATCCCTCAGCCTTTCTTTGGCCCAGTTCACTCAGCCTTTTCTCATAGGAGAGGTGCTCCAGCCCTCTGATCATCTTCGTGGCCCTCCTTTGAACCTTCTCTAAGAGCTCCATGTCCTTCTTGTACTGGGAGCCCCAGGCCTCCAGATGGGACATTCTGCCACAGATGATGTTGCAGAATCTACAGATTTGTGTGACAGATGAATTTGCTATGATTTGCCCATGTGAGTCAGAGATCATTGCACTACGGTTGTCTTCATTGTCAAAGAGAAGAACAAGCTAATATCATTACCATAGATGTATGTCACTTCAAATCAGAAGTTATTGTTTCTGACACCAGCAGGTCCTCTGACGCCATCCAGCATTGTATGTGGTGTGGAGAGCTCAACAAAGGCTGGAAAGGCATTGATGTAAGCAGTCAGATAGTTGAAATGCAGCACCGTGGCAGCCAAGTGTTTTTAAATGTTATACACTGACTGCTCTTTTGATTTGCTCAGGGTTAGTGCACAAATGTCAGTACATTGTGAGCTACACATGCTTATCTTCTCATTCAAAAAATTAAAATATATCCACACTTCTGGAGAACGGACAATAAAATAATGTGTATAAAGCAGGAAATAGCATGGCAAATTGTTTTTCCCACTGTTATAGTGAAGTGGAAAAACTGGGCTTGGGAAATAAGAGGTGTGGTATGTACATGGATTTTATTATTATTTAAAATCTAGAGTAGAACTGAGTTTGATCACTGCGTCCAGACATCCTGAAGTGATGTCTGATGATCCATTGTACTCCGTGGTAGTCGACACTGGGATGTGCACTGAAGGTTGTGGTAGCCTGGTCAAACAGCTTCTGCCTGATGCAGTGCTGCAGGAGAGCAATTAAATTAAGGCAGAACATAATGTATATGATTGTCAGAAAAAAAGTAATCACAGATACTAGAGAAATACTAGAGAAAGAGAATGGGTAGGAGAAAGGAAGTGGGGAAATGTTTGTAATCCAGTAACATCCCCTCATGCATCTTCACTTATTGGCATTTCCTTGGGGGGTGTCTAAGAGATTTTTAAGACTTCTATTAACATTGTAAAGTGTGTTAACACTGTTCCAATATCACATTATGTAAAGCTGCTGTACCACATAGAGTGAGGAAGTTCACTAATATATTCTGGATACTTGAAAACTTGCAGTAGTTAGCAAAGGAAATAGAAAAGCAACAAAAGTTGGGGAGATTAAGGGAAGAGAAAAAAAAAAAAGATTAAGTTCTAGAGAGCAAATGTGAGTAGACTAATTTGTAAGAATGATCTCATATGTGATCTCATATGTGCCTTCAGATACTTCTCTACTAATCTTTTTTCCACTTGTTTTCATATCTTGGGTAATAATTTTTTCACTTGGCAAAAGAGAAGTTTCTGCCAAATGGGGCTTTTCAGGATCTTTTAGAGTAGTTCAAATAACTGGCAGTATAACAGGAAAAAGAAGGAAGTGTTGACTTTGTGCAGCAATAGAGGAAAGACAGCCTTTTTGTTAGGTCTTAACATGTGGGTTTGTTGCAGGTTTTCTTGTTGCTCTTGTTTTCCCCCTGTGTAGTCATTAGTTTAGCTGATCAGAATTTTAAATTCATGTGTAGATGGATTACATCTAAATATGGAACTGGAAGGTCAAACGCTAAATCTTATTTCTTATTTCCTCCTATTCTCATTTCTCCTGTGGCACTCGTTTTTGCCCAGGCTGTAATGGATATCACTCAAATACTGTACCTTGGCTTGGATGAAAATCAAGATAATGACTCACATCTGAAATCTTTGATTGTTTCTGTTGTGGTTAGAATATATAGTGTCCAATTAGTGGTTGGATTTTTCAAAATTACTCTTATGGGCTGATGTTTATGCAGTCCCTTCCCCTTGCTCTTTAAAACACAAGACCCCTTTAACTTACAGCCATCTCAGAATCCTACAAACTGTTTCTCCAGTCTCCTTGCAGGTTGCCGTAGGGCTTGTTAGCTGTCTACGCTTTCAAACTTTCCTAAGGAGATTGAAGGATTAGTAGTTCTTTCCTATGCCACTTTTTATCCAAAGTACTTCATATGCTACCAAGTTTTAATCAGTTTTCTTATACAGGAATCAAGCCCTCCATCTCTTAAGTTCACTATTGCATTGCACAAGGACTACACACACTGCAGACCTTTTTGAAAGCAAACATCATTGTTCTGCTAATGAGTAGGGTGCTTTGAGGAAACTCTCACAAGTTTGTTAATTAAGAGCTGTGATTTACCTCTTGCTGCTTTGGCAATGTCATTTTCTAATGCAGGGGCACTATTATCACTTCACATGCCAGCAACACATCTGCTTCCTGTTTTCTCTGATACAGATGAATACAGATCTTTTCATTTGTACTCCACCTCTGTTCTTTGATCTATGGAATTGATTTTTTCCCCCCATATATTTAAGAGAAGGAATTAATATTTAGATTAAAAACAACAACAACAACAACAAACCAAATAAATACAAAACAAAATAAATGTATTTTGAGCCCAGTACTGATATTGTTTTGTGTTTTACTCTGCCTTCAAGTGGAGTAGAGCTGAGATCTAGACGATGTGGCTTTATCTTGTTTCTCTACCTTCCTGAAGAGTCATGCAATTCTCTTCATATTCTGGTGAAGATAGGTAACAGTCTGCATGCTGGTACTTAAAAAGGCCCTTGTTCTGCAGTTTCCAAAGAGTGGAAAATGATAGCATGCATGCAGGCTTCTGGATCCAAATTAATAAAGCATTCAAACTGTGTTTTGTTTCCATGACGGTGGCTTTGCAAAAATGTTTTCAGCTCAGAGTTTGGATTTGCTGCAGAACTCTTGCCACACAGAAGTGGCAGAAGAAAGACTTCTGTAAATGAAATGTTCAGGAGAACAGGTTTCCATTTTGTCTCGAGGCTGGACAGAGCTGTAAGCTCAGTCACAGGACAGTTAGGGTTAGAGGAAATCCTGTAGGTTTTTATTCTGACTTCATGCTAGAAGCTGAGTTAACATGGAGGTCAGAATGTGCAGTTCAGGGCTTTATGCAGTAGTATACCTTGAAAATCTTTGATTCTCTGGGCATCCTGCAGTGCTGTTACACTGTCACTGTAGGGCAAAATGTTTCCCTTTATCTGCTGACGGAATGTATCTTGTTTCAAGGTATGCCTCTTGCCTCCCATCCAGCCACCATATGCTGCTGTAGAGAGTGTGGCTTTAGGACCTGCCCATTGGTAAGAGAATTGCTCTGAGGTTGGTTCTCCCAAACTCTGCTTTTCTTTAGGCAGAATCAGACCCATCCCTGAGCCTCCCCTTTCAGCATAGATGCTCTAGCCCCTGAGCTCAGCCTCTGCTAGGTTCTTTCTAGATTGACAAAGTCTCTTGTGGAGTAGGGAGTCCAAACAAGAAAACTCAGTATCTAGGTGTGATCTGAGAAGTGCTGAGTCCAGGACTATCATGTACATCCATCTCCTGGCTGTGCCTCTGCTCCTGCAGTACCAGATGCTGCTGGTCTTTGCTGTTGCCAGCCCCAAAGGTGGCTCCTGCACAGCTCACTGTCCACAAGGTTCCTTCTTCTGCTGGGCCCACAGTGCCCAGACTGAAGAACTACTAAGTCTCTGCATTCCCAAGGTCAGAACTTGGTACTTGCCAAGGCTGAACTGCATGTGGCCTATTCCTCCAGCTTTCCTGAGTCCTGCTGCACTTGAGCACACTGATGGGTCCCCTGGTTTGGCCTCACCTGAAGACTTTGTGAGAAGTTCCTTCTAGGTCACGGATATTATCAGGCCAGGACATCGGTGGGACCTCTGTGGCATTCTGCATTGTTACTGGCGTTCAGGTAGAGTACAGGCTATTGACTGCTGCTTCTGAGCCCAGTTATACAACTGGATTTAATTTATGTTGGCTGCTTACCTGGACTGTAATGTTATTCCTGTTGTAGAGGACTTGCTCTGTGATTTTCCCATGGAGAAGAATTAGACTCAATGAGCTTGTAGTTTTGTGGGCAGTCCTGCTGGTTTCTTTTGTGAAGTCAGCATGACATTGAGGTTTTTCTGCCTGTTGGGTCCCACTCCCATCTCTGTCCCTGTCAAATCATCCAGCCCCACTGCTGGGTGCAGCCCTCCTGGTCCTGGTGCCTCCTATGGTTAAGCTGCCTCGTGCAACCCCTGACTTTGTTCTTACGTGCTGCTGGGGTTTCTCCTTGTGTGTGGTTTGTGGGTCATTGATTTGGTACAGTAATGAGCACAGGAGGTTATTTGGAAGGGGAAAGGATTAAGTTTCTTAAACTTGCAAGGCAGCAGAAGAATCTAGAGCAGTCTTTGAGTGACTTCTAAAATGCCAGCATTTCAAGTTTATTTTCTTACCAATCCTGATCTTGTTACAATCTTAAAATTAAATGACAGTCCTGAAATTCTAGAGGGGTAAATGAGTCTGTGGTGTGCAATAGGTACAAATACTTGGGGAACCTTATTGCTGAGTTTAAACAAGTGAAAGCAAAAATAGCTATTGGCTCATCCAGACTTTTACTTTCTGGGAAGAAATTTGTAATTAATGTTGGCATTGTTGTCTGACACAGACAGGTAAGGCCAAAGTATTAGGTCGATAATGTTTACAACCTCAGAAGCCACATTAGTGACAATCACCTGGGTTCCTTTTGTCTTACTGGGGTGCAGAGTATATGCTTGTCACAGAAGTATAGGCAGTATTCAGCAAGCAAGTCTCTGCACGCTGTGTAAGGACCAGCTCTGTCTCCTACCATGCCAGCTGCTCATCACTAGCAGAGCACCGAGATGCAAGTTGTAAGTCTTCCCAATTTCACTTGTTTTCAGGGAGGTTTTTAGTCTGTAAAAACCGAAGACCTTTCCGTTTGAACCCTAAATCCCACCGTCCAGTTCTTTCTAGCGGGAAAGTCTGTATGAACCGTTTGTGGTACGGACGCGTTCCGGCGGTGCGGATCCCGGCTGGCCCGGCCTCGGCGCTGTGTCTGTACTGCCGGAGCTGCGCGGGGAGCCGTTCAGCAGAGCGCCACGAGGGGGCGCCAGAGCCCGCTGCTGGCAGCGGAGATGTAAGATGCGATTGTGTCTCGAGCTCAGATACAGCTCTGCTGCTGTTTGCAAACAGATGCAGCTGGACCGTGATTTGTGTTCTGGAGTATGCAGCACTGTTAGGATATCTCTTCTTGCTGCCTTTGTCTTAACAGTGGGAGTTCTCATTCCTGCTTGGGATGTCCAGGTTTTAGATCCCTTTCACTGAGAAGTGCGTGATGGTGGGAGACTGAGGAGGAGGAGGTAGTCAGAGGAGGGGTGCAGGTTTAGAAAAGTGAGCTATGGAGAATTTCTGAAGCTACAGGGAAGGAGAGTACTGCCTGTTCATTTGATTGTTTCTCATATTTTCCCTCAAACTGTATTGCCTTCAGCACGGTAAAGGGAAAACCGGTGATCAAGTGGCTTGTGAGCAACCAGACCAATAACTGGGAGATTATATGGTTTGATGCAGAGGAAATTGGAAGGCATGAGGAATTAAGTCCAAAAGCAAAACTGTTTCTAAGCTATGGGTAGCAGAAACGGCCAAGAACCATGTGCACAGAAGAGCACAGAGGCTGAGGGCAGTTGACTGATAGAACTGCAGAAAGCAGGAGCCAACTTGAACAGTTCAGCTGGGATGCTTGAAATGATTTAGTGTAGCAGCTCGTGGGAACTGGGTAGTGTTTGAACAAGTTCTGAGCGTGTGTGTGCCTCAGCCAGGTACCTGAGAGATGTTGTTGTAATGAGAAACTTACTGTTCATACCTAGTAGGGCAGAGAGGTAAAGGAACTAGGAACAGAAGGACAGCCTTCCTACCTGTGCTCTACAAACTTTTAAGTCATTTGTCATGTAGGAAGCTTTGTGAGAGCCACCCCTTTGCCGTGCTGTTGCTTGCAGCACCTTACAGCAGTCTTCCCTACAGGCAAAAGTGGAGAGAAAAAGGAGGAAGGAGGCTGCTAGGGAGTGTCTGCTGTTCCTCCCACAGTAATTCATTTTCTGTTGCCTTGCAAATCTATATAGCTGTTAAGCTTTGTATGGTTTGTCTTGGTTTTATTGTTTGTTTTTTTCTTAATTTTGTTTTTATAGAAGCAGATTGCAGGTGTCGTGTGATAATGCATGGTAGGACTGTTACTTCCTGTAGCTCTTGTGATAAGAACATAATAACTGTCATACTTTGAACTTGTGGTCCAGCTGGGAGCATCGGCTCCAACACTGAGTAGAAAACAAACTGAAAACAGACTCCTGTAGTGATCACATGTGGAACGATCTGCCTGTTTGTGAGGATTTTGTGTAACACATAATGGTAAAAATTGTTTTTAAGCGATTGTTTTTAATTGTTTTCTTTTTGAAGAAGCCACCTTATGAATTAGCAAATTTAGTTCTTACTGTTTTCACAACTGATTCATCTCTTGTGAAAGTTTATTTGGAGAACGAACCTTGAACCTCATCTGCCTTTTATCTTCTGATCATAGAGCGTTTATAGAAAAGAGAACCCTGCCTTCCCAAGACAGGGTTGTTTTCACATGGATGATTATTTGAAATAGGTGAAGGATTTTGAAGGTGAGTAAAAGCTGGCTATGACACGATCAGTCTTTGCCTTCCTGCCATTTCCATTATCTTGACTAAGCTATTAGGCACTGTGGAAAAAGACCCGCCAAGAAGATAAATTTGTCTGGTTTGGAAAGAGAACCAATGTAAATCCCTTCTGGTTAGACAGATTTGTCCTCGGGGAGGGCCCAATTCTGAATTGTCTCACCTTAAGTCTTGTGTTGAACAGCTTATGAAGACTCAGTGCTGATGAGGGCCAAGGACTACAAAGAAGAAGGATTCCAGATATATTTGACAACAAATAGATTCTACAGGAAACCTGAGGATGCAAGCAAGCAGTTTAGGCTAGCACTGGTATCTAGCAATGGATCCAAATGAGAAAGAATAGGTTTTATCTGAAAAAATAACCAAACAAAAAGAAAACAACAAAAACAATCCACCCACACATGAAAACCAAGAATACTTAACTCTTTATTTAACTCGTTCAAGAGTAAACAAGTTTTCCAACTCGAAGGAGTGGGAATTATAGAAAAACAATCTAGGCACATCTGAATAGAGGATGGAGACCTTGCTGGTTCACTGAAACACTTGCTTCATGTTGTATTGATAGCTGTCACATGACTTTTACAAATGATTTTTCTAGATGAATTTTCAAACCTGTAAAAGGAGAGTTTGGAGGAGGCCTCATGGGACAGCTGAGCTGAAAGAACCAGTTGGCTGCTGAAAGGAGAGCCTTGCTTCGAGTTCTATGGTCCCCTTTCCCATTGCCTAGGCATTAGGTGTAAATCATGTGTGTGTGGTGGTCATTCTCTCCTGACTTGTTAAGTCATCTTAATACTGTTTGTATTTCTGCCTTTGTATGAAAGTAGGTCAGTCTTCGTAAGGCTTCATGAGTGCTCTTGTACTTCCAAAAAATGTATACATAAAGGCTATTTCCATATTTGTGTGAGAATGACTCACTGTTGATAGTAGCCTAGTAGAAGCATGTGATCCAAGTCAAGATGTTAACTAAGGCAGCATTCCAGTGCCAGCTTTGCACCACCTGCTGAGAAATTCTCATAGGATTTTCTTTCATTCACTTTGGCTTCACACTTTAAAGGAGGAGCTTTGTCTTGAATTGGGATGTTGTGTCTAGGAGTCCTTTATAATCAGTCATCAAGGCATACATTTGGTAAGGAATATATGCCCAATGCATGTTTTCAGATGTCTTTTATCATCCTTCTGGGCATTACTCTTTGAGTTTTTCCAGATCACGAATTAGTCTTGGTCTTTTCAGATTACTAAGTGACAAATGCAGTATTCCAAACTGGAACTGTTCTTATATCTGGGAACTAAAGAACATGCTGTGGGATTAATGTGAGCTAAATAATCCTTCAGGAATGAGATAAAATGATGTGAGGTAGAAACAAGCATATCTATCTGCAGACTACTATCTCAAGCACAATAACTTCATCTGGACTTGATGTTTTAGGTAATGTTTTAAGTTCAAATGTGGAAGAAGTGTGGCTTACACCTGCTTGTAAGCAAATTTTTAATGTCAATTTTCAGAAAGTATTTTCTTAGATTACTGTGTTGCCCATTTATCTCATTTTTCATTTTATTCCTTAGTGCACTGACAGCATTTTTGTTCTGGCTTGCTGAGAGTTTCATGCCAGCGAGTTTTCTTGTGTTTTATTTCTTATCCACACTGGCTCACTGTAACCTCAGTTTAATCTCTTAAATATGATTTTCTTTTGTTTATGCCTGTTTGGCTCATGAGAACATCCCTAAGACTCCTAAAGGCCTCCTGTAGTTCAGAATCATTCCAGGCGTTTCTAACAAAGCTATTCTGAATTCGACCCGAGAAACATTACGAATAACTTTGTGCATTTTTCAGTATTTTTCTGTTCCCACACTGTGCTTGGTACAAACTTGATATTAAATACCATAACAAACCAGAAAGCTGTTGACATCTTATGTTTTCGTTGTTAGCAAGTATTGTTTGCATAAGATTTATCTCCTGAGAGGAGAAGGGATTGCTTTAGAGAAATATGCTTGCCTTCACTAGTCTA
Source organism: Excalfactoria chinensis (assembly GCF_039878825.1). Taxonomy (NCBI): domain Eukaryota; kingdom Metazoa; phylum Chordata; class Aves; order Galliformes; family Phasianidae; genus Excalfactoria; species Excalfactoria chinensis. The sequence goes on along the minus strand of NC_092857.1, from coordinate 15,858,344 downwards.
ACAATTGGTAATCTGTTCCAATGTGGGTGTGTATATGCACTCTTCTCTGAAATGTTTTCTCAATTGTGAGGTTTCCCTGTTATAAGTTCCCAGCTGGGAAAAGGAAATGTATTTTCAGCAGGAACTGGTCTTGTCTTATTTCTGAGTGACAGTTTGGTAACCCTCTCCTTTCATGCTTAAATGTACAATAAGGTAAATTTTCTGTACCACAGAATCACAGAATCGTAGGGGTTGGAAGGGGCCTCTGGAGATCATCGAGCCCAACCTCCTGCCAAAGCAGGTTCCCTACACCAGGTCACACAGGTAGGCGTCCAGGCGGGTCTTGAATATCTCCAGAGAAAGAGACTCCACAACCCCCCTGGGCAGCCTGTTCCAGTGCTCCGTCACCTCACTGTAAAGAAGTTCTTGCACACATTCATGCGGAACTTCCTGTGCTCCAGTTTCTGGCCATTTCCCCTTGTCCTGTCTCCACACGCTGCTGAAAAGAGTCTGGCCTCACCACTTTGCCCCCCACACCTCAGGTATTTATTGACCTGGATGAGGTCCCCTCTCAGTCTTCTTTTCTCAAGGCTGAACAGACCCAGTTCACTTAGCCTTTCTCCATAGGGGAGATGCTCCAGGCCCTTCACCATCTTTGTGGCCCTCCGCTGGACTCTTTCCAAGAGATCCCTGTCTTTTTTGTACTGGGGAGCCCAGAACTGGACACAGTATTCCAGATGAGGCCTCACAAGGGCAGAGAAGAGGGGGAGGATCACCATCTTGGTTTGAATAAAAACTTACTAAACTGATGCTGGTCACCTACAAACAGCATTTCATTTAAATTCTGGAGTTTGTGAAGACCCTTTAGGCCTGTTTGCATGCATAAATAATTATTTCTGGATTTAAACAAAAAACTTTCAAGCTTCTCTTCTGAAAATGGACTAGGTTTACTGTTTAAAATAAGCTGTCTGATCTCTGTGTGTTTGTAGTTGGTTCTACTTGCATCACTAGCTGAAATATAATTACTGGAGTTCTGTGCCGTTTTGGATTCTCTTGGAACCATTGAACTCCAGCATAAGTTGGCCAAATCTGCTAAAATCATAGGGATTGTATAAATGTGATGAGCCAGTACATCTTAGCCTGGAGAACTTTTTACTACTTGACGTAAGAGAGGCGAACAGCAGTTCTTTGGAGTGATGCCTGCAAGCAAAGCTGAATTTCTTCCACAGGAATCTGTATGCTTTTTCTGTGGAATTGGTGAGATGCCGCAAACATGGAACAAGAATTTCGTGTTTATAAAAAGCTTTTTGAACTGGACAGCCAGATGAAGTACACTGGAGTCAATATGGTACATCTTTTGGTAAGCAGATGTTTTCTTCGGGCTTATTCCATGTGTTCCACATGGAGCCTGAGAGCAGAATGCTTCCTCACCTGTTTTCAGCTGCACTAATAAAGGAATGTGCTGTGTCTTCTAAGCAGTGGTGGGAGTAACAAGCATCTCACTTGAACACCTTTGGATCTCCCCCCTTTCCTTAACAGCTCTTGCTGCTGGTTTAATAGCTTGTTCAGGGAAAGAAAGTGGAAATGACAGGAATACTCCTGTTCCCATTCTGCCTTGTTTCTTTGCTTCTTCCTCTTGCAGTAGTGATTGCTGCAGCATGCTTTGCAGTCCCTATCACAGGGTACACAGGACACTTTCTCTGCTGCTTTGTACTTTCTTTTTGTAAATCACCTCTGTGGGACAGTTTGCATTTCCTTGTGCCTGACACTTATTGCTGTCCGGAAGGACGTATTTCTCTTGGCATTGATGAGATTGCTCTACTGTGTTGCAAATATGAAATTTGGTCTCTTCTGCATTGTGCACTGTGTCTGGATGGCCTAAAGCACACAGAGACAAATTCAGCCTGTAGCAGCTTTAACTTTGCGGACTCTATATTGTCTCTGTTAGAGTTACTTCTGCTCTAAATGTAAGTTGATCCCACATGTCTGGGATACTTCAGCATAATACAGGCTTCTGCCAGCCCTGCAAGATGTTGAACAGCACACAATGGCACTTGTGGAACCAAACACAGGAAATACACACCTCAGACATCCTCTGCCTTCTGTTTGTTTTAGTAAAGCCACATTTGTTGGTTGTCCAGTGTGAGTAGGTGTAAATCCAGAACGTATTGTTTTGATTACCTTGTCTTTCTTTATTCATAGTAAACTCAATAGGTACCTCCTAAACTGTCTTAAAGGAGAGCATTAAACCATCCATTTATGATTTGGATACTTCCAGTAGGAGAGAATCCATACAATATGGGTGAGGCGTTCTCGTGTTTGACTGCATCCCATTTCATGATTGCATATGGCATTTTTGATCCCCTTCTGCATGCTTTAAGGAAAGCTTTTCTTTCTCTTCCTTATAAGATAAATACTACAACTTTCTCAAGCCCTGGTGTTATTGGAGACTTTTTTTCCTGGTCTTCCACTTAATCTAATGACTCTTCCCTGTCCTGACCTCTTTAATTATATTTTTCTATGTATTCTTTGGGGACATTGGGACAGACGATGGTAATGTAATGAGAATTGTTCTTGTGTCAACTACAGACTTGATAAAACCTTTGTCCTCCAGTCTGGTAATTCTCTAATCTCCAAAGCAGACGTCAGTCCTTTGAGGCTATGACTGATTCTCACAGATGCTTCATGAAAATATACAAACTGTGCCTCCAGGGATTTCCCTACGGTTGAAAATACCAACTTCTCTCTCTCTCTTTCTCTTTTTTTTTTCTCCTAGGTGCAAACTTCCATACCCTTGGGTTTCTTATAATTCCTACCAGTTCCCTGTTTATTAAATGAAACCTCTTGCCTGAATATATCCTGTGATTTGCTTTCTGTTTCTTTCTTTCTGGGAAGTCCTGTGCACATCTACTCAACAGTTTTGGACTGCTTTGGGGCAGGTAGTGTTAAGTGGCAAACAGCATGTACAGGTCCCATGGGATCATACTGGGAAGGTATCACTTGGTGAAAATAAACTTGTTCACATGTACATCCGGAGCCCATAAATCAAATCCAATATCACTTTATCACTTCTAAGATTGTATAAATGTACCTTTATGTTCTAATGGATTAAGTACAATTACTTTCACTAAAAAACAGTGTGTCTTGCAGAAGGCTGAGAATATCACATAAAATCTCAGTCTTAAAACACAGATTGAAATAAGTCTTTTGTCTGTAGACCTGTTGATTGCCACTTATTGTATAGCTTAATTTAAAATCTTCATAATCAAATCATCATCAGTTACTCAGGTACATAAAAAGTATTTTTGCTTCACAAAATCCACTTCGGGCTGACAGGCCTATAATTATTTGAGGCATCCAGTTTTCGGTTTGTAAATGTTGACATAGCATTTGTTTTCTTTCTTTTCTTTTGAACTTTCCCAGTTTCGTTTTTCCACACCATCATGATGATAAGCATTACCAATCCAGCCAGTACCTATGCCATCTCTTTCAACACACTTGGATACAAGTTATCCAGCTTTGCTGATGTAAAAGTGTCCAATTAGTAGCGGCTGTTTAACATCTTCTTGAGTTACTGCTGGAATGGAAACTATTTCATCATCATAATATGAATGTTCTTTGCTTTTTCTCAGACAGATGTGTGTATTAAACTCCTCCTGCTTTTCTTTGTTACTGACGGCAATCGTACAGTTTCCATCTAATACTGCAAATCTTTTTCTCCTCCTCTCCCTGAGGATATTTATATGAATTTTGTGCAGCAGTTCAAGACATTCATATCTCGCATTTCTTTTGTAATTTGTCTTTTTTCTTTTTCTGTCCTAATATAAAATGGTCTCCTGTTGTGGGGTCAACTTGTGATTTTGGTGATGAAAAGAAGATTTCAGGCTGCTGTGGATGAATTAATATATTTTGCCAAAGAAAAATGAAAGAGTCTAGCTCATCTTTAGTATGAGCATCCTGATGACAACTGTTTCTTTACTATAGAGGCTGTATGTTGGTGATGGGTTTCCACTGAATCTAAGCATGGAAGAGTTTGAGCACTGACTTCAGCTGTCCATTTAGAATGAGAGGATTCTTGCTTTTGAAGATAACTGCTTCCTTTTCCTGGTTGAAAAGGACACACAAACAACTAGATTTCCAATTACTTCTCATTCTTAGCTGACCTAGGGTAGAGGCACAGGGGTCTTCTTTGTTCAAATATACAGAAAAGGGAAACTACCAAGAAAGACATCATCAAGATCTCAGTTTTCCAGTTTCGGCTTTCTAAAATATGCCTCTTTACAGCGTTTGCCTTGGTTCTTCTTCTTACTAGTTAAAAAATGAATACATCTTCTAACAATAAATCAGTAATTTGTATATAATTTAATTTGTTTTCCTGATGCATTCTGCAGTCTGAATTTGATAGTTCAGTATCTTGTAAATCTGTTCCTAGATGAGAGAGACTGATTCATGTGATCAGCTCTTTCTGAATTGGATCTGTATAGAAATTTGGTCTTCTTCACTTTCCAATTCATCTCTATTTAATTCCATCTAACATCTATAGAAAATAGGGATCTATAGATTGCTTTTGTGGGTTATGCAAAGCAAATTTGAACAGGTAAGAGCAGTGACCGAGAGGTCCCTTGGGGAGAGCTTTTTGTTTTCTTAAAGTTATTGCTGAAAGAGAAATACACAGAAGAAGCTACACAGTCAAAAATAGAACAAGGCTTAGAGAGAAAAATGAGGTGATCTTTGGCTTTCTAAGACGATGTGTAATTAATTGTTGATATCTTATCTACGCTTCAGTATCAGATAGTTTGCTTCAGGAGTTTCAGATACACCATATCTGTAGAATCGCTGCACATTTGTAGGTGCAAACTGCATCTTTGCCTTCTGAAAGGTCATTCACATTTTGATAGAATCTGTTTTATTTTAAAGAAGACAAAACCAAAGAACCAAAGAACCACTCTGAGTCGGTAGCTTGACAATATTGTAATTACAGATTTCACACTGTTATTCTGACCTTATTAGATTGACTTCAACATCGGCCAGTTGTCAACATCAACTGCATATTGCTATGTATGGTAACAGGTAACCTTTTATTGCCATGTAATGTGTGAGATGTAAATAACTTTGTACTGTAATTATATGGCACTTACCTTGTGACTGAAGTAATTACATGGTTGTTTCTAACCTGTAAAAAAAAAAGGGGGGGGGGGGGGGGGAGGGGTGATAACTCCTTTGTTTTTCATAACAGCGTTGTTTGATTTGTCCTTAGCATGTTTACATATTAGGTTTTCAGTAGCCCCAGCATTTATGATCCATTAACTTCTCATCTCTCTTTTCTTAAAACTGCATCAATGATTTCTAGAGGGTCCAAGTTTGTTGGCAGGACACTTTTTGAGTGGGATTTTCAAATACAGCCTTTAGAACTTTCTTCTTTTATGTCCATGAGAAAGTCAGTAGAACAAATACTGATACTTAAAGCACATACATATATCTCCACTAAATCCTTTATGATATGGTGTTTGAAATGAATTAGGTTTATCAGTGATTTGCTGTCAGCTTTTTAAAGCAATGAAATGAACTGTCTTTTTATTAGCTGGTGCATGGTTTATCTGCCAGCTTTATTTTAAATGTGGGCATGATTTGAGTCTATAGAAGTTGGTAGAAACAAGTTAGCTACGCTAAAACTGGAGGCATTAATGATTACATTACATACTTACAGTAGTGCCTATGTGATTAGAATAGCTATGTAATGTTTATGTGTGTATGGAAATTGATAACTCCTCAGGATGCATACAGGTTTATTGTTGGCACACCACGTCGTCTATACTCTGAGGAGGACGGAGAAATTGGAAATGCTGTGAAGGACTGAAGCATGCATGGCAGAGAATTGGAGTTCAGACGGTGCAGTGATATAGGTGGGAAGGCAGAAGAGGGCACTGTGCAGCTGTCTGGTGGTGACCCGACTGCTGTGTGCCGCTGGGAGAGACGCTTGTAGGAGCAGTTACAGCTGCTGGTCTGCTTCATAGACACCGAATTAATAAACAAACAAACAAACAAGCAAAAACAAAAACAAAAACCCACCCTAAGAAGAAACAAACGAACAAAAAAAAAGCCAGCCACCAACGAAGCACCTTCGCTTTTACGCCTTTTTGTGGTGTGACAGAATTCCCCCAAGGATGCACTGGTGCGGGTGCCTCCCTTGAGAAAATCTTGCGGGGTTCCGCCTTCGGTCCTGCCGAGTCTCCTTTGGCGGCGGCGGGTTTCCCCGTCGGGGGGAACTCCTGGGTAGGTCTGGCTGTGAAGGGCTTCTTTCTGCTAGTGGGCGGTAGATGGCAGTGCTGTCCCGTTGCGCTGCTTGAACGCGGGCCGTCAGAAGCTTCCCATCCTGTACAACGTGCCCTTCACTACGTGTCTGAAGCACTAACAGCCAGGTGAGGTAGAACTGGGTCAGTTCCTTAAAGGCTGTTGTCGGTGTCGAAATTTGGAGGAGAGAGGGAAATGGGATGTTAACGATATTTACAAATAGGTGCTAAGTGCGTTCCTGTTCTTTGGTGATCTGTTCCCTATGCGATTCAAAGATACAAGAACGCTGTGCTAATATAATGCCATCTAATGCCATTTCAGACGTAATCAGAAGTCACTGCAGCATGTGTGCTCCTAACATCTTTTTTTTGGTCCCTCTTGGGCAGTTTGGTCTCTGCAGGAAAAGCTGCTGGTTAGTGATGTGCACCGCGTTCCTGTAAATTTCACATTTCCCCATACTGAAACATCTCTATGATCTGAAAACTTGATGAGTCATAGTTTATCAGTCTTTTAGGTCTTAAATCAGAGCCGGTCCCTCTTGGGTTTTCTAATACCGGAAATCTGTGTGGAGATCTTTTACTGTTTATCCACAAGCACACTTTGAAGGGAAAGATCAATTGATCGCTTTTCTTGTCCTAATGCCATTTCAGTACAAAAATAGGTTCTTTCCCTCTTCTCCCCCCCCCAAGTATTTAATCTGTATAGGTTTTAAATAAGTGTTCAGAATTGGTCATTCTGGTGGCATGTCAGCAGAAATCACTTCCTCAGAGTGTGCAGTCTCTGTGTCAATCTCAAATTCTTTCAGTCCTGAAGTTTTTGTTAACCGCTGTGTGAAGTACACAGGTCTTTAACTTTTAAGACACATGTACATCCCCATTAAGTACTGAATCAGAAGATGTGAGGAATGCACAGTGTACTTTTTCATAATTGTTTCTGATGCACCTGAGTAGAACCATTGTAATGTAGCTGTATTTAAAGGCAGGCATTTTTCACTTAGACCGAGAAATTCATTGAATCATTTGTTTAGAAATTTATCATATTTATTTATTTATTCATTTTTGTAAACCCGTACAAACTTACCAGATTTTTGCAGGTTCTGAAAAAAAAAAACAAAACAACCTGAGTTGTTATTTTCCCAGGTTCAGTTTACAGACCAGCATATTGGAGGTGCAGTACTTCATAGCAAACTCTTCTTGGCGATGTTACATGCATGTTCTGTTTCTTTTTGTGAGTATAGGAATTGCCAACATTAGACTATAAACATTTAAAATGCAGTTTTAATAGTTACTTAACTTGCATTTTACTGCTTGTGTTGACAGAAATACGTTTTGCCAGTTGTCATTTTTGAACTTGGAAAGTATTTTAGGAGCTTGAATTGTCTTTCCTCAATGTTTTCTTTATGAATATGAATATTTAGGTTGCTTTGAAGGGATTAAGAAAATGTTTCTAATGATAGTCGAAGTTTGTATCAAATATTGTCAAAGCCTGCCTGATAGTGGAGATGATGAAGGCAGAAAGCAAAATTAACATCAGACAGTAGTTTTTCTAGAAATCCTAAAGACTGCTTGCTAAGGTCTTACAAACTGAATCATATTCTTATGAATCAAGTCTTAGCAAATAATCAAGTCTTGCAAATTGAATCATAAAAAAAAATCCCCCCAAACTGAATGAGTGATAGCACATGCAGTTTCAGTGGTCGAAACGCTGAGTATGATATAGTCACAGGAAGCTTAGTATTAATAGTTATTTTCAAGGGAAAAAATAAGTCTGTGGACATCATTACAAAGTCAGATGTCTTCTGTGAGTTGCTGATATTGCTACACAGTGCTTTACAGAAATAAAAGTTACAAGATCTCTTGACTGGCAGGACTTTGGAAGCACCCCAGAAACTGTCGAAGTGAGCCACACAGGAAAAGACATCAGGAACTTCTTTTCCTTTCTCTCTCTCTCTTTTCTCTTTTTGTTTGTTTTTTTGGATGGAGTTTTGTCAATCAGACGTTTGCAGCGCAGCTACAAAATGCTTACCGTGCTATAAGATGTATCATGGTGAGCCGTGGGTATTTTTTGTGTGTTTGTGTAGACAGAAGAAAATTTGGCTTTACATTTCATTTCTGCATAGCCAGACTTGCTCTTATGTTTGTAATATTTAGAAAAGTTCAATAGGGGGCCCTTGTTGCTTTGATCTGGTGCCACAGTGCAGTTTAATGAGAAAGGGGTTTTCAATATTGTCTGCGATATTAAAAATTCTGCCAGGTCTATCTTAAATAATAAAATGCAAGATCTACACCTTGGAAACCTTCTTGTGTTTTTGGGCACTCTTTCTGTTTGAAACAGGTAATTACAAAAACCTCCGGATCAATTTTTGTAAAGGGGCACCCTGATGGGTGCCATGACTGAAGTGTGACATGAGCCTTTTCCAATACAATGGGTGGCCTAACATTCCTTAGGAAGGCCAAGCTCATTAAATATTCTCTTCTTTTTTTCCTCCCTCTCCCCCTCTTCATGCACTTAGCTTGAGTTGTGCTAACTCTGAGTTTTCTTCACTGAGGACTTAGGAAAATTGCATAGAGTTCTCAGATTGAATTTTTTATGTGTATGACTTCATGATGGCATTAGCATGTGCTTTGATCCATGTGTGAATGGCACTGGGTCGGCTCTTATTGCCATATCCAGATGGTGTTACAGGGAACAAACAGTTGTGTTTTAGGATTTCTCAATAGACTGTCTAGACTGGTCTTGCAGCAGACAGATACAGCCACCCATCAAATTAGCGTTTGTCAGATTTATGGTAATGGTTCACCAAAGCCTTCCTGTCATTGACATTAAGATTTACGCCTCCGAAGTTATTTTATCTTCCACAGAAAGTAAAGTCTGATCATGTGTATGTGTGTGATTATCTACATGCAGTTGCAATTTGCATATATAAATTAACTAAAAGAGGGGGAAAAAAAATAAAAGCCAGCAAAGCTGGAGAGAGGTAATTACTACAGTAAGAAGCAGAATTTCTGAATTATTTTTAAGAGTCCAGTTCCTGCAACTGGAATGATTAAGGAAGCTTTCCTTCTCCTGTCCATCCCCTCCCTTCTAATGATAATACGGATGTTCTGTTCCAGTCAGTGTATCCCATATGCCCTTTTTGGAAAGAAAAACATGTATGTGGATTACTACGGCTAGATTTTGCACTTTCATGTTACACTGCAGTAATACGAGCTGCTCCCTGTACACAGTGGGAATAACCTTTTGACAGGCAGTATGTCCATTCTCAGTGGAAATGTTTTTCCAAGTCTGGCCAGGGCTCCTTTGATCATGCCACCTCAAATGTAGGGGTCATAGCTACTATGCAATGCAAGAACCACTGGTAGCTGACCAGAGGAGAGAGAATTTTGAAAAAAGCATGTTTAAAACAAGCCAAGTGCAGTAGATTTATTATTATTACTATTATTATTTTAATTTTTAGGGCATCAGCAATTTATACTGCGGTGGGAAGGCTAAGCAAGAGCACTGGGAAAAGTTGTAAAGGTAGCTGAACAAGGTAGTATGCATTCGTTTGTGGAAATGAGATTGTGGAAATCTCAAACAGCTGAACTGCAGCGGTGATTTGTGGGCTTGAACGTGTCAGAGCACATTTTGGAAATGTTTACATGTTGTAAGGATATTTCAAGAATAGCAAAGGGAGTAGGGGGCTGATGGAAAGATAGAGATGTTACAGCAAACTCTGTATTGTAGGAATGCTACCACTTAATGAAGAAGCAATTTTACAGAACGTCCGGATTGATTTGCAAGTATTTCTGCGTTACGTGCTTCAGAAAATCTGTCCCGTATTTGCTAGAAATGAGAGTAATTATTACTGATTGTGTGTGAGAACAAGAATTTGATCAATTATAAAGCCATTTCATAGATAACTTAATTTTCTGCTCTTGCTGTTTCCCTTGCTTGAAGGAACTTTGTGACTTTGGAAAAAGTAAACATGTCTGATGTATTAATTGACAAGAGTCAGCTTCAGGAAGTTGGAGCTGGTTCTTCAGAAGGCAGCTCCTAGTCCTTGAAAAACACGTGCGCGTCCTGTGCAGCCTTTCTGGGGGGCTCAGAACCTCCCTGTTACAATGCAGCAGTGTTCCCTCCATCCTTGGAAAAGTCTGCTGGTTTGTTCTTCACAAGTACTTGATCAGAGATGTGACGGTTGTAATCTTTGTTTACTGGATAGATTTCTGCAGTACGTCTGTGCTGAGCATCTTTGCCTGCTTCACAACTTCTCTGTGCAAGTACTTCAGTGAAAGGAGCACAGATATCAGAAGCAAACAGCAGAATAAGAACTCATTTACTGTGTTTGGAGGGGTGTGAAGAGAACTGTTCTTTTTGTCTTTTTTCTTTTCCCTCTCTCTTTTTTTTAATTTCCCTTAGGAATATTATTTGTGACTTCTGGGAACAAGAGTTCGTCAGACTTTGTCTCCGTGTTGTACCTTTCCTTACCTCAGTGCAGGATGCAACATTGTTTTCTGATCGTCTTTATGTAGAACAAGAGAGACCCGTTATGACTTTTCACATTCTCCAGCCTTATCAAAATAAGCACACATTGCATTGATGCATTTTTATTAACCGGTAAATTGTCTGTATAAAGTTAGCAATATTAACTCACCACTTTAAGCAGTTGGATAAGCATTTTAAAATCACTGTATTGCTATTCAGAGTTTAACCAGACACTGTGAAATGTGTTCCTATATACAATAAATACAGATGGTATTTCTTTCAAGACTCTAAGTTACATTTTCTTACCTTTTATTCCTTGCTCACACAGCATTAGAAAACCTTGCCTGCCCTTGGAGGCTTTAGATGAGATATTTTCCTATAAGGCATGCTTCTTGTTTTATTTTGGTATGGTAAAAACCTGGGATGAAATCTTTCCTTCTTCATGCTGCTGTCAATCAACTAAAAGATATTATATGGCCAGTCTGAATTTCTAAAAATTGTTACTTCTATAGGAGGACGATGGATTGTTTACTTGAAACTGTTCTCACTTGAGTGCACGTGGCTTATTGATTTGAACACGACTTTGTTGCTTATTAGAAATGAATTTGTCAGAGAAGAATTAAAAGGTGCATATTGTATGATCTATTTGTTTCCTTAATGTCAATTCTTAGGGCAGCCTAAACTCAGAGGAAGTTAACAGAGGGACTGTCAGGGAGAGTTGGCTGGGTCTGGGGGAAGGGCCCATGTAAGTGCTGTAGGTTGGTTTGTTACAGAGCAACAGAAGTACCTCTGCTGCTACAGTCACAAAGGTTCTGCCTGTGAACATGGAGCTGAACTGTATGAGCAAAGCTGAGGAGCTGCTGACGCACCTGCTGGGTCCTGCCATCATAGTGACCAGAGATTTGCTGCTAGATGAAGCTCTGCTGAGTACTTCCTCCCAGGCTGTTCCTGGGGATGAAGAATGCCATGAACATTGCCTGCCATGGGAGATGGGCAAGAAGAACAAGTTATGATGTTTTGTTGGGCTTTGTGCTTGGCAGAGCCATTGTCATCTTTCTTTCCTTTTGAGGGAGATTTTGATGACAGGTGATGAACTAAGAAAGAAAATGGTGTTATCTTCCCTTTCTTCCTAAAGCAAAGAGAGTAAGTTGGTTGTGGGAGGAATGGAAGTAGAAGAGTGGGGTAAGTGGGAACAGCAGGCAGGCAGCTGAGAGGGCTCATTTAAAAGAAAACAACACAAAAACAGAGACCAGCCTGTCCCTGCCAGCATAAAGGCACTCACAGGTCCTTGCCTGCTGTGTTTCTATGGAAGCATGGAGCTGGGATGTACTACCACTGGGCACTGGCATGGCAGCTGCTCTGCAGGCTGGTGCTGAGGCCCTCAGCCCTTTACTGCCCGTGATTGCTCACACCCAGAGGAGAATGAGGCGAGGGGGGCAGTGGAGCTGCCTGAGCAGATGTTGGATTGAAAGAAAAGTCATCTAGAACCATGGCCTAATTCCCTTGTCAGCATACACAGCCCTCACACCCAAATTTACGAGTGTTTTAAATCCTAGCTAGCTGGCCCAGCTGGGAATATAAACTAGACCTCAGGTATTGTTTTAACTTGAGCTGGCAAGCTGCCCACCCTGCAACTGAGGATACAGAATAAATCTGGCAATCCTTCAGAGCTGTCCCACAGTTCCCCCAGAAGCCCAGACAGATGCTTGACGATTCCTTTCCAGTTAATGTGGGAGAGGTTTTTCTTTCCCCCTTACTGTAAAAACAAAGAAAAAAAAAAAAAAGAACAAAAAAATTACCCACTCTGTTGTGATACATCTCTAGAAATGCTTTCACTGGTAAAGGAACAGTAACTTGGGCAGTGGCCACTCACCCTGTGACTAAGTAATGTGGGTGCTTAGGTCTGAGCACCTGGGCAAAGCTGGCGTCAATGAATAAACATGCCTACACTGGAGCCAGTAGACTGTGGTAGTTTGTTCAAATCAATAAGCTGTTCAGGCTTTTTCCCCCGTTTCCCTACAGTGACAGTAAGTAACAGTAAGCTTTGTTAGAACACGAAAAACTTGTAAGCTGTATTTGCTGGAAAATGATGTCACCTAAGACTTGAACAGATGAAAGATCAGAGGAGAGCTCTGCAAACTTTGTGCGGCAGTCTACAACAACTGTCAGGTTGAAGAGGATCTTGGAAAGTGTTTGTTTCGTCCTTATGGTCAGAGGATGGGGTCAGCTTAAGGTCTAACCAGGTTGCTTCAGGCTTCATCCACTTTGGCTCTGGTTTTGAAAACCAAGGGAAGAAACCTCTAAAGATAAGGACTGCAAAGCCTCTGGGCAACAATTTCCAATGCTGGGCTGTTCACACGAAGAAAACATGTTTTCTTATATCCATATTCTTGTATTTTGAGTTTCACTTTGTCCACTGTTTCTTGTCCTTACTCCATTTACAGCCGTGAGTATCTCTTCTGAAAGTTCCCAGTACATTTATCCAGATATCTCAATTGCTTTTGATTGTCTGGAAGATTATTCTGTGTTTGTACTGCTGTGGTCTTGTTAGATTTTATAAGTGAGATTTCTTTTAGCAGAAGGTGCAGCTCAGGCTGCAGTATGATTTTGGAGAGTTGGCACATTCAGTATGCCACATGTAGTATAAGTACAAAATACATTCGAACAAACAGAAATATGTACTTTTGGCAATATTGTCATCTGAAACATAAGGCAAAAGTGTGAGGCCCGATGCATTTGCATTAGCAAATGCCTGTTCTGAAAGTAGGGAATCGTAGAGCTTTTGTAAGTAACAAAGGGAAACTGAATATTTTGTTTTAATATACTGCTGTATTTAGGACTCTGAGCTGTGAGACTGACTGATCTTAATTTCACATATCACGTAGGAAACTCCAGGGCATCAAAAAAGACACTAAGAAGCTTTCAGAACCAGAAGACAGCGACATCCTAGTGCTCTGTTATCTTCACATAGCAGAACAGCTTCAAATTCATGTTAAAACAATCAGTTGTATAAAAGAGATGTCTTAATTCCTTCTGCTCTTGAGGTAGATTTTTCCCTAATTGTTATCAAGTGGATAAGTGGTATTTTCAATCTCTTCATAGATTCCTGTTTTGTTTCTTTATGGCTTTTTTTTTGGTAATAAGTACACACTGAGAGCACCAGCCCACTCTGTGCGTAAGTGACAGCTTAATTAAAATAGATTTCAAAGTAGTGTAGGTAAATAAACACTAACCTATGTTTGAAAATTCACTGAGTTTTAATTCAGGCCGACGTTTATCATGAGTGTGTGTAATGCACAAAAACAGCGAGATTCCACTTCTTAATTCATATTTGCTTTCTTTTTGTGCGTTATCTGAAAGAGCTCTTATGTCACTTATGTGCGTGTAGCTTGGCATTTCAGTTGTGCAGTGGCCGTGCAACCTGCATTGCTTGTTTAATTTTTAAAAGTTAAAGCATTGCTTCTGAAAAGAGACAACATTACATTCTCTTCCTGTGCCCGGTCTGGATGTGATGGAGCTTTGCTGCATTGTACAGAATTTAAAATGCTTGTTTTCTAAATCCTATGCCAGGTAGTTGTTTTTCTGCAGTGGCACGATAGCACCCTTGATGTGTAGAGCTGCATATGAATACGAAGTGTTATAAATCTTAACATCAAGGCTGCAAAATAAGTTTTAATACAAGACTTGACTAGAAAGAAGTGCTATTTACTGAAGTGAGAAGCTTCTCCAGTAGAGCAGAAAACTAGGACCATCTGGGTTGGGAAGGGAAGGGCATGGCGTGGTCAAAGTAAATTCTGAAATGGCCACTGCTTTGGTTTGTGTTTGAAACTGATTTATTTTTTTAAGCTCGTGTTGTATTAATTACTTTCCAGCTAGCAAACAACAGAACTGGGTAAAATTAATCTTTATTTTCGTGCCCTTCTCCCCCCACCTTCTGTGTGAGGAAGTATCTGTTTTGTATTTTGTAGGCTTTCTAGAAAGCTTTCTAAATACCACCTTTCATTCACATAAAAATGTTGGAAGCACACATGCTTAAAACATGCAGTAAAGTGACAGGAGAACATAGCGAGGTTGAGCATAGTGTTCTGAGATGGTGCTTTCCATTCTTCTCTTTGCATCGAAACCATTCCTGTAATCACAGTGCTATCGCAAATGAAATTTTGCTGAACTGGTAATTGTTTTGTGGTTGAGAGAACACCACAAGAATTTTGTTGCTGAAGTCAGCTGCTGTGGAAATGAGACTCACTCCCCTGACTTGGCCCATACCAATGATCTCTCAACTGCCATAATCACAGAAATTCATGGAGAAATAGATCCACTCCCATTCATTAGCATGAAATCAAGAAGCAGATCTTGGAAAGAATCTGGTAATAGACCAGAAGCCAGCCCAGTGTGGATGAGCAATCTCCACGCGCTGTTTAGCAGTGCTCTGCCTGTTGATTCAGTTGAAATGTCTCATCTCAGGGGTGTAGTGCTTGGTGATACTGGCCCAGAGGTGATGAATACACGGGTAACTATGCTTGAATCCACATTCCTGAAGCAGGGGTGCAGTTTCTAGGAAGGCCAAAGATGGCAAGGGTTTTTAGCTACTGTTACTATGTAAGCATGCAGGAGTACAATAGGTAGTTCCCAGTTAAAATAAAAGAAAAAACCTAAAAAAACCCAAACCAACAAAAAAGCCAGTCCCTCTCCTCCGCTCTTCAGGGTTTGACAGTCCTTTCATAGTCTGATATGAAAGATTCAGTCTACTGGTTTCTAAAATTGGCAATTGCAAAAAGAAAAAAAAAAAAAATATCCAAAAAAACACCAGACCCTGACAAAAACAAAGCAACTCCCACACCCAAAATGAATCGAATGGGCTATACTGTAGGTTTAGGTCTGCCATTATTGATATGTGCTCTTGATTTGGATGGGCCCCATTTATATGTAACATCTTGATGCTGAAAATGAAAACTTGGCCCTTACCATGCAATACTGTTTAAAAAGGCATCATGTGACTGTAGGATAAGCATAACAGGGAAATAGCAGCCTTTCAGTACTGGTGCATTTTGCTTGGGGTATTCAGACAAAAGCATTCACTGAAATTAAGCACAGTTTCCTATGTCATTAGGCTATGCATATGTACAGAAAAATAATAGTAGCTTGGTGCAGCCTTTTAGAATCATTTCTTACAGGGTTTAAAATTACATAATGAAAAAATACGCAGATACTGACTCAACTGGAAAGGAGGAAAGTATGATCTCCAGATAACGTGGGGAAAGTCTGATATACTGCAGGAGACTTCACCATCATGATGCTGAACATCTCTAAAATGTGCTCAGTTTTCAGAGGAAAACTTTATGCCCTTCCCCTGGTCATTGGTTCCACGTAATGAGGATGCACAAATTATAAGAATAAGATTTGTGATGTGGAGAATGTCTAGCCCCAGTGAGTACAAAAGGTTGTGTCCAAGACTTCTGCAATGTGATAAAGAATGTAAAGTAGCCCAGAACTGCAGGATAAATATGTATGTAGGTTTTGAGGGGAAAACATGATGTGAAAAGTGTAGACTGGGATTGCTGCCTGTGACTAACCAGAAAAGTCTCTCATCTCTTGATTGGGTTGGAAGGGGAGGGTTCAGCATTGCTAGTCAAGGTGTTCCTTTTATTTTTCTAAGTGTGAGCAGTGCAAAAATCAAGAAGGTAAAGGAACTGTGCTTTCTTTACCAAAATTTGGCTCCATAGTCAACTTATAATGGCAAAAACTGTGGCATGAAATTCTTTAGAAATAAATCCATGCACTCTGTCTTTTGTTTCCACTGTCCTAAGATATCAGTGATGAAGACTTTTCAGTAAGTAGCTAATAAGCCACGGAAGTAGCACTAGTTGCTGAGATGCTTTATGGGAAGATCAATTGAATTCCTCTGTAACTCTGTAACTTCAGTAACAAAGGAGATCTACAAACAAGTAGCACAGAAAGCATTATAATCCTTTCAGTCTTCTGCTTATTGTGCTCCTTAGACTGATACAAAGGACCACTGCAGAAATTCAGAAGACAGAGTGGGACTGTTACTAGTCCTCAGGTATGGTTAGGATTAATTGAATTCTAAGTATTGAAGAGCTTGCTTGTTTTTTGCCTTCTGTTAGGGGCAGATATATGTGTATAATATATATAATTTTCCCAAGCTCTTACTCTTCTGACCAGAGATACAAAGTGTATAGCCCAAGCATATGGAGACAATCTTGTTCTACTTTAGAGGAATTATTAGTTTCAAATAAATATCAAAAGAATGTGCAGTATATGCAACACACAGTGTATCCTAATTTACCTCAAGCAAATACCATGTTTGTAGCATTGTCCTTTACATGGCGTGCTAGCAGTGCTAAAGAGTAAAGCATTTGGATTGTGCGAGAGCCACAAGGTAGTGTTAATTCCTGTTAAAATAAGTCATCCACAGTAAGCACTTAAGGGAAATTCAAAGCTATTACAGAGGATAGCTTGCCAAAAATGTTAACTCACTTATGACAGTCAAATACTGTTAAATTCTTTGAACATGTGTAAAAATGGGAAAACTTGCAGATCTAATTCCAGAAAATGTGGGCAACACACCGATAAATGGGTTGCTCTAAAAATTCACACAGTTCTGTTATGGTTTAATTTTGAGTCTTTTTGATTTAATCAAGTGTTTAACTATTGGTGGAAACAAAGTAGCTCCTCAAAGAAGGATGAAATTATTTACCCTAAATGTGACACTTACAATGTATTTTTATTTATTTTTTTTTTTTTTTATTTTTATTTTTTGGTGTGTGTGTGTTTTTATATATATGT
This sequence comes from Excalfactoria chinensis, assembly GCF_039878825.1. Lineage (NCBI taxonomy): Eukaryota > Metazoa > Chordata > Aves > Galliformes > Phasianidae > Excalfactoria > Excalfactoria chinensis. The sequence continues at coordinate 15,840,800 of NC_092857.1, read as the reverse complement.
ATTTTTTTCCTGTTTGGTTACCACAAAATAATTTTTAACTAGAATACTGTAATTACGTATATGAGCTCCCTCTTTTCTAAATGGCCATGCAGTAGTGCAATACTGTACTGATTTTTGTGTAGACTTTTTTCAGTATATTATTCTTACAAGTACATTTTCCACTCAGCATAACTCATTCTGGATTAATATGGCTTTAAAATTATGGTGAAATTCAAGTCACATGGTTGATACTTCTGGGTTGTGCTGAAATGCCTATGCTTTTGCCCCATTTTCTGTGCTGGTGGGTTTACCAAGGAAATTCTTATTTTCTTGCCTCAGTATTATTTCAACTGGAATCTGTGGTATATCAAGCTGTCCCCGAAGGATTTTTTTCTGTATTTATCTGACACACAAGAAAAATTCTTCTAGGAAATACCACTGAATGGTATGGTTGATTGGAGTAGAAAATATGTTACTGTTAGGCTGGAATGTTAGGCTAAGCAGAAGAGAAAAGCAGAAGACAGCAGGAAGACAATTCTTGATGTACTTGTCATTAAAATACTTAAATGTGTCTGCAAATCCAAGTAGATTTTAATGTTTTTACAACAGAGATCATATGGGTGCCCAGTGAAAAACAAATATGAAACCTGGTTTCATGTTCAGTGCTTTATTTATTGCTGTAAATATGTTTTTTTTTTTTTTTTTTTTTTTTTTTCTGTGCACAATTCACATTCTGTTAGAGCTTCATGTTCATTTTATTTGCATAGGATTATTTTTTCCTAGGATTTTACTGGGGTAGGACTCAACTGCTTTTAGGTTTTAAGAATACGTGTCTCTTGTTGGAAAGGCTTCAAACTTTTCAACTGCAGCTTAATAGTTCATTTTGATTCCTGCTTCTGGACAAGAGTTAAATATGAGTCTTCAAACCTTGATTGTGTCCCCTTACCATCAACTATTTTAAATGACTAGTTTTTGTGCTAGGTGGACATTGCAGTCATGTTCTTGTATCATTGTTTTGCCTTTGAGAAAGGAACAGGCACTGAATATTCGTTTTGTTTTGATTTGATTTTTAACACCATATCTCTGTGCTGAGGGACAGAGAAGGTTGAATCCAGCCCAAGAGCAAATTCTAAATCTGAACCAAAAAAATAGCAACAAGAAACCTGTGTAACTATTATGACTACTTTTTTTAGTGTGTTGAACTTAGGCTTTTCTGCTTTGCACATAGTGTGCTGTGGTTTGGATCACACTGGACTTGAGTGGTATTTCAGTAGAATTAATGCATTAATAACAACTTTGTTTTTCTCCATCCTGCTCATATTTAGTTTTTTGTTTTTGGTTTTCTTTTAGTTCTTCGGCTAAATTTTACTCTTCAAGATCACATTATCCTCAGCTTTGTAAGGTTAGTTAGATTTAAAAGTAGGTTATAAAAAAAATTGCTGGCTTATAAAGTGAATAAATTGCTGTGTTTTGTTTTGTGTTTTAAGCCAAATGATTGCTAGTTTCTCTGCTACAAAATTCAGGCAATGGTACATTCATTTTGTCATGTATATTTTGCATCACACTAATCAAAGGCCATTCTCTGTTTTTTAGGAAAATGTATGTAGACTTACGAACTTCCGTGAACACATACTTACTAGAATTCTGTTCCTCTCCATTGAAGTATCTTTGGATTTAGAGAGTGCTCCTGAAAGCTGTTGATATAAAAGTTTAAGATCTGAGCAGTACAGTTAATAGTGAGATTTGAGTGAAGTTTATGCTTTCTCTGCAGAGGTACTGGTTTGGTTTGTAGTAGCAGCACATTGTTGTTCCTGCTCTACAACACCACCAGGTGAAGGTTTACCTGGATGCATGATGATTCCACCTAGGTGTGAGATGAGGTTCTTGTGGGGACCACTTGGAAGCAAAGATTAATGACCTGTTCTGAATTAGTTTCTCTTAAGTGTCTTTCTTCCCCTACTTTTATAGATTGTTGTCTCTTCCTGATTAATCATTGACCTGTACAGGGTACAATATGTGTATGTTTTTGGAACAATAAACTTTATAACGTAAGTTTAATTTTGTCACAGAGATGAAGAAACGTGATTACTTACCTATTTCCTCAAATAAAGAGGACTATGTTATTATTGCATAGGAAGGTAACATAATTCCGGTGCTTTCTATCAGTTATTGTGAACTTTGTTTGACAAATCTTACTGCAGTTTTACATCCTGCACTCCTGAATTTTATTACCAAACAATGTAATCAAACTCTTCTGCACTCTTTGTATAAAATGATATGTGCTGCACCTTATCATCTCTCTTCATTATCACTGATTGCTTTGGAGAAATACTTTGGAGCTATAAATGTTCCCTCTTAAGTGAAAAATCTCTATGGTATGAGGACTGTGTGCAGCTCTTTTATTCCCTTTATACATTCCTTACATTTCAAAAATACTGATCTGATGATATGTAGATAACTGGCAGTTAATGACAACTCGCTATAAAGGTTGCTGCATATTTTACCTTTGTAATACAAAAATCCAAACTTCCAGTCTTTTACTAAAAATCTTTCTATTCTATTCTATTCTATTCTATTCTATTCTATTCTATTCTATTCTATTCTATTCTATTCTATTCTATTCTATTCTATTCTATTCTATTCTATTCTATTCTATTCTATTCTATTCTTCTCCCTTAATTATGGAAGTGAATGTGGAAAAAGAAATATTTCAAACAAAAAGGTTGAGTTGAAGCCAGTATTTTGTTTTTACAACTGATCATATATCTAAGTCTTAAAGCCAGCTATCTTCTGTTTCTTAAGCCTGCTTTTATTCATTGTCCCTCTCTGAATTATGCCACCAACTCCAGACTGCTTATGTTTCACTGATAGAATCTCATCATTATGGCAATTATCCCCTGTCCTCTGAAATTTTCTCTCAAGCCAGTGTGAGGAGGAGTTCCCCCAGTTTGGCAAGATTTATGCTGATCTAGATTAAATGGTAAAAGTTTTGTTCCAGTAAGCAGCAGTAAGGCAGTATTTTTTATATTTTTTTGCTGAAGTATATGCAACCCACTCAGAAAAAGTTTTAAATCTCTTACAGCTGTGCATTGAAGCAGGCAAGGAACTAAGCACTCCTGAGCTATGCTGTTATCAGAACTGCACGTTGAGTTTATTTCTGTGTGGATTTATGATCACATTTCACCAACATTAGATATATTCTTAAGCAGCAACCTGTTGCCTTTTTATCTTAAGAGAGTTTTTATTGAAGAATTGTGTAATAATTATCCAGCAGACACTCAACACACAGTCAGCGAAAGCAGAAGCACTGGGACAGTTGTGGCACAAGACGATTTCAAGTTGATGATGCTTCTGTTCTCTGAAAGCATTTTCTGCAACTGTTCATAGGCTGCATTCACCCAATAATAAAGTATTTTGAATCAACTCAGAAGATTACTGTAGCTCTGAGAGTTAAAGCAGATCTTTAGCAAATAATAATAGCAATATACATATAAAAATCTAACATAGTGATACCTTCTTTAGATTTCAAGCTTCTCATACCTTTTAACTGATAAGAATAAACTTGGTTTGAGTTGTGTGCACCGCAAAGTTTGCTTGCTGACATACCCGTGAGTAGGCATAGACATATGTAAGGCTATTTCAAGAGTGAGGCCTTGAGTGCGTTGAGTGTTGTTGTTGTTGCTGTTGTTTTTGTTTTTGTTTTTTGACCAAGCAAAGAAAACAACAAAAAGCTCTTACGAGATTCCATTTCCTCCTTACCCCCAAATGTTAAAGCCATTTCAAAGGCTGCTTAAGTATTGTGTCCAGAATCTGCCTATAAAATAGAAAAATCGTAAAAAAAAAAAAAAAAACAACAAAAAAACCCCAAAAAACAAAAGCCTGATTTAAATTGATGAGGAGGTTTTGGTCAATTTTTATTAAACAAATTGAACAGTTCGCCATGGCTTTTGATCTGTTTTTGTTAGCTTCTTTTTTTTTTATCAATTCAGTCCTATGAGGAAAGCAGCTTATATTTTTCTTGTCTCCATATAGCCCTTTCTCTTTCTTGTCAACTTCAAATTATGTTCTCCAAGTGTACAAAGATTAGGAACAGGGCACCTGTTTAATTTAAAGTCTATAATTTAAAGTCTGTAGTCTTTAATCTATGTGTGATCAGTGGTGACAAGTTGAACCATTTTGATTTTACAGAACAAAATAACCGGTAGAGGAATCTTCATCAGAAAAAAGACTGGTGACAACTGAGAAACTTGGTGGAAAATGCAGGTACTTAGCTAGGACAAAAACACAACAAATGTACAGCTGGAGAGACAAGAAATGTAAGGTGTTAAATGGCTGAAGTTTCTCAAGCCTAACTTTTTAAGAGTTTAGTGGAAGCAGAAACTGTTTTACGTTTAAGCTGGCTGTCGTTGATTAAAATTTGAAGAATTTTTAATGGTACTTAAGATTTGTATGCCTTCCTCTAACTGTGTATTTTGGATTAATGTTTTTTGTGTAGGTTGGTCTCCTGTTTCCTCCCGTGGTAGTAATGTGCTGTGCTAGCCAAGTAAAACTTATGCTATATAAAGGAGGAAGAGAGATTCCTGTATACGTTGCTACATATTTCCTATTCCCTAGGTCTTCTGGTCAGAATGCATATTCTCTTAGAGGCTCTTATTTCTGTAAATATAGTGTACTGCTGTAGTTGTATATGGTGATATTAAAATGAAAAAGGCGTGTAAGAATGAATTAGCTCATAGACAGCCTAAAGAAGAAGAGATGCCCACAATCCGTATATGGTACTTCAGTTCCAGCTATGGCACAGGCTGGTAGTAGAGCATACCCTGTAGATCTCCCACTTGTGCCTCTGCCAACATCAGTGTCATTTTTACTGTATTTTCTGACGTTGGGAGGCAGTCTGGTCTTAAGTGTTCCAGACAGCAGAATTCTTTGGCCAGAAGACTTGCATTGCCTGCAAAATCAAGCTATCCTTGTTGTCCAGTCCTCTTCCTTTTATGTAAACCCTCTCATTAATTCCTATTAAACCGTGTATACTTTAGTAATGCACACTCTTCATCCTTACATTTCAGTGGTAACTGCATAGACCATCTCTAATATAGTAACTTTTTTTTATTGGTTTTTATTTGTTTGCTGCTAATAATAGAGCAACCAAACATTCATTGATTTGATGACTTTTTGGTTGGGTAATACATAAACTTGTGTCCTTGTTTCCACAGAGACTGAGTTATGTGGTATTTCTTTTACTATATGAACAAAAAATTATTACCTATGTAAGCAGGTTTAAAAGTGACAGTTGAAACTATACTTTCCTTTTTAATGTCCTGTAACACTACTCTGATTTTGTTTAATTTTTTCTGTCTGGTAGTTTCTAAAATAATTATAGTTTTCCTCACCAATGGTATACTTGAGTCCTTTTCCTCTATCTTGTGTTTTGTAATATATATATTTTTTTCCTTTGACTGGCATATGCAGTCTCCTCTAACTTGCTGTTCTGTCTCAGACACTTACTTGTTCAGTTAGACTGGACTTCATAATAAATAGTGAGGTCTCTTGTCCTTAGAAATTTCTCTTCTTCACTTTCAGATTTGATGTCAAATGTTACTTTTGAAATAGTTCATAAGTGAGAACAAGACATATCCTGGGGCTAAATCTCAGAGGAAACACTGCCTCAAGTAAACATGAAATATTCTTCTTTTTCCATAAAAATACACCCAGAGTTTCTTTAGGCTCCTTTTTTACACACACACATATATATCATACTTTATCTTTTCAAGTAATCAAGCTCCCTTTATTCAAAAGGCCTACTCAAAGCAACTTATTTACCTTTTAGAATCATAGAATCAATAAGTTTGGAAAAGACCTCTATGATCATATAGTCCAACTGCTCACCTGCCACCTATACTGCCGACTGACCCTTGACCCCTTAGTACAATATCAACCCTTTCTTTAAACACCTCCAGGGATGTTGACTCCACCACTACCTTGGCCAACTTGTTCAATGTTCAATGCTCCTTGACAGAAGAAATTCTTCTTAATATCCGCCCTGAACCTCCCCTGGTGCATCTTAAGGCCATTCCCTCTAGTCATATCACTAGTTACACATCAGAAGAGGCTGACCCCACCATGCCGCAGTCTCTTTTCAAGTAGCTGCAGACTGCAATAAGGTCTCCCTTGAGACCAGTTCTCTAGATGGAACAATTCCAGTGCCCTCAGCCACTCTTGATAAGACTTGTGCTCCAGTCTCCTCACCAGCTTCACTGCCCTTTTTTGGACACAGTCCAGGGTCACCCTGTCTCTCTGGTAGTCAGGGGCCCAAAACTGAACACAGGACTCACAGAGCTGAGTACAGGGAAATGATCACCTCCCTGCCTGCTTGCTACACTGTTTCTTACAGAAACCAGAATGCATTTGTCACTGGGCTTCAGGGGCACACTGCTGGCTCATGCTCAGCTGAGTGCTGATCAATGCACCCGGATCCATTTCCTCCACGTAGTCTTACAGTCACTCTGCCCCAAGATTGTAGATTTGCCTGGGGGTGCTGCGGCCAAAGTGCAAGACTCAGAACTTGGTCTTGTTGAACTTCGTCCCCCTGGCCTCAGCCCAGCGATCCAGCCTGTCCAGATCCCTTTGTAGGGCCTTCTGCCCCAGGCAGATTGATGCTTCCTACCAGCTTGGTGTCATCTGCAAACTTACTGAAGATGCACTCAGTTCTCCAGGTCACCATTAACATCAGATGTTAAACAGGACAGACCCCAGTACTGACTCATGGGGAACACCACTTGTGGCCGGTCACTAGCTGGTTTTAACTTCATTCACAACCTCTCTCTGGTCTCGGTCCTCGAGGCAGCTCCTTACAGAGTGTGCCTGTCCAGGCCATTTGCTGCCAAGCTTCCCCAGGAGAATACTGTAGGAGACAGTGTCAAAGGCTTTGCTGAAGTCCAGGTGGACTATATCATTAGCCCTTCCCTCATCCACCAAGTTATATATATTTTCAGTTATCCTCAGGGCTTTTTCAATATGGTTAGGATTTCTTAGATTGTAAAGCAAACTGTTTGCTAATGCTTTTGTCCATCTTTTTTGTTACCTTTATCTCTAAATAAAGATAAAATATAATAAATATATAAAACATTATAAATTATAAATGATTATAAAAATATAATAAATAATAAAATATCTAAATGGAAATGCTTAAGCAATAGTTCTACACTTAATGGAATTTAGAAGTGTCAGAGAACCCCCATGGAGCTGGACTTGTTTCTGCAGTGAAGTCTACTCCTGAACACAGTGGGACCTGTGCATATGTTCTGCTGTTTTGTTGACTGTAGTATGCTATTTTATTTTATGTAGGTTTTGACCTCATACACCAGTAGTGAGTATCTAAGCACATCCAGAAACAAATGTATGTTTTTCTCTCTGTTTTCTTCAAGGACATAATGAATGGAGTAAAGGTTCCTAAGTTGGTTTTCCTCTTCTTTTATTTATAGGGAAGTGCCTAAGAGCCTAATGTCTGAGAGGTATATTTTGCATTTCAGACAAGAGATTTAGCACCTTGTTTTAGCATATAATTTCAAGAAGGATGTCCATTGCCTTACAGTTTTTCTAGGGATATTACACTTTTGTAGTGCACAGACCTGTCTGCATTTATAGAATTTTCCTTGTCCCTGATACCCCAAATGTCTGTATGAAGCCTTCACTCCAGAGCTGTCTCTTTCACTGAAAGGTAATGATCCCTTACCTTCTACCCAAATGCTATACAAAGATACTGTCCTTCATCCTCATGCAATGAGGCAAGAAATAACTGAGCTAAAAACTTTGTTTTATCCTTAAGATAGTGAAGACTTCTGTTTTCTCCAAATCCAAAAGTTGTTTTGCATTTTGGAGAGAATTCAACCAAGTGTGATTATATTATCTTAATGTAAAGAAGCACTTTATCATGACCATTATGTTTTTGAAATTATGTAGTGTGAATAGCAGTGTCACATCTGGCTTGTCAGAAGTCAGCCTTCTTTTTGACTGTTTCCTACAGTCTCCTCTATTCATAGCAACACTGTAAAATATATCAAAGAACAAATTGAACTGTGTCATTTGTTTGGTTTTGATAATTAAGCCTGTGTCTTAAGTCTAGTGCCATAGGTGACTTAAGATAAATGTTGAAAATTATTTGATATATGACCATTTCTTTTCAGAATCTGGAGGTAACTTTTCTGAAATACCAAGAACTGTTTGATAATGTTGAAAAATTTCAAACAATTAACCCAAATTAATTTATTTTCTTACTCATCTAATGGTAAATCTTCTCCTCTGAAGAATATGTTGATATTTTAGAGTCCCCTAACATTTCTATAACATTGATCATTACCAGAACTGTGTTTCTTTCATACAATTATCTTTTTTCCTTTTTTATGTTAGCCTGTTTTTATTGCTACATATCTCTCTATATTTCTGTGGCATAAGCTGGTATACAGTTGATGTGTGTCGGCACTGAAGAGGAGGGGTGCATGTCAGTTCAACAAGTGGTCTCACCACACGTTTATGAAGATTAGCTAGGCTAAACAAAAAGGATTACTTTCTTAGTAAGCTTTGACCTAAGGTCTCTACTGGAGCTTGGATCTTTATTCTGTGTTTTGATGGAGGAGCGTGAGGATAATCACCTTTGTTTAATGAGGTTGTGGTCTTTCAAAGAAAGTATCTGATCACAAATTTAGTATTTCCAACCCTAGTGAAGATCTCTTCAGGATGGAAGTGCTTATGTCAGTATTCATCTCCATTGGTAGTCACAAAATGAACGATAACCTATTTGGTTTTACCCTCATTATACCGATGAAGATGGACCTTGTCAACCTGGTGATTTGAAAGCATGAAAGCAGTGTGATTGGTTTCATGCTTTTAAACAGATAGTTTTTTTCCTTTTTTTCCACTCCACTGCTGTCTCCAGTTGTTTCCTATATGTAGTATTCTAGTTCTCTACTTCTCAGCCATCAAACCCCACCTTTCACATTATGTCTTCAAGTTCTGAGATTCCTTTGTGATTGTGTGATCATGTACAGCATCAGAATTAAGGGCCTGCCATGTATAGACTTCAAACTTAATTTTCTTTTAAATAATCTCCTTGGTATTTTGTTGGCAACTTCAGATAATTTCTGGATAGAAACGTGTGCTGGATAATTGAAATCAGTTTAATGGTGTCTTAATTGAAAAATGAAACATGAAGGGAGGCTATATTCGTAACTATAGTCAAGAGGAGGAAGGGAGCGGAGAAGCGTTATGGTTGAACTGTTCAGCTTTAATTCTGGATTTCAAGAGCTCTGAATGCTTGATTTGTTAGCATTGCCGTTGCCATAATTCAGGGTATTTTTGCATGTGTGTGTGTGTGTTTAATCAACTAAGCATGAAATCCCTTGCATTTGCTTGTCCCTATTAAATAGTGGCAACAAAAGAAATGGACAGGAGATGAGTCCTGAACAAAGCAGAAATAATGGAGTATTTCACCTCAAAAAGGAGAGTGAAAGGAGAAATACAGTGAGTAGGATAAGTCAGTCTCAATGGCTGGAAGCAGTGTAGTGTGTTAGAGGAGGGAGTAATTCAGTGATGCTCCCTGCCTAAAGCTTCAGTGGAGCTCTGGGTTTGTCCCTCCCCCCCCCCCCCCCCCCCCGCTATAGGTGCAATGCTTAATGCATTTACCAGAAGACTTCTGTAGGCCTTTAAATGGCCACTGTCTAGGGTTGTCAGTTTATATGTTCATACAGCTAAAACTGGAATAATCTGATTGGCATAGAAATCCCTAAGTTAGAGTAGGATTAACTCTCTTACCTCTTGCTCTAAACGTGCATGTATGTATCATGTACATGCACAAGTAAAACGGAAGTTATCAGTGGAGCTGAGCATTTTCCTACCAACTGCAGTATGTATTTGTTCCCAGTTTCTTGGGTAAATAAGTGTTTTTTTCTTATCTGTTTGGAATTTCTGAATGGAGAAGAGAGTACAGTGCTAAATATTTTTGATGCATTTCTCTTTCTGGGTTTCATGAATGGCTTCTTTACACCTTATAAGCATGTTACTTTTTACATTCCAGACTTCACTGTAATACATCATGATATCTTAAATAATGGATCAATGCTCACCTGTGCTTTGTGGAAAATCTCAGGATGCATTTCCTGTTCATAATCAAAAGTAGAATAATGAATGTAATCTTATTTCTTTATATTATTACCTCTGAATTCTCTGTGTGTTCTCCAGAGGAGAACTGGGATTGTTTAGTTTGGAGAAGAGGAGGCTCAGGGGAGACCTTATCACTCTTTTGACTGCCTGGAAAGGTGTTGTAGCAAGTTGGTAGTTAGCCTCTTCTCCCATGTAACAGTGATGAGAGGTAATGGCCTTAAGTTGTGCCAGGGGACATTCGACTTTGATGTCAGGAAAAACTACTCAGAAAGCTTGGAGAGATACTAAAACACGCTGCCCAGGGAGGTGGTGGAGTCACTGTGCCTGGAGGTGTTCAAGGAGTGTGTAGGTGTTGCACTGAGGGATGTGGTTAGTAGGCATGGTTGAGGTGGACTGACAGTAGGACTAGATGACCTTAGTTATCTTTTCCAGCTTTAAGATTTTGTGATTCTAGATGCAGCTTCCAAAGTAGTAAGAATGGCAGCTTGGTCTGTAAGTACACTCTGGGTGCTTAAATAACCCTTGCTTGTCTGGGGTTTTGTAACTTTTAAGTTGCTGAGAAAGCAGGAAGGCAATTATCATTCTGTCTGTTTAGTGATGTTTTTGATGGTAGAGTTGTTCATTGAGTTTGTGAGGAGGAAGACTGTGAAACAAGTTTATAAAATTTAAATATATTAATACAAATGTCCCCTAAAATGTGCTGGTAGTAAGAGAATTGTAGTACTTCTCATGCCAGCCAGTGCAAAGTAGTATACACAGACGCTTAAATTTCAGCAGCTTTTTGAAGATAAAGTATTTAATGTTCTTTATACCAGCAGAATAAAGATATTTGCAGAAGGAAATCATTGTTGCATAAGGACAGAGAGATAGGAGTCATAAAAAGAGAGTATTTCTATCAAAATATGAGGGTGACATAGAAAGCAAACTATTTTACTGCCTTTGGAATTCTATGTGTGCTAACTCTCAGGGCCTTTCATATCTGTCTATACTTTCTGATAAAGGATGAGTGAGTGGTTGGTGGGTCTTCAGATACTGCCTAAGACACTCAAGATCACCTAGATTTTTCAATCAACAGCAGCTAAAGACTCTATAGGCCAAACTTAGAGTGTAGGAAATCAACACTTTAGACAGATTGAAGTTCACAAAAACAGTCTGTGGAGCCCTTTTCACACACACATCTTCTGTATGTATCCTACAGATGGCAATAATTATCTTTGGCAGAACTGCAGATAATTAATGTTTTCAGTGCTGCAAGAGTTGTGTGTAGTTACACAAGAACTGACACAGTATCTGGACAACGAGAAGCATGAATTTTCATCAGCTCACTTATTCATTTACTTTTTAATGTGATATCAAGAAGTTCTTGCAAACATGCTGTCTTTATGGGGACAGACTGAATCCCCTTTAAAGACTGGGTACAAAGGGCCTGAGAGCTCTGGATAGCTTCAAAGAATTTTATGTGGCCTTCAGCCTGATATCTTAAGTGGAAATGCAGTTTGAAGGAGTTTATGCTGTGCAATAAACTCAGTTGGCGTTTTTCACTTAAGTACCAGAGTATAGTATTTGGTATGATTTTGTGGAGTTCATAGGGTAAGCATGGATTGACGTCAGTGAGTAAAGCTAGAAGACATGTTTATCTAAAACACATATAAGGGCTATTCTTCTTGAAAAACATCTGGCAGAGTCAAATTTTAAGAGGCAAAGCTATATTTTTAAACTGTTGCCGTTGTTCAACTTAATTAGTACAATAAATGTTTTTTTTCTCCTGAAATACATCTTTCACTTTTTTATATAGTGTTGAAGGAATTTAACTTTTCTTGAATTTATCCTTGTTAAAAACAAAAACAAAAGCAAAAACAACAAAACAACACAAAAAAATGAAAAAACAAGGAAAATTATTTTGGCAGTGATGTAGAGTGACAAGACTTCGGGATGTAGCATTTGTGCAGGCCTAGACTAGAAGAAATATTTAAGAAGACAGTACTGTTGCAAGGTCTGCTGTCTTCAGATAGAGATTATCTCCTGCTCAGTTTTGTGTATCTGAGCATGAGCTCAGTCTTAGACTGGGAGTCGCACATCAAGAATCCTCTCAAAAAAAGCTTCAGTCATACTGGTGGTACCCATATGGTTACAACATAGGTATAGCAACGTTATATACATTACATATTACATTATGTAGAAGAAATCAAATAAAACTTCCGTAGTTTCACTTTCTCATTCAGTGGCCTGCTTTGGGACACAGAACCGGCAGTTTGCCTCATTGTTTTATTTACTTCTCTTCAGTTTCTTGCTTCCTGGAGTAGTCATGAATGAAAGAGGTTAGGCATTAATGAAGTCAAGTACTACGATAATTTCCCAAAGACTGGATTTCTTTATTCAGTGCTCTGATTGGCTAGTGTTTGACATGGAAAGAACTACTTAAATCTTATAATTATCTGCACCCCCAGGATAGAAGTAGAGACTGAAATTTCTGTTGCTGGAGGTTCAAAAGCTAAGACTGTGCAAAGACAGAACATGCAAGAGTGAGGAGAATTGAATGCACAGATGTGTTTTCTAGTACTTAATGTAGCAAGAGTAATCTTATTTGAAGGCAACAGATACAGGGGAAATATACATATATACTGGGTTAGAGGGATTATATCTTGGACCTTAAATCCAAAATTGCTAGCTTGTCCAGAATTGTGTGATTTTAGTTTTTTATGTAGTTTTCCATGTAACATCTAAGGGGTCTAATTAGCCTTGCTGGATTCTCCAGCCTATTTTGGCAATGCTATTTAAGAGACATGGGTAGAACCATAGGGTAGGCTTTGTGTTAGTGATTTGTATTCTTTCCTGTGATCAGTTCATACTTTTCTAGGGAATAGTGAGAAATCTACATTTTTACAGCCAGAGCTATGTCTGGCAAAATACATTTCTTTCAAGCTGTACTCTTTAACATCTGAAATTGTAGAGTACGAAAAATGCTGTCCTCCTATGCATCTGTCAAAGCAAGGCCAGGAAGGAAATCAGTTGAGCAAGGCTCCCTAATTCTTTCCTCTGACAACAGGGAAAACCTGGCCGGAAACTGTTCAGGAGCTGTTTTCATGTTTAGACCAGGTATTGCATTTAGAACTAGAATTTTCTGCTAGTATTGCTTCCAGAAGGAAACTCATGAACGCTGAACTACAGAGCTGCGCAGGGCATGTGCCTACCACACTGCTCAAGCTCTGTTGACTCTCTTCGAGAAATATGTCATTTTCCTCACTCCAGCATCATGAGGTTTATGTGAATAGTTAGCAGGTATATTTGTTTTGCTGTAAAACTGTTCTAGATTTCAGTTGAGCTGATCTCTGTTAACTACTGATATTGGCAAAATATTAAGTTTCAGTAATACTTATTTTCCGTTCTGCAGCTTTCAATTTTAAACATGATTTATAAAATCTTGTTAAAGAAATATTTGCAAAATGTAACAACTTCTTTTTGTGTTTTGTTTGTTTTTGTTTGTTTGTTTGTTTGTTTTTCTTGGCAGTGTTTTAGAGCGCTTTGCTGCAAAGGACCACCACCACCACGACCTGAATATGATTTGGTTTGCATAGGCCTCACTGGGTCCGGCAAAACAAGTCTTCTGTCACAGCTTTGCAGTGAAAGCCCAGAGAATATAGTGTCTACCACAGGTAGGATGCCGTCTTCATTCCATGATGTGCTTAGGGTGTTGTCCAAAGGTAACTTTTGAAACATATAGCAATAGCAGTAGATAACTTCAGATGAGTTACCTTGCTTTTGAAGGCATGTAATAGATTGCTTTGAAACTTACTCAACTTGTTCAAGTGTTTGGCTGTGTACTGGGGGGTGTCCACGAAAACATAAAATTTGGAATATGTCAAAAATCAGAACAGACACTCTAATGTAATAAAAGTAGTACCTTGTGAAATGGGCAATAGCAATTTACTGTAGGCAGACCTTTTAAAAGGTTTCTTTCTTTTTATTTTTGGCTTTTAAGTAGTTTTGTTATGCAGTCAGAGAAGGGAAGGACATTACACAAATTGGAATGGTATAATGAAGCACTGACCATTATTTAATTTCTTTATCCTTTTGTATACATTGGCAACCAAAAGACTAACATAATGAAAATTATTTCTGATTCTATTCTTTTAGATCATTGAAAAGACTTGTTTGTAAAGCAAGAACAGATTACTAACAAATAAATAAATAAATAAAGGTATTGTAAAGATGCAAAGAAACAAGTGCAACAGCAGCTAAAAGGCATCTTAAATAATAATAAAAAAGTAAATTATATTAACTGTGCATACATATATAAGGAGAACCAGAAGCAATAAAGGCTGTTTAGAGCAAAGCCCAAACAAAAAAAACCACAAACCATCAATTCAGACTAAGAAAAAGGAATACCTGGCTGCAAAGTTCAAAAAGAGGACAGATTAGGTCATAACAGTTGGAAAAATCTGGATATGTGGCTGCAGCAGTTTAAGGTTGAGCTGCTGAGGGAACAGGTTGTGAGTAACCGGTGTGTGTAGTTATATGGCTTTATACTGTAGCTGTGCTTCATGGACCTGAATTTTATATGATTGTCCCTTAGCTGCCCTAAGTGTTTTTCAGTGTGTCTTTGCTTAACTTACAAGAACATAAGGTTAATCAATAAAATAAAAAGTGAACTAAAATAGACAAGAGAAAATGCAGTTTTTTTTCTGTGATGCATAATCATCCTATTGCCTTCACAGTGGTCATGTTAGGAATGTTAAAAAGATCTTACAATTAATTGTGGTCAATGTTCAGTTCAAATGCTGAGAAGGAGGTTGCTGATCAATTTAGTCATTTTTTCCCCTCAATTTCATCTTAAGAGGTCACCTGAAATTAAAAGTGTATCGCTTTTGACCTCAAAAGAAATGGTAACAGCAATGTTAACAGCTGTATAGATCTGACAAAGGAAATAATGAAAATATACCCCTAGATATCTGCAACAAATTACTATAATATATTTAGACAACTTGAACAGTGAAAACAGACTGTAGAAAACTAGGTAGCGTCCAAACTATCCAACTTTAATTCTATCTATACCTACCACACTTTTGCTAAGTAAGAAAATATTGAAAATCACTGAATGCAGTGTGACAGCTTCTCCACATCATTTTCAAACTGTGGCCTGTGTTTTTGCTTTTCTCATTAATGCCATTCAGGCCCATTCCAGTTTTCACTTTTCTAGAAGAGTTTAGGATTTATTTTGAGACAACAAGCTACTTCAAAATTACTTTGATCAGATTTTCTTAAGCTAGTACTTAGAATTATGGAATATCTTATTTATCTGACTGAGGAAAACAAGTTCCTAGACTGACACACTTTTCTAAATGTGTTTACTTAGCTTTCAGGTATGCAATTATGTTGAAATTGTTTGTGCCAGATAGAAATGAATTAACTTCTGTCTGTACATATTATGCTGAAAGAACAGATATATTTTTTCATATATAGAGTATTACTATATACTTACATATATATATTATATATATAATATTATTATATATACTTACATTTCTGTATGCTTCTCTGTGTGTAACACTATAGACTCTTGCTTAAACTACGAGGAGTATGCTTGGATTGCTGCAAGGCTTGTATGTTCCTTCCCTCAGGAATAACTTTCAGTTAGAAGAAAGCATATATGTGTATATATGTATTTTTGAAACAAATTACTTATTAGTCTCTTTTCTTTTTTTTAGGCTTTAGCATAAAAGCAGTGCCATTCCAGAATGCCATCTTGAATGTGAAAGAACTTGGAGGTACAGCATTTATTCAATTGATTATAAAAAAAACTAGTGTCCAAGTCTCATCATACATGTAAATAAATATTTTTGCATAATATTATGACTCCAAAGAGGTCCAAAGAGGTTCCACGGAGTTCTGATGCAAGATAAATTCATGCTTGCAGGATAGGAAACCTGCAGTTTTGAGTAGCATCCGGAGATGTACTGGTAGCAACTGGTTCTGCGGTTTGAATGTTAGCCAGAGTGGAAGGTTAACTATGAGAGGTTATCCCAGCATACCATAAACAAGAATAGGAAGAGAACAGGGAGAGGTTACTCAAGCAGTAAACAGGGGTGGGAAATCTGCTAAGGGAATTAGAAGCATTGGATAGGCTGTTAACCCTGGAGTACTCAACCAATGAGGAAATGGAAGGAAATTTGCTCTGGGAAGTAGAAAATATGAACTGCTGTGTCTCTCTGATCTGGCATGCCTTTTCTCTAGGTTGTCTCTTATTGTGAAAGTGTGAAATAAGTCATGATTCATAGCAAATTCTGTCTGAGCCTGGAATATTGACCACGAGCATTTCTCACAGTAGCAAACTGCTATTTGTGTAATGTTTAAAAAGCATAGGTCATTGGGACTGGAATTCAGTATTTTCCACCACAACAGATAAAGATGAGAAAGACTGAATGGAAAGTGTTATGGAAGAGAAGCCTCTGTTTTTGTTCTTATTCCTGATTTTTGTATTCAGTTGTTAAGAAGTTGTTATCTGAGTTCCTCTTAGCTTAGTTTGAAGGTCTTGTCCAGGCATTTGGAGGAAGGTGGAGATGCTTCTGTTTTTAACAATCATCATCCATTGCTACATGTTATTCAAAGGTGAAATTCTATATAGTTTTTCTATAGTTTTTATATATTCTATATAGTATTTATATATTCTAATTTAGAATTACCTTTTAGGTTTCTGTGACTGAAAACTGAAAGCTTCAGATGACTTCATACAGCAAAGTAGTAACAGCCAATATTTAAAAAAAGCAGCAAAAGTCATACTATTTAAGGTTCTTTAAGGCAGCCAAGTAGCCTATGTGAAACAGATGCTGACTGTGTAGTATTCTTTTTGTTTGGCTAGAACAGTATCCTTCTTTGAGGTTGAAGATGTTAATAGTTTTGAGTGTCCTGCTTGCCTGCTGGAATTGGCCAGGTTTTGTTTCTTCATTTCTGTAGGGGTTGTAAAGTTCAGTGCCAAATGTACAGAAAACAGTTGTCTTTTTTTTTTTTAAATCCTGTTCTACTCTTTATCTCTTCGTTGGGCTTTAGGATTAGGGACATGGAACAAAGTTTGCTGTGCTCTTTTGTAGATCAATATATATACCACCAACCTGTATTTATGTACATAATGTGTGTGTGTTTGAATATATACATATATAATAAATATATGTTTTGTTTTGAGGTACATGAAATTAGAATATTAAAGAAAAATGAAACAAAACCAATGCTATTTCTGCTTTTGTTTTTACTGTTCTTATTTTTAAGCCAGACTGCCTTCCTATCAGAAGTCAGAAATTTTGTCCAATTCCACATATATAAAAAACATAATTACATAAAATGTCTATTCTGTATAAGGATGTAGCTTTCAAATCAAGTCTATTACTTGAGAAGGAGCTCTTGCTTTATTTACTGATTGAGCCAAACTTCCCATTCTCTAAGTTTCTATTTTAGTCTACAAATAATCCCTTCCTGCTCTCTCTTTGTGAAGTTAAAAAATAAGTATTTTCTTCCAAAAAACTTTGTCCATAAAATAATGTCTGTAGTTTGGATTGCTGTGCCCCAGATGTGATGTGCCCTAAACCACATTGTTTCAGAATGTACTTTTTTCAAGGTAACTTGAAACATCTCTCTACATTACACAACTTAACTTAGTAATGGAATAGAAAGAAATTACAGATTTGATGATTTCCTGTAGTGGTGCAGCAGTCTCTGTTTGTAACCGTAGGTGAAACTGTTTGTGAAGAACACAAAAAAGAGTAAGGAAAAACTACAAAAATAAGGCAGATACGAACATTGTTGTTCAGAAGTTTCTAAGTCTGATTGCTTCTAACTCTGGAGGAAGTTTGGGATATGGAATGCTGGAGTTTATTCTCAAGTCTGATAATGAAGGTGTACAGACAATACAAAGCTTTTTCGTTGACTCTGATAATTGTTTTTCCAACCTCGAGACCAAGTGCCATCATTTATTCCGTATGTTTATACAGTCATTCACTGTTGAAATGCTGTCAAAACAGAATTCAGTGTCATGGCATCTGCGTGACATGTACACTTAGGCCTAAGTCAAGATTACAGGCCCATTCTGGAAGCCACCTAATAATTTAAAGTTGTTTTTTTGGAATAAGTCTATTTTATAATTTAGCTTGCTATCTTGTAAACGCAGCCTTAGAAACTACTGTGAGATGCCAACTGCTGAACCCGGTCAAATTTAAATGAGTGATTTTGGATGTGAATAGCTCTTTTTTCTTCTTCCTAAGTTTATAAATACTAACAACATGCTCAAGGATTTAGTAACTTTCTCTGTTTTATGTACTAAAATAAACTGCCATGTGTTTGTGTTAAGTTTTTGTAATCTACTCAAAGGCCTTTTTCATAAGCATAGAAAATCAACATATTGTGTAATCATCTTTTAAATTCCATTTAAGTGTTAGCTGCTCAGCAAAAACAGAATGCTTAATATCAAGGATGCTTGAATTCCATGAAATTGAGCAAGCCCAGCATAATAGAACTGTCCTCCCTACTGCTGTTCCTCCTTAAGCTTCGTAACCAAAGTAATAAATTTGCACTGTTAAACCAGCTGAATTAATTGTTTTGGTGAGAGCTCAAGAACCAATAATTTTAAAGAAGACTGGTTAAACAATTGTGTGTTCTTTTGTCCTAATTTGGAAATAACAAGTGAAAGTAGAAAGGGGAAGTTATGCTGCTGTGCAAACCAAGTTGAATGGGAATTACAAGCTCCTGGAGAAGATGGCAACAGCTGTCAGGTACTATCTGCCTTGAGAAAAAGGATGTTGATCCATTAAATAGAATTTAATATTTATATAAGTATGGGCAAACCACAATCCTACCTTACTCTGTGAAGAAACAGAGCATGACTGAACACTCTTGTGACAACAAAGCCTAGTAGGGGAGCTAAAATTTCATGTTTAGTCATCAGAAAACTGATACCACACATAAATGCCAGCCTCAGTCATACTCACTGGTACATGTTAGAACAAAAGAGTAAAATCTCCATGCTGTATTTGACTAAAAGGCAGTTGACACCTCTACAAAATCTGGTGATGGAGTGCATGTTTAGCCAACTGCATGTGACGTATCTGCATATAACAGATTATGGAACATCTTAGCAAGTGACATTTTTATATGACCCTAATGAGCTATCTAAGCTATGAGTCTTGTAGAGACATTCATATTCTGAAAGCATTAAAGATGGGTCTGTTTGTTATCAATCATACGTGGTCCAGACTCACTCAAATATTTTCTTCCTTTCATAGATAAGAGGTCATTTACACCTGTTTGCTGATCTTGTAAACTTGACTCTTGAGGAAATTCAGACAGGGATTGAGCACTGAGATCATTGATCACTGAGAATGATCTTTTCATTGCTCAGGGGAAATTTTTTTTTTTTTTTTTTTTTTTACAATTAGCTCTTTGCAGTGTGAATGGAGTGTCTCCTGTCTTGCTTGAAGCAAACAGGAGACATGTGAGCACTGCTTATCCTGCTATATACAGCTTTGGGGGTTAGTTTTTGTTGAATAGAATTTTTGTGAAAAATCAGAACTTCTTGGTATGCTAAAAAGGCTCTTTCTCCTAATGGATATGAAATTCTACTTTGTTAAGGCTGAACTGGTGGGGGAAGTTTAGCATCTTAGTTTATCATCATAAACCATACCTTTATTAAACAACTCTCATTTCCAAAAGAAGTTTTGATTTTTTGATTCAAGCCAGAAATAGCTTTGATCCTTTCAAAGACTAAAGCTGAGTCAAACTTCTGTGAGCTAGTCAGCAGAAGGGCTAGACAGACAGAAATAACACAGCTGTGGTAGACTTACTGTGTTCTTTATATGCCTGCTGTAGAGATAGGCGCATAAAGAGCTTTCCGTTGGAGATTATGGGTGCTGTAGCTGAAGGTGACTCATCTTAGATGAGCTGGTAGCAGTATTCAGCCTGGGAAGCTTCTTTGCTGTTTCCGCAATCTGAGCTTCTATGGTATCTCCAACAGGGTAGTGGAGGAGGATGGAGATGGAATAATAGGAAGAGAGGAAACCACTCAATGATTCCCTCTCCTAGAAGACTTAATGTGTTTGTGTTTCTAGAGAAAGAGGGAAGAAGAAACGAGTGAGTTTCAGAACAGCTGTCAGACATAAAATGCTGTCTACTGCGGTGCCGCCTACTACAAACTATCAAAACTTCAGATATAGCGTTGAATAAATATTAGCACATGATGTATGGCATTTATTTTCTGACTGTCCTTTTAAAATAATCTGTAAAATCTCATGACTGGAGACGGAGATTATTTTAAATTGCATGTTTTATTTTAAGATGGTAGTATAATACACATAATATACATGCCTAAGTGGATCAAACTGACTTTTCACAGACATGTATAAATTTCCATGAACTTCACTTTAGTAGGAGCTTTCATGCACAGACTCACCTACCTTGAAGTAAGAGCTCTGTGACATTTGTTGTGCTATTGATGGAGACTTGCTGGAAGTTTGACAGCTAACAAATGTGAGACCGTTGAGTTGCTTTCAGTGCTTTCTTTATTTGTTGTTTGTTTTTTGTGATGCTGTGTTCTGTTTTCCTGAAAGTACTGAAAAGAAGGGAAATAAACATAGCTTCATACAGCTGTTGATGAAGCACAGAATTTTCCCCTATAGAAAAAGCATTACATTCACAATATTTATTAGCCACCTAAGTTGTGCTGAGCTCAAAATACAGAGACTGGCTGCTTGAGGTTCCAGTGTCATGAATACAGAGAAAGGAGTAACTCTGTGGAGTGAGATTTGAATAGTCTGCATTGGATGCTTAGAGGAAATGGTGTGAATTCCTTCTTAAATAAGTCTTCACTTTTTTCTAGTAGCTCTTTTCAGGAATATTTTAAGTATCACAGCAGTGTTATAGTAGTTATTTTACATTACCTTGTCATTCTGTGACTACATGTTGGTCAGGATATCTGTGGTATTTGTTTTATTTCCCCAGAAAAGAAAGTTTTCTTATCAGCACTTGATATCTGTGTCTACACTGAAGTTCACTTTTTCCTATCGTTACGTAAGATTTGTGGTGTTTGTGAAGGATACCTTCAGCACATCTCTACAAATCATGGTCTTGCAAACATGTCAAGATTTCTCCTAGTGTACTGCTGCTGCTGTTCACTTTTTAATGCTAGACCCCATGAGTCTAGTGCCAGATTCAGACACTCAAAGAGTAGCCTGTGTCCAAATTTAATTTAGATAGTTTGACAGCTGTCAAATATCTTTTTTCCCTACCTTAACATTACAACATATGCTGTTCTCCAGGGTACACAAAAGCTTTCTAGATATAACCTTATTGCTTGGCTTCTGTTGAGTTGACTGAGTGCTGCTGAACTGTGCCCTAAGACTTACTGTCACACATAAGCTTGTAGTCATTCACTGTGTGTACTGTGGGGCTGGCTTTTCCAGAATCTGCAGTGTGGCTGACAGAGCAAAATAGTTGAAATGAATACTGTTGAAAATTACCACCTTATCACTCGCTGTTCAACTCACAAGTGTATTACCTTTCTTATCATTATACATGTAATTGTAATTTTAATAGGCTTTCCTGACACCTTTTTTCCTTGATTACAAGGTATTTGAATGTTTGGAGGTGTGAAAAGAAAGACTTTATCGTACTTAATAATGAACAACTGACAAGAAGGAAACTGCTGTTTACAGCTATAGGGCTAAAGTACAAAGTATGGCCAAAGGCCATCTTGTTCATGTGTTTATATCAGTATATTTCAGTAAGAAAGTATGGGATTAGCCTAGATTAGATGGGATTAGTGTAGTAATTCTACTACTGCTTATTTACTGAGCAGAAACTTTCAGGGCCTTTAGACACTTTTGTTCCTTACTTAAATGATGTTAGTTTGTGCATGTGTGTGTGTGTGCGTATGGGCCAGCTTCATGGGTTCTTTTTTCCTTGTTCTTTCAATGATGTATATTTATGAGACAAAAAAATTAATTGATTGCTTTGATTGTTACAGATTGAAGGATTATTTTCAATTATAAGTTTTAAAGATGTTCAATTATATTTGTTCTAATTGGTTGTTATTGTTGTTTTGAAAGGCGCTGACAATATCAGGAAATACTGGAGTCGTTACTACCAAGGATCCCAAGGGGTAATATTTGTATTAGACAGTGCCTCCTCTGAAGATGACCTAGAAACCGCTAGGAATGAACTACATTCAGCTCTCCAGCACCCACAGTTATGTACTTTGCCATTTTTAATACTGGCCAATCATCAAGACAAACCAGCAGCTCGCTCTGTACAAGAGGTACGTTACCGTGACATTACCTTGCCTGTTTATATTTACTGTCTGCACACTGCTGACCCATTATTATTTATTACCATGATGTCCTAGTTAAGGACTGGTTTCAGTCATCCTTCTCTATAAGTACAGAGATCAAAAACAGCCCCTGCTCCAAAGAATTTATTCCAATGCATTATCAACAAGAAGTTCATGGATACAAACTGAATTCTCCTGCATTTTCTCTGTGATTTGCTTCAGGGTAAAAAGATATTTTTAACTATTCTTATCAAAAGTTGCTAGGACAGTGTTTTATGGGTGTTTTGTTGTTTGCTTTGTGTGTTGGTATTTATTCACTATTAGTTTTAGTCTGTCCCATCACTCCACTCTTTGAAACTGCTTAAACCAATAGGTTGTTTGCTGTCGTGAGGAGCCTTTTACATAAAAGCTTTTTACCTTAACTTCTATAAACTGGTGTGAAGGCATAGTTGCAGTTCTTTTTCTGAAGTTCTTAACCTGTTCTGATTTTCTTCTTTTTAGAAGTAATATCTTTATCTTGTATCCCCTATCCGGTAAATCATGTATTTTTTCTATTCAGTGTACCATTTTCTCTTATGTTTCTGAAAAAAGTCTTCATTGATACTTTCCAATGAAATCACTTATCACTGGGGAAATGCAGAAAGTTGTTTATTCATCATAAGAGGCTCTATTTCTGAAGTTACAAGAAGAAATTAAAATTCAGTTGTGTCATTCTGTCTGTAAATGTCATTTAAAGGACTCTTCACATTAAAGATTGCATGTGAAATCTAGTTTGTTCTTTGAGTTGTGTTTTTCATGCAGCAAAACTGAGACTCTTTCAGCATCTTACTTTGTTGCTGATTGTTATTCTAAATTCTGCTGTCATAGATGAGCTTCTTTGTCCAAAGTATTACCTTTATAAAGAATGCTGGTTGAATTAATTGCAAAATTTAATCTTATGTAGGGAAACTGCTGTTGATACGCTACATTTGTATGTGCTTTCTCTCCTGCATTATTGCCATTATGTCTCTTTTGCAAAAAGAAAACAGAAAGTTTGTGTTAAATGGGAGAAACGTAATTGGGATTGAGATACAGTGAGGTTTTTAATTTAAGAGGAAGAAAATAAGCAAAAATGGTGTGAGTTAAACTGTATAAATCTGTATTAAATTGTTGATTCTTTACTCCAGGAATCTATGTTAGAAAAAGAAAAAGGATTTGGATTTAGTATATGAAGTTACATTAAAAACTAAGCTCAATTGATACTGGGATTGAATCTTCAAGTTATAGGTCTCGTTCAGCCAAAAACAGATTTAGGAAATGATAATTAGTATTTAGAGGGAATATAATAATTATTTTAATAGACAAATTTATTATTTTCTTCTAGTTTAATGCGCAAGGTAAAAGTAAAGCATTTTTTCCTAATCCTTTCTTGTCTGAAATGACATGACCCTGAGATGTGCTTTAAATCATGTTTAATTTAATTCATCCAGATCTACCCAAAATGTTACAATTTTATTTTTTTTAATAGACCATGGACGTGTTCTTTTTCATTGTTTAAGTATTTTCAAGCATTTCTCATTTGATTATAGAGCTTATTTAAGAAATGTTTATTCTCTGGATTCATGTGAATAGTGAACACAGGAGAGGAACCAGTGTTTTTGTACCAAGTGACATGTGCCAGTTAGGTTGCAGTTTATAGACATAAGTTTTCATTTTGCATTTAAGCCTAGGTGAATAGACTTTTCAGCATATAAGAAATCCTTCATGTACTTGGAATAAACCTTTTTGTTTATCCTCATTTACCCTCATTCCCTCATCATCCCCCTCTCTGTCATTACCAATTGCATGACATCTCAGTAGATGAATAGATCTTTACTCTTTACAGTAAGAATACTGTAGCAGTTAAGTATATTTCTGTGGTGTGTATGGTGTGCATTCACAGCAAACAAATCTTAATTACCACTTTGAGTCATTAATAAGTGCTGAATACAATAATTCTATTAAATGTGCACAACTAATGCATATGTTCAGAAAAAAATATTGTTTCAAGATGTCAGTGTATGTCTGTGGAATTCTTTACATAAGAGTAACAAGGAAAAAAATAAGAGTATTTTGATGAACTGAGGGAGACTGTCACACAATTATTCATGGTATTTTGTCCCTGAAAAAATGATGTCATGTGTTTGCTGTGAATTCAGAGTAGGAGCCTTACTCAGTTTTGCAGATGTTGGATTAGAAATTTCTAGATTTCTTGAAGGTGTGCTTTTTGCTGTGCTTTTGTTTTCAGTAGTGGGGTGTGGCAAGAGTGAAAATAAAATACTGTATCATTGCAGGACTATTTCTTGTTTCCATAGATCATTTTTAAAGATTTAACAAAGATAATCTCTTGAGCATTGAGAATTTTCTTAGTCTTTTTTGCAGAACTAACTCCATTAAATTTAGATATTGTCTTGATTTTTTTTTTTTTTGTGTGTGTGTCATTAAATAAATGAATCACGATTGAAATTTAAAAGTAGAATGTATTCTTTTAGACAATAGTTTACCTTTCTTTAATGGATATGAAAGGACCCCTCGGAGTATAATTAAAGAAAATGTCTGAGTTGAGTGGTGTGTAATAGGAATTGTAGAAAAATATTTATCTGTAACAAAAATCCCTCACAAAACTGAACAAGTGCCAAGCAGTTTCTGCAACAGATGTTAGTTATATTTATTGTTGAGAAGTGCAGTTGCTTTAGCTTTTCAGAATTTTGTGTTTTATGTGTTTTACTTCATGCATTCCATAGGTAGAAAAAGTACTGTAGAAGCTGTATGCCGTAAGAATTAAAAAGTATCATGAGAAGCTCAGTTCAAAACTACAGTAATTACTTGGAAAAAATATCCAGTCAGCTTGTTTAATCATGAAATGTATCTGAATCTAATTGATTTTGCAGACATCACTAGAGAATATATGTCAGGTTACTGAAGTTATCAGGAATTGTTATAGGAGAAGCTAAGCTGAAGCACTAATCAGTAAATGTAATCCTATTCCTCTGTATTCAGTTCCTCATTAGCTACTTTTAGTGTAGTTTTTTGTTTGTTTGTTTGTTTGTTTGTTTGTTTTTAATCAAAATCGTACTATCAGTTAAAGATCATCGAGTTCCAGCCCTGCTGCCACAAAGGTATCTTCCTCTAGAGGGAAGATAAACAAATAAAAATACATTAGGCACTTCATTCTAGAAACTATGAATGAAGAAATTACTTTAAATATGGAGCATTTTAACTGTGTTATCTCAAATTGTGTGGTATTTATTCCACTTTTTCATATCAAAAATATTTATAAGTTGTTTTGATGGTGTGACGGTAGCACGTAATTAAATCTTTTTAAATAGTTGCTAAGCGATTTCAAGTGAGTGTTGTTGAAGTAAAGACAATGTATGCCAACTGGAACACAAAAGTCAGGCAATTGTATTTGAGATACATTGCAAAAAAACCTTATTATCAATATTAATTAATAAAGATTTGGTCAATTGGAAATAACTTTTTAATGTTGTTTTGGAACCCTTCTGAGTTAGGAAATATAAAGAAATAAGTTACTCATCGGAGGAGAAGGTAGTGTGAAAGTGTCTATGGTAGTGTGAAGGTGTCACGGAAGCTTGGCCACTGTTTCCAGAGAACTGGGTGCAATTCTAGAACAGTGTACCTAATTCTCTGAGATATAAAAAGTGTAACAGTGGTGGTGTTTTTGTTGGCATCACAAAGTTCCTTTTGATTGCAGATGTGTTTTTGGTTAGTTGGATTTCTCTTACAGGCCTAAGATATTAATGCAGATTTATGGTGAGAAGAGCATTGTAAATTGTGTTGCAAGTGAATAGAAGCACTACTATGATGATCAACTTTTTTTTCTTTCATTTTGGAATCTGTGTTACTTCATTTAATCACAGTAGGAGTAGGTAATCCAATATATTCTTATGAACCAGTACGCAAACTACAAGTCATTTACTTAAAAACTCAGAACAATGTTTAGACTTGACAAATGGGATGAACTGAAAGCTGTCCATCGCCACCGTACTTAAGAGATAAACAGTCATCTGAATCTTCTAAGGTCT
The DNA here is from genome assembly GCF_039878825.1 of Excalfactoria chinensis. NCBI lineage: Eukaryota > Metazoa > Chordata > Aves > Galliformes > Phasianidae > Excalfactoria > Excalfactoria chinensis. The sequence goes on along the minus strand of NC_092857.1, from coordinate 15,814,298 downwards.
TGTAGAAGCCATTTCTAGCTAGTGAAGGTTGAAAGTAAATTGAACAATGAAGCATTGCCAGTTCATTGGTGAAGTGGCTACATTACATGTTGGGATGCTGGTTTTGGGAGCTTGTGATTTTTTATATTTAAGGCTGTTTCCATGACTGTATATGCAAAGACACCCATAGAGTATAATTTTTGTTGAGTTTTCTTTTAGTTATCCAAATGCGTAGGCAATTGATAAATTTTTTTTTCATGCTTACAAGTTTTTGACACTTGTTCCAGGGGAAATAGTTGAAGATGTCTTCTAAATCCCCCTTTTTAGTAATGATAAGACTTTTAAATGTAGACAGATTTGCAGACATGAACCCAGACTCTTCTCAATCTATTTTAAGATTGTTAGCTTTCTAAATATCATTGTCAGGGAAAAAAAAAAAAAAAAGCAAAGATATTACGTAGTGAGCTCAGTTGTAGCTCAGTTTGTCCATTATATGGATTGTGGTGTTTTTATCTATTTTGGAGTAATTTAGGTGTTTGGTTTTTGAGTCGTGAATGCTGTCCAATGTCATTTTCTGCTAAGAGAGAGTTGGAGGGTGTCTGCTTGCTGAAAGAACCACCTCAGTGAAGTAGGGACCGGAATCTATTACATTGCTAGTTTCCTCTCTCTTTTTTGTCTGGAAATTATTGTGTAAATAAATCTCTTCTTCTTCTCCTCAGTGTCTTCAAGCTAAATAATTGTTGAACGGAACATTCAGGTTTGACAGGGTAGATGGGGGTTCTTTCTCACTCATGAGAGCTGGAGATCTGTCTAAACTGCTCTTTCTGGACTTGACGCTTTATGATCCAAGCTAGCTGCACAACAGGCCTAATTTGAAGACTTAATTGTTTCTTTTTATTTTGCACGATAGGAATCATTCTTCATATTTTGCCATAGTTTTTGTTTTGTATTTTCTGCTACTTTAGAAAAATAGATTCTGTTTAGAAAACCTTTCAACTTACTGATGTGTGAGTATTATTATAGGTGTCATTGCTAACAATCTGAAAACAGAATTGAGCAGTAAGTTAAGAGGTTAACCTTCAGAGAACATGCAATATCTCTGTGCCCTCCAGCAGCTGGTAATGCAAAATCTTAGCCTTAAGCCAAGAATGAAAATGGAAGTACTGGCTGCAGTCAGCCCTATTCTCGCCCTGCTTAAACCTTGTGAAATAGTTCACCTAGATGTATTCTTAAACACCAGCTGTTGCAAATCTGTGTACTTTATGACAGGGATGTCTACAGCAAAGTTAAATTGGGGGCAGATTTTTGGTTCTTCAAGAAACAATTTGTGAAATAATTTATCTTCAAATTACTGCAGCAAATAGCCAAAATATGGATTCCTACCCTGTTTTGAGATCATAGTGACCTAAATGACCTTAATATTTGCAATCCCTTCACAGCAAATACTACTTCTCGTCCAAGGTGTATCCCCTGATATTTAAAGATTGTTTTGGAACCGGACTCTGCTATTTTGAGTATTGGCTGCTTCCTTCACAACTGTGGCCTTTGTGAGAACTGTGGAGTTATTTGTCAGGCTTCAGTTGTGAACACATTTGCAGCAGAGAGGGATGTTATTAAAATGATGTTTAAGAAATATTAGTTTTGCCATGTTTAGAAGAATGCTGAAATGATTCTTATATACACATCTCTTAGGAAATCCCTTTCTGATTAAAGAACTTCTTCAGAATGGCTAGAGGATTTAGATATAAAAAGATCCTAAAATAGAGTAATATAAATAAAATATAATGAAAAAAAATCAGTGGACAGTAAAATAATCTGTAAGTGGAGTCCTAGTTGGATGTGAACAGCAAAACAATTTCATAGTGTTACAAGTCTGCATCCAATGTAAATATTTAAAAGGTCGTTCAGTGTTGCATTGTTAGAATAATTATACTAATAGCATATTGAATAGTAAATATTTACTGCTACAAAACACATAAGTGACCTTTTAAACAAATCTAAATTAGAAATTTCAAATTTGGAATAAGCTGTATTTGTTACCTTTGACTCACTGTCATGAGGGGAAAGAAGAAAGTGAGGAACTGTAAAAGTATTTTACAGATTTATGAATAAATCTGTCTAGAAAGTCTCTACTTTGTATGAAAATCATTTCATAAGATGGTAACTTAAAGATTTAAACAGTATGTTCTTTTCTTTAGATGAAGTTGCTTCAATTATTGTTTTGTAAGAAATTAGGCCATGACAGATACTACACCTCCTTCCCTCCCCAAACTCCCCCCCCCCATAAACACACAGACTGTATTTTCATAAGGAAAACATAATTTGGAACTGATAATAACATTTAGGTGAATAATACTACTGTACCAATGCGCACGTCCAATTTAATAAATCGGTATGATCTGAGTAATATATTTCTTGACAAAGAAATAAATCTTAAAGGAACTGAGCTGAAAGAGAATTGGAATGACCCTTGAAAAGGTTTAGACTAAATGCTGGGAACAGACCTGCAAATGTGCCCTTAGACAATGTACAGAAACAGAAAGGAAGGAAGGAAGGAAGGAAGGAAGGAAGGAAGGAAGGAAGGAAGGAAGGAAGGAAGGAAGGAAGGAAGGAAGGAAGGAAGGAAGGAAGGAAGGAAGGAAGGAAGGAAGGAAGGGAGGAAGGGAGGGAGGGAGGGAGGGAGGGAGGGAGGGAGGGAGGGAGGGAGGGAGGGAGGGAGGGAGGGAGGGAGGGAGGGAGGGAGGGAGGGAGGGAGGGAGGGAGGGAGGAAGGAAGGAAGGAAGGAAGGAAGGAAGGAAGGAAGGAAGGAAGGAAGGAAGGAAGGAAGGAAGGAAGGAAGGAAGGAAGGAAGGAAGGAAGGAAGGAGGGAAGGAAGGGAAGCAGTGGAAAGACGTACAGGAGGGGAATTACTGCACATAAAGATACAGAACATAACTGCACATAAGATACAGAAGGGGAATTACTGCACATACACCACATTCATGACACTAAAATCTTCCTTGGAAAAGTAAACTTTGTAAGTGGTTTCTGCATCTAGCTGGTGTGTGGAAAAAGTTTCATTGTTTGCAGTAGTATTTTAGGAGTATTAATATGCATAGCTTTTTAATATCAGTAAAAAATCTTGAAAGTACTACTGGTCTGCAAATGTTTGTTGTATATACAAATAGATAAGTGTATTTTGAGTGCTTTGTTAGTGGTATTGACTCCTAAGCTGGGATCCTTGCCTATCCCATCACTGAAGCGTAACACTGCAACTCTTTGTGTGGCCATCTGATGAACTAGTTGGGCATAAAACTTACTGTTTCCCTCTTTCCTTCTGGTCCTCTTTCCACACAGAATCAGATCACAAGGCAGTTGGATGAGTGTAGAAGCACAGTTAAGGAGCATATAGAAGGTGAGAATGCATGGGAGCATTCCTGGAAGTGGAACTGGTGCAAAAAAAATAGCGTGTAACTTCAACTATAGCTCAGCATATATGAACTCAGTGAGAGTTGGACTTTTCCCCCTACCATCTGTCTCATCTGACTTCTTTGCTTACTCTGCTAGAGTGAATGAACCTCAATGGTAGGTTACCCAGGAAATTCTAGGAAATAATTTTCCTTGTTCCTTAGCAGTGAAACACTGTAGCTGAGACAAATGTAGGAAAAAAGCATATATTTTCATGGCGGGCCTAGAAAAATTTAAGTCCTTCTTGACGGGCCAAAATAAAACATCATTCAAAGGGAAGGAATTCTACTTGCAAAACCAAAAATTGAATGAAACTAGAACATGGCATAGACTGTACAGTAAGAAGTGCAGTGATTATAGATTCAGATGGATATTGAAATTGGAATTTAGTTCATGCTTGCAAAATAAAGTAGTACAGTAAAATGGATTAACATTGTTCTTAATTGCCAACTGTTCATAAAAGCTAGTTGGGATCACATATAGGAAAGATTTCTAAAACTTGCTTCTTGCAAAAGGTGATCAGAGTTCAGCTTGGGTATGGGATTCTTTAGCTGCCTCTTTACACTCAGCACTTCTGAAGATCATAGAACCAATGAGTGACATGTTTTGGAAGATCATCTGATTCTAAACCTGTACTATGTTCACTAGACCAGGTTGCCCGATTCTACCCAACCTGACCTTGAGTGCCTCTAAGGATGGGGCATCCACAGCTTCTCCAGAAAGACTGTGCTAGTGCTTCACTGCCCACTGAATAAAGCATTCACAGGCAGGAGTTGGTTGTGAGAGAAACTGGATGTTATGGAAGCTGAAATCAAAGACTGTTGTCTGGTTGTAAGCTTGAGTGTTGTGATTTTTGAGAATGGAATAATCCAGAGATAAATGGTAGCAGGAGAATAGAAATGGATCAGTGACATATTTGTACGCTTCTCTCCCTGCTACTCCTCAAATCTTCTGCGTCAGTAACATAAAAGAGACGAGTAGTGAGCAATCTGGAGATGAGACAGAAATGAAGAATGGAAGGGAGTTGAGCTCTTTTGGAAGTGGTGAAGTATCCCACCAGTCAAGGAGGCTTAGAATGGAGTTTTTTGCTTTTCATTCAAGGCTTCTTACTGCAGGGATGTATGTTTAGAACAGTGTTCATTATTTCTTCAGAATCTATTTGATGCAGAATGGTATTTCTCTCAAAAAGAGGACTGTTTTACCAACTCCTTCTTTCAGTGGTTCAGCAATATAAGTAGAAGTAAACTGGAACTTTATAAGTGTAAATGTTTTCTTAAAAGTGTTTATATGTTTAGAGATTCTGTAACAGCAGGCTGACACGAAGCAGTAACTTGTTATTTTGGAATTTGAACAGCTCAAAATTTTGAATTTGTGCAGAAAATTATTAGTGGAAGGTCAACCAAATAAACTAGAAAACATTAAAAAAAAACAACAAAAAACGTGATGGGATTATTTTTGCTTGAAAACTTGTTAGTGCATTATGATTTAAAAAGGACATTTTAAAAAAATTATTATTATTATTTTTCCCCCCCCTGCTTTGTAGAAGAATAGAGTGCTAGCAGTGCATGGAATGGTCCATGGCAATGTGTTAACTTAATGTCTTTGCTTTTCTAGTGTTCTGTGTTGTCTTGTTCAAATTCTGCTAGGATACAAAGTCACAAGGATCAGAAATTGTCTTAAAAATAAAACCTGGGTGAACTAATTTGTAGGTCTTTTTAAAGTGCAGGTTGAAGTTCCGTGTTCAGGTATTAATATGCGCTATAAGGCATCGAGGAGACTGTAAAACTCATTGATTAAGTCACTGATCCTTTTTTGTGAAGGCCATTACCTCACTGTTACTCAGTGTGACTTCCAAAATCTTGTGTGTGCGCAGAACTTTCATAGGCAGACCTTTTCTTTGAGTAATTTAATCTGCTTCATGGATCCAAATTCATTCCTTGGGGTGAAATTATTATTTCATTGGAAGAAAAGCTTTTTGGTTTCGTACTTTTCTGTAGTTTTCTTAGTTATCTCTTGGTAATTCCTCTGTCTTTTTAAAGAAGGAGCAGAGTCTACAGAGATGGTGCTGCGCACTTGTCAAGTATTACATGTGCCCGCACCTCTGTCATACTAGAAGAGTTCAAGCTATGTAACCGGGTGACTACTTTTTTAGCGCATGTACTACCTGTATCATTTCTCATGAGGTTCAGAGTGCATAATCGGTTTAAATTTAAATCATAGCTGAAATTCAAAAACTCTAACTAAAATCAATTTTAGTTGCAGTTTATTAATATTTAATAAATGTAATGGAGAGAAAATCCCTAAGATTTTTGACAATTATTTCTTGTGCTAATCTTGTTACGGTGATTTCGGCTTTTGTTGAAACTGCAGTCCTAACACTCAGAAGTGATCTTATTTTTTAGGAAATCTTGAAAAACAAGGTATTCCATTTTAAAGCAAAAATGGAATGTTGTTAAGAGGGGAAAAAAGCTTAGCATCTTTGTATTCTGGTTTATTACACAGAAGGCTGTTTTCCGTTTTTTTTTTTTGTTTTTTTTTTTTTTTTTAAACAAAAAAGGTGTTTTTTTCTTCTTTTTTTTTCTTTTTTTTTTTCTTTTTTTTTTTCTTTTTCTTTTTTTTTTTTTTTTTTTTTCTTTTTTCCCTCCACTATTCTCAGTCCCTTTTGATCATTGATCTGGGTGACCCCACGCTCAGCGGTTTTTTCTTCATTTGACATGGACAGATTTTTGAAGTATAGCTCTCCTTTGGGAACCTCGGGCAGTTCCACTTGACTAACCTGTGATCTAATGAGCAGTAATGCAGGGTTACAGTGACCATTTTGTTTGCTTTGAGGGAGGATGGCTAGACAGAGAGTGGGAGAGAGGCGGTGTCTGCGGAGAAAAAAGATGCAGGGTGATCGAACAGTGTGAAAAAGACTTGTTAGCCCACATTAGTGTGCCTGATTTACTTCACAACAGGTCAGGAAAGGCCAAAGGCAGGGTTGTCATTAAATTGCAAAGTTGAAAATCCCAGTATTCAAAAGCATTCAGATTTCTGAAAGTTGTAAATTGGAAAGTTTGTGGTTCTTGTTGAATTTGCCAGGAAGATATAGAGGAGCACCAGCTTCTCTAAAACATGAAAGCTACATTATGAAATCATGCTGTAAATATAAAAAGAAAACCAGCTTTTTAAAGTACTTTCATGGTTGACTGTTTTACAATGAGACTGGGTGCGAAAGAAAGGCCAAACACTAACAAGGTCGTTGCACTTTCTTTATGAGCCCTGGGGACCCCTTAATTATGTGCCCGTGCTGCTTATTTTGAGATCAGTGGAGAGTATGCATGCGCGTGTTTCTGTAATATATAATTTTTATTTGATTTTATTTTTGTGTATGTATGTTTAGGTATATGTATACCCATAAATATATGCACACATACATACGTGTGTATATTTAAAAGGGAACTATTCAAGTGCCAGTTGCTCAGAAATCTAGATTTGTAGTCCTCTGCAATGTATTAGAATTATTTTCTTATACGATTTATTATTTCTCTTGGAGCAAACATTAAATGCTAATCTTTATGCCTTTAGTCATTAAATTAATGCAGATTTATCTTAAATTTGCATTTAATAGTGCAGAGACCAATACATTCCATTGTCTTTATTATATTCTGAAGCATCATTTCTCCTGGTAGTAAATGTAGCATCCTGACATTTGAGTTGGCTTTGACAGCCTGTCCTTAAGACAGACTGATAAGTTTCATCTTCTTCGGCTAATATTTTTCAATCTGTCATGAATACTTCGCCACTGTAAAAAGAAAAAGTTGGAACTTACTTTATATTTCTGTATTATTGTATTAGCCCTTTTGTTTCATTTGCTTAATTAGCAAACCTGGATCTCCACGGTTTGCAGCGTACAGCTATCATGCAGAATATCCTTTTACACTTCTCTCTTGATAGCCTTTAACTCATAGCAAACTCTTGTCGTTTCTTTTTCTAATCTGGCCAGCCTTAGTAAAAATCCAAATGCAGCCTTTTAGCTATATTATCATTGTGCATCGGAGCAGCAGATAATAAAACGTATGGGTGGTCTTAGCGGTAAGGTACTTTCTTCCTGTCTGCTACCAGAAGTTTCACTAATTGATTCTTACTCCTGCTGGCTGTCAAAAATCAGTTTTCCACAATTGGAGTACAACTGTGTTAACTTTTAGGCTGTGCTCCGGAGACTGTTCTTGTTGTTTGATCTGACTGAATCTTATTACAACTAGTAAATATACAAAATTAAGTGTTTAAGAAGAACTGACTAACATGGGGAGAATTATCATCTCGCCTCAGGAACTGCGTTCTCTTTCATCATTCAGATGATTTTTTGGGGAGTGTCTTTTCTTGTTTAAAAGGACCAGAAAGCAACAGGGTGTCAGACTGATTATGCTGAAGACTATATTTTATTAATTGCACTGGATTAATATGTGGTGATGGATTATTTTTAGTTTATATTGCTTCTTTTTATGTTAGCAGGGAACATGTACTCATTCATCCTTTATAAACTGAACTTGAATGTGGGAAATGAAATACATTTTTCAGTCTATGATGCTGCATTTCTCAATAACTTTCTCAGTGAGCTGATCCAATTTTTACTGCATTGTAAAATTGTTTAAGATTAGAAATTTCATTTAGAAATAATTTGTTTCAAAACAATGTTTTGTTTTGTTTTGTTTTGTTTTGTTTTTCTTTTTCTGTAGGTTAGAGATTTTTATAAACTGGAATGAACTAATTTTACCAAGATATATTTCCACTTAATGGGTTATTTTAACTAATATTCAGTTGCAGCATCTTGGTAGAGATATAGCCCAGGAAACTGCAATTGACTTGCTTTTTCTGTGTCTTTAGGTCATGTTAGTCATTGAAACTTATTAGGGCATAAAATGATGGGGAAACATTTAATAAATCAGAATAGTGGATCAAAACACACTTAAGATCTACAACTATTCTCTTCCCACTGACGTTTTCCATCCACTAAATAACACCGTCTGTGCCATGTCTATGCACTCTTTATTAGCTCTTCTGTTCGATTTAATTATGCACTTGCTCTGTGTCTGAATTAAGTCATCTGTGCCAACCAGTCGGCTTATTACACAGTGTTTGGTTACTGAGGAGTAGCTAATGTCATCTAACCGGACTGATTTTTACAAGTTTTATTTAAGAATCAAGACATGGAAACATCATTTCAAGTTGGCTTATAAGTAAAATTCTATCCAAGATACTGCCAATCACAGGCAGTGAAAGAACGCATATTACTCCATCTGAAGACCATTAATAATTCTCATTTATTTGTGTTCTCCTTGAGAACATGAGTAGCTTTTGAAGCTTGGTTTCTGTAAACTCTTAAAATAAAATAAAATAAAATAATTTAAAAAAACCTAAAAATTGTTCCCATGTCAATTTTTTTGTTTGTTTTTGCTTTTTTTGTTTTTGTTTTCCCATAAACTTTTAAAGTAATTTACAAAAATATTATTGAAGTCGTTTGTAACAGTGATGTTGTTGGTTTGTGCAGAAAGACTCCTCAAAAGTAAGAGATATCATGGCCAGTTGCGATTTTTTGGGGGGGATTTTTTTTTTTCCAATTTCTTTACAAGGAGACATTTATTTTAAGATGGAGGTGTTTGGTTTTTGGTACAGGTACTGAACTGCAACATAAAATTTTTGCTGTTCATCCATATGTGGTGATATCTGCAACAAAACACTATTCCTGCAGGATGACTTACAGATCCTGCAAATTATGTGCTGTAAAATCCCTTAATAGTGTAAATGTTATGATTTAATCCGCATTGTGTGAAGGATACAACCAGGAATATTTAGCAAAATAATAGAAACAAACTATAAAAATATAGGTGCTCTTTTGCTAAAAATATGTTTTTAATTTTTGCTAAAAGGAAGGTATGGCTTCTTGCATTTCTCTTCAGTCGTTTTCTCATACCTCCAGGGAATTTATTTTGAGAATTATACTTCTAGAACTGATCGAAACTGGGAATGAAGTAGCTAATATTTACATAAAAAATAAATGACTTCCTATGCTATTGGGCTCTGACAATTCAGATTTCCGTGACTGTAAAATGGGCTTAAAATGCTCCCCAGATGTGTTTGTCTAATTCTCTTTTTGTAAATTGTTCTTTCTGTGCAATAGGAAAGGATCTTAACTAAGAGAATGAATTCAGTAATACCATCCTTCTCCTGAATAAATAAAGAAGGTGAGGATGGTAATACTGTGTCCAGGAAAAGAAGCAAAGATGCGTGCTTGGATATCCCATTGCCTGCTGTTGTAGGGATTGTGCTTGCCAGCAGTTTTTGACAAGCGCATTCCTTCCAAACTCTCCAGGCATTTAAAAAGTCTTGTGCCTTTGCTAGTCACCTTTCATGTGCTTGTAGTGCAAAAGGAATGTTTATAGAGTCATGCACTGTCTTCTTTCAAATTAGGAAAACTGAATTAAGTTTTTTGTGTTGTTACATGTTTGCTTTTCAATTGGCAGTGTTGTCTTGGGAAGATGGCTGCTGGTATCTGAAGCTTATATGGTCTGATGTCACAGGTGATAAGGCATAGGAATTGGCTGACATTTTGAGGCTTATAGAAGTCAAAAGATCGTTAATACTTTGACCCCTGTGCAGGGGGTAGATACTACAGAAGTGATCTCTGTTCAAAGGGTATGTTGGTAAGTGACATGTCCGTTTTTGGTAGAACCCAGCCATAAGATTGCTTAAAAGTGTAGTATGTGTGGCAGTGAAGCACACTGTTGGAAAGGACACCTGGCAGCAAGGGGGAGTACCCTTAAACCCTGTTTTGGAAGACAAGACAGGCAGAGGGGGCTTGGAGGGAAAAAAAAACATAATGAAAGAGGAAGAACTGGACTGTGCTAGGAAGAGCCATGGCTGAGGTGAGACCAGAGGTCCAGCCTCTTGAATACAAAATGATCCTTCTCAAGAAAGTTCAATCTCATAATTTTATTTATGTTCTTTTCACCTATTTTTTTACAGGAGACTGCTAGAGTTGCATCTGTGCACTGGGCATTACTTTTAGGCAGTATATTTCAGCTAACTGATTTCTTTAACTGCTTCTGTAAAAGAATAATACAAGCAAGCTATTATTTTAATGGATTTATCAGCTTGTCAACTTTAATGTAAGAAAACTTTCTCATATTAATTTCATAGGAATTTTAGGCATAGGTAGAATGTTATCTGCAACTCCAGACATGATGTCCATCCAGTTACTAGTGATTCTCATGAAACTTTTAATTTAAAACAGAAATTAGGAGTTTGACAGAACAGCCAAAAAGCTGTTCTCTACCACATGGAATGACTGATGTTGGAAGGGACTTCTGGGTCCATTTGTTCCATCTTTTGCTCAAGCAGGGACACTAGGAGCAGGTTGCCCAGGACAGTGTCAAGGTGGCAGTTCCAAGGAGGAGTCTCCACAACCTCCCTGGACAGCTTGTTCCCATGCTCCATCTCCCTCAAAGTAAGGAAGTTCTGTCTCATGTTGAAATGGAACTTCCCATGTTTCACTTTGAGCCTGTTGCCTGCAGTGTTACAACACTGCAAAGAGCCTGATACCAACCATTGTCATTAACATATTTGAATACATTGGTGAGATCTCAGTCTTCTCTTTTAAAGGACAAAATGATCCAGCTCTCTCATCTTTCTTCTCAAAGATGTGCTCCAGCCCCCTCATTGTCTGTAGCCTTCCACTGGATTCTCTCAGGTAGTTCCAGGTTTCTCTTGTACTGTGGAGCTCAGAACTGGGCACAGCTTTTGAGCTGAGATTACTTTCTTCAAGCTGATAGTAGTGCTTTTCCTCAAGTAGAACAGGATAACTATGACCTCTGGTTCATGGTTAACTTGTCTACCAGCACTCCAGGTTCTTTTCCGCATAGCTGCTTTCCAGCAGGTGAACACCAGCCTGTACTGGTGCTATCACTGATATTCTCACTATTTTTCTCTTTTACTAGAGAATGTTGACTGATTCAGTCAACTTTACAGTGCTTTTGTGTGTGTAGACCTTGACCATACTAAATTTAAGGAAGTGTAGTATCAACCTTATGAACTGTGGTCATTAGGAATCCTGTAGTGTACATACATTACTGCTACACTTGTGGTATTGTTTTCTCTGACTGGAGAAGTTTTGCAAATCATTCAAGAATAAGTGAATATAGTAGTTGTCTAATAGTCCTTTTCACAATTATTTCAACTTCTCTGTTTGAAAAGTAAAATTTTAAGTTTTCTGAGAGCCCACCATCAGATATGAAAAATGCTTGAGAATACATTGCATATTATTTGAGTATTGTGATCAAGCAGTGAAGGAAAAGTTGACTTTCACCACTCAAGACTGTAATTCAGGGACTGAGTGCTATTGTAATAAGATGACTAAATTATGTCAAGTATGAAAAAAATGTTTCAAAGCTGTCCATGGACATAATTAGCCTAGTGTGACTGTAAAACAATTTTGATTTTTGAATTAAGATCTCATGATTAATTACCTTATGATTTTCTATTTACATTTGAAATTAAATGGCTAACTGGCATGAGCTCTCTATTTGTAACTTGTTTCAAAGCAATAGCTGCAAGTTATATTAAAGAAGTGGTTTTACTATGACTGTGTGTCATTCAAAACCTTTGCTGACCCTTTGAAATTTGCTTGATTTCAGTTTGGATTCTCTCCTGTTCTGTTCTGAAACTGCATACCAAAATTACCTAGTACAAAGATAATATACAGTAAATAAAATGTTATTAAAATAATAATAATAGTAAATATGTTAGAAATCAAAATTACTTTGCGTCCTTTATCCATTCAAGTGAGTAGGGCAAGTTTTGTTGTCTTATTACTATGGGTGTCTGATCAAGAATAGCTGTCTTTCTGAGGTTTGTGTGGTTTTTTAGATTCATGGTGACTTAACATTCTCTTTGTGTGATTACTTTTTCCCTGTAACTGAGTGATGAGATACAAGCATTCTGTAATACAATAATTTAAGCCCACAAAATGTTTGTACTACGGTGCCAAGGTAATATACTACTTTGTTTACTTAAAATTTATGACATTTTAGTTTGAAAACTTTCTTGTTCATACACTTATTCTATTGAATAGTGCAGAAATACTGTTCTCACCATAAAAGTCTTTACATGTTTTCTAAAGTCCATACTGAACTGGTTATTTTCTTGGTATACCTGTTGCAGACTGTAATTTTCTCTATTTTACAGGCTTGAAGTTCTTCACAGTTTAGCTAATTTCAGTTGTTTTTATTTTATTTTATTTTATTTTATTTTATTTTATTTTATTTTATTTTATTTTATTTTATTTTTTGCATGGCTGTATCATCAAAATGGAATATTCATTTGTATTTTTTTCTAAGTAAAAGGGTTCTTATAACTCAGGATATATCAGATTATAGCTGCTTATTGTTAATATTCAGGATGTGTGTTAATAAATATTCAAAATGTTAAGTGCTGATAGCACTTCAGCTTAATGTTAAAAGTGTTCTAAGCTAGCTTGCATAGCAGAATTGTTTGCAAAATTTGATAAAATTCCACATTTTTCCAGAGATGAAAAAGAAAATTTAAATCTGATTCACTATTTTTTTTTTTTTTTTCATTTTATTTTACCTTAATTGTTGCTTCATCAGTTACCTCTTCCTTAATTTAGATTGATGACACTTTGGGAGTCACATTTATGGGAGTTTTGTGAAGCTTGCTATAAAGTACTACTAGCAGAAAAGTCTGTCAATCCTGTACCTATTAAAGGAATTTACAGCTCGAGCTCCACAAAAGACTCAGCAAGAAACCAATGTAGTTCTATAGAAATGCAGGAAAACTCTGCCAGAAATCCTGCAAAACACCACAGGATTCCACAAATTTAGCTTTTTTCAGCTGACTGCGCTCTGGACAGCTGCTCTTTCTCTTCGACAGAGACAGACATCAGTCTCACAACCTCTATCAAAATGCACTCTGTTGCATCCACAGACTTTTCTTAGATAGCTGCTCTGTGCAGTATTTGGAAGCAGAGAAACGTGTTCTCTGCAGGTTTTGCTGCAGGAATGGATGCGAGTAGTTAGTCATCATTATAATGCTTATCATTTTCTGACTTTAAAATGCTCTGTAAGTCTTCATTTCTGAAGGAAAAATAACAGGAAAATTAAAGTCTATCTTCATTGAGCAAACTATTACTACTTGGCTATCAGAAGTAGTTGTCTTTTAAAAAAACATATTAAATTGGTTATTTTAATCCTCTCTGATTTTTAAATTGGTTTACTCTGTGTCTACACTTTTAGTAGAGCATGTGCTGTACCCACAGGGGAAGAGTTATGGATACCACCATCATACTGTTCCAGTTGAGGAGCTCTGAGGTACTGGGTGTAATTTTTTAGTTCTCATAATTTTTCATGGTACTCATGGATCCATACCAGAAACTGTCCAGCAGTCCTGTACTACTTTAAACTCCATGCTGCAGCCAAGTTTTGGATCCTGCAAACATTTGTTCTTCTATGGTACAACATTTTAGGGCCTTATAAACTTTTTTATTTTTCATTGTAGTAGGCAAGTGTTACTATTTACACACAATATCTAACATTTTGTCTTGGAAGGGCCAAGCCACATGTTTCTTGCACTCTGAGGCTGGAATCTATTGTTAGAAAAGACAAGGTTTGTTTTTGTTGTGCTGTGATAATCTGCTGCTTGTCTTTGCAGACCCAAGAATTTCATCCTAAATTTAACAGGCAAACAAAGGAAAAAAGATGAAAAGGGCAAACTAAAGAAAATTCCTTTTTTTTATCTCCGCAGCTACTCCTGTAGCTTCTGCAGCTACAGGAGTTTTTGGAGACAAGGCATGCCAGCTGATGACATCCAGCTCTGAGTTGGGAAGTAGCATGCTAAAAAGTGGCAAATGAGTTGTTCTCTCTTGCCTGCCTCCCCAGAAGAATTTAAATTGTCACTTTTCTGTATTTGTCAGATTCCCAGAGCCTCACCTGCCTGTGGTCCTTGCAAATCCCTTCCAGTGATCAGTTCCCCTCACAAGTGTCTGTCTGAGAGCAATTAAAATTTCACCCAAGAATACTAAGTTAAAAATAAGAAATAAATAAATAGGTACATGTGTGTCATGTAGTTACTGAATTCTTTAAAAATAAAAAACAAAGGCCAACACAGAAGCAAATTAAAGCCCCTGGGAGCTGACAAGGTTATTGAAAGCTTTAACAGGGCTGCCCTACCATAGAAACCTTCTTTCCCATTGTCATTCATTTTGGGCTCTGAAAAGGAATTTATGAGCAAAGTTTTGTCTGAGCACAATGTAGTGGCTCAGTTAAGCACTGATTATATTTCTGCAAAGTTAGAAAGAGGTTTGGTTAATTTTTTTGTTTGTTTGTTTGTTTTTGTGGCACTCAGCTTGCACTGAGAAAAACATTTTACCAGTTAAAATGTCCATTTCTTAGAATAATAAGCTTCACTTGGGCTGTGTTTTAGGAATGCTTCTAAGTGCAGCTGTTTAAAAGAAAAAAAGAAAAAAAGAAAAAAAAAAACACAAGAAAAAAAAAAAAACAGGAAGAACCTGTTAACCTGTTTAAGATATTTTTCATTTGTTAAATTAAGTTCATGTTTCTGCTCCTGCTGTTTTATGATAAACAGTGATCTAGAGCATCTATTGTGGGTGACATCTTACAAAATAAATGAGGAAACCTTTGTATTTAAAACATGCTTCTCTACATAAAGCTTCCGACATCATTACCATCCTGCACAATTACTGAAACTCACAGTCTTAATTTTTCAAGTGCTGTCTGCAGGAAGAAGTTTATGTCAATTAGTATACATGATAATTTTTCATCTTAAAAACTTACTGTCACTTGCTTCATTTGACAGTACATAATCCAAGGTGTACCTTCAGATTTTAAGAATAAAAGTAAATGGCATTTACAGTGGAAGAAGCCATTACAATTATTTAGGTGTTAAAAAATATGATCTTGTTTCTTGTCTTTGCTGCGGATTTTCAGCACAAGTCTACAGTAGGATTTGTTTCTGCTCTTCACCTTCTGTCCATGGAGAAGAGTCCTGTAAATACTCTAGGACTGTCATTGACAGTGTATATCTAGCAAGCCTACCTGGAGGAAAAATGATGATTTCTGTGGTAGAAAAATAAAATTCCAAAGATTGTGATGGGGGAATGAGCTATATAAGCTAGTGGGTGGTCATTTAAAACAATGTTGAAGAAAAATCTATGCACATACAGGTTCTTTAACGTGCAATTGTGGTATATTTTGAAACTTAGAAGTAGCTTTAGGATTGCTGTCTCTTTGTGTGATCTTGGTGAGATCAAAACGAAATGGACGGTCCACCAATTTCAATTTTCCATCTTGAATCTCTGTGAGAAATAAAAGTATTAGTCCTGTCTGCAAGGTTTTTAAGAGTAATGCATTGAAGTTAACTAATGGATTTGGAATTCTTTTGGGCGGGTTGGAAGAAATCACAATGGAGGTCCCCCTCTGCTGGTGGAGAGTTTGATGTTCAAGACATTAAAATGTATCTAGACAGCAGCGTGAAGGGAATTGAGCCTGAATGTATTTTACATAGTAGGGAGGTAACTGCTTACACAGTGTAGGCTATTTGAAATGTACTGAAAAGATTTTAACTTGAAATATAGTACAGGTGCAGTTCTTAAGTTTCCAGTCTATTCATCTTAGCTCTGAAACAGAGTTAATGTCAAGCAACTGATAAGACTATGTTGTGTTGTTGATTTTTATTATACCTAGCCTGTAACACTACTAAACTGGCTGTTTAGCCTTTCCAGTGCAGAATTTTGTGCTGGTAAGCAACCTTTTCCACTTTTGATTTTTAAGAGATATATTTTTTTAGATCAGTTAATGATCTGCTTAAGATACCTTTGTGTATATGTCTTTCAGGAGAATTTGTCACGTACTTTTTTCTTTAGTGGGAAACAGTAGTACAAAAGTTTGTGTGTATACTTTGAGGACTTGTGAAGAAGAGTGAAGATCACAGGGCTTCTGGAGAAAATAGAAGTAAATTATTAATTGAGAGAAATGTACACAGTGATCTGCTAAGAAGTGAGCCACCAGGAAAATAGTAGGAACAAAAAAAAAAGCCAGCTTAAGTGAACAAGTAAAGAAGGCTCCCAAGAATTCCTTTAGCCTAGTGTGTTTGGTCCTGTATGTCTTCTGTTTTCCTGACTGCTGCAGGGCAATACTTTTTTCCTCTAAATAAGAAGAGATTGCCTATTGAGATAGGGAAATGATTCTTCTATCTCCTTGCTTGCTTTCAGCTTCTCTTTCTTGTGTTTGATTTGCTGCATTAAAACTTACTCTTAGTTTCAGATTTAGTGTTCAATAAGATAGTGAATTGATTATTTTAAAATAATAGTGAATTGATTATTTTAAAATATAGCACATATTATGGTGTGGGTTTTTTGTTTTCTTTTTTTTTAAAATGGTGTGTGTGTGAAATAAAATCTAAGTGGTGATTGCTTTTGTAGAATGCATTCCAAGGGGGGTACATTCAGAGATGTATTCCAAAACTGTTTAGTACAACAAATATTAAAGTAACTTGGTTTAAGTACCTGGCATAAAAGTACAATAATCCATTTCAAGTAACTTTCATTTCTTATGAATATATTTAAGGACCTATTGCAACGATAAATCAAAACCTTTCTATAGTTCACAAATTCACATACAAATATAAGGACAGAAGAAGGAGTTACTGTCTATCACATTAAGAATATACAACAAAATACTTCTTTTTAACAAAGTCAAGAATTTACTTACACATGCATGATGTTACATCTCTTTTCATCTAGCCAGTATAAATGCAACAGAATGAGAGGATGATGTTTTATTCTCCTTGGAAATATAAATCACAAGAGGAGTGTGAATGACTATAGTATGATCATTCAGCTAAACCTGAATGCAATTTCCTATAGTAAAAATCTAGCAGCATCAGCCAAAGGGGTTTTCACCTTCTTATAAGCAATGGGCAGTCTTGAAATTCCAACAAATTATTTTTGTGTACATTTTATTAAATTACTGACAATGTTAATTTTGTCCTCTTACTTTCCCTGCTACTCTCTGTTTTCAGTGTGAGTAGTATGATTTTAATATCTACATATTTGTCATATCATATTTGTCACAAAATCTAATTTTTAATTTATTTGTATATTTACAAAGGCCTTTCGGTTATACTTGCAATTGTTTTGAAAAAATTAGCTGTGGCTTTTTAATCACCTGATTTAATTTTGTGTAAGAAAAACGCTGATGCCAATGGCATGTCAATCTATATCTGTTGAATTTGTCTGTTTTTTTTTTTTACTTGCATTAGATTTAAATTCAGAATAAACAGGAGTTATCAATTTTCAGTTTTATGCTTGTTCTGCATAAAATGCAAAAGATATTAGTTTGTCTTATTACTTTGACTAAAAAGTAAGGTTATCATTAAACTATTGCTAAAAATAAACAGTTACAGTTACAAATTAACTTATAGCTCCATCTTTTCTAGTAATTACATTAAAAAAAAAAAAAAAATAATCTTGGAACTTGCCACCTTATTTAAACAGTTTTCAGTTAAGTTTCTGGTCTGGCCTGGTCGGTATACTAGATTTTACTATAAACCAATGAAGAATAGAATTGACTTGAAAATTTGGCTGTTCTTATATGCATGGTGAGTTCAAAATTATCCCTGTTTATACAGCCTTTGGCAATTTAAGCAATGTGTTTTGTCACCTGCTTTGCCGTCTCATGAAGCACTGGAACATTTATGAAGAAATAGAAAATATGACTTTGAATCCTTGACGTCTTTTAAATAAATGCACATATTGATAGTGACAGATTGCTAAACTTGGCTTTAGACACTTAGCTGTGTTTCTTGCCAAAAGTAATCCAGATGTGCATAATTTATCCGCCTGCCATATGTGCACTGACATGTCCTTCTATAATCAACTGTCTGCTGAGTATTGTTAAACAGTTAAGTGTTCTTTATCACCTTCTTTTTTAAAATAATGCTAATAAGTTCTTCACAAAGTTAAAGAGCAGGAATACTGTGCTACAGACTGAAGAAATCAGTTTCAGATTTTTAATTGTAAAAAAAAACCAACAACATATATTTAGGAAAAAAAAAATCTTTGGTAAGAGAATCTTATGTAAAGACCATTTTAGGTGGTGTTATATAACTAAGGAGGATGCTTATTTTACGTAATCTCATTAGAATGGGACAGATCTTTGTTGTGACAATGTAAATGAAGTTGCTATGGAATAATAACATTAATTAATAAGGATATTTTATGTATGAGCTGCTTGTTGAAAGGAGAAATTGAACTTAACTTGACAAGCAGTAACCAAACATGTCCTGGCTTTAAGTTCACAAAGAGTTATAGGAGGACATGTGTGTCATTTGGAATATTTCTTAACATCTTAGGAGAAATAGCTCAATTTTTTAATATGTTATGCGCTGGGTGTTTGTTCTTCAACTGCCCTCAGAAAGTTATTTATTTATTGGTATTACTGTGTGACCTGAATGGAAAAAATCCTGTGTAAAAAAGTCTTCTGTCCAGGGAGCTTGTTGTCAGCAAATTTTGTTTTCAAAGGAAGCACAGATCCATGCAAATATTGCTTTTGTTTCCTATATGCTTATCCTTTCACCACATTGACATAATGTTATCAGAATACTAACATGGATAATCTGACTTTCATCGATCTCTGAGGTATATAGGAGGGAGTGGGGTGGTCATGTAGACCAAAACTCACATAGTGTCTCATGGCTCTGAATTTCCCCCGAGGAAAAGGGTGTCTGGCTCTGTCTGATGTTCCTGTGCATACAGGTAAGTATTTATCCCTACAGTTAAATAGATATCTATCTGTTGTACATAGGCCTTTGTAGCAATCTGCATTCGTTTTTGAACTCCCCCCAACAGTTGCATAACGTGTGGCATGATTAGCAGCTCTTCTTCATCATCCTGGGAGGTCTCAGTCATGACCTCTCCAACTGCTGATCTTTGTCGTTGAGCTGAGAATAGGTGTACATAAGCTGTTGAGAGTACCAACTGTATTATGCTTACTTCCATCAGGTCATTTAGATTTGAGCAATTTTTGTTTGTAAAGGGAAAACAGAACACCTACATAACTCACTGAAATTAGGTTACCGTGGGAGACACAGTTATGTGGCAAACATCCCATGCTGCTGTCCTATTAGAATCCATCATTGCTGAGATTGTGTGGATATGCTCTCAGAGCATACTTGCACAAATCCTGTCAGTAAGTAGGAAGTTTGGGAGGTTTCTTCAGGAAATTGAGTTGCATTGGTGAAGTATCTGGAATTGCTAGGGTCTTAGGTTAAAAATGCTCATCAATCATGGATGAACACTCATCCATGCTGCCTGAGCTTCTGTGTTTATCAAACCATGCTGCTGCTGCTATTCTGGGATCTCTATCTGTTAAAAACAAAAACAAAATCAAAATCCAAACAAAGCAAAACGAAAAACCCAAAGTCTAAGTTCTGTGATTCTGTGTTATCTTAGCTGCTTCTGGGAAATGATTATTATAAGCTTTTTCCTAAAATATACAATTTTTGTTCCTTTCCTTTTTTTTTTTTTTTTTTTTTTTTTTTTTTTTTTTTTTTTTTTGTTACTTATTATTAGTCCAATGCAAAATAGTAGATGGAAAACATGAGGATGTATTCTGAAGACTTCCTTCAAGTGTGCATGCAAGTGATTTGCATGTGAGAACAAACATGGAATCTCAGTGTTCCATAGCCAGACAGAAATTTTCCATGTAGATAATGTGCTGCCCACCTCAGGAGACCCAAAATTACTTCCACAGTTATTCCTTGTAATGTAAATTTGCTTAAATAACGTAAATACATGTTGTTGAAAACTTTACAACATTAATTAATCATTCTTTAATTAACCTTCTGTAAGCAGAATGCCCTACCTCTGGTTTTCAATAATTTAGTAAGTACTTTCGGTTATTGGATCTGTTGAGTTACTTAGAGAACAGTATCTTTGTAAGAATTTCAGATGAGAAAACATGTTTTTTTTCTTTTTAGTAAGATACTGTGTACATTTTAAAATATATTGTTGCTTATACTTTGTGAAATGCTATAGTATTTTTCATTGCTCAAGTCTAATCTGATTTTATAAACCTCTGAGAAGCTTGAGGACTCCACGAGCCATTAAGATATCATGGCTTTTTATGAAAAACCTTTTATATTCTGATTACTTGCAGCCTGAGTTTGTTCGGGCTGTCATTGTTTGCCACAGTATTATGCTCCAGAACCTTGGTTTTTAATTTTCTTTCCTAAGCTGTTTTTACTGCAGTTCTGAAAGCCGGAAACTTTTAAAAAGTACAGAGTTTAGTAAATATTACTACAGTGTTGTGTCATATGACCTTTTGAAAATTAGAAACTTTCTAAGTGATCATTTCATCACTATCAGTGACATCTCGGCCAATTCTAACATTGTAGTTTTGTCATTCCAGATGTTTTCTTGTAGGCAGATGGGAAGGGGGATGGGAAAGGAAAGATTATTCAAAATTATCCTGGATGTTTGCATACATGTTTACGTACATCCCACTGATGATGCTGCAGTGAATATTGACTGAAATACACTGTCCTTTTTCTACTCAGAAGCATTCAGTTATTTCAGTTTGTCTCCTATTACATTTACCAAAAGACTAATTAACATAATAGAAAAGTGGTTTGGCCAAAGAAGAGCTATTCTGACAACTGAACACTCTCATTACATTTCCATCTATCTATCTTGCTAAAGTAGACAGGACCCTGGACTAACTACAATTTTAAAGGTTAGTTGAAAAGATTAAAGGTGACTTGTAAATGGAAAATGGCAACTTTGCTCTTTTGGATTCTAAACACATCTGGTCTAGTGTTCCTCATGTTGAGTAGAAGGTTTGCCAAGACTTGTTGCAGACTTTGTAGAGTAGTAATAATAAACCTGTTCAGAGAGTTTAAAAGAACTTGGCATGCCATATGACAGGTTCTTGAGTAGTTCCGTAAGGAGCCAAGTGTACTGTAATAGACCCCTTTTAAATTGTTGGCTTACGTGAAAACTGGAGATGTCTGCATTTTCTCCTTTTCTCTCTCCCTCCCCTGAAGTACAAAAAGCAGATGAATTTATTAAAATGCTTCGTTAGTGTATGTTGTTGAGCTGCAAAAGAGAACGATAGATAAACATTATTGTAAGTTTGCAGATGCGCTCTCATTTATGCCTGTAGGCATGATAAATTTATCTACTTATGTTAGAGGAGCCTTTAATCAGATAATCTGTTATTGCAAGTAGTTTAGATCATGAGGTGAGTAGTTTTTAAACAGGCCTTTACAGTGTGTATTGACTTCACTGGTCCTGTTCTTCATCATGAGAAACATAAAACACAATTAAATGTAAAGAACACACTCAGTATCCTTTTCTTCTTTTCTCTACATACTGTATGTAACGGCAGACATATACAGTATTTCTATATCAGTATACAGCCTGTAAAATATATTGCACATTAGATTATGGAGAAAGGAACGGAGCTAGGTGCTTGGATAATAGCATCCTTCTAGAGAAGTGAAAAAGTGGCTGAAGGATAAAAATATGTGAAGATAACACTGTATGAAAAATCTGCCATCCTGTACATAGGGGTAAAGGAGGTAGAGATTATAATAGAGAGCTAAACTTACTATGGCCAGCATGGATTTTTATGCACTGAAAAGATTTGTGCTTTTAAAAAGGAAGAATTGTCTCACTTCAAGATACACATTCATACTGCTCTTCAGGTCTGGTCTTTATACTGGTCTCAGGGAACTTTCACAAGGAAATCTGTGGTTTAATATGGGGACTTCAACCACCTTTAACAGCAACACCCTCCATTGTGTTGCTGAAAAATGTCTGCTTTTCTGAAAGCATCTTATTTGAGACATGGCAGAAAGTGGCTGAGATGCTTTAATTGGACGGGCAGAAAATAACACTGAGAAGAAATCCTGTGATCATGCCTCTTTCTTGAGTATAGGCTAAGCATTTAATAGGTTGCAGTGCAGGGTTGTGTAGTTGAGCCAAAAACGTTAGGGGCAGAATCACTTCTAGTCTGTGTCTAGTTCTGTGATTCATCTTGCTTTTCATCTTCTTTTCTTTCCATTCAGAGTGAGGGAGAGGTCACTAAGGAGGGGATAGCTCAGAAGTCATCAGAGAAATCCCAGACCTCATTTATCTTGGATAATCAATCTTGTATTTTTCACTTTATTTGCAATTTGTATTGCTTACAGTGGACTTAACTATCCTAATTTCCTTATTATTTTCAGGTAATGTTGCATTCAACCAAATGGTATCATGTTATACTATCAAGAAAGAGATTAGTGATGTGTTTTTGTTTTTGTTTTCCTGAGGGGTGGAATGGGTAATGGGTTATTTGCATTGGGTTTTAAGGTTTTTTGAAAGCCACGGGAAACTCAACTGTTGATGGGAAAAAATCCATTTTCACCCCAAAAAGGATTGTTTAACATTAAGCCATCTTTTGTGGTGTGTGTGACAGAAGATAGACAGGATTTTCTGGTGGTGTTTCTGATCCTGTGATTCCTTCTCTGGACTCATATTATTTTTCTTATCTCTTTCATCCTTTTAATCATATCCAGATCTCATTGTTTTTCACAAGTTATCTGTGTTAATCAAAGGTCAGCATTGTCACCAGTGTAGTATCACTATTCTAAGTATAAATCTGAGTCATTATCATGACTCTTTTCTTCTGTCTCCTTGTATGAGAACCTGTTACAGTGCTGCTATGACTGATTTACAGGGACCTAGTTTGTCAAGGCAGGCAGTAGACTGCCTCGGTTGTTTCTGAGTTGCAGACAGCATGCCTGTCAGGTGCTAAGTAAAAAGTGTGTTGGAGAGTGTTACACAAATTCTTCAGATTTATTTAAAAAAACTTTGCAAACTGAGTGCAATCTTCAGTATTGTAAAAAGCATATGTATGTAATGTTTCAGCTGTATAATCGTGAAAAGTAAAAGTGGTCTGTGAAGCAAATTCTACCGAAGGTTAGTAAACAACTGAGAATTGGTCTAGTTTTGTAACTGATAACTGGTAGCATGGTTACTTCCATTAAATAGGATAAAATATGCTTAAATATTTTTACATTTAGCTTAATTAAAATAGAAAATACAGGACAAAAAAATAAGAACAACAACAAAAGAAGCAAACAAAAAAAACCAACAAAAAAAACCCAGCTGTTTGCTATCCAGGAAAGTTTCAAAGCTTTCAAAACAGAAACATTTTAAAGTCTGCTCTGCCAGTCAGTGATGTGCTTCCCATGGCTGGGGAGCCCAGCCTGCACAAAGATATGCATGTGTTGGGCTGGTTTCTGGCATTCTCAGCACTTTGGCATTCTCAGCACTTTTGTAGGTATGAGGAGAGGGACAGCATGCAAGATGACTTCATGGAGCCCAAACCAATGGATATGAGCGCAGTAAGGCGGTGGGTGTACATTGCAGCAATGGTGACAGAGACAGTGAATCGCTTCTCTGGGTGCAGATTTTTATGGGCATGGCATAGGGGCTCTTGTTCACTGCTGATGAAAATGCAGAGTTAATGAAGTTGACTATGTTGGAAAATATTGTTTTATTGCTGAGAATTTTCTCTGTCAAATGGTGTTATTGTGCTCTTTGTATCTGTAGTAGTTTCCATGGAAATACATGGAAACTTTACCAGCAGAGGTTCTAGCTGCACAGCCAAAGCTGCAGAAAGCAAAGATAAGATCTGGGAGAAGGAAGATCTGCTCACTGTAAGTGAAGATCAGGTTTGAGACCATCTAAAGAACCTGAAGGTGCAGAAGTCCATGGGACCCAGCAAGAGCTATCCATTGGTTATGAGCAAACAGTTGCCAAGGAGCTATCCATCATATTTGAAAGGTCATGGCAGTTGGGTAAAGTTCCCACTGATTGGAAGAGGGGAAACCCCTATTTTCAATAAGAGAAAAAAAAAAAAAAAGAGAATCCAGGAGACCACAGGGCGGTCAGTCTCACCTCTATGCCCGGTGAGATCATGGAGCAGATTCTTCTGAAGGCCCTACTGAGTCACAAGGAAAGTAAAGATGAGGTGATTGGTGGTATCCAACATGGCTTCACCAGAAACAAGTCATGCCTGACAATCTTGGTGGCCTTTTATAATTGAGTCACAGTGTCAGTGTATCAAAGAAGAGCAGCTGACATCATCTGTCTGCATTTTTGCCAAGTGTTTGATGCTGTTCTGCACAGGATCCTGGACCACTTGTTGGTTAAGGAGTTGGCTGGATGGTGGCAGTCAGAGAGTTGCACTCAGTGTCCAAGTGGAGACTGGTGATTAGTGGCGTTCCTCAGGTATCAGTGTTGGGTTCAATACTATTTGGCATCTTTGTAAGTGACATGGACAGTGGGATTGAGTGCATCCTCAGCAAGTTTGCAGATGACACCAAGCTGAGTGGTGCAGCTGGCATGCTAGAGGGAAAGAGTGCCATCCAGAGGGACCTGGACAGGCTTGAGAGGTGGGCCCATGTCCTCCCCTCTCCTGGGAGGACAGGCTGAGAGAGAGCTGGGGCTTAGTAGCCTGGAGAAGAAGAGGTTCCAAAGAGACCTTATAGCAGCCTTTCATTTTGTGAAGAGGGACTACAGGAAAGCTGGGGAGGAAATTCTTATATGAGCATGTAGCAAAAGGTTGAGGGATATGGCTTTAAATGGTGCTATGTAGATACAGATATACAGGAGGTAGCCTCTAGACTGTAAACTTCTGTGACAAGCTGAGATTTGAAAGTCCATTTTTCTGAAGAAGGGGACCTGACCAGGTTTAGAGGGGATTCATAAAATAAGTTTTTAAAATTCTTAACAGGTGAAGTGGGGGTCACTTTACTTTTATGAATATAGACCTTTGTAAAAAAAATAAAATTATATATATATATATTTCTTTTTTTGTAAAATACTATGTCTTCTGAGCCTTGATCTTTTTTCTTTCAGTTTCTCCTAGCATCTGTATTTGTCTCAATTATATACCTCTAATCTTGTTTTCAAGGACAGCTTTTGCCATGTTCCTGCATTTGCCTTTCTCTCAAAACTTTTTCAGATGAAAAAGATGAAAAGTTTTGCAGAGATGAATTAATGACTTTGTGGCTGAGCTTCCATCATTAAAAGCAGTGTGATCGCTTAGAGTTTAAATTCTGTTCAAAGTCCAGTGGGTCATGAGTTTCTTAAAGCCCAAATTACTTCTGAAAGCCTTCTTCAGAGACTGACGAAAAATAAACATTGCTTGTGAATGGATTTGTATGAATTTAGGGCAAAGCACTAATTTGGGGGCTATTTCTTCCATTATTTCTTTTTCATTCCTATATTTTTTCCTTCTTCAGTCACTGAATGTATGTTGCAGAAGTCTTCATTGATATGGAAAACTCTCCTCGTGGGAAAAGGAGGGACAGAGGTGTAGACATAATCTACACTACAGTCAGTTCTGGATTAGTGAGAAAAGCTTTGTCATCCAGCCCTGGAACAGACTCAGGAAGGCAAAAATTGAATTGTTTGTGTATGAACATACTGCTTCTCAAATGCCTCTTGGGCTAATACGCACACTCATGTGATGCTGTGTAATAGTTCTATGAACGCAGTCTCATGGTTTGAAGGACTAATTTTGTGACATCCTAGTTTTCCTGGTATGTGAAAATTTCAGCAGATCTCATTTAAAGTAGAAGTCAAGGTATCTCATAAAATGCAGAATGAGGTTTAGCATAATTTCAAAATTAGATAAAACAAAGAAAACAAAAAGCATTCCAAACTTTCCTATAGTAACCTAACCAGATATTTTTTCCCAGAGATTTCAGGCACATGCAAGCAGGCTGGGCAGAGAACTCATCATGGACTCATGGCAGCACTGAGATTGGTATGTCCTGACACTCCACACAGTGTTGCAGGTGCTCCTCTCTTGGTCTGAAGTCATAGCTCAGATCTGGCTCATGGATCTGGCTGGTTGAGGTCCAGGCACAGGCAGCTCATGTCTGCCTTCAGGAAAAATGTTTGTATCTTTACTTGTATCTTTAAAGTCTTTTCCAAGCTGAACAATTCCATGCTTCTGTGGTCATGGAGATGTATTAGCACAAAATACATAGTAATAAGAAATTTAGGATTGTATTTTTGTCCACATTCTCATGGAGCAGAATTAAGATCACAGTTCAGGCCTGTCTTGGCTAAACTGAGAGATGGAGCAAATGTATTCTTTAACATTACTAGCTTTATGTATACACTACATAGAGACCTTTCCTACTACTTATTGAAGACAGAAGATTATGCTCTATTCAAAGAAAAAGGTGCTCTGCAAAGTATAGAGCTGGCAGATGAATGGACACTGCTTTAGCACTTACACTGAAGGTGCTTGAAAAGCGAAACTCTGCTGGTCCAAAAGAAGGTTGGTACCATTGCTGGCCGACCTTAGAGAGGTCAGGGCAAATGTCATCTGAATACATCAGTTATTTTATTACTTACTTCTCTTGATTGCCTTCTGAAGGAGAAGTAAAAAAGTATCTGTACAGGAAGCTTGATTTTTAGTTAAAAGAATACTGATATGTTTTTAAAAATTATTTGTAATTGTGGTTTTTGGAAGTTGTCACTAAGGCTAGGAAAGCTTTAAAAAAAAAAAAAATACTGTTTTTGAAGTGCTTCAAAGTTACTTGGCATTTACTGGCATTAACAACCTTGACAATGTTTGCACAGACATGACCAAAATCTAGAGGTGCGTATAAAGGGAAGGAAATTAGTGTTGTGTTATATTTATCTACTTTGCTGTCATGCATGTCACTGCAAACAGAGGTGGCTTGTGATGGGATGGGCAGCCTGCAAACAGCTAATTGACTCTGATCTCTGTTAATTATTGCAAGTAAATCTTATAATTGCAATAAGAAGAGATCATATATAATCTTCATATATAATGAAGAGATCATCTGAAACAGTTGAAAGCTGAGGCTTTGCTCAGTGTCAGAGCCTTGATGTTAATTATTGAATCCTGTGACCCAGCAAGAGGAAGATTCACCAATAATGTTGTCTTATTATAGGATCTTTTATTGTTGTGGTACTCTGCAATTTGTGTGAATTGTATCATCAACTCTGTTTCCTTATTCCTGTACGTCAATGCACAACAGAACTAAAAAAACCCAAGAAGGACACTCATATTTTATGCTTAAGACATGATATAACAACAGAAATCAGCTTTTTCAACATAAATAAAAATTAAAATCTTACAGTGCCTTTAAATAATAATAATAATTAAAAAGTATTTGAACAAAGAATTTAGTCTTTTGTTACTAAAAAAGCACTTGACTTCCTTTCCCCGAAGACTTGAGATGAGTCTCTATCAAAGTCAGACATAAACCTATATATAGGTATTTAGATGAGTCTCTAACA
Organism: Excalfactoria chinensis; assembly: GCF_039878825.1. NCBI lineage: Eukaryota > Metazoa > Chordata > Aves > Galliformes > Phasianidae > Excalfactoria > Excalfactoria chinensis. Next base: position 15,786,466 of record NC_092857.1, on the reverse strand, counting down.
AAGTCAGACAGTAGGTGAATCATATTTGCATTTTATTAGCCTGACCTTCTAGATGTAGGTAATAGTACATTGTAAACTAAGACCTCTGCAAGTTTTTATTCTTTTTCATTATATGTAATCTTCTCATTCTATAAAAGTACACAGTAGTAGTTTGATAAATGAGTAACAAAATGTTTAAAAGAGAAAAAAAAAAATTAAAAAAATCCATTATCTATTTTTCAAGTGCTAAATGACTGGAAAAATTATAAAATGAAAATTAAAATACTCTCAGTCTCGAATAGGTTCTGTAATGGAAAATGTTTGTATGATTTGATGAATGTGAAGGGTTTACATATTTCCAGGAAATATAAATAATAAGGCTCTGAAAGTCTTGTCATTGTAATACAAAGAAGAAAGACAATAGGTAATATTTTCTGTAAACTATGTTCCTTGATGTCAGGTTTGAATTGGAATTTGTTTTTAATCTGTCTGTATCTTCTTTTATTGCAGTTAATTACTGTGTGCTAGTCGGCTGAAGATTAGGCTTTCAGTGCTGAAGTGAAACACTTTTTGATAGTGGCTGTCTGATCTGGCTTGTATTCTTTCACTGAAATACACTGACTTTGTTAAATTAGAGATGGCCACAAGAGATACTTTTGGAATTTCTTTTTGTTTTGTTTTTTTCTTTTCTCCTTTCCTTCAGGATCTTATATTTACTGCAGATGTCAAAGGAGAAAGTTGTTCCAGAAGAGTTAGGGAGTAAGAACAACTTTAATGGATTTTCGAAAGCATGTTTTGAGAACATTTTTCTGAAATCTGTTTAGAATAATGTCATGGTGTAGATTATTAAACTGCTTTGCTTTGTAGAAGTGGCCTCTGAACCTAAGTTCTCAACACTCATTGGTAGGAGCTGGGTCAAAGGATGCAACTGCTAACTGCACTATGGAATTGGTCCTAATTTTCAGGTGTAATAAAACATGAATCACAAATATAGTTAATCTGGGAAATGTGCCACAAAATCAGTGCTTTCATCAAGAAAACTTTAATGCAGAGAAGTTGTTTATTCATCCTACAGTTATGGAAGATAAGTGTTTTATTTTCCAAATTACTGTAACAATAAACAATTTTATTGCAATACATATGGAATTGTAATTTTATCTTGATTAGTACTAACAGGTGGCTGGCAAGATAGAATAATTATAAGTATTGACACTTAGAATAATTTTTCCACACTACTTGAAATTTATAGCAGTTATTACAGGGAAAGGAGAACACTGTAAGAGATATCTTCATGTTAAAAAACTATGGAGAAATTTGCCTTGTAGAGATACAAAATATGCTTAACCTGAGTTTATGTAAGTTAACTAAGTCTGTGTGTTTAAGATATGTTATAAACTGTACCAAAAAAGATTTGTCAATCAATAGGGTTTCCTAGTACAGTGAACAATCTTGTAAAATGCTGAGGATGGGAAACTCCAGTGTGCATTCTGTTTGTCAGAAGCTGGATTATACATGAGAAAAGTACAACCTTAAGGAATGCCATAGAATATGGCTGAAACAGCATTCTACAATGTGCTCCACAGAATCAGGGTTTTGTGAAATGCATATTTTATGTGATGGAAAGAGATGAGATGCATCAGTCACAGAGACAGTGGCTTCATCTGATGTAGGAGCTTGCACTGGTGTTCCTGACTGCAGACTCCGGCATTATTTGTCCCTGGCTTGTTACAATGCCAGTTTGCCAGGGTAAGTAAGTAAGGATTTTGGCACAACTGTCCTCAAGTTGGATAATCATGTCATCTTATGTCATATGCTGAGTCGGATAACCATGTAGGTTATGAATACAGGGTTAGAATCATTTCTGTGCCTCTATGCATTGAATGGATGGAAAATTAATGGCTTTTATCCAGACTGTCTCTTTCGGGTATGGCTCATGATAACTGCACATGTAGATAGTTCTTTTCCTTTTCTACAACACAGGAATACAGCTATCTCTTAGCTACCTTTTCATGGCAATAACAAAATAGCTTCCTCAGCTATGCTCTCCAATTTTGCCTGGTTTGAATTAACATCACATTGCCTTATTTCCCCTGTACCAGCTAAAGATGGCTAGATGTGTTGCAGTTTCTCTCTGTGTGGATGCAAACCGACCTGGAAACATTTTGCATTTCCTTAGCTATGTCCAAGCTAAAAGTTTTACAGAAAAATGTCCAGATTAACTTGATGCCAAAACCAGTGAGCTAATTCCTGGACACTGTTCGGTAGTCAGTGTTCCAGAGATCATTCCCCAAAGGCCATTTCTGTGAGGCCACTCTGTTTTGCAGACTAGGGAAGTTTACCAACCGAGACATGTGTCATTTTGTACCAGTTGGCCTCAGTTCTTCAGAATACTTATGGACATATTTAATTTGCTTCTATGGACCCAACTGAAAAAATTGTTGCAAATGAACCACTAACCAAAGGAAGTGTGATTTGAAACTCATCTGTGCTTGGTATCAATGAACAAGTAGCCTCTAAACAGATGAAACTGTTAGTATATGAAGAACTGCATATACAGGACTCTTCTACCCAGTGTGATTCTTTCTACTGTTTTCTTCCTTTTATTTTCTTTCTCTTTTTTAAGCAAAAATGTATGTTGTGTTTTTCTTTCCTTGCTTCAGTTGAAACCCTCTTGGTTTCATATGGTTTTCAGAATTCATGCATCCAAACTCAAATGAGCATAGCAATAACAGTGTCTCAGACTCCTGCATACAGATGTTTGCATTTCAATTAAATTATGAAAAAGTCTGTTTCAGATACATTTGACTTCAGGTATAACAACAATTTTTGAAACTCTTTAAGATTATTCCTTTTAAAATTTAAACTTACGGGAATTCTAAGCAGCTTCTAAACTAAAAAGAAAGGGTGTGCACAGATGTTTGCTTTCTTGTTTCTTATTTATAGGAATGGAAGTAGCACTAGGGCTTGAGTTTCTCTGTGTTCTCTGTAACTAGAGTTCTGTCCAAATATTGTGGCTGACTTGGCAGTAGAAGGAAATTCTGGCTTGGACTCTAAACTCTTAAATAGGACCACTGTGAGTAAATTGGTCTTTGTGCACATTTTATATAAGTAAGAGTTAAGTCTTTGGTGTAATATAGCACCAGTTATAAGTAAACAGGCTATGATTTCAGTGCTAGACACTGCCTTAAGGCAGAAGAAATTACACTGTCATGAAGAGGATATGTAGCTGCTGCTATTTTGGTGTTTGATTTCTTCATTGTCACATAGTTGAAAGCTATCCCGGAGAGGAGAGGAAGAAGTATAAACCTTTAAGGGAAGAAAATGACCAGTTTGTGGGGGTTATAGAAGTGAGGAATATAATGGATACTCAAGAGCTGTGTGTAGTACCTCTCACTTCTTTGTATCTGTTCATTCTTAATAAGTTTTATCTCCCAAGCACAAAACGCTTCCGAAACCTGAAGATATGTTGATGTAATGTCGTAATAACTAGTTGTGGGGATTGGCATGCACTTCACCTGTTAAAAATCATAAAATCATAGAATCATTAAGGTTGGAAAAAATGTTTAACCATCAATTCCACCTGTCAGCCCATTGTATCCAACTATCAGCCCATAAAATAAAATACTTACAACAGGTATGACTTGCTGCACAAATATAGTTGTTGCTAGTTTTGAAGAAAATTCTAGGAAGTATCTAGTGTAGGAAAGTGTCTGTAGTAGCCTGTGAAAATATATATATCATCATTTCTCATCAGATTTTTAAAGTTGAAGATATGTGACTTATTAGATTGTTTTAAATAGTGCTGAATGTAATGAATGAATGAATCACTAACTTCTGGGAATATCTCCCAGGTGTTCTGAATCACCTGGGAGATACTGGCACTAAGCATATGAAACTGAAGCCTTTAGAAGGTCCTAGAACTAGCTGCCAGTAAATCTCAGTTGGGAACTTAAACATCTATGACCTACCAAAGGATGAAGTATAATTGTAAGCAACAGTACTCGAGATCACCTTGCATGGCATGTGCCCAGATTCTTTCAACCATCTCAGTGTTAGAATAATGACTGTGTGTGTTCCTGCATCAAGTTGACCCCACTTTGGAGAGGATAATGGGACTGATTTGTGAGGAATGAGTAACAGGGTTTATTTGCAAGTAGACTAATTATGAAACAGCTGTCTGTGTACATTTGAAGGATATCAGGTATTAGCCCTGGGCTACCTGATTTAGCTGTGGATATCCATGTTCATCACAGCAGAGTTGGACTAGATAATGCTTAAAGGTCCTTTCTAACTCTAAGAATTCTATGATTCTAATACTAAGAAAGGAGAATGAATTGTTCTGATATGTGTAGTGATTTAAATTAGTTTTGATGATATTAAACAACATGGAGAAACTTCTCCATGGATATGGTAACTGTTCTGAGGGATTCTTCTTTGAAGTTATACTAAAGAAGTCACAAAAAACTGTTATAAAGTCTAAGAATTACCTTTAAAATTACAACAGGAAAATCACTAGTGTTTTATTGTAAGAAGTTGTCTTGCATTAAGACAGTGACACAAAATGAATCGCAGTAATTTTGAAATGGAACTGAAAACTCTTTCCTTTAACTGGAGAGGAAAGCCAAGAAGCTGACTGGGGAAAGAGGAAGAGAAGATACAGTGACAAACTGAAATTTCATTTTCAAATGGAGAAGTGACCTACGTTGTTCAGAATCAGTGTTAACAGCTGGTGTTGAAACACCTCTGCTCCTCTTCATCTGTGTGAGATAAACATAGTTTATTCCATCACCCTATAGTGCTTGCTTTATACTTTATTGCGATACTTTCTTATTATTACGTATGGGAATGTCTTCCTAAAAAATAGATTTTAGACTTTTTTTTTTTTTTTAACAGAGTGTTTTGTTGAGTCTTAAGGAACTGGGCTGAGCAATTTATTTATTTATTTATTCGTTAATGGCAGAGAAAAGAAAAATCTGCAGAAAATCTTGCTTGCTAAGTGCATATATCTGTCATCCTGCCAGCCAAAAACTTTTCGCTTATAAATGTAACATCACAGAGAACTGTCTCTTCATGCTGAGGGAAATAGTAGAGTATGTGTTTTGAAGTCCTTCAAAACTATGACAGTAAGATCAACTTCAGTGTATGGAAATAGATTAGATGAGTACAATAGAACACAGTTACAAGGGATTTAAAAGGATGCTCAGGTCTCACTGCCTGCTTGCCCAACCACCTTAGAGCTCAGCAGAGGTAACAGCCTGTTACTGAGCATACTGCCCGGCACCTCCAGAGCACTGACAGCACAGGGCTCAGCCACCTCCCCTTGCAGTCCACGCCAGGCTCTGACACCTCAGGCACACAGCTGTTCCCTTCCCCAAGCAGCTCCCACACCAGAGCCTGGAACCTCCTTCTCCCACGCACCGCACCACCCAGGGAGCTGCAGGGAGCACTGAGGTGGCCTCCCATCTCTTCTCCAGCAAATATATGGTATATATGAAAAATTCCATCCAAAAAAATAATTAGGGGGAAAAATGCTGTTGGAACTACGTTATATGCAGAGGCTTAAATTGCCTCTGTAGTCACCAGGAACAGTTAGTTCCAGGAAACTGTTAAGAGTTCTGTTCTCCATTTCTCCCTCATCAGTTGTTACCAATAGTTGATACTTAATGCTGTAACTTGGGTTGTTGAGTTAACCTTATCCAAAAGCCTCTTATTCACTTAACCATCTGACTGGCTTACTTTCCTCATTTTCTTGCCACTTTCTTTTTCTACCACCTTCTGTTGCAATTTGTCTTAAGTATGATAGCCAGATATCCCATACAATGAGAAAATATTAGCCAAAATCAGTGAATCTTGTTCCCAGATATCGTGCTTTTGAAATATATAACAAATGGAATTCCGTATTTGTTCTTTAAATCTTAAACTAATTTAAGATGGAGCAAATACTTCACTGATTGCTTTATGACCAACAGACGTGTTGTATCATTCTGATGATTTTACAAAGGATGTTAAATTCCTTTAGTGTGGTTCAAAAGATATTTTGCAACTAACTCATGTGATGCTGTCGATCTCTTGTATGCTTGCACTCTTTAAGCCATAAAAAGAATGGATTTTATCCTTAAGTCAGGCCAATATTTTCTCTATGGAGAGAGGAAAAAGAGAAGATGTCTTCTTTGTCCTGTCAGACTTGTACCACATCTTTTTGTTTGTTTGTTTTACTTTTGCATCTTGTGCTGTCTTTTGAAGTGGGAGAACTTTTATCCACAGCTTGATCACAACTTAATAAAGAAGTAAACAGTGTACTGAATGATGGTTTGTCTCCAGCGACTGGGAATAATTACTTCCAAAAATTTGATGTAACTGATTTCTGTTCAGGTATTATTTCCATTAAACAACAACAAAAAAATAATAATAAAAATAAAAATAAATTAATGAAATCTTGTGTTTCTTCTACAGAATTTGGACAAAGTGTTTGCATATCCATAATTGAGGTCATCAACATGCAGTGTAACAGATTACATCAGTCTAGCTATTAGCATTGTCAAGCACTATTCTTCAGAATAATGTAAAGTATTAAACTTTTCAGGATACTGGTGATAGATTAAGGTTAATGTTTTTTCTCCTTTATCTGCCATCATTATTCTGTCATTTAAATGAAGTCAGCATTTCTCCCACAAGTTTGAGCTATCAACTCGAAGCCTGAAAAAGCTCAGCTGAGCTAAAGACTGAGCTTTAGCTTTAAACAAAATTAACAAATACTCCTGTACTGAATTGTGTTCCTTATGTGTATCAAAGTGTTGCTGAGGTGCAGTCAGTTTTGCTAAAACAGAGAAAGGAGGAGATGATGGTAGACAGCTTTTGTATAAGCCATAGTGATAGTGTTTATGGTGTAATTTAGTTTACACCAATATTTTTACAGTAGATTGATTATCCCTGTGTCCTTCCAAACAAAAGCATGAATAAAAGTTGTATGAATACCTATTTTAATCCCCTGGTTTTTTTCAGAAATGTGGGTACCCTGTGACCTATGTACATCAGTTTGTTCCAGGGGCTGCCCTGTTTCAAGCTGTTGAGAAATTGTGCTAGGGTATCTGTGCAGTTGCTGAGATAATAATTCAATTAACGACTTCTTTTCAAACATCATTACTGTTTCAGGGTACTACGTAAATGTGAGTGCACATTGCTGGTTTGCATACAGCTTTATGTCCTCTAGAGCTCTAAAGTTCTTCTCTCAGTCTGTAAACATATCTGGGATTGCACCTTGTACTTGTCCTTTTTGGATGTGATTCAGTTCACATGGGCTCACTTTTCAGGCTTGTCTGTGTCCCTTTGAATGACACACATCTCTCGTAACAGCTGCACCACTCAGCTTGGTGTCATCTGTGGACTCTCTGAGGGTACATTCAGTCTCATCATCCAGGTTGTTCATAAAGATGTTGAGGAGTACCAGTCCCATGATGGACACCAGAGAAGCAGCATTCATCACCAGCCTACAACTGGACGTAAAGGTGTTGACCATAATCCTCTGAGTGTGACCATCCAACCAATTCTGTATCCACTGATTAGTTCTTTATGCACCCTTCAAATCCATATCTCTCCAACTTAGAGAGAAGAATATAGTGTTGGAGAAAGTTAGAGTGCTTTCAGAAGTCCAGGGAAATTGCATCAGTTGTTTTTCCTATGTCTACTGATACCATCTCTCCATCACAGGAGGCCACCAGATTTATCAGGCATGATTGTGCCCTTGGTGAAGCCATGCTGGCTGTCTCAGATCATATCCTTGAGATGTGTGTGCCTTAATATAGCTTTCGGGAGAATCTGGCCAATGATCTTTCCAGGCATAGAGGTGAGGCTCATTGGCCTGTGGTACCTGCATCTTCCTTCCTCTGTTTCTTACAAACGGAGTGATGTTTCCCTTTTTCTAGTCACTGGGGACTTGACAGCTGTGACTTTTTAAAGGTGATTGAGAGTGGCTTGGCAATTCTATCGGCCATTTCCTTCAGGATCCTGGGATTCATGTCATTGTACACATCCAGTCTCATTAGGTGATCATACTATGAAAAAACATGGGGGAATTTCTCAGCTTGTATAAAATCTGCTACACAGATTCTCGGGCCTCTCCATAAGTCTCCATTTTACAGAGAACTTTATTTTTTCACTTGGCATAATTGTTAGGGTGGAGTCGTTTTAGAATGCATTCAGCTGTTGTTTTGGGAATTCAGTGATCAGTCTGTTTCAGCATACAGACACTGAACAACCTATATAATGAGTAAAACTATTTCTTTTGCAGCATTGAGGTGAAATCTCAATTCTCATTTTCAGTTGTGAAAAGGTATATTGTACATTATAAAAATTCAAAAGTGCATTTTGAATATGCATAGGGTAAAATGGAAAGTCTTGCATACTTTAACAAAACAAACAAAAGTGGGCAAAAATAAACACTTTGAATACAAGCATGGAGTTTTAAATAAATTCCAGAACAAACTGAGCTTGAACACTTCCTGCTTGGGACTGAATCCTTCAGAGAAAGAAGGCCTTCAGACTAAACTTCACTTCTCCCAGAATAAAACTGTTCTGACTTGAAGTTTTGTGGAAAGTGTAGAGTTGAAGATCCAAGGCAGGGGGCAAATCTACTCCTGTACCTGTGTCCTATAATGATTGCAGTAAGGAAGAATCGCTGACTTTATGACACATTCATGGTATCCCAAGAATCTCTGTAAGATCAAATAAATATGTATATTGTCCATATTGATTGGAAGGAGAACTTTTGTTGTGTATCAAGATGCATGTTCTCAGCATGTGTGCTGTTCATGTGTTAAAATGTAAGTTCCTTGACAGTACTGAAAGATCTGTCACTGCTGATTAATTCGCTGTTTCTCAGTACTAGTTTAGAGGACTGAAAGGTTTCCTATCACATTGTTTTGTTGAGGTTTGTTTCTTTTTCTGTATGCGGAAACAAATGAGTAAGACATGGCCAGGGCACCACACTGTTGTTACTTTGCTCTGCCCTGCACATTGCAGGATGGAAAAGAAGACTTTTAAGTGTGTGGATAAACAGTAAGCTTTCAAAGAAATATAAACATGATGTTATTTGGTTATTTTTAGCTCTTCCACAGAAATATCCATCAGCAGTGTTTTAGATTTGTGTTAGGAGTTTGCAAAGGAAACAAACAGTCTTTTCCATCGTTTTCAGTCATCCTTCCAGGAAAAATTAGTGGAAGAACATGCAGATCCTTTTTACTCCCCTGTGCTCTGTTCACAAGATGCAGCTAACATCTTTACTGACACCGGCTTTTACTTCCAGATAAACAGAAATTGATAGGAAGGGGCAAAGTTCTTGAAAAAATGGAGGTAGAAGATCTTATATTTTACACCTTTGATCTGGGAATAGGATTTTGGCTGCACGATGCTGAAAACCAGGGTTGTCATCGTTGCCCAGGTAGGAGCAAAAGTATTGATAAGAGGCATGTGCATCCTGTGCACTAGCATGACTCAGTCACTTAATGCATATCCTTCCTTACCTGTGGTTAGTGTGAGCTTTTATTTGAACTTGATCTTAGTTAAAACAGTTTTTCTGATTTATACTGAATATCCTGATGGCAGTAGAAGCTTCTGTGTGTGTTGTGAAAATAGGCAGCGGTGGGAAGTGATCCCATATGTTCCCTAGACGAGGAGAGCAATGCAGCCTGGTCATGGCTGTACGAAAAGTCTTGGCCTGTTCCCAGGAGATATGTTTCAGGAAATCTGGCCTTGTAAGTGTCAACTGTTTGAGTCTGATTGTGTGTTATTCACATGCTAACTTCCTATTGACTTGCTTTTTAGTATGATTTGGAAATTCCCCCTTCCATATTTATTCCCATGAAGTAGCTTGTTCCAGCTTGTTTTCCTGTCTTTATTACGTTATGAAGCATATTTCACCTTGTTTTATACTTGGAAAAGTGTTCCTAGATGCAGACCATGATGTATTGAGTGTACAAGGTGTGACAGTCTGCATAGCCGGAGAATACAGTGTCCCTCGCATTCCCTGTCTGGGTGACTTGTCTCCAGTCAGCTGCATGGCTTCATCTCTCCCTCCCATATTTGGGTTTTCCTGCCTTTTTCAACAGTCTCTTGCTCCCACTGATTTCTTCAGTTTTAATAAACTGTGGCCTGCTACAGGAATTCATCTCGAATATTTGTTTGCTTTTTGTAGGCCTGAAGCGTCATGTGGACATCTAAAGCAGATTCTGGCTAATGCAACAAGGTTTCTCCAACAAAAACAAAAACTTAAATATTGTAATTAAAATGAATGGGAAAACAGCCTATAAAACCTTCCCCATCTTGTATATAAATAGTAAAGGAGTAAATACGAAGGAGTAAATGCGAGAGTCCACATGCAATCTTTATTTCCTTTGCAGGTTGCTTTTGGAAGTTTGGAGGTCATCCAGTGAGAAGCAGTTGATTTTAGATTTCATGTATTACTTTATTGTGTAATTAATTTTTCTGTCAGTACTGCTTGGACTGCTTGGTTGGTTGGTGTCTGTTCCTTCCAATTTGGAAGTACTCCCCTTGCCCTTTGCTGCAGTGTTTGCAGATTGTTTTCACAGCAAGATGGAACACACTAGAGTTGTCAGAATGAGAATAGAGGCAAAATATTTGATACAGGAATTGAGTGACGAAAGCTTCCTCTGTTCATACTTGAAAATGAAAAGTAGTATGTTCTAACAGCCATTTTTGATGCTTTTGATTTATTACCAATTTATAAGTTCTAAAAGGATTTGGCTATTAGAATAACGTATGTATATTTTATATGTTACATTACCCTGAAGAATTTGATCTTCAAGCGTGTTCGTGGATTAGGTTAACCATTTCTGGATCTAATCCTGGAGGAGGGCATGGATGGGTTTATTTTCTTCAGCTGGTTACTCCATCAGTCATTACAGGTACCTTTCTCTGCAGTTAAGGTTTTGAAGAAGAGCAGTGTTCTTAGCCTTCTGCTTGCCCTTGCATTTCCTTTTACAGTTTGGGCCAACAGTGAACAGGTTTTCGCTTTTTGATCTATATGAAGCTTCTTCTTTTAGACCTCAACAGTTAAGCTGTAAAATTAACACAAAGGCAGGGAAAAATACTGTTTGTATCGGTTTGTTTATTTGTATACACAAGCAAGAGAGAACTCTGCAGGTAATAGATACTACTGTATGTCACAAATGCCTGCGAATACTTTATTCTGTTAGCTAAGTGAAAGAACCTGAATTTTATTATTACCCTTTAATTATTAAATACAATTCTGAATGGATTATTTGATCCATTGTACAGAAAAGCCATTATTAGTGCAGGGCATTATGTGTCTTAAAGTCATTAAGGTCTATAGGAAGACTGAGTTTGTAGTGAGAGCTGTTAAAATACATTACTGCTTCACTTAGTTTTCCTGCATCAGTAGTCTGTGTAATAGGAAATATACAAAAAAGGACTTTTAGTAGAATTGTAAATGTAGTTGCAGCACATAACTTGCAGCTTCCTTCTATGTGAAGGGCTTTTCTCATTAAGCCCGGTATACACTGAAGTATTTGATCTGCTCTTCATCTGAGGCTCTTTTTGCTCTGTCTGTTTAAGACAAACTTCCCCATCAGCACCTTCTCACAGCAGTATATCTTACAATCACGTAAGAGTGTTTAATCTGAAGTATTTACAAAAGAATAATAAACATACTAAGGTGATGAAAAGAGTTAAGACAATTTCATTTTCATTAAGGCAATTTCATTTTTTAGTAAAATAATGAATGTACAGTTTGAGCTAAGGTAATCAAAGACTGTCAGCACTGACTCTTCTGTGTTTTCTTTTTTCCCTACTATTTTAAAATTTTCAGAATCTGGAGATGGATAGAAACACACAGTGCAACTACAGCAATTTCTTAATCTCAGGCATTACTGGTTAGTTGCACTTGGACAGTCGTACTAGGTTTTACAGGTTTTGTGTAAGAAAACTGCACATTGATTAAGAGAACCTGGAAAAGTTCTAGACTGTTGATATTTAGAAAACATGTACGTTTTTTCTTGACTTTGAGATCTGGTGAGAAAACATCAGCCTTATCTGATTCTGTAGACGTCTTATTTGCACTTTTTATAAGTTACTTTGTAATTTTCTCCCTAAAAAAATGACTGCTTATTTTAAAAGTTCAGTATCGTAATATTTTTAGGATTTCTTATGTCTGAAAGTAAAACATCAGCAGGTTTTGGGGGTGTTTATCTGACATGTGCATTACAGATACAATAGGTTCCTGAAACAAAAGAAGGAAAGGATTGCTGTTAAGGGTAATGTCCATTTATAGCTTTACATTTAGAGCTATTCCTTCGTTTTCCATTAGTCAGTATTTATACTTTTCTTACTTATACACATGATCTATCTGGCAACAAATAGCAATCTCAGACCCCATGGACTACTGGAATGCTCTGAGTACTGCTTACATTACTGTCTCAGGTGGGAGAGGATAGATTGACAGGATGAAAGGATTAAAAAATAAATAAATTGAAGACTGAAGCTGCTGGGAAATGTTTCTCTGAAGAAATGCAGGGCATGACACTCTGCTTTGCACCTAATCTAGACTTCGTGGAAAGAACTAAAGAAATATATAACTTTACCAAAATGATATTCCTGGATAAAGTTGTCTGTTCAGTGAAAGGAGGGAGAGAGCAGTTTGAGCCAAAGGTTGGTTGGGCCCCATTGCGTGCTGGTGGAAAACCTCTCTGAATCACATCACGGACTGTGTTGTGGCAGTCTGGGAGAGGAATCAGACCTCTTGTTCCCCATAAGTATTTCCTATGGTCCAAAAAAACATTTTGTTATTTAGTTTGAGTCTTTTTCTGAATCAGTGAGTTGATCTTAGAGGTTCATGCTTGTCATTTGATATAGGTCATCTTAGAAAACTTCTGTTACATCAGGGCTGGAAGAGAGCAAGTGCAGGAATTCCTGCTGTAACTGACCTTAATAAAATTCAAACTAATGAAACTGAAGTCTATCTGATCATAAAGAAATTTTCCCAATATATTTTACAAATTGTTTATTCCTTTGTGAATTTTAAGATGAGTGTACTTTGAAATGTGTTTTAAATAGTGGCTCTAGACTTGTTGGTATTCACAGTAGAAGCATCAAAACATAATCCCCTTTTAGCAAATACCATATTTAGTAGTTGAGCTAAAGATACTCACTGCTATAGAGCCTTAGGGATTACACCTGAATTTCATTAAGGAAATCAAAGTAATATCCAGAGGAATCTCCCCATGTAGAATTACTTTGGACTGGTTAGGACGAGATGGGTTACAGCGACTGTGTGCTCCCCTGTCCCCCAACACAGCCACTTGTATTACTTGTTTTGGTAAGAGTAAAAATTGTATGGAGGTGAAAAAGATATTGACATTGAATAATTCAGAGTGAAGACAGATCTGTTGTGTTACGGTCGCATTTTCAAGGCACAGTATGTTTTGTAAGTATTTTCAAAACTAAATTTGTCAGGTTTTAAATGAATACAAAGACTTGATGGACAACACAGGATGCTGGGAAATAGATTAGCTATAAGAACAGCAGTTAGGGTCCTTCTGGGTAGGTTAACTAATATTTAGTAGTTTTGTTCACTGGATATGTTACGGTCCATTCATCTCCAAGAAGAAAACTTCGATGCTAGAATGCTGTGTATATCATTTAGACTCAGGAAGAGTCCCTGCTTCATTTCATCATCTGTTTCTGTACAGAAAATTGATTAGGAAAAAGATAGGAAAATGCTTACTGCTGGCCTATTTTGGTTTGCTTTTTGTTGTTGTTGTTGTTTATTTAGGGAGCCTCAATCACAGTGGTCTTAGATGGAAAAATGAAAGAACTAACGTACCTGCTGCCATTTGTAACAGAGCCCACTTGAAGAACAGTAATGTATGACAGTTCTTAAGAGTATTGCCTGTGCTTAATCTCCTGCCAATTTAGAAACACGAGAGGAAATTTTCATCTTATATGAAACAAAATTCTTGACAGAAATTCTGTAGTATTTGTTACTAATCTTACATGCTGCTTCTTTCGCTTTATGCCATAGAGAGTCTGCATTCTGGGATTTTATGTTTTAAATTTGAAAAGCTGTTGAGGACCAGTAGATCAATCTATTGGACTCTGTTGGACATCAGTCCAAAGTTTGAACTCTCTTGACTCCTCCTTTCTGAAAACCCCTTTTGTCCGATGTAGAAAACTATCATTTTAACAGTTTTGGTTTTGTTTTTTTGTTTTTTTGTTTTTTTTTGTAGAGAATTTAATTCTGAAACTGCTTAAGCTCACTCACTGGGCATCCAGCTACCTGGGTTGGAAGTTTCTAAACAAGTAACTTTTCTGGGAATACTTACTCCCAATGTTTGTCAATTTTTTTATAGCTTGGACTAGACACAACTCTGGAATGATGATATCAGTTGTGCAAATGTATTCCTGTGGGCAAGACCTTTAAAAGTTTACAGAAGGATTCCAGGTCTGTTTAAGGTTCTAACTAGGTCAAATCAAGGCTTATAGAGGGAAAGCTTTCTTTGTTTTGTTTTGTTTTGTTTTGTTTCATTTTTCTTTTTCTTCTGGCTTGGCCAACAGTTCCAGTCTGTCATGCAATTATGAATTGCCTTTCATCAAGCTGATTACTTCTGAAACTAGATATTTTTTTCAGCATCTGAATTAAAATGCCTTGCAAAAGTATAAAGTGGCAAGTAATGAAAGTAAATATAATTAATAGCTCTATTGTATAAAGTCAGATAATGATAATCTGCTGAAGACTAAAGTAAGCCCTGTTTATGTCTACTGTACATGATATTTCATAGTTATGAACAGATCTATACAATTAGTTGTTCAAAGTTGTTATCTTAATAGATAGATTTATTGCCACTAAAGCACATTCGTATTCAGAGTCCTTTATGTTTGAACTACTTTTGGCATTTTTACAAATGTATCATCAGAACCCTAGAATTAGGATTTAACAAGATGAAGATCTATGAGATAACTGACTTATTACAAGTTGGGGTTTGCTGTTGTTTTATCATGGAGATGTCTTCTGAATTTTTCAGGGGAGAGGTAGATTTGCAGTACTTCTGGTAGTCCTGTAAATAGTAATGCTTTCTGCTTTGAAAAGACCTTGCTTACTTACAGTTCCTTCTGTTTACTTCCTTTCCTCCAAAAGAAAGCTAGAAAGTATGAGGGAGCCTTTTTCTGGCCCCTTGAAAATTTTTTGAGATTTGAACAAGTTATAAGCCGTTGAAAATTGTCATGGTCTGTCTAGCTTTTTTCTTTGTACAGTGTGTTCCTGGCCTGCTGCCAAAAACACTAAGCATTATTAGCACAACACTTGAACCATCTCAGTACCTTGCGTCAGTATGACACACAAAATTTAAACTCCAGACAGAATGCAGATAAAATAGTGGTGGCTACGGCTGCAGCTGCTTTCCTCTCTCTAAATACCCTTTGGCCCAGACAAAGGTGTCCTGGGGCAGGTAATCAGAAAAGCATGAGATCAAGTGTCACGTCTGCTGACTGATGTTAATAATCTGTGCTTGCATAATCACTTGTTAGCAAGGAAGGAATTCTGACCTACCTGAGGCTGTTCTGCTCACCCTGTTGTAAATCCTGCCCTTCCTCCTCAGAAGGTACCTGAACACCTTTGGAAGCCCTTGAGCTTGGGAGTAAAGCCCAGAGGAGGGGTTTTTGCAGATCAGCATGCATTCTTCCTACTAAAGTTAGATGCCTTCTGATAATTGTGCATTTCAGTGTAGAACGATTAAATTAATACTGAAAGCATTAGACTTTCTAACTGAATGACAGAAAAGATCTCTGCTGGTTAGCCACAGAGTGTCAGGCAAATTACATGTTTATGCTTTCTTAATTTGGTCTAGTCCATCTGTATAGAAGGATAACTCATTCTCTCTCTCAGAGGCTGTCCAGTTGTGTAGAATCAAGGACTCATCTTTACAGAAAATAGTGTTTGATGCATGTAATTATTTTACTAACTTTTTGGCAATTAGAAGAGCAAAACGCAGATTGCATAAGCAGCTGTCATTTCCTTCAGTTTTGAGTGCTTGCTTTACAACCACACTGAAATTTCAGAAGACCATAACTGTTACAGAGTCTTCAGGTTAATTTGCAAAGGGATTAACTGCTTGTTCTTGCAGGCTTTATTTCAGGGAGCTTTAAATTTGGTTCAAATGATGGGATGGAGGATTCTGGCAACTTACTTGATTCACATTCAGTAGCTTTTATTAAGGTATGGATGACAAAAGTACAGTGTTAAAGCTGGCCTGAACCCAGAAGCAGGAAAGGGCTCTTGGAAAAGTATGTTGGGCTAGAGAAGTGAACCTGGCAATGTCACTTCTGATTTCAACATATTGTATTCATTCATGTAGCATATGCCAGTTTACGTATGCGTTTTTGCCTTGTGCTTTCTTTTCTCTTACGCCTACGAATTCATAGAAATCCTACAGGGCAGATGAAATAATTCAGTGGGAGAGATGTGGCCAACAAACTCGATGCTTGGCATGCCTACTTTCAAGAACAAAGCTTCAATGATCAGGTTGTGGAGTTAGGACTGCTCTGGTTGTCTTTCCATTTCAGCCATCAGGTTGTGTCTTGCAGAACAAAGCCATTATTAAAAATCAGAAGACTTTTAAGAGTACATCATGGCAAGCAAGAGACTGGAGTGTAACACAGCTAGGCATGAAATATATCTGTTTCTTAGGAAACGCAGGTAAGAGAATGAAGGTAAAGAGAATGAATAAACAGCAGATGGAAATCATGTAGACTGGTGCAGGCCAGGAAAATAATCAGTTTGTCATTGAATATGAATCCCTGTGGCTTTGTATTTTATTTTATATTTTGTTTGCTCATTTTCTCAAAAATCCCATATACTGTGTTTTGAGCATCATCTTTAACCAGATCATGAAGAGCTTTGCACTGATGTCCAGAACACTCCTTTTGTTTTCTGTAATGCCCCATTACTTCTGTTGGGAATGTTTTTCTAACAAATGGCTTCAGTATTTTGGCCTTGCCATTCTTTGGGAGTGAATAATTCGTTTCTAGCAGACCTGCTTTTTGTGTGCTCAAACTAAGCATATGCCAAAATAACAACAGTGTGCCGACTCACCTAGAAAGAAATAATTGCATGCACCAGTACAGGCTGGGGGAAGACCTGCTGGAGAGGAGCTCTGCTAAGAGGGACCTGGGCGTCCTGGTAGACGACAGGTTGGCCATGAGCCAGCAGTGTGCCCTTGTAGCCAAAAAGGCCAATGGCATTCTGGGGTGCATTAAAAAGAGCGTGGCCAGCAGGTTGAGGGAGGTGATCCTTCCCCTCTACTCTGCCCTGGTGAGGCCTCATCTGGAATATTGTATCCAGTTCTGGGCTCCCCAGTACAAAAAAGACAGGGATCTCTTGGAAAGAGTCCAGCGGAGGGCCACAAAGATGGTGAAGGGCCTGGAGCATCTCCCCTGTGAGGAGAGACTTAGGGAACTGGGTCTGTTTAGCCTTGAGAAAAGAAGGCTGAGAGGGGGACTTGATCCAGGTTTATAAGTACCTGAGGTGTGGGAGCCATAGTGGCGAGGCTGGTCTGTTTTCAGTAGTGTGTGGGGACAGGACTAGGGGAAATGGGCTGAAACTTCAGCATAAGAAGTTCTGCACGAATGTGCGCAAGAACTTCTTTACCGTGAGGGTGACAGAGCACTGGAACAGGCTGCCCAGGGAGGTGGTGGAGTCTCCTTCTCTGGAGATATTCAAGACCCTCCTGGACGCCTACCTGTGCGACGTGGTGTAGGGAGCCTGCTTTGGCAGGGGGGTTGGACTCGATGATCTCTAGAGGTCCCTTCCAACCCCTACAATTCTGTGATTCCGTGATTCTGTGACTTCTCTTGAAGTTGTTTAGAAAGAAAGGGAAACATAGGTTGTGTTGCTTTCTTTAAATGTATGTGGCAGTATATTTCATGGTATCTGAAACAGAAGTAAACAATGCAATTCCACATAAACACTTTCAAACTTATAAGTTAAATATGCTCACTGTTATGTAATGTCGATAATGGCAGATAAGATACAGTGTACTATGACAAATGAAGGTTATTTAGTGATTTGTTCTGTTACTTTGGCTGGAGTTGGCTGCCTGGCAGAATTTCTTGTGCTTACCAGTTCTCCAGCTCTTTGTTTGATGAAGTACATTATTGAAGTTTGTGGTGATGTTTTTAGTTCCTTATGAATCTAGAGTTGGCTGTTCTCAAGATTACTGATACCTTTCTTTCTGATGGATGTGTCTGTACCATTGTGTATTTTGTGCCACCACAGATAGAACAGATTAACAGTAATAAGTTTTGGATTAGAACTACGCCAACAGAATCAGTTATTTCCTCTGATAGAGGTGAGGAAAATCAATAGTTTCAAGTTAAGGCCTATGTTTGTGCAAGTGACTCTAAAATTCTAAAGACATCATTTCCTGTACTGAAAACAGCGAGTTTCTTCTGGTTGCTGTTTAAAACAAAATACTCTAAAAGCTTGGAAATTTCTTTTTTAAATTGTGAAAATTTGTGTAGGGGAAACCATCAGAACAGAACAGATGAATAGTCAGATTTCACATTTCCTGTAAAAATGCTTAAAAGAAACACACTTGTGTATACTGGACATTTTATAAATTAAAAATATAGAAGATATTAGAGTGTTTGGTATGCAAAATCTACCACAGCGTTGTTCTTAAAAGACAGCGGGGCATCATAGCAGATGATATAACTTTGGGATGTATGCCAGTAAAAGTATCGCTTAAGGTTTGTCTGTATGGAAGAATAACCCAGAATGGCTCTCAAACTACTCTTCAACAGTAGTTCTGTGAAAAGATATTAAGAGCTTTGAAAGTGAGTTAAGCTAAATCATGGGAAAGCTTTTAGAAAGATTGTCTGCAGGGGACTTAGAGTGGAATATTTGTGGTATTTCCATGTTTTCACAATCACTTCCCTACCTAGATAGGTCTTTGGGAGAGTTTTGAACATTTCCATTTTGTGCCTATTTGGTACAGATAGGCCAAATTTGATATTTTATTACTTATGAGAATTTTCCTTTTCTGTTTGTGACAGCATACAGCTTCCAAGAATCTTTCAGCTTGTTTATGAAATAGTTAAAGGACAAATGAAAACTCTCAGAGATAAAATGAATGTAACTTAATATTGGTTGTGAATTGTTAAGCATACCATATAAACACTAATTCTAAATTTCTACCTAACATCTAACAGCAGAATACAGGGAACTTCTTTCAACCTGAATTATTTTTCGTATGTTCATTGATCCTCTATATCCTTGGAACAAAAGGAGGCCAAAACCTTTGCAAATGCAGGAAAGGTCAAAAATCAGTTACTGAACTTTTTCAGGCTGAATCAATGGAAGAAAAGCAAAATATGTATCATGAGCACAGGTTCATGAACAGTAGCCTCATAAATGGAGGTGTTCAAGGAATGTTTAGACCATGTGTTGAGGGGTGTGGTTTAGTGAGAACTATTGGTGGTAAGCAGACAGTTGGACCTGATGAAATGCTGAGTGAGCTGGGTCTGTTCAGCCTTGAGGAAAGAAGACTCAGAGGGGACCTGATCAATGTCTACAAATACCTAAGGCGCAGGAGGCAAAGAGAAAAGGCTAGACTCTTCAGTGGTGTATGGCAATAGGACAAGGGGAAATGACCACAAACAAGCACAGGAAGTTTCTCACAAATGTGTGTAAGAAGTTCTTCACAATGAGGGTGACAGAGCACTGGAAGCAGGCAGCTCAGGGAGGCTGTGGAGGCTCCTTCTCTGGAGATAGTTGAAACCCACCTGGACACCAACCTGTGCAACCTGCTGTAGGGAGCCTGCTTTGGCAGATGGTTGGACTCAGTGATCTCTGGAGGTCCCTTTCAGCCCCTACAGTTCTGTGATTCTGTGTTCTTGTAGTTCTTTTCCAGCCTTGATTATTCTTTTTTGACCATTCATAGAGTCACAGAAATATGGTGCACAACAGCATCTCACAGGAACTGAAACTGTGGGCTGGGTACAGCTCAGCTTATCATCATTGTACTTACAGTCTCAACAGATTCTTCTGATACTATAAATAATAATTTGCTTAGTGCATAAAAAATAATATTTTTATCACTGCTTCTATCAAAGAGGCCTTGTTAGGTGGATGTATTGTTCTGATGTTCTTCTCTCCTATTCTGAAGGTTTCTCCTGTTACCTTTCCTTCATATGAGAATATTTTCCACCCAAATAAAAAAGGGAATTTTCAGACTTCTAGGGTTTCTTTTGTTGCTGTTGTTTTCTTTGCAGTCAGAACAGACTCGCTGTTTCAAAGCTGGAAATGAAGTGTTTAGAGGTTCAGGGTCACTTCCACAAACTTAGTTTATCATCAATACAGCTCTGAGATTGGATCAGAGGGAATCTATTAGTTGCTTTGATCTAAGTTATGATCAGAATAGAATTGTGGTGAATCATTTTTATTCATATGCTCCTAAATTACTGCCACTGCATCTTCTCAGTAAGATTAATTTGCTGTATGGTAGAAATCCCAAATTCAAAACCTTTCGACTGTATGTATTATATTAAAGTTCAAAACATTCATAAACATGATACCATGTTTTATAGTGAATCCTTTTCTAAAAGGGAGTTAACTATGTTCTTCTGAACATAAAGAAACTTACTTGCTATTCCAGTAGCACATTCCTATACTGTCCTTCAAATTGGATGTTTTCTACTATTCAGTAGAAGTGAACTCACTAGTAAGTGCTCAGCACAGACAGAAAATAGTTTGGAGCTCCCCAGTGGAATGATGTGCCTTTTCAGTTTTATTTACATACAGAGTTGCTTGGCAAAAATACCCAAGCCCCTGTGTTATGATCTATGTGAAAAATACTGGTGTCAGAGTCTCAGTAATGATGGAGATGCCCTTTACTGTGCAGATGGGACACATTAAGGGAAGAAGCTCTGAAACCTGAATAACTATTGGCTGTTACCCTTGTGCTGGCAAATTCCAAAACCTTTGGTGCAAAAGCACTTCAAACTGAGAACAACATCTGCAGCATCCAATCTGGCTGAAAACCGATAGATTTTGGTGTTTGCAGCTTCGGACCTTCCCTGCCCATAGCAGCAGGCTCTGCAAAGGGCTGAGTGAAAGACAACACAGCTGCGTGGTCTGTCAAGCTTTTGCCCCATGAAAACCCCTCTGCTGTACAGTTCCTCTTGTTCTTTTACGTGGTAAAATACTTATCCTTCATCTTTGTTTGCAAAATAATTCTGCAAAATGTATCACTTGTGTATAACAGTCAGTCTTAGCAATAGGATACAAATGGCTGTTAACAACAAGGAAATTGTCAAAGAACAAAGCTTAGTAGAGCCAAAATAATAAAGAAATTGATCCCAGTTTAGTCTGTGCGTATTATCTGAATATAATGTCGTATGTAGTCAAAACAACACGGGCAGCTATAATAGATTAAACTGCTTCTCCTCTTTTTCTTCTTGAAAGACCAAACTCTTCTCTTAGTGTGTTTGTTACTTTGCTTCAAGAACATAGGGCTAGACTTTACGGTTTGTTTAGCTATGAAGGGATGACAGACTAGGGGGGTGGTAAGGGGAGCTTAGTTTTGGAATGTAAATACATGTAGAGCTCTTCTCCTTTTGTTTAGCATCTCTTTAAACTAAGACAAAAAAAATCAGTGAATGAATGAATAGCAGCATGGTGAAATACCTAAATGTTTGAGTTAAAATTTTTGGATGTTTGAAATCCTATTTGGATCCTTTTCCCAGATCGCAGTGCATTCATATGCACTCAGCAGGAAACTTCATGGAGATGCACATTTGGGCAGAAGGTCTTTGGCGGTGCCTTTTTCTTAACTTGTGTCTTTTCTTCTTTTGAAGAAAGTAATGGCTTAAGTCTGACTGAAGAACAATCTTTTTTGTATGTTCCTTATAAGAATTTGCTTATGGTTCACAGATTTTACCCACCATCTATGTCTGCAATCCTTTGGATTTAAAACAGCATATATCTCACTGCAGACAACAGGAAACGCCAAATTAAAGACTTAATGACATACTGCTGAAAGAAGACAAAAGGTGACAAATTATAAAACAGCCAGCTAAACTTTTAAAGAAAACACT
Source organism: Excalfactoria chinensis (assembly GCF_039878825.1). NCBI lineage: Eukaryota > Metazoa > Chordata > Aves > Galliformes > Phasianidae > Excalfactoria > Excalfactoria chinensis. Next base: position 15,764,365 of record NC_092857.1, on the reverse strand, counting down.
GAAAAAAACCCCCACATTCAGACAGCTTGAAAAGGATAAGGATATTGTTACACTTGCATACATGTTAATAGAAATTAGACTGAACCATGCTGAATATAAATTTAAGCGTTTGAAAAAAAGCCACTAATGAGTTTCAAAAAAATAGTAATTTGCTTGAACAATGAAAACAAGATTCTGAGTTATTAAGGGAAAAAAAAAATAAAAATAAAGAAAGGGGGAAAAAAGTGAACACTTGATATGTTTTAACCTTGTTCTTATTGACGACTAAACCATGGACTTCATTCTTATAATTGTGAAGCCAATGAATGTGTGACTTCTGCCCTTTAGAAATGATTAACCTCTGCTGCTGCTGCAACTGCAGCAGTGTCAGCTTTCTCGTGTGGTGCAGCAGCTGTGTGCTCCGGCCTTCCAGCTCTGGCTTGATTTACAATGGGTGGTGGGCTCTTTGATCTGCTGGAGTTGGGGAGATATGGTGGAAGAGGAGGAGTGAGATGAGTAGCAAAGAGAAAGGAGGGGGAACTAGACAGATGAAAAAGCAAGGTGGCAGACATTTCCAGTCCCAGTGGTCTCAGTCGCCTCATTGAATCACTTCAATATTTATGTTCTTTGGTGGCAGACACTGTTGTAATATCCTTGATGTCATGAACTTAATTTTGGACCATAGCACTTTGTCAGTAGCTTAATGGGATGTAACCCTTCTGAAATGCCAAAAGAAGCTCTGAAGAAGGTAGCTCTGAGAACAGTGGTTTCATATTTATCTGAGATACTACTCCTAGTTCTGCATAAGATTTTGTACTTAGAGGTTACCTGCTCAGCTTTTCATCAATACAATTCTGAAATCAGGTCAAATGGAACCTGTCAATAGCTTCAAGCTTGAATTACAATCACAAAAGGATAGTGGTATAATTTTTTTTCTAATTACTAGTAATTTTTCCTAAAATTACTTTTGCATTCTTATCACTGCCACTAATGTATTTAGAAATGCATGGCACCCATTTAGTTCATGAGCTCTGCTGATGCATCGCTTTTGCAATTTTTCTTACCCTTTGGAAAAAAAGAGGAATGATTACTTGGGGGGTTGCTGGCAGAGTCAAATTGCATTCTAGAGAGGAAGATTTATTCTTGACTCAGTTTCTGATGAAATATTTAAATAAGAGCACTCTCAGGACTTTTTGAAATGCAGTATTTACCTAAATTGCCTAATTCAGTTTGTGATGCTAAATCCTTATGCTTCCCTAATACTCGCCTATTAACAAGCATTGTTGTCCTCAGCATATGCCTCTAGACTTAAAAGAAACTTGTCACATATTTATAGGTGTTTATATGTACTGTTATATATATACAAACAGTTGTCTGCCAGTGTGCTAGAATACTCTGACCAGTTTTATCTCCTTGTCTAGCATTATCTGCATCCATCTGGTGTTTGTGTTTCTGCAGGAACACTGTAAGATCTGGGGCTTGGCGGTTTTGTATAGGCAGTGGGTACAAGTCAACAGCTGCCCATAGGGCAGTGCACTAAAACAAAATAACGGGTGAGTGTTTGTCAGACAGACCACTGCCATTGTGACTGAGCAGCAGCACTGAGAAATATTGTGAAATGAGTGAAATAGAAAAGACCTATTGAGTTACGTTATTTGGCAGTGCACTGCATAATATGAGAGGCCAGTTTTATTTCTTTGGTTTAAAGCTAGACTAAAACATTTGCTTCTTCCCATATGGAAAAAAGTTTTCCATTACAAAAGCACTGATTTTGACTCCTATTCTGCATCTTGATTTTTCAGTAGGGTTTGGTTTTATAAAGTGTCAAAGTCCATTTCATGTTCACATTTTAATATAGTGCTCCTCTATATTTTTTAAGGTAAAGTGCTACCTAGTCTTTTAAATAAATACACAGATAGTCAGTCAGACTCCAAAGTATAGTTACTGCTTGATGGTCTGTTTGGTCTCAGAGGTGTTATCTAGGCTAGTTCTGAAGAACTTTTCAGCCACTCTGTGTTTGTGTACATCACAGGAGAAGCAGAGATTCATAAACTCAGTGGAGCTGAGTTTTTAATAGTTGTCTGTACAGCGTATGATACAGTGGGGCCCCTGTCTCTGCTGGGGTTTGTAAATTCTATCGTGATGAAAATAATAGAGAGGCTCTTCATGAAAAAATAATTTAGTCTTGGGGATTTGCCCTTTTGTGTATGTGTGTGTATATATATATATATATATATATATGTTTCTATGGCTATATGTGTGCATGTGTGTATATACATGCACAGACACAAGAATCTGCATATATGTATGTAGAAGCCCAGCTATTTAGCAATTAGTTCAGTCAAAATTCTTGCTTTAATACATGTAGAACCATGAATGTTCTGAGAAAATTTTATTTACAAAAAATGAAACAGGAGCTGATTATAAAAAAAAATAAATTCTCTTATTCATCTGAAAAAAGTTATTAATCAGAATATTCCCTGTTGACTTGCAGCATCTGTTGGAAATGGAGCTGCAGCTAAAGCCTGCACTATGATAAATCTGTGGAAGAAATGACTAACCATGAACACTATTTACAAATGAATTTAAGCTTAAAAATACAGGCTTTCTTCTTTATATAGTTCTTCCAGAAAGCAAAAACAAACAAACAAAAAATTGATAATCTGAGACAGCTCTCAGACAGTAGCTGTAGTGGAGGAAGCTTCCTGACGCTGAAGATTTCTTGCAGAAACAAGGAGGGGGCATTAATGCTCAAGAGTGAATGTAATTGAATTCAAAGTGGTTGGCATGGAGTAGAAGCAGAAAAGAGATGCAGAGGAGCAGGAGTAATGAGATGAGTGTCTTCCCGCATCAGGAGTTTCCACCTTTCCATTTGTGGTAGGAGGAAGATGAGAGCTGGCTGTTGTCTCACCTAGGTTTTTAGGAGCCTGTGGCTCCTAAAATTAAACATAATGGGTGTGGAGAACATTTGTTGTTGTTACATTTATGTACTAGCAAAAATAAATAGTTTGTAGGTTCTGCTGAAATACAAATAAGTTACACCCAGCGCTAATTTAGTGTTAAAGGAAGGTGTATACTTTCTGAGCAAGTTCAGGTATGATATTCCAACCGTTCCATTATAAATTTAGCTCTGTTTACCCCTATAGTTTCAGTTGATGCAAATATTATTTTAAACTTAGCTTGGAGGCTGTGGGGAGTGCATGATAGTTAGTCCTAAAAACTGTCCCATGTTTATGCCCAGAAGTTGTTTGGTACAAGCGGTGTTCAGTTCAGGCTTCCTCCTGTTGGCTGCCTGGTGTGTTACAGCCAGGACTTCAAAAGACAATTTGCAGGAGGGAAACCTGTTTCTATTCCTGAGCTACCTCTGTCTTGGGTCTGTACCGTGGCCGCAAAAAATTGTTGCTAATCACAGTGGTGTGCATCAGATTTTCCTTCTTTATTTCATAGAATACCAGCTATTCCAGAAATAAAGAGAGACCCTCAAAATTAAATTTGAACAGGCTGTTGAACTATCATCAAATGGCATCAACTTTTTGTAAGATATGGTCAGAATTATCTTCTGCAGTGAAATCCCTACAGGCATTGAAGGAATGGTGCCGCGAAGAGCAGACCTGACACTGGCAACTCTCCAGTCCTGCAGATGTGAGGCGGAGGAGATTCTGCAGGATTAGGGGAGTGGAGAATAAGCTGTGTTCAACTCGATAACTCTACCCTGGTTTAAAATCTTAGATTGCTCAATGTGGGTGGAAGGTGGAAGAAGTTAAGAATGTTTAATAAAACTGTTTAGGTGAAAAGTGAAAGGAAAAGATGAAGGACAACAAAAGCTGAAGCATGCTTGCTATTATTTAGAAAACATCTTTATGTCCAGCTGACATACAACAGGATGAGATTGCTAAAAAATGCTTAAATAAATAAATGTTTAAAAATCCACCATCTTTAGAATGACCCCAGGAAAACTGTCAAATGTGTTCTGAATGAGTGTTTTTACTGGTTAGTTTCCCTTGTCTTTTGATGTTGACAAACAGCTCTCACAGTGTACTGGAAGCTTTAAAGTGGTATTATCACTATTGGTATGGCCAGTGGAGCTGTGCTGTGGCATGCTGAGCCAGTGGGACTCCTTATTGATCCACTGAAGTGTTCTAGTCAGTAAAATACAGAATAACAGAAAGCCTAACCAGATGTAAAGTAGTGTACCATAACAGTTTCTCAAAAAGTAGTCCTTTTTGAGACTTTCTTGAGTCCTTTTTTCCCAGGTCCTTACTACTTTGTCTGAATTTTTAGGGTTGAGTGTTTTTCAGTTGATTGTTCTATCTCCTGATGTTTTTCCTATGGCATTCCTAAATACGGTAAAATAAAACAGACAAACAAACAAACAAAGAACACCCCTAAACCAAAGCAATAAAAAGTTATTATTAACCTGAAAGATGGAGAAGTGCATTTGGAAATTAAGACTTGGACAACTTGATTGCTAGTTAGGAGTATCTCACCTATGTTTCCAGCCTGCTTGCTTGCTCTCACAATTGAGGCTCAATGCCTTTACATACATTCCCTTTGCCTCACTGTGGCCTCTTGTTGAGAGATCTTTACTTCAGCTGTCTTGCCTTGGAAGTTTATCCTGTGCTCCTTGTCTGCTGGTTTCTGAAATTGGCCAGCCCTGGGTATGGAGACATAAAGTAGCCATTTGTTACTTGGCTGGTGCCCATTTCCTCTTTTCTTCTCAGACGAGTTGTTTTCCTCTTGTGTTTAAACTCCTAATATGTTTGTGTAGCACTTATCGAAACAGACCCAAACAATGTAATGGATGTTGTGTGTCAATGATAATCAAAGCCAGGGTGCTTAAGCCACTTTCGGAAGGTTTAAGTTTCGTTAGTTTTCCAAGGTGTGTTTGGAAACATCTAGGTCTCTTCTCAGAATAGCGGTCCTTTTGAGTCTGAACAGCATTTCTTACTCCAGGCTGAAAAATTCCAACAAATGCAAGTCTTCCCTTGAGTGATTTAAGTAGTTCTGGGAAATGACAGTCTAGATTATTTTTGTTTTATATCCCAAGTTTGCTGGAAAATCACATGAAAGGTACTATTACCACAAAACCAATTAAATGTATAGTGTTATATTCCTCTGACAAATGCTGAGTTTTACAGGCAAGTTTGTGTTTTCATTGTGCCTCTACCAGGACACAGGTTTCAGTCAGGGCTTAAGGGGGAAAGAAAATCTTGTCACGTGTAGTATGTATGTTTTGCTGAAATCATTTGCAAATAACTGCATCTGTTAGCTATTGGTGTCCTTGCTTAATAGGCAAGTTTAAAATAACTGCTTATACTTGTGTGCTTCTGATTCTTTCTTTTGCAAAACAGATGAACCTCTGTATTCCAAGAATTGTTCCAAATCATATTTTCTGGCACTGCTTTTACTTTTAGTCATTGTATGAATTAAAGTACGCTTTCCAGCTTTTGCCTAAGTTGTCAAAAAAATGTCTCTATAGAATTAACATGCATACAGTTCTTGCAATTCTTTTTTTTTTTTCTTTCTTTTTTCTTTTTTCTTTTCTTTTTTTATTTTTTTAAGCAATGTTAAATTTGCTTGAGAAACATCTCTTGTTTTGACTAGTGGAAGATCTAAAAATATACTACTGTATTGACTGAACTAATTACATTTCAGTTCTAGCCACTACCATCTGGATCTCTCTCTTTCTGGTTACATTTTCTTTGCACAGATTGCACATGAGTGATTAGCACCATGATCTGATTGTCCAAATTTGGTTCTGGGTGTTAGCAGCAGATCTGCAGAGCCACATTCAAGTTGGTGTGCCTTTCATTTTCCTCTGCGGATACCGTGGTCCAACCCAGTGATCCACAGGTCAGCAGAAATGTAGAGAAAGAGGGAACCATCCAGTAGTGAACCAGGGGCCTGTAGCCTCTTGTTTAACTAAGAGGAGTAAGGGAGGAAGCTGGGATTCTCTGGTCAGGTGATTAGAAGGATAGAATGCAGTCAACTTAGTGGCTTGCATGAAGTGCTGTTAAAGTCAGACTCTTCCTTATAGGGCCAGATAGTGAAATGTAAGTAGTAGCCGGAAATTGTGAGCTGAATGGTTCAGACTGGATATGACAAAAAAGTACTAGGAGGATGAGAGGGAGGTGTGATGGTGGATCTGTCTTTGGATGTTTTCACGACTCACAGAAAGTCACAGGTGGCCTTCCTGGTGGTGGTGGTAGCTGGCCTGCCTGGTTGGTAGTGTTAGAGTAACTTCAGGCAAGGAACTTTGGCTACAAGAACTCTAAAGGTCCTGTTTGTCCTCACTGGAGTTCTGCGCATGGCATTGGAATCTCTGTGGGATCTGTGATTTCTACCAGTGAATTAGAGGCTAAAAGCTGGAGCTCTACCAGTCCACAGTTTTCAAACCAGATAAAAATCAAGTATGTAATTGTAACTTCTGCCTCAACCTTTTCAATTCACTGATCACTTAAACTGGGAATCGTGCATCACTTTAGTACAGAAGAAGTTTGTGCTGCCTGAGGAAGGCATAGCTGAAGCTATCACATCCAGACTGAGGGCACTCCTGAGCATGGTGAAGGATTCTGTGATGCGGAGGTATATCAGGCAGCAGTGCTTGCAGGAAGTCTTAAGCTAATGCTCTACTCAGTGCTTTCTCTGTTCCTTCAGCTGAGCAGCTGTTCCTAAGATCTTTTGTGCTCTCTCCCTCTGGCATGACTATTTGTCTTATCCTGAAGTAAGATCATTTTTACCTATTCTTTTCTGTTTTGGTGTTGTGACATGTAGTTTTCTGCTGTTAGCAGAATGTCTTGGGGAATAGTTTGTGGATAAAATATGGAAGTTAGGAAGTGGGGTGGCATGTCTGTGCCTGAATTTGGTGAAAAGTGAAGTGCTTTTGGTTAGGCACCTAATAAAGATGTAGATTGCCAGCTTTGACCCTGAAAGGTCTATCAAAAGCTTTCAAAATACAAGATGTTTAAATTATACCACACCAAATCAAATACTTTATTGTAGTAAGTATTCAGAAAGCATCAAAAGAAATATGTTGATATCCATGATTTTGCAGATCATCACTACTAGTAGTGTTAATGATACTGTTCTCCCAAGTAACATGTTGAAAACTGATTCACATTGTGATCTTGGGCTCAGTCTGTTCTGTAGTGCAGAAACTAATACAGAAACTAGTTCTTTCGAAGATACCTCAAAATACAAGCTTTCCTATTCATAGTATTTGGACAACCATCTCTGTTCCTCTTAGCTTTAGATCCTTAAGTTCCTGTGTGATTTTAGAGACTAATATTCCAAGTATATGTTGTTGAACCTAATGCTATATCAATATATAAATTTTATACCTTCATTACCACTAGAGTGGTATTGTTGCCTCTATTTTAGGTAGACATTCAGATCAGAATGGGAAGTCTTTGGCTTACTGAAATTTGTGTTTAAGATTCCTTAAATTTGTGCCTTAAAATTCCTGAAATTTATTCAGTGTTATTGACTGTTGTTTTTTGTTTTCATATTTCATGTGGTGTTATAGCACTGATAACAGGAAAGGTCACATTCACTGTTAGTGAAGTCACTGATGTGGTTATTTGTTTGTTTGTTTGTTATATGCAATATAGCAAGGTATGAAAAAATCTAACAGTTCATGTGATTCATGATTCGAAAAGCTTGACAAAGAAAGTTTCAGCTACGCACTGGATTTAACAAGACAGCATGATTTTTATTTATTTTATTTTATTTTTGCTGAATTTTCAGTGGTTCTGTTTAAAGCGCCCTTTGATGCGCTCTTCTCTCTTGAGTTGTTTGTTCTGTGGTGCCGCTGTGATCCATTTTACTGTGCATCCACACTGCATTGTCACACAGGAAGACTGGAAACTGCTTCCAGTTTCTGTTGCAGAAACTGGCGAATTAAATGACTCCTGAGAATTGAAAACTTTAGTCAGTTCTATTCCCAGATTGCAAAACCTTTTCTGTGCCATTATAATACCCAGCTGTTTGCCAGTCGACGTTACACTGACATATAATACCATTTCTTTTCTGCCTGTTTATTTTATCTGTGTTTACAAAGCAGGACTAAAGCTTTTCTTTTCTTTTCGTAGGTCTGCTTTTTTTTTTTTTTTTTTTTTTTTTTTTTTTTTTGTACTTAGTCATTGGGCCAAAAGCAGCTTCTCTTCAGGAGAGATCAAAAACAGTTTGTCAGTGATAGCACAAGGTTTATGACCTGTTCCATTGGGCATAATTAAAAATGGAATTCAGCCCATTTTTGCAGAATAACTTTGACACATCTGGTTTAAACAGTTTTAGTGCAGAAAGGAGATAAATAGAAGTTTCTTTACACAGTAGATTAGTTTCAGATGAGGTATAGGATCCCCTCAAATTCAGGTTCACATAAAAAGTGCACCAATGGGACAGCCACCCATGAAATGTGCATAGTCATCTGTTGAATATGTGAAAATAAATGGTAGGCCTATAGCAAAGAAAAAGAAAAAAAATAAATAAATCTTGTCACAGCACCAGAAGGAAATGTAAGGTAATCACACAGCAAAGAAGGAGGACCAGGGCTGAATTCCTTTACAAAATCCCTATTCTTTCCTTGCTTTCCCTGCCAGAGCACCCCTGATCCAGCTTTATTCCATGTTCCCCTTCAGAATGTTCATTTTTTTACAGATATAACACTTTTTATGGCACCCACTAAAGCTATCTGCTGTGAAATTCTTTTAAGAATTTTGAGTTTAGATAGTTTGTCCTTTTGTTACCCTTTTCTATTGCATTGCCAGTACATATTGCTTTCTCATCAGATGCTGATAGTCCCTTTAGTAGACACTATTATTTTGTGAAATGGCAATGAACACACAATACTGGCTTGTAGGTAGGGAACTACAAAGTATTTGTTTCAGCACTTTGCTCTTGAATAGAAAAATACAGTCTGTGTCTGTTTAATATTCACTGGGATATCCCGGTGTTTAAGGAATGTTGCTGGTAGATACCTTGCTAAACATTCGGGACACATTATTGCTGCATGCAATTTAGTGAGTTATTTTTATGCATTTTTAGAAAGAATTAGAATATGGGAGAGACGTGTAGTGTGAATTAAATCATTTGTAAAGGCTTTACAAAGTATCAACGAGATCTGTACTTCATTGCACAAAAAGGTAGGAGAGCTGATCTCAATGCCTGAAATGCCTGACTGGTGGGAACAAGTTGACTGGTGTAAATAAAGGATAGAACATGATGAAGCAGTTTAATTTTTATGAAAGTCATTTCTAGTTTACATTGTTCGGTGTGATTAATGCCCTGCTGTTTGTTTTCTCAAAGCAGGACTAGTTGTGAATCTGAGATAGCATGTTGTAACATCTTCAGAATATCACAAGAAATATCTCATTTTTACCATGGATTGCACCAATACAGTAGATCTTACCGAGCTGCATGGAAAAGTTGAAATGATATAAAATGGCAGTTGAAAGAATACAAGTATTTTTAAATTTAGCTGGGAGTACATACAATTTAAGTCACTGTAGGTGGTCTCAGCAAAGCCATTTCAGATGCAGAAAAGAGGCAGTGTTTTCATTCCCTTGTGTTATATGTACATTATCTTGGTTCAAGTTAAACTATTTCCAAAATAATTGGAACATGAGGAAGTTGGTTACTAGCAAAGTTAATTCTGCTCGCCTCCTGCTGTAAACCTTTTGCCCTCTAGAGAGGTTATATTTTGTGTGTGTGTGGGGGGGGGGGGGGGAAGAAAAAGAAAAGAAAGAAATAAAGAAAGGAAGAAAGAAAAAGGAGAGAAGTAGAACTGTCATATAATTAAGTAACTGACATCTTTTTATGGTAATACTTTTGGGTGGTCTGTTCTTGAAACACTTGATTTGTTAGGAAACATAACCATTTCCGCCAGTAATCTCTAAGTCCTAAATATTTTGAAAAAAATTTGCATTGCGGTATTGCATCAGTGCATTACTCACCAGTTAAACTCTATAAACTGCTGTCGCTTGGCATTGGAGAGGGCTTCCAGGTTTTTTTTTGTTTGTTTGTTTTTTGGTTTTTTTTTTTTTTTTTTCATATCAGCAAAAACTTCTGTAAATTATAATACTGTTTGGCAGAGCATACAGAGTAAATACTGAAAAAATAGATGATTTAACAGAAAAGTTGAATCTCATTTTGCTTTCCCTCCTGCACATCCCTTCCTGCCCTCCCCCCTAAAAGAAATTAAATCCTAGTAGATTGCAAAGTGTAGAAAGTTTGAAATTGACTTCATCTGCAGTGTTTGTTTAGGTGTGGTGACTCTTTTGTACGCTTGTTGTAGTTGCCTCTCAATCAGCACAATTCTGATTGTCCCCACTGGACGCTATGGAGATTTAGAGACTTGCTTACTGCAATGAACCTCAATGATTTTAAAGTTAGGCAAGCTGCCACTGAGTCTAGGATCATTTCAGCTGCCAGTGGTAATGAGCTGCTGAGTTTTTCAGATTAAAAGAAAACCAGCTTGAATACATTTAAATATTATGCTAATGTACATAAACACAACTATATTGAATGAAGTTTCTGTAACCAGGACAATATATCCTAACTGATTCTTATAGACTCAGCTATCTGTCAGGTTAATCATTCTGTGCACAAATGTTTAACCTTAAGTACCAGCAGGAAATAGGCAATGCAGTGTAGGGCTCCTGTAGTTCACAGCTGATGAAGAGCCTGTGTGAAAATGTTTCTGAGATGCAGTCAGTGAACAGAGTCTACGATGGTTTTTCCCAAGCCTCTAACACTATTACTTTACTTTTCCAAAATGGGAAGCTTCTTGCAGAATCACTCTTTGCAAAAGAAATAGAATTATAGTTGTGGGAACCAAACTGACCTTTTATAAAAGGTAAGATAAACATAATAACAGAATAAAATTACACTTACTTACTTAAACATTTTAAAGACCAATATTCTTCTCGATTTATTTTCCATGCTGGTCCTCAGCTATTATCTTTCAGGTTTTGTTGTAAAACAAAAAATGACAAATAGAGTGGAAGAAGTCTGATGCTTGACTTATAGGGATACTGTTCCCTCCCTTGTACCCCTGCTGCTCTAACAGCAGCCAGCCTGTGAGTAGTTAAATGCTGTGACTGTGCCTTTGAAATAGTTATTTGGTGGCTCACAGAGCCCGAGCTCACACAGTAGGTAAGACCTGACAGGAGAGCTTAGGAGTTTGTGGAGTGATTATGCGTTTTGTTCATAGGTGGGAACTCTACTCAACAGAGGAGCCTCTCTAGGGAAAGGGCAAAATCCTCTCGTCATGGCTCAGAGGCATGCTGATGCCTCCTGCTAATGCTCAAGTTTCTGCTGACTGTCTAGACAGTTTCCATTCTGTAACTCTTCTTTTGTTTCTTATGATACTCTGTGTCTGCAAAGACCACGCTGATCTCTGACAAGAACATTCTCTATGGCTTGATTAAGTCAAAGTGATCAAAAACTGTAGAGGCAGCTTTTCCCTATAAGGTTTGTCCTGAGTCCTTAGTCATATGCCTTTGGCAAGTTGTTCATCATTCGTGAAGTTAGGAATAGAAGCTTTGATTTAAATAAGAAGATCAGACAGTGCACAGCTCCTGCTATTCTGCAATAATTTTGCTTCTTCTGAAGGGAAATGTGCCAGTACTGGAAACTCTATTATTCCTCAAGCTGATAGAATTTAACTGTGTCTACTATGCGTGCATTTACTATTGTAGGACCTGATTTACGATGACTATTAAAAACAAAACCAAACCACCACACATTCTGAATGATTCTTGGCAGGTATCTCTGGAAGCTGTTAATAAAGTGAATACCAACATTTCAATAAAATGCAATTTTGTATTGAATGTGGGAGAAAATGGAGAAATACTGATGCATTATGATAAAAGTTTTTTATTTACCTGCTGGACTTAATCTTCTAACAATCAACTGCATTTTTCTAAAATCCTAGATTCAGAGGATTCTTGACATAGATGTTGATTTCTTTGGTAGTGATGCTGTTAATTTTCCTGTAAAAGACTGAAGTTCTGACAGTAGCAGCTATATCCTCATAGCTCTGTTTGCTGTTACCAAGAAGACAGTGGGTTAGTTGTAGCAAAAATGAGCTGGCTTTCTTACTGCCTACAGCTGTCTGTATAATTGCAACAACCAAAAGGATAAGGGAACCAAATCAGATTTTATGTGGAACAGATACAAGCTGTTTCAGAAGTTGCCCTGCAAAACTTCTATCACGGCTCTAACAAGGAGGTGGCCTAGCCAGCAGTATGAGTTCTGCTCAGTATTTCCTAAAGCAAAGTACGCTGTGCTAGTGGAACGTTTTAAACTAACCTTTTCTTTGAGCTTAAATGTACTGGAGTTTTCACAATTAACAAATTTATCTTGCTCAAGTGTGTGTGTGGGAGGGAGGAGAGTGGGGATGACAGGAGAAACATCTGCAGAGCAGTAATTTCGTATGCTGCTACAGCTGTTAAACAAGGGGATACCTCTTTACCCGGGGATCCATTTGTATCTGACATTTGGGAAAGGAAGATATTTGTTCCTACGTCATATGCCACTGAAGTGTTGGGATATGCCACATTCAAGTATTATAATATTGCTTCCTTCAAGTGCAGCTTGAATGTAGTGCATCTTGCACTGCAAGACTGCTTAATCTTGCTGTGATGTTTTACTTTGTAGAAAAATCACTTTTACAGATGCAGCATCCTGTTTTGAATCGTTTGTAGTAATTTGCTGTTTTTAATTCTAAAAAGAGTACTAGTATTTTCAGCAGGTTTGAATTCTTTCATATGTTTTAGTGATAGTTCAGGTTTGAAATACTCAATATATTCTACATATATGACTGAAATACTCTACAAATACTTTTCTTCTTGCTGTACACTGTGTGTTTTATCTCATTATTCAACTTAAGAGACCCTCTTTGGATTAGTTATATGAGTACTGCTTAGAAGTATTTATATTTGGATTGGGTGGTTTTCATGCTTTTTCTTAGAAATGTGTGAATGTTGAATGGGTGTGGAACAAAAGTTCACCCCACATCTTTGAACCTTATGGGCAGCATTGTCTCCTCACTGGATGGCTTTGCAATGTGCTGAGCTGGAGTGATGGTGTCTCTGATGACCTAAACATGTACAATATAACAGAGATCTGCAGTGCTGAAGCTCAGTCCGTGTTTTTACTTGTCTCTTCTTTGGTGCTGTCAGAGTTGCATTGATTGCTTGAGCCAGGAAAAGTGCCCTCCAAGTTACCACTGCCCAGCCTGTGAATGTGTTTGCAGTGCTGGGGAGCCTTCTAGTCTGAGGGTCTGCAGAAACAGCATTGAAGAGATGGGAAGGGATTCACCAATAACTAGAAATACATTGCAGCTGCAGTGTTATGTTCTTCCCTCCTACGACTTTTTGAAGTGAAATACTGAAGAGAGGGGAAGAAATGGGGCCTATGACCAGAAAAAACTTTGCATGCTCATTGACATGCTGCTGGGAAACTTTGTCGAGTCATGTGGTATGCAACTCCTCGATTAATTAAGGAGGCAAACACTTCAAACATACAATTAGTAATGTTTTGTTTGTTTGGGTTTTCCTTCTCCCCCCCCCATTCCAACTGAATTGCAGTTTCAGGCAAAGTTTGTTTGTAGTCAGATATTAGCTTACTGCAATAAGCACTATTCTTGTGACCTGCTTTTCCTTATTACTTTCTTTAGTTGCCTTTGTTTATCAAGAATTCATGAAACAAAGGAAAACTTTTATTTTGGGGAAATTATGGTCATCAGTTATAAAACTCCAACCGCAGGCTAGTTTTTGAATACCATATATGAAACAAGGCTGTCCTGTATCTTTTACAGATAGCACGTATACCCAGGCATGCAGCAGAGGATTAAAAAGACATGCAACTAAATCTCTACCATAAAAAAGATATTGTGTTATATTGTATATGACCTGTAGTCCAAGACACTTTAATGAACTGCTTATCCACTGCCATCCCAGCCCCTACTCCCCTATCTGGTACCGGCACTCATTATAAATCATCAGTATTTCTTTCTCTTAGTGTCTTCATGCTCCAGTTGCATTCTATTTTTATATTCCCTAAATTAACATTAAGAAAAAGAGATTAAAAAAAAAAACAAAAACAACAACCCACATTCCTAGGTTTTGCCTTTAGGTTATGCTTCGTCCAAGTGATTACCATGATTTTAAACATAGCCAGGGTAAGGGAAGTGCTGCAAGAACCATCTGTCTGGACTTACTAAATGACTGAGAGGGTGTCTGTCTGGGTGATCTGCATTTAAATTGTATCATCTTATCCTCATTATCTTTTTTTGTGTGATTGTCTGGGGATTTTTCTAAAGGATTCCTTTAGCATAAATCATAATGTATGATTTCTGATACCTCATTTTAGTCTGTGTGGCTTAAACCAGAAATATATTAAATTTGGTCCTTAGAGTCCTCTTGGGTCATTCTTTTTAGTGCCTTTATGAATTAAATCCCTTTCTCCCCTCTCCCCCCTCCCCCCCCCTGCCCCCCCCCCCCCCCCCCCCCCCTCTTTTTTTTTTTTTAATCCCTGGATTATTGTTTGTCCACTGGAAAGAGCTGGTGTCTGAAATTTACAGGGGGTGTGTGTTCCCCAGCATTTCAGTGTGTGTTTGTATACATCTTGTATTCACATAATAATGTGTTTCTTCTCATGTTATCCATGTTGGTGGCATTTTTAATGGGTTTTGATGAACTACTCTGAAATGGCCTGTGAAATTTGAAAACTACTCCAAAAGGAGCTGTCCGACTATGTCTTAGATACTCATTAACAAACATCCATAAATCCATAATTGCAGACTGGCTTCCTTGTTTACCATTCTTCTTTCATAACGACAATGAGACATGACAGCTAGTCCCAGGAGACTCCTGAGCTTCTCGGATGGTTGATGTCACATAGCCTTTAGACCTGCATCTCGCCAAGTAACCAAGGGACTCACTGATCTCCCACAAATGTACTACCTGTCACGTCTGATTGCCTTAAATCAGACCCATCTTAGTTCTGAAATGGAGAAATACTTGTGCATAAGTATTTGAGCTCTTAGGATGATTGCCTTCTTTTCTGTAGTAGGTCCAGAGCAGGGGTATGGTTTAAATTGAGAACATGGAAAAAAAGGTTACTGATTTAATTGTTAAGATTTTGGTTGTGAATCAGAGTGCCTTTGCTTTGATGTTGGGCAAAAAGAAACAATAGTGACTTTCAAATAGATTTAGGTCTTCCACTCTACTAGAAGTATTCTAGCTACATGTTACTTTCATACTGGATTTCTGCTCAGAATTAAAATACTGCTGTTCAGGCGGTAGCTTTGCAAGGTGTAGTGAAAACTTAGTTCCATGCTTTCTCCCATTTAACTGGTCTGCTGCAGAATTTGGTCAGATTTCTGTATCTTGGTAAGTACAATGACTTTTTTTGGCCTCTATATTAACATGCTTTTGTACATTTATTATGGTTATTAAGTAGATGCTGTTTTTGTGTTATAAATTCTTTGGACTGATCTGGATGTCCCCAGATACTTCTCTTTTGGCTGCTACGTTCTGGATTCTGGACTGAATTTTAAACTGGTGTTTGGATCTGCTCAACTGTGCCGCTTAAACTCTAATTGTCATATTTGGACTAAAAAAGCAAGCAGAATTTTTCCCTGAAGATTTCAGTGTGTTCATCATTCAGCCTTAAAACTGTTAAGCTTGCAAACAATTTGAACTTGATTGCTCTTCTGCAGAGTTGTGTCCTTCTCCAAACAAAATTAACAGCAAGAACGCTTTTGAATTTTCCTGGGAATAGAACTGGGCTCTGACAGCCTTGTCCAGTGTACTCATCTTGCCTAAATTTTCTCAGAATTGATACGACCGGTGTGTTAACACTGTTGCTTTAGCCAGTTTGTCCACCATTTTCTATAGTCTGTTAATTACTCCTAGTGCATCTGATCTTGGTGGCGATTGCCATCGCATCATCACAGTCTCCCTTGTTCGCTATAGCTCCCATCAGGCTGAAAGCAGTTGTTCAGTCAGTGGTTTAATTTCCTTGTCAGCTGTGTTGGCGTGCAGGGCTGTGATATCAGTGCAGCTTGGGCAGAGGTTTTGTGTGACACCAGGTCTCTGTGTCTGGGGACGGTGCTGAGGCACGCTGTCCCACACCAGGGCCATCTGTACCCCTGATGGGTTTCACCCTGTCTGTCACTGGCTCTGTCAATCAAGCATTCCTGACAGGAGTACCTGGTATGTTCTCCTCTGCCCAAACATTAAATATTGAGTCACTCAAATAGAAATAAAAACTCTATAAACAATCGCTGCAACTCGAAGCAGTAGCTTGGAGTAGTTTTCACGTTTACCTTTATTCATAATGTTCCAGACACACAAGACGTGACCTAGTTTGACACCTCATGAATTTCAATCACCTGTTTTCAGGGGAGATGATAAAATCAATAT
The DNA here is from genome assembly GCF_039878825.1 of Excalfactoria chinensis. Taxonomy (NCBI): domain Eukaryota; kingdom Metazoa; phylum Chordata; class Aves; order Galliformes; family Phasianidae; genus Excalfactoria; species Excalfactoria chinensis. The sequence continues at coordinate 15,747,953 of NC_092857.1, read as the reverse complement.
GGAAAAGTGATTTAGTGAGCCATTCTAGCCATATCTTGAATTACATAAAGCTGGCGTCTTAAGATAACATGAAATTGCAGAAAAAAACAAAGTATCTCCGTAATAACTGGTTTCCTGAAGCACTTGAAAATAGTGAGAGAGAGCATATTGCAAATCTCTAAAAATAAATAGTTTGTAAAGTCATAATCATTATAAAACAGATTTACTTGTGAAGACAGTATTACACATGTTTTAAGTGGCAGACTACACTTTAACGTGTAGCGCATATGTGGCTTGAAAAAAATAAGTCAGCCTGAGCTGTATTAATGATGAATTTTATTTCTCTTCAGTCATCTTAATGGAGGTAAATGGGCCAGTTCTGAAAATTAGGGAGGAATGGATAATCTTATATTTAAAAAAAAAATTGATCTGATTTAGAAAATGTTTTTTGAAATGAAAGCATGCTTTCTGAAAGCACAGGCCTTACTTGTATTTGGTAAAAGCAAAGCAAAAGAATCCCCTTCATCAATAGATAAGCTCTCTTTTTGACCACCCTATTAATTATTGTTTACTTTTTTTACTTTTTTTTTTTTTTTCCTTTCTCTTTTTAAACTTTAGATTCTATTGTTGGCAGTTTTGGAGAACTAGTAAAGTACTATCATATTCCAGATAATGTTCTTAACTTCTTGGCATATGTTCCTTCTTTCAAACCCCTCAGGATAATCCTCAGCTCCACAAAAACATGAGTCAAATACATTACAAAGTTCCCTCAGAGAATCAACATCTTTTCCAGCTGTTTGGATAGTCCGTCTAAAACCTGACCAGACCTCTCATCTCCCAGTATTGTTTTGGGCTTTTATTTTTTGACTTTGATTTGTTCAATGTTATAATTTCTAAACTGAGCCAATAATTTGAGTCTCTTCAGTTTTCTTTAAAATACTTACACTGGACAAAAAATGATCTATTATCCAAAGAAGATTGCATTGTTTTCAACTATTTCTACTCACTCGCACAGAATTTCTTACCCATATCAACAAAACCCTTTTTAAAACTCTCCCTCGACAGTTTCCTATATTATTTATGGATTAATGTATCTCCCAACCATATTCCTAAATAGACTTATAGTTGTTTTGATTGGTTTAAGATAGAAGCACAGCAATTGTGGGGGCCTTGTATAAAGATCTTGGTTGATGTTCTTATTTTAAATATAGTCCTGGCAACTGGGTAGGTTACATTTTTATTTTTTATTGTTTTTTAAAGGAATGCATTTGTAATCATTCCAGTTAATTCCTTGTGTATTTTGTCTGGCAAGGTAGTATGAATCGAGTTGTAATAGCTTTAAAGATTGGCAAGTTACCTAGTAAGCAGCCTAAGGTGGGAATTGAGCCTCAAAAGTTTTCCATCTCAATTAGCAAAAAATAAGCTTCTCCCTAGCCTTTCTACACAGGACCATTTATTTTCTTCTAACCTTTAATAAACCTGCACTGACTATGGGGAAAGAGTGTTACGCTAAGAGAAGCCAGCATTGGACCCGTTAATATCCATGAGCAGAATGATCTCCTTCTCTATTTTTCATTTGTTGCTTGCAAGGGGAACAAAGCAGAGGAGGTTATAACCATAGTAACACGACATCCTCAATCTCACAATATATTAGATCATACTTTTAAAATATAGCGCTCTACAAAATATAGCCAGTGATCAGGGAAGTGTTTGTCACTTGAGTTACCCAGGTTCAGCGGAGGTGTGGATTGCGTGGCTTTGTGCTTGCTGCTGGAGATGGGGAGGCATGCCATGAAGGCTCTTTGACACAGTCAGCTGCAAGCTCCTCTGGCGTTTGGGAGCTGGCAGGATGCCGTGCTGCTCCACAGGCAGGCCTATTGAGAATCCAAGTCCTGTGCCTGGCTGAGAGTAAAATACCGTAGTGGTTCAGGGGGTATGTGCCAGGGGGCTTCAGCCTCCTTCTTCCCTCCTCTCCTTTCCCGTCTCTGGCTGACAGCTCTTCTGCATCTGCTAAGCAGGGACTTGCACAGCACCCCAGCTTCCTGCTGCATGTCACCACCATGCTAAACTGTGTGACCGACCCCAGTCCTGGTTCAGTCTGTGGCTTAAAAATAATAAAAATAATAATTAATGAAAATATCCTACTGATGTTGGAGCTGGCCCAGATCATTCTAACTGCACTCAGTAGGCAAACAATTACACGAGCAGTTATGCCAACAGACTGTGGGGAGAGGAAACCTCTGGCACGGCAGGGGAAGGAGCTGAAAAGCAGTGATGACAGCAAAGCAAAGGAGTCCATCATCCTGTGGCACTCCTCTGCAGCCACCCAGCCCTGCCAGCTGAAGGGATGCAGCACAGCTCAGCCCCACTGTGCTCCACTGTTGCTTGCCACTCTTATGAGTTCAGTGTCTTCCTGTCCTGGGCTGCTGTCTTCCAGTGATGTTTAGTATGTTGGCACCTGTGTGCTCTCCACTTAAAAACAAACAAACAAACAAACAAAATAAAATATTCTGGAGAAAAAATCTGGCAGTCTGGTGCATTGTTTCCATCACCTCACTCATCTGCAACTTAATCGCAGTTGCTTCTGCATCACCTGTAGGCGACTCAGCAAAAAATGTGAGTTTAAGAACCATCTGGAAGGCTCTATGTAGTATCCAGCTTCTCCAAGATAGCCCATGCACCTTATATTAAATGTGTTGTACATTGGACCTCGTGGACAATATGAGAGGGGCACACACACAAAAAAGTTCAGTTTCCAAAGGAAAAGCTGATCTGGGGAGAGCTTTTTGTGCTGCTGGTGAGGCTGAGATGAGTGCGGTCAGAAGGCCCGAGTGCATTTCACACGTATATGTTAATAGTTCCCCTCTTGTAAGATGTCACATGGAAAAATCCTCAAGACAGTGTGTGAGTGTTGGTAGAATGAAGTGTGGATCTGATATACTGGGTGTGCGTTTCTAAAATGTAATATACAATGGGTTTTCCATGGAATGAAAATTGTAACCTCCTTGTCAATCTAGACCCCCTAAATTATGCCAGTGACTATACCGTGCATTTCAGAGGCCCAATAAATTTTTACCGCTATTCACATGGGAGTTAAGGCTTCACTGTCACTTATGGTATTCTTTAAATGTAGCCTCACCTTGGTGGTGTGTCAAAGAAATGTAAAAATCCTCAGGGCCCTGACTCCTGCACTCAGGAGAAGTTTTGGTTAAGCTGAAGAGGTTGTAGCATTGACCTATTAGTAAGAAAGTGAGTGCTTGCTATTTGACTGGGCTTCGATGTGGAAAAAAATACCGTGTTAGATGCTTTACAGAATAGGTATTCTTTGGCTCTTTCAGCTGTGACTGGCTATTTGATAAAGGCTTTAGCATTTGCAACTGTGATTGCAGAAACTTTCTAATTTTGTTAATCTAGCTGATTTAGTTTGACAGAAGTTAATATTAATCTTTCTTATTATAAAGACTGCATTTAGCTTCTGGCAGTGTGCAGAAGTCATTATTGTCACATGGTTCTAATTTCTGAAAATTAATCTTTTTAAGATAAACATGGAAAGAAAAAACTCTGGACATTTCATTAACAGGAAAGTAGTTGAAGTTCTGCCATAAATGCTTATGAAAAACTGTATAATACTGTTTGGCCCCATAAAATTTCCTGGGGAATTCAAATCCTTGAATAAGTAATAGTAGTTTTATAATATTCTGTGACAGACAGAGCATGCTTGTTATGTAAACATAGTTACTAGAGATACCAGGATACATGTGTTTAATACTATAAATTGAGCTTACTTGAGCACGAGTGACTGAAGTCCTTTTGAATGCTTTTGAATACACCTAATTCATTTGCCAAAAGTGCAGAATTTATCTGAATCATTGACCTTTACTAAAGCTTTTTTTTTTTTTTTTTTTTTTTTTTTTTTTTTTTGAGTATACATTTCTAAGCTTAGTGTTTGAAGTTGCAACTGCTTGCTTTAGAGAACTGGCCCGTAAACTCTGCTTAATGCATAGTTGAATCTTGTGCTTGTGCCAAAGAACAATAACTCTAGGTACGCATTAAGATACTAAACATTTCAGAGGTCACATTTCTCGTGACGTCTTATAAGAAATGCAAATTCTCACATTTTTGCTTTGAGTAAATTAATTTTTCAAATTTGTAAGACACAGTCTGAAAGAAATGGCTGATATAACCAACTTGTCATAAGGAGCAAGAAAAATTAAAACTATTTTTCTTGAGGCTATGAAGTCAAATCTGCAACAAAACTGTTTCTGCTATTGCAGTTCACATGAATCAGTGGCACCATTTCTCCTGTTAGGAGGTTGTTGATGCTGTCCAGGAATTAGCATATTCCTCTCCTTTTTCTTTCTTCTTCTTTCTTTCTTTTTTTTTTTTCCTTTTTTCTTTTTTTTTTTTTTTTTCTCCCCCATAGGATTGAGACTGTGAGACTGTGACTACTGAATAGTTCCTTAGATTTCAAGTTTCTTTTTACTTGCTGCAGTAAGGTCTTTTTCTCTTGAAACTTCAGAAGCTGTTCTCTGTTCATCCACACTGGTCTTCCTTCCCTATGGCTCATCTTGCAGCACACGGGGATAGCCATCTCCTGTGCCTTTGAGATGTCCTATTAGAGAAGCATCAATTTTTTCCATTTTCCCTGGACGCTTTTACTTTACCCTTTGGGATTGAATCCCAAAGGACCCTCCCCATAAGTGTCCTAAATAGTTAAAATTCTGTCCTCTGGAAGGCCAAAGCAGCAGTTTTGTCTACCCCCAACCCAACTTCACTAAGAACTGAGAATTCTGCTATTTCATGGCACTCTTCCAAAGAGAGGTCCCGACCTCCACATCTCCCACCTATCCTTGTCTGTTTGTGAACAGCAGGTCTAGTGGGGCACCTCCCCTGGTAGCCTCTCTTACCAGCTGCATCTTCTACACACTCTAGGAACCTCCTAGACTGCTGTTTCTGCACTGTATTGTATTTCCAGCTATATTGGGGAAACTGAAAACCCCTTGAGAACAACGGTTGCCGATTGCACAGCTGCTGCCAGTGGCTCACAAAACACCTCATCTATCTCTTCATCCAGATAAGGTGGTCTATAACAGCTTTCCACTAGGATGACCACCTTGTTGGCCCTCCCCTTAATCCTTACCCATAGACGCTCAACCTTATCATTCCCAGCCCCAGCATCAACAGCATCAAAACACTCTTTGTCATAGAGAGCCATGCTTTTCCTCTTAGAGCCATCCATTGCAGCTCTCCAGCTGTGGGAGCAGTCCCACCATGTTTTAGTACTGGCAACTAAGTCATAGCTTGCCTGCTGCATGATGGCTTCCAGTTCCTCCTGTTTATTGCCCATGCTGCGTGCACTGGAGTAGATGAACTTCAGCTGAGCCATTTGCCTCACTCTCAACCACATCATCATTTCCCCAGGCTCATCTCTGGTGGGATGAGCTGGTTTTCACAGAATCACAGAATCACAGAATTGTAGGGGTTGGACGGGACATCTAGAGATCATTGAGTCCAACCCCCCTGCCAAAGCAGGTTCCCTACACCACGTCACACAGGTAGGCGTCCAGGCTGGTCTTGAATATCTCCAGAGAAGGAGACTCCACCACCTCCCTGTGCAACCTGTTCCAGTGCTCAATGGATGAGCCCATCATCCACCTGCTCACAGCTCATGCAGCGGGTATCCCTGCTGCCCTTCACCCACGCAGTTGGAACAGTTATCAGTTTAAAAATTAGACAAAACAAAACTTCTGTTAAAACTGTTACAACTTGTGGAAACCTGTAAGTTTAAATGGTGCGTCTACTTAAAAGATTGCTATTTTAATTTGTATGGCAAAGATTGCTCTAGCGTTCTAAGGCTCTAAGTGTAACAAGACAACATTAAAGATGAAATAAAATTATGCACTAATTGAAATGTCACACTTTGAAACCTACAAAGAAAAGCTAGCTTTTCTTTTTCTTTTTTTCTTTTTTTTCTGAGCCAATTGGGAATGGAAATTTTGTGACAGAGACTACTACAATCTTAATGCTTGAAGCAACTTTTATTAAATTTCCAAATATTGGAATGAAGAATGAGGTAGTTCTAGATCTTGATTTAGTATATTGGGCTTTTTGTCATTCCTACAGTTGTACACTAAATAAGACATAATGACTATCATAAAAGTATATTCAGTGATTGTCATAATTCTGCTTTCTCTGTGAACCCAAAGATGGGCCTATGTGACTGAAGATTTAATTACAGGAAGTTTCATAATGGTGTTATTAGATTGTGTATAGAAGCTCATTTTAATCAGTTGATGACTAGAAGGCAAGGAAAAAAATAAATTCTTTAAAATGTTCCCCCTCCCCCCCCAATAATCCCTTAAAGTTAGTACTGAGAGGAAGTTGAGATTTAAATATTTTAAGGGATTGTAGTTCTAGGGCACTAAAACACTTGTGAAATTTGGTGATTCCTCTGCTCCCAAAATAAAATTCTTCAGGCTTTAAAAATCACAGAAAGATTCGTTGTTTTGCTTTTTCTTCAAACTTTATTGCAGAAACGTTGTTGGGAACTCTTGATTTAAAAAGCATGGAAGGAATCATTCTTCCTTTATTATTATCATTATGTTTTAAAATAAATATTCTTTATTTTTAAAAATGGGTTTCTAAGAAACCAAAGCTCATGCTTTTTACATGTACACCTACCTGTATTTCCCAGTAGCAATAACTTCTAAATATTGCTCACTTTCTGCATCTTTGATCATTTTCCTGAAAAATGTGACACCTGCTACAAGTTGTCAAAATTTAGCAAGGACCCTGATAACACCAGGACTGGTGTATGAGGAAGCACAAGTTCACTCCATGCTAGATACCAACAAATCAATGTAGGGTAAACCTGTATTATACAGAAAACCAAGTTTTTCTCGTTCAGCTGCTTATGAACCCACTTGTTTCTTACGAAGCATATGGATTTAATTTATTTCTTTTCCAAGCTGGGAAAGATTATTGTTTTCAAAACCACTTCTTGTATGACTTTGTCTTGGTCCAGCCTGGATTATTAAGATGTTGAGTTGTCAGATGACTGATAGAATTCTCATGCAGGTGTGCAAGCCAGGAGATCTGGCTCCTTATATATAGAGTTTGTATTACTAGCATACCCAGTTTTCCTGTATGGTGTTACTTCAAAGCATGGATGCTTGTCTGATACTCATGACTGTATCACATGTTCTTCAGTCTTTTGATTTTAAAAAGATATTTTAGATTTTCAGTAACCAATTTGAAGTCTTGTTGGTACCTTGAGCATGATCCTGTGTTTTGTTCATCATGATGCAGTAGCTGTTGGTATTTACATCCTTGTTAAGTCCTATGGCTCAGTCATACCTGCCTAAGAGTTTTAACTGAAAACTAACAGAGAAGAGTTACATTTCTCTTTTCAGTCATCTTTACCTTCCCCTTTTGTATCCAGCATACCACCCACATTGATTCTGAGGAAGCTAAGGAAGCTCTGCCGCTCTCTGGTTATTCTACATAATTGCTACTTACTCTTTTAGTCTTCTTTTTGTTACAGTTTTACCCCAGAAATTCTATTCTTCCATCTACATAAGGGTAATATTTTCCATGTACCTTTGCCTGCCCAAAAAGGCTTTGTACAGTTGGTTTGCAGAAGGGGAGCCCAGCATGCTGCCTCTGGCCTGAGGGCAATGCTTCAGCCCTTTGTGCTTTTATAACCTATATTTTGTGTTTTGTTTTGTTTTTGTTTTTGTTTTTTTTCTGCAGTCACTGGACTTTCCTTAAAATCACTCATGTCATTATGTGGACGCTATTTTAATCCACTACCTAAAATATAAAGAAATGATTGTTTGGAGTTGGTTTTCTAGTCTTCCCTAAAATAAGTTGTCTGTTTCTGAAAGAGAGGAAGAGATGAAGAGAGAGAGAGAGAGAGAGAGAGAGAGAGAGAGAGAGAGAAGAAAGAAAGAAAGAAAGAAAGAAAGAAAGAAAGAAAGAAAGAAAGAAAGAAAGAAAGAAAGAAAGAAAGAAAGAAAGAAAGAAAGAAAGAAAGAAAGAAAGAAAGAAAGAAAGAAAGAAAGAAAGAAAGAAAGAAAGAAAGAAAGAAAGGAAGGAAGAAGATATATATATATATGCATATATCTGTATACACATATATATTTATGCATTGTTTTTAAGTGTTACAGTGGGACTTTTGAACTGTAATGTTGTGAAACTCTCATTCAGCAAATAATGAAGTGACAGTTCAATCCCCCCCTTTTTTTGAAGTGGAATAACATGGAAATTAGTATTATCTGTGAGAAGTGACATTTCTTTTGTACTGCTTGCAGCTGAAGTAGTGCAAGGGGCCCATCAGATCCTCCTGGTTTTGTTTCTGTTCATTTCATTTGTAATTTTTTGATGCTAGCATTTCCACAACTTTATGAGTTATCAGTTGCTGTCCTAATGAGGAGGGTAAATGCTTTCTATTAAAATGTTCCCATCTAACTATGATTTTGAGGAAGCGATTTGAAGATGGTGTTATTCAGAGGGAAGTATGCTCTTTATTTTAAATACTGGGCCTCTTACAGTTGAGACTTCATCAAGTCTGTGCTGAGGACCTTGATCTCAGGCTTGTTCTGTTTTGTTTAGTTCTGTTAATTTTTCTGCCACATCTACAGTGCCAATGTTTTGTCTAGTAGGAAGAGTGCTACAAGCTCCTGCATGGAAAAGTATGTCTTATTTATGAAGAGAGGTTTTATGGATTGTTTCTTTCTTTATCTCCCATCTGCTGTTCACTCCCATTCTTTGTGGAGGTGCTTCCCCTTCACCCCTTCCAAATATTTTCTTTTTTAGCGAACCCATCCTGCTGCTCTTTTTTTGCATGACCCTGAAAAATCTTTGGTAGTTTGTTTAATGTATTTGCCACTTGGATTAAAAAATAAAAAATAGGTTGAATAGGAATGACCTAGAATTTTCAAAAATAAGTACATTGCTTTGGAAACCAGTCCAATAGAAATAAAGTTATGCCTAATACCTTCTGCTGAAACTGTAAATACTTTTTATTTTCAAGAGTTACACAAAAGTGTCCATGTAGGCAGGTCGGAACTAGGATTCATTATCAAAAGGCAATTTGCTCAAACCTGAACTTATTTTTGAGATCTACAAAAATAATTGTAAAATTGTAAACTATCAACAGTAATTCATACTATTGTATACAAAAAATGTAAATGTTAGAAGTAATCTGTAGTTAAGAAAAAATTAGTTATCCATTTCAGTGTCAATTAATTATAATTAATTGCATTAAGCCAAAAAAAAAAAAAACAAAAAAAAAAAAAAACAAAAAAACCCACACAAACAAAACACCAAAAGTTGCTTATGATAAACATATTTACATATTTCCAGTTCTGACATAATCAGAAATTGAATGCATCTAAAACATTCTTCTAGGTTTTATCAAATGTGATTTTTCATTCTTGCATCCAAGATCTCTTGTTTTGTCATAACTGTATCCTCTACATTACTGTTAGTAAAATGGTAATAAATAAATGTATGTATTTGAACCATGATTAGATATTGCTTCTGTGAGAAACACATAGGAAATTACATGTGACATTGAATTTCAACAGCAGAGAGTCAAGCATGACTTCAGTTGCTCTTAACACTCAGTTACTGATAAGTGAGTGGTCAGAGAAACATAATTATCAGAGAAATAATCTTAAATTGGAATGGTGAAGAATTCTTATAAAATTGTAATGTGCTACTGTAAAGGATGATCTGGTACCTGTGGGAATGTATTCACCAGAGCTAAAAGCATTTTTGCATGTTCGCTTTATTAGAGTAGGTTTCTCTGTGAGACTTTCCAATTGGGCAGTCAGGCTTTAACTGTGATGACAAAATGCTTGGTTTGAATGCTTTTAGGTCAAAGCTTATGTATCAAATGTGTTAAACACTGGAATCATTCAGAAGGGATCTCAAGTAGTTGAAATTCAGGTGGCCAGAATGGCAGGAAATTTTCAAATATTACACAGAAGTCAGTGCAAGACTTAGCTACTATCAGAATAAAAATCTGAACTTGGTGATCTAGCATCTTTTCAGGGGTTAATGGACTCCTAAAAACCCATCTTTTGGAGTGTGCTGGTGTGTGATGCATCAGTTGTTCCTATGAGCTTTACAAAAACCAAATATCCCCAGTGCTGTATTACCACAGTCATCTTACTACACTAGAGCAGTGCAGTGTGCATCCACATTCACCAAATACTGCAGTTTGCCAAAAATATATAAACTGGCCTGCAAAAAATGAACCCCAGATCATGAAACAACAACTGGAAACGGATGGAATCTGAATGGATGTATAATATTACAGGAATTCCTTATTTTTAAGCTGTACTGTGAGTTTTTCATTGTTCACGTGTTTAAGATTAGCAGTCTAGGGTGCTTTACTACTCATAACAGGCTAACATGGACAGCTTTTTACCACTTACACTTCAGTTGTTGGCGTATTATCTTTTCTAGCTTGCTAGGTCAGTGTCTACAATCACCAAGAACTGCTTGAGAGAATTTCCTATTTTGTAGAGAAAAGAAGGTATGTAAACATGGCTTGCTAGTTTAGGCCAATCACTAGTTAGTTTGCATCCCATGAGACCTTTCTGTTAACTATGTGTGGCAGAAACTTCTTCTGAAACACTGCATGAGTAAAATCTCAAGTTACTACTTTCTGGATACACTGCTGAGTGACTGACAGGAAAAGGCAAACAATGCCAAGAAGAGGAAAGTATAAAAGAAAAAAAAAAACCAACAACCCAACACTCCACAGACTACCATTTTCTTTTTTCCATGTGCCTTCAATTAGGTTTAGACAAGCTGAAACATCATTTATTTCCTCTCAAATTCTCTACGTTAGTGAGGCAAGCAGGAGTAAGAAGAATTACTGAGTTGGAAGACTGTTAAACCATGTGTGATGCAAGTTACTCTTTACTAACTGGAAGAGTTTAATTTAAAAAAATAATTCCATTCACATAGTGGAAAAATGATTTAAATGAGCAGAAAGCTCCCTCTGTTCTCTCAAAAAGTCATTACATAGGTTAGGCAGGTGTAGTCAGTGGTGACTGTCCAAAAGTCAAGACCAGGCAGGTGCTATGCATGGCTTTTTTTGTTTACTTTCCCTGTGAAAACTGAGTGTGAAATCACTTCAAGCAATAAAAGAATTTGCACTGATTCTTTCAAACAATCGCTGCGTAAAACACTGGGAAAGAAAATGTAGAAATCAGAGTTGACAGAGGAGATCAAAAACATCTGACCATACTTTAGAGTGAAAATATTGACAGCTAACACTTGGCACAAACAGACCTTGAAGAGAAGATATTTCTTCTGAATAATTATCTGTTCCGGGAGGAGTTTAATCCTTACTGTAGTTGCACTTCTGTTTTCAAAACAGTTCATTATTGTGATGGTGGATTAAAAGTCACTCCCTAACAAATTATAGGAGCTTTACAAATAGCTGCTCTTTCCAGAAGTGAAGTTGATTATCCAGTTTTCCTATAGTGGCCGTGTTACAGCTGTGAAATCTTAGATTTTTCCCGAAGCTCTATTAAGTCCTCTCTCCTTTTTTCCTGATAAGTCTTTCAGCAATTCAGTATTTTCAGTTATCAAAAAGAAATGGAAATAACCAAGAAGGGTGTGTTCGGTAACTGGCTGCTTGGGAGCTAGCAGAATTTCAGAAGCAGCATTGTAAAATTTATTGTTTATTGTTACATCAAACTCCATGGTTTATTGCTGCAGGAGTTACAAAGTAGCTATAAAACAGTAGCTGAGCTGAGAGCTCCACAGTTCAGGAATTCCTAGAATTTTAGAAGCTGAACTAAGTACAGGAATTAAAATTAGTGTGAATGCCTGTGTTATGTTAGATGATCTGCAGTTGCAGAACTGTGCCTACCATTACATTTGTGTAAGGTTACAAGAGCTATTCCCATCCTATACTTTTTTTTTTTTCTTTTTTTTTAAAGATACGTTATAATACAGAGGTCAGATAACACAATTGATACTTCCTAAGGGATATCTAATTGCTTGTCATGGCAGTTTAGAGATCTAGGCTTAAAACAAGCAAGCTTTTGTTTCTGAAGCTGACTTTGTTAGGAAATGTGAGATTGTAAAGATTCCCCGTATCAGGATGCTGCTTTGCTTCCTATGCTAGTGTGTCCAAATCTGACATCCTGGTTTTACTTATTTGCTTAATTACATCATGTCATTAATATGTTACTAAATAATGTAACTAGAGAGAGCTTCACCGCACAGAACAGCAATCATCAAATACCTTGCATTACTTTATTTCATTGAATATACTGCTATTAGAGGATTACTTGTAGTAGACTAAATTAACTTCTTCCATTAAAGAATAACATGGATTTTGATATTCTGTTAATTTTACAGTTTGAGTATATAACCTGTGTGTCTTAAATGAACTGAGAACTTCCACTGAACACTTTGTCTGCAGTTTCAGGACCCATCTGTTTCCATTGGCTATGACAAACTTTATCCTGCAGTAGTAATCAAGATAATGACAGATGATACAGTACTAGAAGTAAAAGAAATACACAGTTGGTTACAAGTAAGAAAATGTATTGTAAGTGGGCCTTGAAGTGCAGTGTAATTTAGCTACAGCTTGAGCGGATGCCATAGCTTAAGGTGAACCTGACAGTAACTTCTGTGTAGAGGCAGGAGTAGGACTCTGTGATCCTTATGGTTCCCTTCCAGCTCTGGATTTTGCATGATTCTGTAAGCGGGCCCTGAGCTTTGTCTGTGAAGTGACAGAAACAAGAGAGAGGCCTCACTCCTGGAAGTATCTTTCCAGCTTATAGCTTTTCTGTGAAGTTAGACAGTTGTATTTCTGAGGTATTATGTTATGGAAAGTGGCGTCTGCATCAGTATTTTGCCTTTCTGCTTAATTTATTTGCTTTTATAGACTTAAACCAGGCCCTTTATATTGCTTTAATGTATTTTTTGCATGTATTAAAACACACCCACACATGCATCAGTTCAACATTCCAGCAAGGCAGCTGATTTTAAAAAAATGTTGTTAAACAAGTTGAAACTGGTTGGCACATATCTGAAGAAAGAAATCAAATAAAACTGGCAACTAAAGAGAAAGGGAAGTTGATATTGGCACTTCATCACAGAGGTCTCTAGGTAACATATGCAAAAGCCCTTAAAATGTAATTCTACTTTGAAAAGTGACTATGTAAAAATGTCACCTTACTCAACAGATGTATTCCTTGTATGTACTTGGTGTTGCATCTGCTTACCCTCATTACAAAATATGTAGCTTTTCTCTGATTGCTTTTCCTGTTAACTCTACAGGATCAACAGAAACCTATCTTGCATTTTGACATTCATACTACTAAAGTCGGTCACTTGACAGTTTACTGTGGATCTTTGATTTTAAGCAATTTCTCTGACAAACTGACAGAAAGATCATGCTAAAGCTCTCAAATTCCAGTCACAGTTGGAATTGCTGATACCTTAGATTTCATGTCTGCTTTTCTATCTTTTTGAATTGGATTAGTCTGACTTCCTTTGATGGTAATACTCAGACCAGTGTTTTATGATATGGCACAGAGAATTAATTCTTTCAATTTTGTCCCATGGTTGAAAATGAAATAAATTAGATCTAGATGGCATGCTGTAGGAACAAGGACCCTCTGAACTATAGAATTACCTTATATTGCAAGGACATACTTCAAGGTACAACGTGCAGAGGTCTTGCTGAAATTACACGCATGGTTATTGGTTAGGTTTTGTAATTGCTTTATAGTGTTGTATTCATAGTAAGTCTTCAATCTCTGAATTTAATGTTGTTTGAAAGAGTTTTTAATTACTAATTATGATTTTGCAGGATTAATTTTGTCAGGGTATTTTGTATGTGTGTGTCATTTATCATGACAGACACTTCCTTAGGCATGCTGGAAATATGGTTATGTTTGATCACTTCTTACACTTCTAAACTGATCTTGCCATTGCATGGATATTCATTTGTGAATCCACTTAACCTGTCTGTGTGCTTACTTAAGTTTATTACCCTTATACTAGATGTAAAGTAGCACTGAAACATGCAAATAAATGGAAGATATCTAGCTATGTAGTCAGTGCTCTTAAAATCTAATTATCAACGCTATTTGTAAATATGATTGTCTGTCTTCCAGTGTACCTTTGTTTCTATTGCAACTTATATCTCTTTTAACTGTCCTTTTAAAATGCATGAAATAACATAAAATGATGTCTGGAACTGTCTTCAGTTAAGTTGAAGGAGTGAAGAATTTCTTACTGGACATGATATTTTGACAAGTGCTTAATTTAATACTTGATGTTTTAATAATTCATAAGTACAAACATTATTCTCAGTTAGGAAAAACAGTAGTTTTGAGTAATTTGAAATGAGTAAATAAGGCAAAGATAGGTAAACTGGATGTTTTTGTTTTGGATATCTTTTCACAGAGGAAAAGTTTTGGACATATATTCTCTAGGCACTAATACATTGACTGCAGTTGAAACACTCCTGGATGACACAGCTCTTGATGGGATCAGAAAAGGGCTCAAATTTCCCTGTACAGTGTTAAAAAAAAAGTTAAAGTGTAAATAACTGTTTTTCTCTTGGCATTGGAAGTATGAAAGTAAGGGTTGCATGATGAACACTGCTCTCTGCATCTTACAGCTTCTGAAGTTGTGGTCTGAGAAGTTGTACCTCATATACACCTCAGCACCTCAGGTGCTGGTGTGATCAGATAAGCCACACAGTTTCATGAAATTGAGGAGCACTGCAGTGAAACAGTTGTGTGTCAAGTACAGAATGCTACCATGGCACCCTTACTTCTTGTATTTCAGTTATGTTCTTATAGACAACAGTTGATAGGAGCCATTGCTTTGGTCCATGGGAGGAAACTGCATACACGCAAAACACTTCTGTCAGATACATTTTTTGTCCTATTCGATACCTAGGAAGGTTTCCTGGGTGATGTTTGTGTACTGAAAGAGACCCCTACATGCTCATTTCCTTCTTTTCTGGACTTCCGAAACAATAGCTGTTTGTGTGAAACTGAAAACAGCAGTTTTTAAGGGTCAGGCAAAGAATGTTGGTACAAAGAAATGCATTATTTATATAGGCAGACCAAACTTTAAATATGTTTACTGACCTGGCTTTCTGTTTATGTGATGTAGAGAATATGCCAGGGAATTGACGGACATGATGGGGGTTTTTTTTGTTGGTTTTTTTTTTTTTTTTTTTTTTTTTTAACAAAAAACTAAATCTGGTGAAAATGTCTTAATCTGGTGCCTGTCACCATGGCAACTTAAAATATGGCTGTGTATGTGTTTGCACTATATGCTGGCATGAGATGCTAACATTAGCAAAAGTATGTTAAATTACTTTTTTTTCCACACTCCCTGCCACCTTCTAACCATCCCATTCTTAGCACTTTAGAATAGTATCTGATTGTACATCTAAGAAACAGAAGTGTTGCACATATCTTACAGCAGCAGTTTTCTGAAGCCTAGGAGGATGTGGTTCATAAACTACCATTTGCAGATGTGTTGTGCAGATTGTCAAATCAGATGATGATCCCTCTGAATCCTTGGTCTTTGGTCTGGAGTCTTACTACATATGTCAAGACCAGGGTTTCTTTAGGTATTCTATTCAGTAATACGGGAAGTCTGACAAGAAAGTCTCTGACATACTGGACTTTGGAAAATGTCACACATGGTTTTGGGAAGATTTTTTTTCATTGTAATGTGGGATCTGTCACGGCTATGCCAGAAATCTGTTGATACAGTTTCTGTTGCCAGTGCTTTGAATCAGGAAGGGGAAAAAAATCAAAATAAAAACATATGTCATAGAATTTAGGATTTACATTTAAATGCCAGCTTCCCATTATGTCCATATAGACATTATCTGTCTTTAGAGAAAAATCGACACTCACCGCCTTGAATTATTGTGACGTGATATTTTTCAAGCAAGATAGTAGATGAAGTGGCATTTTCTACTTCTCATGTCCAATTTAGAGCCAGAGAAAGACGCTTACCAAAATGGTTCTTTCTGAAGACTGGAGAGTGATATTTATGTTCTTTCTGTTCATTATAAATGCATCATACTGTTTTGCTAGCTACTTTCAGCTCTTCAGAAATAGCCAAAACTAATAGCAGTTTGTTTTCTTGAGAAGAACAAGAGTAACTCTAATAATAATTACTTCAGTGCATTTTCTTCCAGTTAAATGTTAGGAAACTAACATTTTTTATACTGTTGCTTTGCAGAGAAATTGACTTGAGGAGAAAGTGTACTGTATACTAAAGTATACAGAAAAACCTTCAAAAATTTAAAGTAATTGCCAAGTTGTTAATTTGGAAAATACCCATTAGATGCTGAAAATCATAGTATGTTGTACTCTGTGGCTGCTAAAAATATACACTATTGTGAACTATTTTATCTTTTCAATTGCTGCTAGGCTTGATGATATAATTTTTTGCTCCTTCTGGCTTCTATTATATTCGCCATCATAATCAGGAATAGTTAGTGATCATTCAAGAGTAATGCCAAAAGCATCTGGAGAAAAAGAGTTATCCGTTTTGGTTCTATCTTTATTTCCATATGTTGGAGAGCCTAAGTGATGAACTTACAAGTATACTTGGCAGTTTTTCATCAGATGGGTTCAGATGTCTTAAGAATACATAAAAATCATCTAAAGTAAATAAAGGTTTGAATCTCAAAAAGCGGCCACTGGGAGTCACCTTGTAATTTGAAAGAAATTTGAAGTGTATTAATATTTACATCTACAAGGACTTGCAAGCCAGCAGTGTTTTATGTCCTGAAACTGCTTTTGATTTTATATTAAAGGCAGGCAAGTTCTTTCAGTGTATGCATTCATAATTCTGTACCTGCAGCTTCCTTCTTTTGCTATATTCTCAGCTGATTCTTTTGGGAACTTGACATCTTATTGCCAGCCGAGTTCTTAACAAAATGGGCTCCCTGCTTCATCCTTGCTGAAGTACCCTCATGGGACTTGAGACAAGGTTTTATACTTCTTGATCACTTAGGTAATCTTCAGATAAATTGAAATTGATCCTGCTTTCTTTCTTTCTTTTTTTTTTTTTTCTCTCTCTCACTCCAGAGCCAGGCAACAAATTTCATATTTGTTGTGTATTACATGACTTAACTTCTTGAGAGGAGTTAGGAAGCTCCTACTGTTAGGAAGCGATGTGCTATTACATATATACTTAATGAACTGAAATGCTCTTGAGCATAGGCTTGTTTTCTAGTATGATAGTGGTATATCTTCATTCTAACAATGTTTCAATTTAAATGATTCATTACAGTCTGAGATAAATGTTGTGTCTGCCTGCTACTTTCAGCTCTGCTTCCATTCCTAATTATCACAAAAATATATTAAGAATTCACATTGAGCTTTGTAGTCCATGCTTTTTTGACTAATTTACCAGTACAGCTGTAATCAGACTTCAAGCATTTTCTTGGTTTTTCTTCTCATCAGATTCTTTACAGTTCAGATACCTGTGCACTTTTCTAAAATTGGATTGTGTGATGCTTTCATATAGAATTGAAACTTAGATTTTTGCATGCTACTACTTTATCTCTTGATTGAAAGCCTTTTGGTTTTGTTTGTTCATTATGTCTGAGTCCAAATGTTTTTGCTTAATTTATTTTTTAAGCTGACTGTACACAAAGTCTGACCCTCTGAAAGATAGAGGTGAACTTCTGGAAATTTGAAAATAATTATGAAGATAATTGAGAATGAAACTTGAGAGCTCCTTTTCCTATATTTGCTTAGATGTTAGTATTTATTGATTGAATGTAAATGATTTAAGTTTTCTTACGCATTTCAGTTTATCTTGTTCAGAAATGTGCTCAGATTTACACCTTTATTATTGGGGCCAGGATTTTTGCAGAATATTTTAAAAAATATTCTCTCCACCCTGTTTGCCTCACTAGAATAGTTTGTATCTTGGATACAGTACTGGACTGCAGTTGAACTTTTTTTCTTAACAGACATGGGACATGTCTTGTTAGTTTTATTTACTGGTAGTGTCTGAATTTTTAGCTGAAGAAGTTAGTAAGTAGAACATGTGTAATGTAAAGAGGAAATAACTCTATGCGGAGGCCCAAGAAAGAAGAAAGAGATGACTAAAACTGAAGGAGGGAGGATTGTGCAATTAACATGTGGTAAGCTTGTACTTTTAAGTAAGTAGAAATAACAATGTCATGAAAGTGAGTAATCCCTTTACAGGCTGTCCAAAAGATGTTGACAATATAAGGAGATAACGGAAGAGTGGGAAGGATCAAATAGAAAGAATAATCTGGAAGAAAAAAAAATGATGGGCTCTCTGGGACATGTAAAGATAGATTTTAAATCTGGTAAATGTAATTGGGAAGAATGAAAATGTAGATAAAAAAGAAGTCCTAACTTGTGGGGAGCTGAGGGGAAAAGGATAGAAAGAGATCTGGCAGATGTCATCAAAAGGATAAAACAAGCAGAAGGAAAACTGATTATAAACTTGATTGAGGTTTTACTGCTTAGTAGTGGAAGGAGAGACTTGCAGAAGGGTATCTGGCTTCATAGATACACAATTCCAGAAAATAAACTTTCTAGTTGTTAAAAAGTATAGCTAGACAAACAGGATAGAAGCAAATGAGATGAGCAGTGCTCAGGTGCTGCATCACAGTGAGTAGATGAGACAAACTCTGAGAGGAAGTGTTCCAGAAGGTACAGAATTCTAATGGACTTGAGTCTTACAGTTGATCTGAGGATTATCTGAGGCTTTTCCTTAGTGAAAGTGTGTCCACTATTACATCCCTCTGTGTGTTCTCCAGTTTCTAATGAAGACTGAATCTGGACTGCATTCTTTTAGAGAGTGGGTCCATTAGCGGGATTACAGTCCCCTGTGCACTTCAATTTTCATAAAACCTGGAAGTTTAATGTATTGGAGGCATGATTTCTCTGCCAAATTACTGGGAGGATAGAGTCAAAGAGATCAAGTCTCTTTTCTGTTGGAGAGAGATGGAGACAACTAATTTGCCTTAGATCTTATCACGGAATCTTTTTTAAGTGTTAAGGGACTGGCATTTCAAAGTAACTATTGGTTGATGTAAATTGTGAAATGAAGCCGTGAGAATGTCGGATCATACACCTCAAACCACAGATACACAACCTATGTGTTTTCTGTGCTAGGAAATGGCAAAATAAGTGAAGTTTATTAAGACCTATGGTAAGAAGGTATTTTTTGACTTAAAAAGGAAAAATGTATGACGGTGGGTGCTATACAACCGCCAAGGTCTTAGCCATCAAAGTTAAATGGCCATTTATGTTCATTCAACAGACAAATCACCCTAGAAAACAAACATACACACTGTTAAATTGCCAGCTGTGATTGTGCATTGAAAAATAAAGAGGAAGCATGCAAATATTTTCTAATCTTGTATCATGGGGTCATGCACACATTATAAACAAAAAATATGATGCAGGGGCGGAAGAGAGGAAGGAAGAAGTACATATTTCATTGTACTAAAGCAAATATACATGGTGGTATAATTAACATTATGGAAAGACATAAAATATTTCTTGTAAGTGAAGTGAAAGACACACACACACAAAACAAAACAAACAAACAAACAAAAAAACCAACCAGCCAACCAAAAAAAAAAAAAAACCCAACCCCCCAAAAAACACTTAACTGTTGGCAAAACAGATGTATGCTTATGGTAAGTATGGCAGTCAGATAATTCTTGGATGGAATAAAAGGTAGGCAATTGAAACAAGTAGAACAGGAAATACCTTACAAAGACAAACTAGAAAGCAGTGTGAATAACTGCTCATGTAAAGCTCCAGGAGCAAAAAATTTGGGCAGCATACTTCGAGCTAGTGCAGGATTGCTTTCTTAGTTCAGTGGTCTAGACAGCTGGAGGCCGTCCTAGACATCAGCCAATTAAACAAATTAAGTATGAGACATAGGATGCAAAGATTACAGTTAATTATGAAAAGAAATGGATGAAGCAGATTGTATAGACAGAACTTCATTGCGTCTCATTCGTCGAGCCTTGTAACACGGTTGTTACTTCCAGCAAGCCATTCTGTGTTTTTTTTGCTTAAATGACACATCTTGTTTGATCTGTCATCTGACAGATACAGGCTGCCCTTCTCAAGTGTCTGGAAAGCAGCTACTACATTGAAGGTGTGAAGCGGATGTGTAAATATTGGTTAGCAGTGTGCAGAATAGAATCCAACCTTGCACAGCTAGTTTGTGTACTACTCTAGAAATGCACAGGTTTGTTTTCCTTCCAAGGTACTCTCTGAGAAAATCTGCAAGGTATCTTTTGCTAAGTGCATAGGTGAGGCATCTCAGCAGAAGCTGAGTGAGCAGATTAAGTTCTACATCTAACCAGAACAAGAATATTGAGAATAGAGTAACTTAAGAAGAAGCAAGGGATCACAAAGTAATATCCCAAAGCATTCACTTTAAATATTCTGGAAAGTTACGTATTGGTGTTCTTGATCAGATGTGGCAGCATCTTAAGATCTCATCCTATCATACAGTATGTTGTATAGAGAGGATTGTAAAAGATAACTTCAATTTTCCTGGAGTTTTGCCACATGAAGAACCTTTATTGTAAGACTGAACAGTCTATTCTAATTGTAAGTTGAATTTACAATATAATGTGGTATTGTCATTTAAATGAAATATAACAGTTGGGGCTTAATGTTAGATTAAAGGGAATTTTAAGGGTAAGAATTCAACTGGATGTAATTCAAACATTTTGAAAGGAAAAGTTAATTAGGGACAACCAACGTGAATTTGTGTGAAGGCCAGCATGCTTAGGATGGTAAGATGGCAAACAAAGAAAACTGAGTAGTTGTTTATTTTGACTTCCAGAAAGAATGTTAGAAATTAATCACATCCAATACTATTGGCTAAGGTAAGAAATCTTGTTGCCAATGTAATACAGTTTGTGAAATAAAAAACTGGCTTGCAGTGCTAAGCAAGTCATAGCAATAGAGTATAACAATTATTTTAATAGTCAGAAATTACTAGTGCTTACTGTAGGGAACGATTGTGGGTCATCTAACTTATAAACATACAAAAGTTTCCATTATTGCATCACTGTGCTTATGAATTCAGGAAATGAAAACGATATGATTTATAAAGTAAAGTTACTTGGCTGTGCTGTACTTCATGTGTTTGTTACAGTGTTCGAACAGCGTTTTAGTACTTTTGGTTCAGTGGACAAATCTGATTTCAGCTGTTCCTTTCCTGCAAAACACTCCCCCAGGGAGTTTGAAGAAGTTCTTCTCGCTTAGGGGAACTCTCCTGGCACCAGAAATCCATCAGGAATAGAGAGCTACAGGCTTGTTGCTGTCAGAATCCTATCAACATGAGCTTTTTACTTTAGAAATGGTCTGAGCAGTCTGTCACTGTATTTTTGAGGGCTGGTTGATGCAGAAAAGTAAGTTGTCTGGCAGAAGCTCAGTCAAAAGAAAAGAAAGAAAATAGCGGTTCTAGTTTAAGGAAAACGACCAGAAAATTTGGTGAAGTATTCATGAGCTAAGAATTTTGCTAGATTCCTAACTGTTGGCAATGATCAAGTAGCAGCAATGGCCAAAAAACATTTTTCCATCTGTATTTTTGGAGGAGACTGAGAGCTGAGCACTGTTTAGTGTGAACCTCTTTTGTCTGCTCGTAGTTAGATATTTGAATTATGCACTGTACTGATCTGAATTTTAATCCCTTTTATAACTGAACCTGGTAAGGAACATGGTAGCCTGACTGTATTACTGGCCGCATCTCCGACAACACTTTTCATTTAACTCAGCAGGTGAGTTTTTCTTGTCATTGCATGACTCTGGAAACTCAGGTGTGGAAAAAAAAAATAAAAAAAAAAAATCAACAAATATCCTGAGACTCTAGATAAAATCGTAAGTTAATAATGATGTTGGTGTTTTTGCAGTGGTATTTAAAATATTGTCTTTGGCCTGGAGAGCACCTAAAGGCTTGGAACTTGTCTAGGCAGTTTATTCTAGCAGTGTTCAATGGGGGAGCTTGAACAAAGGATCTCGACTTAAAGAAAAGTAGCTACTGGCAGTGTTCCATCAGTGTTGCACTTCAGTTTTCTCACTGTCCCTATTTTTATCTTCATGAATTGACTGCTGGAGTCAGAATAGCTAACAGATATAATGTGGACCTCAGCTTTGATTTTTTTGCAGTCAAACTGAGAAGTGTACACCATTAACAGTGCTGAGTCTGCCTTCGTATCAGATCTGGTGAAAATTTCTACAGGTTGGAAGTAGTAATAGATATTCACTCATATTCATATTCTGTTATAGATTTATGTTGCAAATAACATGAATTGTCTTAGCTTTAGTCCAGGAAGCAGTAAAAACAGTCTTTACTGCAGTTTTGTGACCTGTGAGAGCAATATGAATTGAACTGAAGCTTCAAGCTTATTATTAAAATGTACAATTAGTATCGGAAACTCAAAAATAATGACCTGTATCTGTAAATAGTCCCAGTTTATGAGAACACTTGACATTCCACTTCCCTCACAGAAGCTCTGGGACTGAAAGAGATGCATAACAGTTGATAAATCCTTACAGAACCCTTGTACTCACACACTGGGGTATGTTCTGGAAGTCTTCAAGTTCTTTTGCCCTTGAGTCAATGGAGAGTACTGACTTTAAGCTCCAAAAAGATGTGTGCGTAAGAAAAGCTGACCTGGTTAGCCTCAGTGATAGTGTGTCTCCAAGTATACTACAAATTTGCTTATAATAAAGAATAATTGAAAATTTAGCAAACAAGAAGCAGTTCAAGTGTATTATGTCAAGTGATCTGGATATGTAGGCCAATGTAGAGAAATTACAGCCTCATTAGGCATTCATTATGTAAAGGCTTGCGGCATAAAGCAAAAGAGCTGTAAGGTGTGGTTAAGTTACACTTAAAGGGTACTGGCTTGTTAATGGTGGTGTTTATTCTGCCAAATGCTCATAGTCAAATAGAATTTTGCTTATTGCTTCAACTTGGCAATAAATTAAATATTGAGATCAACAACTTGTTACTACTTATCTCTCTCCTGAGCAGCTAAGTGACAAGCAGACATTGCTTCTGGGTGAGAGTGGGAGGACGGAAAATAGCTCACTGTTGCAGTATGTGGAAAAGGAATCTGAAATAAATTTGAAGGTCTACTATATGCCAGCAACACATTTCTTTTTAGTTTAACAGAGAGATTAGTTAGAAATGAAGAATATCTCTTAAGCTTATAATTTTACTTGATAGTTAATCACAGTAAGATGAAACATGGCAGAGGGAAAGTGAGGTAAGGTTTGTATCTTCGGCATTTCTATCTTCTCTCTGATGCTTTAGCTTTGCCTTAGGACAGCAGACTTCCTTGGGCAATGAAGATAGCAGGGTTTGCTTTGAACACCAAAGTTTGCCACTTCCATTATAACTGAGCTGAAGAAAGAGTTGTCATTGTAGGCCCAAATACTTTCTAGAGGTTTCTGTCCCCATTTCCAACAAATCTTGATCCAGATTTTTAGAGTCAAGTGTTAGAGTAAATGATTTGAGATACAGTAAAATCCCTTGACATTAGGTAAGATAAGAAGCTGTCTCTTTCTTAGCCGAATAAATCATTGGGAACTGACTGTACTGTCATCAGTAAGTATGTACATGGAAGATTTTGAACAGAAAAGGAATCTTCAAGTGATGGTGAGGGTGTTAATGACAGAAATAATTTCCCATGCTATGGTTAGGGCTTGGGAAAAAATTAAGTTGCGATGGAATAGGAAATTACTACATGTCAGTTCTTTCATTCTGATAGTCCATGCCCACTTAGCCTTCAGGAAACACAAAGTAATTTGAATGAGCTTAGTTCTCAGAGGATGTAAACTATCTTGAATTTGTCATGGGCCAGGATAACTGCGTGAATTGTCGGCATGATACTCTGATGCATAGTAACTCTTTGTTCCACAGTAACTTGTTCCCATGTTGAAGCTTCTGCAGTTTTCAAGAATAGATGAGATAACTTGCTTGAAGTTTGGTTCTAGTTCAAACAATAAAAACTGAGATTTGTACCGAAACTCAGTGGATTGTATGTAATACCTGAGTCTGTCAAAGCAATGAATGATGTAACTATCCATTCTAGTTCAGTTACTTTTCCTGCAGAATGGATTCTAATGCGAAGTCTAGTTAGCATTCCTAGTGGAAGTGTTTAACTTTATTTTCATAGAATCATGGAATCGTTTGAGTCAGAGTGGACCTTCAGAGGTCATCTAGTCCATCTCCCTTGCAGTGAACAAGGACACCTACAGCTCAGTCAGGTTGCTTGAAGCCTGATTCAGCCTGAAACTGAATGTCTCCAAAAATGGGGTTCCCACCATCTCTTAGGGCAACCTGTTCCACTGCCTCACCACCTTTATGGTAAAAAACTTTTTCTTTATACCCTAGGATACAGTTGGTTTTCTGGGTTGTGAGAACAAGACTGTTCAAGATTCGTAAACACTTCATGAATGTTTACATTAAAAACTCTGAATACTAATTATGTACTAATATGTAATTATTAAGTACTAAATATGTCCCTTTTCAAACATAGCACTAGATAATGGAAAAAGAAAAAAGAAAAACAACAAATCTCTCAATTCTCTAATAAGAAATTAATTTCTCTGTAATTACATTTCCTAGTGTTTTTAATTCTGAAGCAACACAAACTTTTAAATTGAAACTGAAGCAGTAAATCTTTCCTTAGAAAGATGCACGCTGTACTTTGTGCATCATTGCTGAAAGCATTTTACTTTGAAGCACAGAAAGAACACTTAATTTTTATTTACTATTATGAAGAAAACCCTTTGATTTCGGGGAGGGGGGGTAGAAGGGAAAGCTGACAAATATGAAAATATGACTGTGATTTGGGCAAAGTTCCAGAGATGGGAGAGAGTGATGCTTTTATGTTGAGAGGGTCTTTGACTGCTGCATTTATTCCATTAATAGCTCCAGCATGGCTAATGTCATACTTTGAGCATTTGCCTCTGTGTCTGGCCTTTGTATAAACTGCAGGGGAAGATATTTTGATGTTCAGCTCTGCTGGGAAGTATGGTGGAAGAATATTCTGTTTCTTATTTCCCTGGATTGCATGGGACACCATGGTAATTTTTTTTTTCTGACAGATGTATTTGTTCCAAATTTATTCTTCCCAATTTGAATATTCTTCCCATGAAGAATATAATTAAACTAAAAGCATTGCAGGTGGTGTAAACTCATGAAAACTTCTAATATTTCTCATGAAAGGACTGTAGTGAAATTGTTTGAACACACTGACTTGAATAGTGCTGACCAATCTGAAGGAAGGGCAGAATCTACCCTTATATAGAAGGAGCACCTAACTATAAGCTTCAGTAAGACTCCAGTGCTTTATGGTCAAAGATGATCTCGTTCGATTCTTATTCAGTATATATCATGTATAGTTTTGCCTGCTGAACACAGATTTAATAAGGGAATGTTTTGTAGTTCCTACCAAGCTTTTTCCAGTCCTAATTTCTGCCAAATAGATGAGTGGAGAATGTCTACGGATTTAATGCTGAATAAAATCATAATGACTTGTAAATTAATTTTAAAAAAAAAAACAGGTGAAGAAAAAAATCTGTCAGCTAAAATTATTTTACATTATATGCTTTAGTTGAAGTGACAGGATTCCATCTACGCACACTAATTTATGTGTACTGGAGGAGGATAAATCACAAGACTGGGAACTTACATGTCATTGGTTATGCCAGGATTTTGGAATGCTCTGCAGATGTTAGTATGAAAATATAGCCTACCTAACCTTGTCTTCCAAAAACAACGATAAATGAGATCACTGTGTAACTCAATGAACTTCAGTCTGATCTCACTGCATTGATACTTCGCCAAATGCTTCATGGTGATACAAAGGCTTTAGAAAGTGCATTGCTGAAGCATGCCACTGTCTCTTCCTAGTACACGAAAAGCTATTCTGTTTAGGTGAAGACTAAACATTCAGCAGTTATTTATTGTACCATACTACTTTCAGCAAAGGTGTATTTTTTCAAAAGTTTTAATAAGTTTGCTCATAGTGTATTGAATTTTCCAGGCTTTTGACAATTTAAGTAATGATATTTCAGAAATATAGGTCAAAATAAATATGGTCTGTACATTACAGCCAGGGAAACAAAATATCCATTCCCCTTTGCTGGGGATAGGATAACCAAGCAAAATGAATTTGCCCAAAAGAGTTCACAATAGCAGAACAAGAGCTAGCTCTATAGAACTAATAAACGATATTTTAAAACAGTACTCACTGATTCCATATCTGAGGGTGCTCCTGAAAAATCAAGGGGGTCATTTCTAATGATTCCTTAATGAACTTTTAAAATCAAAATTATGAATTGTACAGGTATCTCTTCATGATGAAAATTTTTTTCGGGGGGAAAAAAAAAAAAAAAGTCTGGAGGGGAAAAAGACTTTGTAAATCTCAAAACCTGTGATGTGAAACTGTGCTGAAAAGTCAATGTAGGAATTACAGGAACAGGTTAAATAGCAGGAAAATATGCGAGGGAAGATAGTTGGACTCTTAACACCATTTTAAGACCACTATTGTTCTTGAACATCTCAGTCAGCCACAGATTTTCAGTCTCCTTAAGTTTTTCTGCCTGTGCACCAGCCAAAACTAGAAAGAAATCAAAACATGGGGGACATACAGCCAAAGAATGCCGTAAGCAAATCTGTGCTATGGTCTGGCGATGATACCTCCAGCAGAGCAATCCTTTTGGCCCACTGCTGCTTACAGTGATACTAAATAAGATCACACGGGCTTCTTTTATACCTTAATGTTTCTAATCTATTCGATTCCCCAGTCCGTTGTTGGTGGAAACAATGTAAGATTTAGTCTCACTTCATACATAGTGCTTTACATAAACTCAGATTACTTCTGTTATCCATCATATGAAAATAATCTCCCTATAAATAACCCAAAGCTCACTGCTAAGAAACCCTGTAAATGCCTGTAAATTTAAAACATTTTTCTTTTCTTTTTTCCTTTTTTTTTTTTTTTTTTTTTTTTTCTTTTCTTATTCCCCAAAGTGAGGGGAAAAACAACCGGGAAGTTTGGAAGTCTGAGGTTTGCTTACTACAAAGGGTGTGTTGTGTAGTGGAGTTCCTCCACTTTGGTTTGTATCTTGGCTGTGGATATCTTCTGGTATCTCAGAGTGATGTTTGAATTATTTATGGCTGCTTACACTATTCTGAGTCTTATGCACTCAGTAATCCTCTGAAAGTCACATCTAACAGCCCCCTGTCTGGAGTACAAGGTTAAAGCACATGCTACTCTTGTTTTTAAGCAGTGTAACAATAATACAAGGCAGAATGGTGTATGATAGAAAACCAGAAGCTGCCATGCTCATCGTGCAACTGTCTGATTACTGGTGTTCTGGATCTGAGGAATGTTTCCTTCTTCCCTGCAAGAATGTTCATGCTGAACAGCCTGAACTGTGCCACATCACAGTATCAATTATTTTGTCTCAACATCACAGTCTTCCCATCAAGCTCAGGGATGTACAGCCCGTGATGTTTTTGGCTTGCCAGCCCTGCTGTAATTTTTAAGATTTGTGTTAGAAGAAGTCTGCAACTGGCTTCCACAGATTAATGCTTACCCTAATGTTTTCCACTCTCTAATCTTTATTTCTTAACATAATGTGGTTGTTCTGTTTCCTTGCTTAGAAAGAAGACAGATCTTTAATGCCCTTCTGTTCTTTCAGGTTCTATCTTATCTTTTGAGGCCTTCAAAATGTTGAAAACCAAAGTCAAAGTTCTGATTCCTTGCTTTGTTTCATGGTAGCAGTTTGTCCTTTGTATGTGACCGGAGTGGAGCCCCAAGGTGTGTTTGTCAGTGTTCTTGTCAGTGCACTTTTGATGTTAATGAAAACTCCTGTCATTTAGGGTAATCTTCCTGTTCATAAATGATTGGATTTATAAATCTGATTTTATAATGTTTGCTTTTAATGTGTATTTAAATATAAATTTATGTATTTATATGCAGACACTACATAGGAAATTATACTTTTTTTTTCCTCTTTTTTCTTTTTCTTTTTTTTTTTTTTAAATGGGTGATGATTCAGAATGCATTTCTGCCATTGTAGTTGCCCGTGTTCTAGGGCGCTCTGTTCTTGGATTGAAGCTTTTCCTGTGTTGCCATGAGCAGAGTCATCCCTTCTTCCTGTGATCTCAGACATTTCACCATTGCTTCCTGTGTATAGAGAAAGTGAGGAATTTTTGGAGGTGTCTCACTACAGACTTGCATTGTGGCAAAGATGGCTTTTGATTACTAAACACACTTAAAAAATAGTTCTAAGGACACTGCTTTGGAAGATGACAAATATGCACGTGTGATATACTCAACTCTTAAAGAGGGGGTCTATTTCATGCCTTGCTTAATGATCAAAATTTAGAGCAACATTTTAAATTTTGTAAAATTATGCCTAGTCTTCCTAGTCGGTCTTCCTTAATTTCTGTTTAGTTTCTCCAAGATTTGTATTCTTTGCAGGATTAGTATATGTGCAGTCCATAGATGAGAAATATCTCTTGGAATTGCTAGTAGTGAAACATGAGTACACAGAGTGACAGTGAGGTGCTTGCACTTGTCCAAGTAGTGGCTTCACTACCTGTTTGATGATTAGCATTAGTTTTCAGCTACTGTGTAAAATTGGTATGTATAATGTACAACTTAAAATGGCATCCCAGTCAATAATATACTGCGTTGCATTAAAAAAACTGAAAAACTGGCCAGCAGGTCAAAGGAGGTGATTAGCCTCCTCTACTTTGCACTGACAAGGCTGCATTTAGAATGCACCATTTATTTCTGGGCTCCTCACTTCAGAAAAGACAGGGATCTCCTAGAAGTTCAGTAGAGGGCAACAAAGATGATAAAGGGCCTGGAGCACCTCCCATATGAGGAAAGTCTGAGTAATCTGGTTGTGGAGTCTCCAATGAAGATATTCAAGACCCAGCTGGGCACATACCTGTGTGACCTATTGTAGGGAACCTTTGGCAGGTGTTGGACTCAGTGATCTCCTGAAGTCCCTTCCAATCCATGCAGTTCAGTGTTTCTGTGTAAGCCGTAATCATGAACAGGTAGATAATTTCAAATAAAACACAGAGACTAAGAAACTTAGCTGGGAAAAAAAAAAACAAACAACAACAACACAAAAACATTACAACATGCAGTTTTGTTTAACTAGATCAGTCTGATGCATCTGTATTTGTTTTCAGATGTCTAATTTTCCTTCATTGAACTTCAGTCATTTGTGACATATTGTGTACTGTTTATATAAGAGGAAACAGATGTGGTAAAAAACACTGAAGAAGTTTCTTCTCTTCAAAACTTATGTTTTAAACATTTTTTCCTAATAAAATGTTTGATAATTCCAGTTGCAAATAAGAATAAAGAAATAACAGTAGGCACCATATACTCATGGTATCACACTTTTTGGCAGATGAATTTGAAGCAAATATACGTGGACTATCCTAAATTGGTAATTTGTTTGAATTTTTACAGATATTCCAGGTGCCTTCTGTTACATGGTATATGATGTACTTTACTTATCTATAGACATATGTAAATTGGTATTATTTATAATATAAGATTCAAATTGTAGGAAGTGTAGGAAGGAGAGCATTTCCCATCTTAGCTCCATGAGAAGCCTTTTAGTTTAGATAGGTGTGAATTTGTCTAAGAAGGAGAAAAAAAAATCTCCCTTTCTCCAACCTGAAGTAGTAGTTCATTCTTTGAATGTGTAGATAAATGTTTGTGAAATCATGTGAGAACATGCATACTATAGCTCCATTAATATTGCTTTTAAGAGGGAATTTTTCTCACCTTATATACCTATCATTCCGCTGCCATATAATCTGATTACAGATTCATTCTGATACCATGTCAGAAACAGATGATTGTTGACAGATTATTTTTGCTGGTCAATATTGCCACATAATGGCATAATTTGCTTTGGTTCTCTCATTATTTGGCATAATGGTTAATTTGCTTTTTGGAACCTGAACTAAGGTTCTGCCCTATGTACATGGCTTCCAGAAGCATGCTTGGTAGGATCTGGGTAATATGAGGTAGAGAGGGCTTGTGCTTCCAGCAAACTTCTGTCAGTCATGTTCTGTTTACCTGATAATCTTTTGCACCAACAGCAAATGACTGTGACCAGTTAGAGTGAAGTCTTTCATGGAACTGTATCTAGAGGGGTTCTACATGATCATGGTTTGTAGTTGTAGCTGTTGCTCATACATTATCTTGTATTGTATCTTGATCCAGGTCTATAAATATCTGAGGTGTGGGGGGCAAAGTGGGCAGGCCAGACTCTTTTCAGCAGTGTGTGGAGACAGGACAAGGGGGAATGGCCAGAAACTTGTGCACAAATGTGCACAAGGACTTCTATACGGTGAGGGTGACAGAGCACTGGAACAGGCTGCCCAGGGGGGTTGTGGAGTCTCCTCTGGAGATATTCAAGACCAGCCTGGACACCTACCTTGCGACCTGGTGTAGGGAATCTGCTTTGGCAGGGGGGTTGGACTTGATGATCTCTTAAGGTCCCTTCCAACCCCTACGATTCTGTGATTCTGTGATTATCAGGTCTCCCTTTTAAGCATGCTATGGTTTACATTCACTCTAAGCTGCATTCTTTTTCTCTTTGTAATAGATAACACTCATGTTAGTTGGATGCATAATTCCTGTTTTATTTTTAGGCTATGTGTGGATTTATTTCAGCTGTAGGGTGATTTGACCATGTATGGAGATGTTGGTGTTTTTTGTGGATTTTCTTTTTTTCCCCAAATGATTTACACTACATAGTTTTGGAATAAAATGCTCTACAATTTTAATTTCTCATCATAAAAATATTAAAACAAGGGAAAACATTCTGAAGTTTTGTTAAGTAGTTTATATTTAGGCACTTTGAAATGGCTTTATGTTTCAATGACATTTAAGTATTTAAGTCCCAAAACACTAAAGTCTCATCACCTCTGAAAACTACTCAAGGATCTGGGTTATGAATCAAACTGTAGCCTTCTCATTTGAAAAGTCTGGTCTAAATTCATTGTTGATTGATAATTTTTGACGTTGCATGTTGGTGAAACTTCATTCTGTGCTTTTGACATTCCATGAAGTCAACCTCCTCGTGCAGCTTCTTCTGCAGTGTCATTGTGAAATATGTTCTTCATGGAGTCTAGTGCCAAATGTCAATGGCAAAAAATAGGCCATTAGGAAGGCTGAAGGGCATACAAATACAACTGGGATAAGGAAAAAGAAGATTCAGAAATGATTCTTTTGTGGGGTGGCTGTTAGTAGTACTTTTTAGTCAGCCTTTATTCAGCGAAGCTTTTTATAGAAATACCAAAAAGTCCCACAGAGGTCTCCACCTATTAAAGCTCTTCAGCATGTTCATAGTTACTCTGAGCTAATAGTAATTTTGTCTCCTTCTCTGATAAGGTGAATGAAGGGAAGGCAGTTGGTAAAATCATTCTGGACTTTAGTATGCCCTTTGATGCCTTGTGGCATTTTTCTGGACAGATTGTTTGACTGGCAGATAAGCAGGTTCACACATTGCTGGGTGATGAACTAGCTGAACAGTGGATCTCAGAGGACTGTAATAAATGGCATTACATCTGGCTGGCAGGTGATCACTAGTGGTATTCCCCAGGGCTCAGTTCTAGGGCAACATTTTAATCAACCATCTGGGTGCAGGACCAGGATCTGGGTGAATCCTCGGCCAGTTTGCTGATGACTCTAAACTAGCAGGTGCTGCTGACTGTTTGCAGTGTTGAGAAGTCTTGCAGAAAGATCTAGAGACACTGGAGCATTGGGCAATCGTTGGCATCACGAGTTCAACCAAGGAAAATGCCAGGGCTGCAAGCTGGACTCAGGTGCAGATGGGAGGCGAGTAGCTGGGGAAAAATGAAGCAGGATGGGACCTGGCATTGGGATAACTTTTCTTGTTAAATAGTACCAATCAAAAACTCAGTAGGCACTCTGTTAGAAACTAGAAATTTCCATGAAATGCTAACAACTTTGACAAATCAGTGTCTGGAACTCAGAATATGTAGAAAATTTTGGCTTTCATGTCTGTAGTTGAGTTTTTTAAGGTCGTCGATTTGCTCACTTCACAAGGTGGTATTCTTTTTGTGTATTTTCTATGTATGTTAATCCATTTCCTTTCCATGCAAAAAGAAAAAAAATAAATAAATAAGTCTACTGAACTCTTAATAAAAGAAAGATGTCTTGCAGACTAGACTGTTAAGAGTTTCCCATCAGAAAATCCCAGTTACTTCAGGCTGACACTTCTTTCTTTCCATCTAATAGCTTTTTCCTCATCTGGAAGCCTTTGCTCTCAGCCATACTGCTGTTCCATGAACAGTTTGTAAATCCATCTTGAGTGGTTGCAATTGAACTTCTTGTTGCCCTCCACAGGAGCTGTTGTCACAACTGTTTGTGGTAAATGCTGAGACTTAGTTCTCCTTTTCAGAGTCTATGCCTTGGAACATGAGGGCCCTTAAAATGAAAAAAAAAAAAAAAAAAAAAAAAAAAAGCCTCTCTGAGCTTGAGATATGAGACTGCAGAAAGTTGTGAAAGGCCAATATCCAGAAATAATTGCTTGAACAGCACAGTAGCTGTCCGGCTTCAGTCTGCCAGCTATGTCACACTCTCTCTTACTATACTCCGTGGTAGTCCTGAGGTGAATGTGGTTCAGCAGTAGAAGAGGAAGTGCCACCAGCTGCAGCAGTCAGAGACTAGTAACACTAACTTATCACTGGCAGCCTATTACCTGGAAGTTTCTCGTTTCATGACCCATGCAGTTTTTTTGGTTGGTAAATGCAATGTTAAGCTTCTGTTGTCATTAACACACTATCATTTTGCCTTTGAAAGCAGAAACCTGCAGAAGTTCAACAGCTAGGTAGCTTGTAGAACACAGACCTCTGCACTGGGGCAAGAACATTGTTCTCTGATACGCAACCTCCCCAGTGCTTTTCCCTTGTCCTAGATGAAGAGCTTTTACCCTATTTCGTGATATGTATGTTCAGGTCAGCTAGCTGTGCTTCATATCTTAATATATTTTTTTCTTTTTATTTTTTTTTCCTTTTAAGTGTACATATTACCTTTAATCTATTCCTTATGTACACATAGCTGTCTTTCTGTGCAAAGATTTCGTGTCTAAGTTCCATCTCTGTTAAACAGCACTAACAATGTCCCTCTGTCAACTTCAGCTGGTACCTTGCCCTTTTTCAATGGTTTTTAAAGTGCCTGGGGAGTTGTTTGGGATTTTTCACTGTTCTGCTAATTTTTTTGTGTGTGTATTTAGGGAGAGAATGAGAAGAAAACAAGGAAAGTTCAGTTTATTAAGATATTTTTTCCTCTAAGTGTCAGAATAATTTCTATTACACAGGAAGGATAAGAAGGAAAAGGAAGCACATAGTGTAATTCCATTTAAGTTTTTCTGCTTTGGACTTACACACTTTTATTACTTAAAGATATCCTGTCTTCAGCAATAGCCATTCCTGATCTCTCTATCATTCTTCCAATCTCCTTGAGAAATTGACTCACATAAATGTGCAGATGATTTTCTGATCTAGAATTACTTTTTTTTTTTTTTTTAAATGCAGCTAGGTGTTAGTACTCCGGGTTTTGTAAGCAAAGAAGATGTTTGTGATACATCTAGGTTTTTTTCGGTATAGTTTGATTGTTAGGAGCAAACACACAGGAGCAAACGAAAACCATTCTCTTCTCCCAGTTGTCCCAGAATCATCTCATAGAATTGAAGAATGTCTTGGGTTGAAGAGGGTCCTTAAAAATCATGCATGTCTCATCTCATGGAATGTCTTGAAGTTTTGATTTTAGCTGCTATAAAGCACATCAGAACATATTTAAATGCTTTGAGGACAGGATTTGCAGGGTGACCGTAAGAGGAATGAATTCATTCTGTGTATAAAAAAGGCAGGTTGGCCTGGCTGACTTCTTTTGACCCAGCAAGATCCTGAGTCACTACAATCTGTTCTGTGGGAGATAGAAGGCAGTATGACCTGGCTCTTAGACATGTTTTCAGCATTCATGAGAAAACAGCCTGTGGGCTCAGTGATGCTACGGTTCTTCATGCTATTCCTGTTCTTGTGGGCTGTGGTGCTGCAGCAGATGGTTCTTGTCCAGTTGGGTGGATTTGAAAGATCAGAGCAAGGTAAGCACAGGACAGGCACTCAGCTGAGGAGAAGTAGGGTAGGGGTGGAGAAGTATAAATGGGCTGTGTGTATTTTCAAATTTTTTTGGCTTTTCCTTTCTATCTACAAATTCTGTATAAGTGTATATAAATATCTTAACTATTATATAGTGAGACAGTTTTGGTGGGGAAGAAGAACAAAAACCTACCGTTAATGTTCCAATAGTCAGGTAA
Source organism: Excalfactoria chinensis (assembly GCF_039878825.1). Lineage (NCBI taxonomy): Eukaryota > Metazoa > Chordata > Aves > Galliformes > Phasianidae > Excalfactoria > Excalfactoria chinensis. Next base: position 15,713,520 of record NC_092857.1, on the reverse strand, counting down.
TGTTCTGATGTTTTGTTTGTATTTATTTGGAGAATTTTCAAGTTCATAAACTACTTGTCCACAGACTTCCCAAATGGAACAGTATCTAAAATGAATTAGTTTTAGCTCTGTATTACCACAGAAGGTAAGCTGGAAAGACAGAAAAAGGAGCCTGGAACTACTTGAAACCCTTGATTTTTTTTCTGTATTCCAATATAAGACTTTCTACATCCATAAAAATCTGACTTCTCAGGATTAAAGTGTTTGAGGAAGTATAAAGGCCAATTTACAAAATTCTTTATGCTCATTCTGTAGTACGTTATGAGAAAAGGTAGTAATTTTATTCCCGAGACTTGCTATAATGTTCTTGACTAATGGGCCAGACATACTTAGAAATATTACTTTTTGCAGCCACTGGCAGAGTCATAGCACAAGCTTACCGCATTCATCTCCTGGATAGGGTAAATCTTCTGTGCAAGGAACAGCTATTTTTACCTTGTTTAGACAGAGTCTGAGGAGGATCAGGGGGTTCTGTTTTGAGCTTTATAGGTAGTTGGGGGCTTAAAAGTGGAATTCTAGTTTCCCAGCATCTCACGCTCTTTAATTATCATTACTGATACACTGGAAGTATTTTGTAATGTTTTAATTCATCTTGATAATCTCCAGGTCTCAGAGAATATCAACTTGAGAAATACAGAGAAAATCTAAGTCTAGTCAGGTTCTTTTTTTTTTTTTTCTTATTAGCTATAAATACTCGACTGTCTGCAGACTTTTTCACGACTGTGCATCTGACACAAGTCAGTTATATTGCTGTGCACGTTTAACTGGCCTATTACTAGTGTGCTGCCAGGCACTCATAAAAATATATTAACTCTCTGATCAAATTTTATTATTTTTCTAATTTTCTTTCTAGACAGTTTATGGTTCCACAGGATTCTTTAATTCACAGTCATGATGCACTGTTAATAGGTTTTAGTGTCTTGTCTTCATGGCTTTATGCCAAGGAGAAGTCTCAGTTATCATTTGAACAGCTATTCGTGTAGCAGATACATAGCACTCTGACTACCAATACAGTTGTAAATGTGGTGTAATAGGACAAAATCTGTTCATCATGTTGTGGTTCTTTATATATAAACCTACTCATAAGTATGAGAAATGTGTTTGTCAACAAAATTTTTTATCACCCTACTTTAAACCCCCAAACTTTGAACATTCAAACTGATCTGGAAAGGGAAATCAGTACCTTTTGTAGTCTTATCAGAATGATACAAAAAAGAAGAGAGTCATCAGTAGGAAACAGAGCTAACATATTCCAATATATACTGGAGAAGAGATTCGGAAATTGTAAATTTTTCCTAATTCCACATTGCTGTAATTTAACACATCCCAATATTTGATCTAAAGAGCAAGCAAGTTCTCTGCACCTTTTTCTGTTCTTACTTGCCTTGGAAGACTTAACTTCTGGCAAGTTAATGAGAACCTGGATATATTCATTCCTTTACATGGAATTTAGTGAATAGCTACATAACAAGCACTAATAATTCCCATGTTTTCAAAAAGAAAAGGGCATAAAGAAAGCCAAGAAGTAGTCACAGCTCCTTACCAACTCAGCTGTCTCATTCCCTTTCTGGGGTCACAAAATGCGGCAGATCCAGGTGCTGCCAGAGCCCATTCATAACTGAATCTAATTTAGGATCTTTATGGAGGAGATAGTTTCTGTGTAGTAGTAACACATTTCCTGAGCCTCTCCAAGACTCAGAAAAGAACAAGTCTGAGCTGGTGTCAGTTCCAAAAATGAAGTTTTGTTTTTCTTACGGCTAGCCATTACCTAGATTATTCCAAGAAGCTTGGAATGGGGGTGGAAGAATTGGAAAAAAAAACTGCCTAGAAGTCAAAAGTGAAATATTTACTCACCTGAGTGGGACTGCTCACAAAGGATTATCAAACACTTGAAGCAACTTGCCAATTTGAGGATTTTAATCTAGATTTTGCGCTCTTCATCTGTGAAACTGGGCATGCGCGTTTTAGCTCACATATATATATGAAATTTCCTTTGTTGCTCTCTAATATCAAATGAGATTTTTGTGAAAGCCTTATAAAATCCAACAGTTTTGCTTGAGGAGGAGATGCTGTGTCTTAATTAAAAGTTAATTTGTATTGTTCTGGAGATGATTTATTCCTGTTTAAGTGATATCTGAAATATAAAATGAAAGTACGCCCTTAAATCCTTAAGGAAGTAAATAAACCAGATTTGCTGAACTTATAATGCTCAGTGGCTGTGTTTAAAAATAAATAAATAAATAAATAAAAACAAAGTAAAAAAAAACAAACCCAGGTCTTAAATTTCTCTTACAGAAGCCATACTTTGAATATTTTATCTTCTTTTAGACTATGGTATATGATTCTAGACATGTTGTTAGCTGACTAGTAGATCTTATAACTGGGTATGACAATGGTAAATGTTACCATATGGCTTTGTTAACCATGTTTTCAGGGACTGTCGTGATGTTGATTTGCAATTGGTAGTGGTATTGTTGAACTAGAATGAATAATATAGTGACGTGCAATTGGTGACAACATTCTTGTACTAGCTGAATAATATCTGAGTTCACTTTGAAGCTTTTTCAGATTAAGGTGGGTCTGAAAGACACAGAGTAGCATGGCATTATATTAACACTTTGGTACAATCTGCAGCCAAAAAACTTTGCACATCTGGATTGTGTCTGGAAACATAGATACTATGGAATGAGGCCTTTCAAGTGATTCCTGAAATGATCAGGAGTGGAGAGGCAAGAATAGTTTTAATGGAAGATGCAGTTCATTTGCAACACCACCTGTTATTAGCCTTCTGCAAATGACAGTAAAGAAAACTAATCATGATCCAGTTTCTTTCTGCTTTGAGTTGTTTGTCTTTCCCTCTGTCTTAGCATGTTCTTAATGGTGTATATATAAATATATATTACTGCCCATTTCCACCATTCTTTGCCATTTTCTCCTGTTCCTGCCATCTGTGGCCTCTATTGTAAGCTGAGTTTTGTGAAGAGAAGATAATGAAAAATAAAAAAACACTCTTTTTCCTTAGGTTCCTCTGCACAAACCTGACTTCTTTTCAGTGTGTGCCCACAACTGGATTTCCAGTCACCATATACTGTGATAGCTCAATCTTGTAAAATTCACCTTTGTGGATGATTTTAATGATGCAGTACAGTTTGAATTGCAAATGAAGCTGACAGATCTCATGACCAAGAAAATACAGAGAAAATTTGTTGGCTGGTGAAAGCAAAGAGAATGGTCCTTCACCACTGACTATGAACATTTTGCAGCCCCAAAATCTATGTGCATTTTTTTCTTTGATATCTAACAATGAAAGATTGTTTCCTTGATCACTGGGACAGAACAAAGCAGACTTTCAAAAACTCAGCATATAATGTCATTATTTTCAGTTAATTAGCTCACCGTTATATGCAAGGTGTTTTACAATACAGACAGCTCTAAAAAAAATGTAGTCCTCCTAAATGTGCTGATGTACAGCCATACTCTAGCACTCTATCAAGCATCTCAGCTGTGTGTGGAAGTAGGATGAATGTCAAAAGTGCAGGTGTCACTCAAGTGCTGGGCTCCTTTTGCAGGTTGCAAGTAATTAGCAGCTGGCCTAGCTGCTGACCTGCTTTTAAAATCTGTGAATTTGTTGTTAATTGTAAAGAGGGTCAATAACAGCACAGCCTTATCTGATCAGCTGAGCACCGGAGTCTACTGAGGAGGTTGTCTGGCTTTGCTAGAGCGTGTTGTACTCTTAGCAGTAGTATCATAGAGAAATTAATGAACTGCAACATCATACATGTCATGGGAGACATGCTGCTGTCCAGACTCTTTCCCATCTGCGTACTTGCAAATCAGTCCTAGAGAACAACCCGTTGTTAGTTGGTCCAGAGGGACTAATTTCTTATCTATAATTTCACAGTTTCAAAAAGCTTTGCATTTGTGCTGGTCTAATGGATTTGTTAAATTGTCTCAGTTACATGGATTTTTAATAGCAGAAGTGTTGTCATAAATTTTTGATCAGTTGATGAAAATTAAATGATCAGTTTGAGATTTACTATGTTTTGCTAAACAGGTGAAATCAGAGTAGCAATTTTCAAACGCTAGTTGTAGAGGAAGATTTTACTGAGAAGCTTTCAACTGATGATGACACTATAGATGTGTGATAAGGTAATAAAACTTCAAATTTAATTGCAAAGCAGGTAAAGTGTATTTATATCACTTGCCATATAATCTTTTGATTGTTTTAATGCTTCTGCTGTAGAAACACCAGTGATTTTACATAGCCAACGATTCATTTTAAGAAATGTTTTACATTTCTGGCATAAGATTTTTTAAAATAAATCAATACAAAATATCTTTTTAGTTATTTGAACAAAACTGTAATACATATCAGAATAAACAGATTTTTGTGAAATGGCTTGTGAATCTTTAGAAGTACAGGGTATGTGCTGAATTTCTTACGCTTTTTGCTTTGTTTTCAAAATCATTAATATTATTTTTCTAAATGGTGGATTATGCTGATGAAGTAATTGTTGGAAGTAATAAAATGTGACTAGGCTCCAACTTTCAGCAAAGCCACAGTTTAATCATACAGAGTGACAGAGCTGTTATGACTGTGGTGAAAAATAAAAAATAAAAAATCATTGACATTTCAGAAGGCATACCATCATGCTGCTGACACTGAAGTTTAGTAGATGATTCCGATATTGTTGTGTTATAAATCATCCACAGTGTGAAAGATATTCAGGAGCAGAAATAGCTATGCTGTTCTGAAACTGATGTTAACCCGTATAGTTACCGTAGTTGAAAGCAGTACTTAGAGAAGCAGTTTAAGCACAAAGCTGCAGTTAAGTTTTCCAAAGCCAGTCTCATCTTTCTCTTAAACTGTGTTTTTCAGAATTGGTGGAAACCTGCTTATCAACACTGAATTAACACATGAATGCAAAATGCTTGTTTCATGTCTTTTTAACTGTGATCCTGCCTTAAGAAATTTTAAGGAACGTTTTAATTGCTTTGTTTGCATAGAGAAATGTGGTAGTCCAAGATTTACTTATTATACATTTGAAATTGGACCTCTGTAAAATTGAGTAGTGTACAGTGTGTGCTAATCTCTTTATTGTACAAGATTGGTAGCAAACCCCCTTATATGGCAAATGCTGATGGGATTTTAGTTTTGGGGTTGCCACCTTGTAGATTCCCTTTGCTTTCATGCTGACTTTTGTTGTTGGTAATTGTCTGCCAGGCTAAATTTGTACTACTGATTTAGAATGAGGAAAGATAGCAATTTTTTCTTCATTTGGATGTAAGAAATCATAATATGCACTTTATGACATGGAATTCAAGATATTAAAGTCTATATGGCAAATACTATTTTCTTCTGAGAAGAAAATCACCTGCTGTCTGGTAGGACAGTCATATAAAAAGCATTAAAATATGAGCAGCCCGGCTAAAATATTAACAGAGGTTTAATATGTTTTCTGAAATGAACACAGTTTTGCCGGATAGCCAGAGAGCTGAACCATCCCCAGGTGGACTTGAAAGCATCCAACCCAAATATGAAAAGGAGAGTTAGCTTCCAAAATAAATTGTTAAGGGCAGACATTTGTAGTAGACAAAGCCAAATATGTTTTCCCTCTTCTGCTTTTATATCAACAGATGATGGAAGTTACTTAGTTTATACTGAAAATGTTGGAATGTGATAGCTGGGGAGAGCTGTCACACCTGTGTTATGCTTTCCTGGTAGTCTAGACATTCCAGCCTCTGTTTATTCCTGTGGATCTGAATCCATCACCTGTGCTTAATACTGACGCCTGATGAAAAAAGTAAATACTCCTGCAAATGGTGTGTCATGTACATGCTCTTCTTACTTCAAACAGGTCTTTAATTCTCTTGGGTTATGTGAAGTACATTGGTGTCAAGATAGAAAGATTACTTTCAAGGAACCAGGTGTTCATTCTTTCAGATTTTTTAATAGACCTACCTCTCCTGCTGTTTTCACCTATATCAGAGTGAGGAAGAGTGTGTATTTGTGACTGTGATGCTGCAGCCTTTTCAAATATACCTGTGAAAGATGGTCTCCAACCTCCTGTAATGATCATTCTCACTTGTTGAAATATGGCTTGCAACAGCTAATTCAGTTTCCTTCTCTTGAAAGTAGATCTCATGCTATCTTCAAAAAGCAAATTTATTATTTGTATTTGTTGATATTTAGATTTGAGACCTTGTTTCCAAAGTTCTCTCTTCCTACCTCAGTTACATGTCATCTTTCCAAAGCTTCAAACGAGCACAATGCACATTAGATGTGAGAGAAGTGCTGTCTCTGTTAGACTGACCTGATCAGGAAAATTCCCGTCATCTTTTCTTCTCCTCCACTTTGACCCGAAATGACTCCTTCAGGAAACATCCAATCCTTCTGTAGCCCAGTGGATCAAAGTGCTGTATTGTTGGATCTTAATCACATATGAATGGTTCCAGAAGGGATCAGAGCTCTCTTTGTTCATTAGAGGCTTCTAGGCCAAAACCAGTGCCAGCAGCCATAAAGGAAATATGTAAACCTCTATTTGGTCATTCAGTGAACCGTATCACTCTAGGCTTGACCTCCACTTCTTTGCACAAACTTCCTTCTGCAGGAAAGTGGCCTAGATCATGCTCTTAAAATATGTTAATACTAGCAATTGTACTGAAAGGGATTTTTTTTTTTCTTCTTCTTCTTTAATAATTTCTCTCCCTACAGTTTCCTGATTCAAAATATTCCAGCCTGAAGTAGAAACCAGGTTTCAAAGTATTCCAGCTTTATCTGTATCAGATACAGGCATAACCTGTAACCTGTGATACTGTGGTATTGCAGTGCCTTGCAGTCTGTAGTGTTTAAAAAATAAAATCAATCCCATAAATCACAGTTGGCTGGGAGATGCAGTGTTGCCTCTTCTCTCCTCTTTGGTTTTGGATGATTGCCTGTTGTGAGGTTAGTAGCGTGCGGCCAAGCCTAGTGCACTGTGGAAAGGTCTGAACAGTAGCTGTTTCTACCAGTAAAAGAAAAATAGACTTAAGATATGTTTGAATGGGCAATTAGTGATGAAATTAAATAGTACTATTCACTCACAAAGAATACTTATAATAAGGACTCGGAAAGCTTTTTGAATTGTGCACATTCCAAATGATTTTATTATTTTCAGCAGACTGGGAATAATTATTTCCTGTTTTACCCTCCTTCCCTTCTCCTCATTTATCCATGCAATTTCTCACTTGCACTTATCGTTGTTTCCACAAGCGTGTGATTACAAATGAATTTGAGGCTACTATGCGCAAGCATGTGCAAACATCAAAGTGGAAGACCACAGGTATTCTTATTGTCCTATAAAATTGTTTTTTGTTGCAGTGGATGCATGTGTATCCTATTAATTGGGATCTGTGATAGGTAGATGACCTTTTTGTGAAAGCGATTTGCTTGAACAAGTGCTTATAGTTCTCTATAGCACATCAAGATTTTGAGTCTTAATGAGGCTAAATATTGTTGGATATGACATTTACAAGACATTTCCCTATATTTTTCCTCTTGCTTCAGCTAGACTTTTTTTTTTTTTTTATCTTCTGTGCAGCCATTTCAATTGTGATGCTACTTTTCCTTTATGTATAATTTAAATTGAGATGTTCTTGTCTGTAGAGTAACATGGGTAGTTAGATGTATCCAGTATAGATTAAGTGCAATCCTACATCTTCCTTATGCTGTAGTATCAAGCATTCATGAAAGGTGTAATTGCAATTAATCTTACTGTGATCTCTGTTAATAATGAAAAGAAAATAGAAATTAACAAGATGCATGTCATCCACAATATTTGTGCACAAACACCAGTGGTAGTGGTTACTGAGTTACCTACTTCTTACTGTCATGTTTCAAAACATTATCCAGAGAGGAAGGAAAATCAAATAACTGAACCGGTCATGTTTACACTTAAGGTTAGAAAATTCCTTGTGCAAAGTGAACAGTTGAATGTGTTCACAGAAATAGGACTGTTTTATATGTGAGTTGTAAGAATACAGGCTATATTAGCAGAGCAATATATCTTAGAAAATAATTACTTTGGCTTTTTATCTTTATGTAGGGTATCTGTAAACATGGACAAAGCTAGAGAGAAAGGAACTTAATGTTTTAACTGATACTTCTGGTAAAATTTATGAAGTTTACATGTTAACCTTAATATAAATGGATTATACAAATCCTGCTAGATATATTATGCTATTGCATGTGTTTTATATAAAATAATCAGAACTGCTGTCTCACCTCCTCCAAGAACAAATCCAAAGTTTTAGATCCAATCAGACCACCAGCCTGTAGAGTTTTTGACAGCATTCAGCTGCAGTTTTTTGTCCCACATTTGTTTTTAATCTAAACTCAGTTGACTCCATTTATATGTTTTCTAATAGCAGCTGTTGATGTGTTTTAACTCCTACAGAGGGTACAAGTGAATCGTTTTTATTTCACGTGAAAATTGTCACTGTTTCATGAGGACTTTGTGACTACTGTCCACTCAAGTCAACTTTCAGATTTGTACTTCCTAGTTGGCAAGCATGAAGCTAATGTTCTAAGTACTGATGTACTAACAGCTGGACTTAATTTTTTTCCTTTCAATATTTTTGAAAAGAAAAAATATTTTAGAAGCAGTATGTTTTATTACTCGTGTGTCATCTAAGTCATGTTATGTGGTCGGTGTCTTCACACCTCTCTTCCCCTCTCCAACTCCTTCCACACTGCCTGTGGTCTGACTGACATGTTGATGACACTGTCCTCTCTATTAATCTGTCTACAGCTTGGCTTATAAAACAGCATGGCTGGTGGCAGCCTTCACTGGATGTTGAGTAAACTGCTATACAATGTGCAGCTCACTCAAAGTCTGAGGATCTGATTCTCCTCCAAAACTGCTTTACAGTAGGCAGCATAGTATCTTTTCCAGCTTTTCTGGGCTGATGTGTAAAACGCTTTATTTGTTATACTGATTTTTTTAAAAAGCGATTCTTACTACTTTATCTTGTAATGAGGCCACTTTTTTTTTGAGACAACGACTGAAAATGTTCCATTAGCAAGATACCAAATTTCAACCAGTACCAAATAGACTTTGCTTTTTAGTTTTAAGTCACTTAAGCATCTGTGAACTATTAGCAGCATATCTTACATTAATTCATTATAAGTCAATAGTAAAATTTTGGGAGGATGGGTGCAAACATAAGGCATTACTTAAAAAATTCTATTCTGTTCAGTTTTTGTGGCTCAGTTATGTCTGTCTGTATTTATATGATTATGCTAAACATTCTAATCTAAAGTGCTACCAAAGAATATATTGTTAGCAGTGATTTTTTTAATATATTCAAATCCAAGAGCTCATTGCAATGGGTTCTTATTTTTCTTCAAAATCTGGATCCCAGTACAGTTAAACAACTGACTGACAGAGCTGGAGATGGAGGAATATTCAGTAGTCTGTTGCAAATTACCCCATTTTCTTGCCACCCACAACCTAAATGATATTAAAAACAAAAACAAAAACGTAATGCTATAATTAGCTTAAAGTGTCAGGTGTAAAGCCACAATATAGTGCTAGTTTCAGAAAAATAGCAGCTCATTTATTTTTGGTGCTCATAGCTGAAAGATGTTCTATCTGTTGTGCTGCTTTGGAACTGCACAGGCTGTGGTAGAATAGCACTAGGTCCTATGCCATATACTTTAGCATGGAAATGGCAGAATAGTTCAATCGTACTAAGCCTTTCAATTACCTCCCTACAAATGACTATTTATTCTTTATTAGTTTCTCATTCAAGAAACCCTCAACCTCATAAAGTGCCAACCCAATACTGAATACTGAAACCAATGCTTTATACTGCCAGATTTTTATTTTTATTTTTTTCAGTTTATACAGTTAACTTGTATGAAGTTTAAAAATAATGCTTTAAAAGAATCAATTTCATGGTGAATGCGTCTAGTCAAACAAGTCATTTAAACAACATCTTACTCGTGTGTAGCAGACCGTTTTACAAGTAACTGAGAGTTTTACAAGCCTGTGTTTCAGACAGGATAATTGGTTGTTTCGTATATGTGAATTTGGCATTTAAACTCATTAACTTCAATGTACAGAACCTTTCTTGGTTGGTGTGAAGTGCTTAGTTACATTCTTTTCAGCTGTATTAATATTTAATTGTTCTTTATTAAGTACATTGGATAAATAGTGCCATTTTCAAGAGTGTTCTCGAAAAGCCAACCATACACAGCAAGCTTTTACATTGCTACAAGTGGTCAGCAAATTTATCACATGGTGATTTCTAGTATAAATAAAATTCAGATAGCAATTGTTAATGTGCAGGATTGAGGTTTTGGATTGGGAACATCAACAACCCAAAATCTAAAGAAATGGCTATACCTTCATTAGATCACAATTTTGAATAGGTAAATTATTTTTGTCAGGGGAAGAAAAGGTTCTTAGAAAGATCTCGTGTGTGAAGATACTTTAATCAGCTGGTGTTAATCACTGTTAATAATTTTGTCTCCTTAAATGTTTGTTTTGTATTTATGTCAATATATAATTCACTTCATCACAACAGATCCTTTTCTAAGCATCACCCGTATTATTATTAGTAGGCCTGATTCAGCGGGACCATGAGTTTTATAGATGCTGTTTGTCTGTCCCAGAATTTGCACATTTCTTGGAGAGCGCTGTGGTTTCAGTATATTTTTCTTTTATATTTATGAAACTCTTTATCTATTGCCTACTATTTTGTCTTTTTTCTTGAAGTGTGGCTCAGGATAAGGTAGGGCAAGTGATGTCTTGATGCTGTTAGTGAGGAATATTCATTACTCTTTTGTTTGTCCGTTCCTGTGGTACCTTTTTACTGTTAGACTTCTCAGACAGAGCTATCTACTGGAACCTGCTGCATTGCAAGAACTAAGGCTCCAAAAATAACGATCCTAGCCTGTTGCCTTAAATTTTGAAAGCCAGAAGGAAGCTGGAGACCCGTACAGTTACACAGCATCTCGTTGTGTTCACCCATCTTCTCCAAATCCTTCCAGTCACCCCCAGCTTTTCCAGTATCATCTCTGCAGTTGTTTGCTGTTATTGCCCCCCAGCACAGGAAGAACCTCCATTCCCTGGTTAAAAACATCATCTCTCAGAGTAAGGAACTCCCTTTTTGCCCTTTGTGCAAAATTCTTTGCACAATAATTCTTTGTGCATTTACTAACACTTTAGAGGTGGTGGTGAATTGTTTTGCATGTCTGTTCTCTATACATATCCCTTATATTTTGTATCCATGTGCTTTATGAGAGAATCTGAAAGCTGTTAAAAGCTTCACTTAGGCCATGTCCTGTTCAGGGCTTGAAGGCATTCTGCCACATTTTATATGAAGAAATGGAGAAAAGTCTGTAGTAGCTGGAATACCTGGTTTAGAGCAGTGGCATGCTTTCAAAATTTATTTGTTTTGCTGTTTCTGGTTTGGATTAGAAATAGTTAATTGAAGTCAAGTATGAGCTTCTGTGGCCATACAGGCTGCATAACAAAATCTCACCACAGAGGACCTGAAGGGAGGTTGAAACCATCCTGCGTTTATTCGCTCTGCGCTGTACCCACAGAATGACTGTGATAGGCATGACCTCTGATCTTAGGTGCATGAGACCATATTGTAGAACCACAGCTACTTCTGAATAAATGGCTTTTCTTTGTGTTCTCACTGCCTGTTGGATTGGAGTGCTCTCAGCAGTGTAAATGTGGGGAACCAACCACAAAGCCCTTGGAAACTGTTCCTCATTATTGACACTAGAATACATGTCCATACAGTGTTGTGAAGCTTTGCAAACGTGGGCACAGAATACAGATGTTATTTATTCAAGTACGAAATGTATGTACATGTTCAGGCAGACACAGATGAATCATCACATATGCACTTCTCCAGAAAATATTGTTTAACTGTGATCCGAACAGAAAACATGCTATTTGCAGAAGGAGTGTCATAGTAAGGATTGATACTTGCACTTTTTATTATTCTAAAGGTTATTTTGACATTCGGCACCACAGGTCAACTGTTTTTTTTTCTTTTCTTTTTTCCTTTTTTTCTTTTTTTCTTCTTCTTCTTTTTTTTTTTTTTTCTGAAACCAGGTGTACTGTGGCTCAGGATTTGTTAGTAGCTGAAGCCACAATCTGTATTTAAAGATAACATATTTTGCAGCTGAAATCAGAATGCTGTGTTGTTAGCGTTATAGTATGAAGTAAACAAAGAATATTTACAGTCATTAAAATAAACCAAAAAAAAACCAAAAGCTATAAAGCTGTGAAAGGCTCATGGATATCTGCTCAAAGGTTCCTGTGTGTTGAATCTTCAATAGCTATTTGTATTTTTTAAGTTACCAGAATATAATTTAAAAAGCTGTGAAGTTAGAGGGTAAATAATGATAATGTGTAGTAAAAGGTTTTAGTAAGTTTATTAAAAAATTGTTTCTGTATGTGCTTTATTTTTTAAGCTAATTTGGGTAGTGATTAAAATTTAAACAAATTATTCTAAGTTGAAAATGATCTTAAATTCAATCAGTTATTCTAAAATATCTTAAGAATATGTTTGGATATGCTAAGAATATACTTGTATACAAGTTTGTCCTTACTTATAGAAAATGAACATTTCTTCCCTTTGTAATATGCGGGGAAAATGTGATATTTAGATGTACTCCAAATGCCTGACTTAAATCAGTTATAATTTTTAGCTTTACTCTTTTGTATTTTGTATTCCAACACTCTGGCTGAGATTTCTTGATGAACCAGAGCTGATCCTGCATCTCCTCCATTAAAGCAAAGCATTGTACATGCATGCACTGCCAGTATCTGCTGCAACCCAAATTACTTTGGAAAAGAACAGATAGCTAAGAAATGAATAGGAGCAGTGACCTACAGGATTAGTAATAAGGTAAAAATGTGCAGTCCAATACAGAAAATTACAGTTTTATATTATATATGAGAATCTGATTTTTTTTATTTCTACTTTACTAAATTAAAGAATTAAGGCTGTGGGCCTTAATTGTTATTATTGTTATTCTTCTGTGCTTTCATTGCACTTTATTTTATTTATTTATTTATTTTTACAACACCTCCTCTGTTCTTCAGTTCTTGTGGTTTCACTCATTGCTTAAGAATGGCGGCTGTGTTGCTCACTTTGGGGTTGGATATTGGCTGTCCAGCCCAGTGCTGTTTGTATGAATCTTCATCTGGAAGTCTGGTTTTCTCTGCATAGGTGTACTACAGCCATCTTTGTGTTATCTGTATGTTTTCCAGGTGTGTGGAAAACAGATGATTAGATAAAAAGAGTATGTTGGGAGAATAAAAAAAAAGAAGGCAAAGTACAGGTGTATCCTTTTGCATGGTAAAGGATTGCATGAAAAGAGCAGATAGGTGCCAGCAGCCACTCAAAACGTATCTTTGCTTTCATCTAAACACAGTGCCTCATGCAAGTCTTAGTAGTGTCTTTGCACATCCTGCAGTTTTTTTGTCATTATCTGTCTTATAGGCATAGGTCCATTCTAACATAACTGTATGTATCTGTATTTCAAAAACAAAACAAAGGGGAAAAAAAGCAACCAAAAAAAAACCAAACACATGTTTAAAAGTCTTCCACTCTTTCCATCCTGATAAATTACACAATATTTTGTATTTTACAATAAGCACTCCACTGTATTTTTCTTCCAGCTCTCTAACTTGCTCTGCTTTCCTCTGTCTCACACTTATATTTGCCAGGACTGCATGCTCTCTGTTTGGAACAGCATGTCTGTGCTGACTTGCCAGAGATCTTATTTCTTCATTCAGAACAGTTAGGAATCCTCTCTGAAACACATTTCTTTAAGCAGTTACTTATAACCTGAAAAGGGTGATGTCTTGTTGCCACACAGTATAACAAGAATGAAAAAGGGCACCTGTTTCACAAGCCACAATGTAAATTATTTTGTGAAATATCTTTTTAAGTAACTATTCCTCTTTGTAAGCAGTTAGGAGACAAAATATCTACCATGTGTATTATAGAACTAAGTTCAAAGCACAGTTAGTAGTGTTTCAGACAATCTTTGCAAAAATCAATTAAAAAGTTTGGAAAGTTGTACAATTAGAAATGCTAATTTCTAAATCATCTGCCAGTACCTGTGAGTACCTGAACAAAGCCTTGTGCTTATGTTTAAATCTTGTGTAGAGAATTTGCTTAGCTCACTGTCAGAGATATGCTGACGAAACTAGACCTGAGTTTTCTTTTGCTTTTGCTTCAGCAGGCCATACTTTAAAAGACATCAGTCAATCAATCAATTGGTCTATCAATAAAAGAGGTTCGGTGTCATGGTTCTGATCATTGTGGAATGCATTTAATTGATTTATTGCAAATGTTTGACGTTGCACTTAGAGACCTTGTGTTCAGTGGCACAGCTCAGTTGGCAATAAAATATGTAAGTTCAAGGAACTGGGGTTTTAAGGACATGTTGATAGTTGGTAGTGTTGTTTAACCTCAAATTGGCCTTTCTGGAAATAGTTCTGCTCATGGGCTGTTCTGGATCCTCAGCAGCACCCCCATCTCTTCCCATCAACAGAGGCACTTTTCTGAGGTAAGAGGTACCATGTGGAGTCAATAAAGATGAAGTATAGGTGTTTTAGGAGGAGTATGAGGCATGGGTGCATTACAGGGGTCCCTTTACACATGGATGAGATCACTGTTCTAAAGAAGCATGCAAATAGTCATGCATGAAGTACCATTGTAGGAGGATATGGAGTGTCTCTATAAGAAGTGTAAGTGTTATGAAACTTCTAACAGTTGTGCAGGCTTGAGCAGCTGTTCTGAACAGACAGGAGGCTTTTTTTTTCACCAAGTAAGGTGTCAGATAAAGAAGTTACCAGCAGATTTTTAGGGAAAGGCATGCAAGTGTTCACTTGTACAGCAGTGGATTATGCTAGTTGATTTAAGATGAAGTGGCTAAATATCCTTCCAGTCACTCTTATAAATCACTGTATATTGAGAACAAGATCAGCAGAAAAGCATGTGTAGCAGCAAAAGAGGCTGTGCAGCTTGCAGTACTTGTAGTATTCTAGCACAGAAACATAAACTAGAGTAGATTTCAAAGTACTTTTTAGCATCAGTGATTTAAGCCACGGGTTGCACTCCTTGGTTAGTAGGTCAACATTTGTGGTTTCTACTTAATTTGCAAGAATTTCCTTTCTTTTGTTTTCTGTTTTCCTTCTTTAGACATAACTTCTTTTACCTCTAATACTATCCTTTTCCTTATTGCAACTGTTTAAAGCTTTTTTTGTTTCTGTAGCATTATAAATATACTCTGAGCCTCTAATTACAGATGTTTTTTTTTTTTCTGTGCCACCTGCAAACGTTTTACCTTTTTAGCTGCACAGTTAATTTTCTTTAAGTTATTCATTTTATGTAGTTTCCCTTTTTAAAACTTAATGCTATGTGATGGGCTTTTTGGCTTTTTCTCTTCTCCAAAGATACTGAATTTGAGCCTGCTTTAGTCACTCTTGCAAGCAGCTCTTCTGTTGTTCATGGACTCAGTGCTCAAAATTACCTCTCTCTTGTGGGTTTTCTAAACAGTTGCCCCAAAAAGCAGATTTTTTTTTTCATGTTTGAGAATGTAATCTGAACATCACAGCCCAGTGAAAAATTTGCAGTGTCGATATGGGGAGATCCTGTCTCCCATTATTGTTGCATTTCTTATCCACTGGGATTTGGGATAAATGAATGAAATACTCCTTGTAATTAATATATGAATGCAGAAAATTAGATAATTTTAGTTTAATTTATGCTTTCACCAGAGCAGGAATACCTGCTTAATCCGGTAAAAGAATTAGAAAAATTCAGACGAGTAAGGAAACTGACATGACTGTGCAGCTTTTGATCAGATATAATATGTATATGTTACTACAGTTTGTAATATAATGGATAAAAAATATTTTATCCTTAAATTCTCCAAATACAGCCTGGTAATATAAATGATTTCTGGCATCTTGAATTTCTTTTCAGCAAATTAGAGTGGGTTGGAAGCCTTCTTGTGTTGGTGAATTTTGATATTGAATTTTTGAGTTGAGATGAAAAACAATGTATTGAAGCAGGTTTTGTTTCATCTCAAGTGAAAGACAGAAACGACTCTGTATTCATGTATTCTTACAGTATCTAAGTTTTCCTGAATGTCTTGTGCTGCAAACCATCTAGATGAGGTTCAGTAATGGAATATGTAAAAGCTTTCAGTGGGGACTGGTAAATCAATTTACGTAGATCAATTTGGTAACATCAGTTCCATGCTGCTGTGCTAATTTACCCCAGCTGAAGTTCTGGGCATCAATCCTTTTATTGTGTAGTGACTTTTCCAGAGCATAGGTTAAGCAACATTTGATAACCATATGCTTAGAGTATTGTGCCAACAGAATAAGACTTCAGAAGTTGGGGTGTGGGAAGAGTAATATAATAATAATGGCAAAAGTGCATTGTAGATTTTTTACTTTAGAGTGTGGCATAAATGCGATATCATCTTCTCTATATAACAAGGCCCTCATGTGGAGTCAAGACATACATTGAAATTCTGTGAAATAGTAGTAAAGAAGTCTTGAAATGATGTGGATTTAATTGATTATATTTTCTTCTAATGTTATGTCTTGAAAATTCAGCAGTCTCGAAGTAAACACTTAAAAATGCAAAGTGAGTATGTAAATGCATGTCTGATGTGTCAGACATCTGAAGCATGTTTGAGTCTTAATATTTTGCTTCAGCATCCATGTGTAGGCAGAACACTTTACATCAGTTATGCAAGAAATCAAGACAATAGAGCTCCTCTTAATAGCTGCCCTGCTTCACACTTGTGCACTTCTAGGAGCTGTAAAATAGTTACTGCTGCTTATCTTGTTAGGCAGGGGCTACCAAGGTGTGAAGTTAGAGGATTTCAACTTCCTTTAGACATTTTAATGATTAATGTACCTCCTCATAGAAAATCTGGCAGAGGACAAGTATATATGATGGCCATTCAGGCAGAAAGCAGCTACAAAGCAGTTAAAAGAAAGTGGATGAAGGGCTGAAAGCATGTCAGTGGAAAACTCAACTGCATTAACAGCAGCAGGCATCTGATTGTGCCAGTCTACTTTTGTGTTGTTTTATCTCTTATATGTAACAAAGGACTCAAGTCTGAAAACAACTTGTTATTTGAACTGAATAATGGGAAAAATTGTAGTACATTGCAGGTGAAAATATTTGTGCCTGCAAACGTATTTCTGGGACTTTCAAAATAGCAGAGCCTGTAAGTGATGAAATAGAGTAACATACTACAGTGTCTCTCAGCTTGTAGAAGATCACTTCTCTGTTAATTCTGGTTTAGTTAGATATTGCAAGACAAATAGTGTTATTTTTCTGATTTTGCATTAGAGATGTCATCTAGCAAATCTTTTTTTTCTCTGTAGAGAAAATGTTTCCTATTTGTCTGATTGCAAGTTGTGCTTTCCTGCTGTTTTCAAATCTCCACTTCATGAGTATTTTAGTTTCAGTATTCATTCAGTCTTACTAATGCAGAGACTGTGAACTGTTCCTTAGCTGTGTAAAATGATGATTTTGTTACCTCTTGATTACACACCAAGTAAGATTAAAAAAATATATTTCAGTCATCTTTGGGCCTCCAAATAAAAAAAAAAAAGTCTCTGGAAAATTTGTCTTATTAATCAGTTGATGCTGTTTGAGTACTGAAATAGAAATTAGATCTTGCAGTCTGCAGGCTCTGAAATATAACTTGAAGTCATTGTGTTTTTCTTGGCTAAAGACTGCCTTGGGAATCAATGTTGTATTTGCTTACAAATGCACAAGACTCAGTGCAAGCCTGCTTACTGCCATCATTTCCTTTTGTATGTGTTCGTACATATTTAATGCTTTTAAACCCAAGTAATCTCATTAAACATAATAACCTCTTCCTGATTATTTCCTCATATGGCACAGCCTAAATTAAAGAACATATGTAAATAACATTGCAGAGTTCATTGAGCTCAAGGGGCTGATAGCAATAGTCTTCCAGTAGAGGGGGTGTGGTGGACATCCTTTGGGTTTTGGGCCTGAAACATCTCAAGTTACTCAACCATATTTGTCAGCTTAACACCAGCAGGCTGCTCCATCAACTAGCCGTGCTGTCACCTTGCTTTGTTATGTTCCTGTGCCCCTTTTACTTCCTCCTCTTGCTTTGCAGTCAGGGAGGCTGTTACTGAGAGAGGCAAGAGAGCTTTCTTTCCCTGCTTCTCCAAAACTGTGATCAGTGCCACCTATTTAAAATATTAATGGGAGTAAATTCAATTTGGTGTCACTTCAGCTGCAAGAAATATCATCTTGTATCACTTGTAGAGATTATTGTTTATATTCCAGTCACATACAATCGTGTAATTGTATCAGTTATTAATATGACTCTGTGTCAGCAATGATAAAAAGTTGATATTAAAATAACAGTTGTTGCAGGCTCAGGTTTTTTCTGATTTGTTTGATGTGCAGTGAGCGCCAGATACTGCTCTTCATTTTCTACATTTTTTTTTATTTTTATTTTTATTTTTATTTTTATTTTTATTTTTTTCCAGATTACTATTGATACTATTGTGCTTTGTTGGAAATACATTTGAAAAGTTTCCATCTGTATCTTTGCTGGTGGGAGCAGAAGTTCTGTTCTCTAAACCAAATCAGTTTTTCTAATATTTGCTACTGAAAGCTCTATTCCAAAATCTTTACTAAAAAATGAGAAACCTTCCTTCCACATTGCCAAATTGAATTCTGATTTGTGTGAGTTGATGCAACCGTAGTTGGTTTCTTCCATTATAATCGGTTATTTGATAAATAGATGTGTTGTGTAGATGCTACACAAGTGTACAGAGATGCTGCAGGTTGTTTTTCTCCACTGCACATGGAGCCATCACACTGTGTGGCTTCAGCTGGCTGTCTAGGGAGTCCACTGCCTACCACAACATGAGCTGTTCCTGTTGATGTGCAATACTTGTGGCTTAGTCTGCAATAGAAGAAAATTAAGTATATTTGGCAAGAATTATACAGAATAAGAACATGCAAACTAAGTCAGAAATAATCTTTCTGTTTGCGTATTGACAATAGCACATATTGTATATAATTTTGAATTTAAAAACTGAATGTCTATTTTAACACGTCAGCTATGAGTAAACTTTTGAATGAAATACTGTCAAAGACTGAAAATCTGATTAGAACAGCTAGAGGTAATCTGTTGACCAATGTGGCCTGCAAACTCTTTTTCTAATAGGCATTTATGGGATAAAAACCATGTTTTGGCACTCCACTTGTTAATTTGAGAAGTGAGTATAGTATTAAATTCAAATATTTTATTTTGCAGTATTCCTGTGGGTCTGTGTTCCTAACTTCATACTGACTTTTTTTCAATAAGCGGCATCTTCTTCAGTAAATTTTGTCACGGCATTTAGTCATTCTAAAACTTGCAGTTCTATTCTGCATCATAGCCCTTGCCTCCTTGATGCATGTTTGCTGCAGAAATAAAACTGGAATTAGTTTAATTAAAAGCTTTCTTTCTTTATAGGCATCATTATGTATTATTAGTGAGCAGCTGAAAGATGATGGAATGTGCAGGATTTTGAATGAAAGCCATCATGTCCCACGTATTTTTTTCATTCTAATCACATTGGTGTGCTAATATTCTGTGTTGCGTCTTAAAAACTAATGGATTTTGAAAGAATTTTGCTGTGAAACATGCAGCTCTAACACTGAAGTTCAAATGCAACCTAGAATTTCTTTATTACATTTGCCATTTAGGCTGTGCTTTTGAAAACTTGCATTGTGTGCTTTGTTCTTTGCATTAAGTATGTATAATTCTTCCCCAGACCTCCCATGCTGTTAAACGTATGGGTAGAATCGTAGCTTGCAATCAGGTCACTCACCTCTAAAGAAAACACTTTCAGGTCACAACATATAACCTATATTATAAGAACAGCTGTTCATAAGATGCTAAAAATGAGGTACCTGATCTTTTACATGTTGTTTTTGACAATTTGCATGTTGTTTTTCTTATTTTTTTAAGATTTGGTTGTAATGCTAACAGGTCGCTCTCTTTTTCCATAATAGATCAAAAAATACTTCGAACTTGAGCCACTTGCACGTGGAAAGCGCTGGATTCTTAAACCCTGCTCCTTGGATGATATGGAGGCAGTAAAAGACAGCTTCTCCCTTCTAATAAACTTGTTGGAGGAGAGAGACTTCGAACCTTCAAGAATGTGAAATGCAAGAGGGAAGAGTTGTTTTCGAGGCATCACTGTACCTGTTCATTCTTCTCACAGATTACTTATGGTGTGGTATCAACACTGTGCTGTGACGTTCATACACAGTGCAGAATGTCCTTTTGTTAAAATAAATATTCTGTGAATCAGGTACACGACTATTTCCAGTAAAATCGTCTACACTACTGAAATAGGGAGTTCCTCTTTGTTTACCACTAGTTCTGCACACACTGCATGTTGCTTTCTTGCCATCATCCTTGATAGAAAATACTGCACGCACAAGAATAACATAGTCTGTAAAGGTGGCATTCTACTTGCTACCTTGTTTTTTAAAAGTAACTCATGTCTTAAGGATTTGTGAGACTAATCTGTATTAGCTTGTTTGCTGACCCCACAGTCTGAAAAGCACAGCCACTGAGAACCTTAACATTACTGATACCTTGAAAAACAAGTTGTTTTATGTCAGTGCAAAGGTTAGTCTGAAATTTTACTAAATGAAAACACAGTGGATGTATTAGATTCCTTTCCTTAAGCCACTGCATAACCTTGTAAAACACAGAACCATTATTTTGCTGGAAGTTCCCATAAAGGGAAATTCGCACACAGATGTGTGCAGGTAACAGTATTGCTGAAGAATCAGTGACATAAAAAAGAAACAATGTTTTTAGAAAGTATACAGAAGTTGGTTAAACTAGTAGTTCTCACTTTTTTATCAGAGAAGCAAGGCAAATGTCTGTTAATTCAGCTGTGGTGGCTTTATTACTAGTTATAAGTGTGACTGATTTTAAGGATTGCCTTCTTTATCTCTCACTCACAGTATGCAACTGTTGCTTCGACAGTGCCAAGGCATCCATACCATAATGAGGGGCCTTCCAGTGTTTGTATCATAAGCTTCTCCTTTCAAGGGATTATAACCTGTCCTTTCAAACTTCCTCTGGACAACATGTTACTTAAAAGACAAAAAAGTATTCATTGGAAACATTTGTAATAGGTTTGGAAAAATCCTATTTAGTTCCAGTAGCACAGTGCATGCTTCCACTTTCCAGATTTCCCCCACTGTAGATTTTCAGGTTTTTTCACTGACTTTTGTTGACTTTTAAAACATTATTGACTGATTTTGTTCTTAAAAGAAATATGCCAGGTCGCTGGTTCACCATGAAGTCAATCACAACAGGGTATGTGCAGATTGGTCACCAGGCTGGTGCACACCTTGAATGTTGTGCCTTGCACATGAATGTGTTTCACACAAGCTGTCAGTGGTTCCTCATGGATTTTGCTTATTTTTTGAAGCTTATAACTCCTGTTGCAGGGCTGTAGGCAACATATCTTTCCACTCCGAGCATTTATTTTTTAAGTTTAAAGTTTATTGTAGTTTCTTATTAGTTTATTTGAGAATTAGAAAATAGTTAGCATCAGCTTTTAAAGGCTTATAAAAGCCATTTCTCTGTTTTTTGCAATTTTGCTCCTTGTTAAACAAAATGTTTTTATAGGTTTTTGGTTACTTTTCCATATCCATGGATTTCTTGCATTGCTCCCCCAGAACTATTTCTGCCCAAATGTGTGGCCTGATAGTTACTCTTTCAACTCAGTTCCTACTATCAGAACAAAGCTGGAATAACTGTTTAGCTCGCTGTTTGACTTTGTGACAGAATAGGCATGAAGGGCATCTCTTCTTGCTTTGTTTTGTTTCTGTTTCCTGCCAGGTAAATCACCCCATTGCTCCTACTCTTGGAAATATAAAAAAAAACTGGAATTACCCATTTAAAGCACACAGACAAGCCTTATGATAGTTCAAGCCTCTTCACCTGCAGAAGCAACTTGGTTGCTCATCAGTTTCTCTCCTGTGGGTTAAGGAGGCTCCTTTACCTGAGTTTGCAGAGGAAGTGGATCTGATGTGCAGCTCCACTCTCTCTCTTAGCTTTCGTGAGTTTAGAGATTACAGAGTCCCAAGATTTTCTTCCCTGATTGGGCAAAATGACAAGTAGAAAATGGTGGGGAGGAGAAAGAGTCTCATCTCCCAGAGAAGGAAGGCTGTTTGATAAAAAGGAAGGCAAAGAGATGGATTCAGAGCTTTGTCACAGAGCATTAGCATTAGACAAAAAATAATAATAATAGTTCTCATTTTTTTCCTCATTCCTTCCCATTTTGATAGTATGGACCAAAAGTATAAAAAATTGAAGGAATCCCAACTGTATCACGTTATTGGAACTACACTTATTTGTACTATTAGTGTTTCTGGTTCCGTGATTTTGAGCAACCTGAACTAGTGGTAGATGTCCTTGTTCGTTGCAGGGGAGTTGGACTAGATGACCTTCAAAGGTTCCTTCCAACTCAAGTGATTCTATGACTCTAGGATTCTATGACTCCATAGTTCCTGAGTTTTATATTTTAGTCATGATTTCCCAACTATGCACTGTTGGAAGGTGCTACATGACTAACATCCAAAAGGCCCAACTAGTCAATGAGAATACAGCTTTGGCATGTGCCAGTGTGCAGCTAGACTGGACCTTTTGATGGTAAATGCTTTTTCTTTATGGGGATACCAACTGCACAGTAGCAGTGATTTATTTTTCAAAATAACTTTAAATATGCTTTTTCTTACTAATACAGCGATCATTCCTCACCGCAGGTTGAAACAATACCTCATACATGCTTAAGGCTAAGACCAACGCTTAACTTTACTTTGAATGTAGTTCTGTGGCTTTGTGTTGTGGATGAACTTAATGGATATGTACCCTTTTACTGTCTGTGAGCACCTTCAACTTTTTATGAAAGTATTAAAAATGCTTCTAGCAGTTCACATCACACTTCGTTGTCTAAAGTGTTTTGAATGCTTTGGCTGTAGCAGAACATGTAAGTACCATGAGCACCATGCAAATTTTATTTGGATGATTGGATGATCAGTCTCAATTGCATTTTCTTGGTTTTGTTTGGGGCTTTTTTTGTGTGTTTTTTTGTATTTGTTTTCATTTTTTTTAAATCTTCTCCCACACACTCATCATTTAGGTGAAATAAAGTTGGGCACTAGTCTCAGCTTTCCATGCAGGTTCATTAAGGAGAGAACGTTGTCTTTTTTAAAAAAGATACTGTGCTTAAATGTTCTGTAGACATCTGTTAAATTACTTTGTGCGTATGTGTGAGTGTGTGTATGTGTATGTGCCCACATCAGGCTTCTTCTCAGAGCTGTAGTTGTCTGCAGCGCCTCAGCCGTCAGAATGAAAACATTATCAATCAGTATCCAACAACAGCTGGTTTTGACAAGCTTCTGTCTGCTGCTTAATGCTTTACAACTTGTCAGTGCAACTTTTTTTGTCTACTCACTCTGAGCTGATAATCTTACTGCTTCCATGTTGCGTCCTGTACTTGTACTTCTAGCATTTGTATGGAAAAAAAAGTTAAATCTTAGTGCATTTTGATATTATTTCTTGCTGTATAATGTTCCACGTGTATCTTAGCTTGCCTCTTCAAAATGCGCTATACAAAAATCTGTGATGTATTATTTCATTTAATTTCTTGCATTTCATTATATTTATAGAAGTTGCAGATTTTTGTACCGTATTAGTTACTACAGTTGCCTTTTTGTAATGGCAATTAATTTATATTACGAAAGTTTGTATCTTTACTGTAGTTGAGAGTATTAGTTAACTGCCATATTACCTTGACTTTATACTAAAAATACAGTGTCTCTACACAAAAGTTGACCCGTTTGGGTGGACAACTACTAGACATGAGGAACTTGTACTGTTTGTGATTTATACATGATTTCCACTATCAAAAAGACAAAAAGAAAATAAACACTGTGTAGAACTGAGTTGCTAAGTTTGGATTTTTTGAGTAGAAACCAATTCTAGGAACCTGGTGTATTTACTTCAGTAGAGAACATTAAAGCAGTTTATTTGCTCTTAGATTAAAACAATAATAATAATAATAATAATAACACACTCAGATATAGGTGAAAATTTGAAATTTCCAAAGGTTAGCTGACTTATTTCCAAAGTAAGATGTTGTTACTTGAGAAAAACACCTGAGAGATATTGCAGACATTGCTGGAACAGGAGCTGGTGTAATCTTTATGCTTTTATTCTATGATGTTAAACTGAGGGACTTGTTTACCCGACTAGAAATCATTGCCGTGGTGCAATACATATACTGACACAGAAAATGCCTCAGAATTTGAATAAATTAAAATAATGTGGAAAAAATAAAAGCGTGCTGAGACACGATGGTGCTATGCTCTAAAACACTGAGCAGAAACGACACTCACGGCTGATGGGATACCAGCACCAATAGCTGGTCGGTAGGTTACTGATTCAACTCCCGAGATATGCTTTTTCAGAATTTTATTTATTTTTTTATTTGTAAGCTCCGAGTATTTTCTTCAATCTTATGTGTTACATAAATAGGAACTGAAAATCTGCTAATCATTCCTCATTTGATAGCTCTTTAAAGAATTTTCATTAGCTCATTAGCCCTTTGACCTAATAGTTCAAACAAATAAAAACATCTGTTTGTGTCAGCTGTAGGGTTAGTCATCCAGGGCCTAGGTTAACACAAGGATGAGAGAGATATCCTATGTGAAAGGAGAAACCATTCCCTTTTCAGTATCTGCAGCTGAAAAGCAGCCCTAAAATCACCCTGTAAGGAAATAGAACTGCCGAGTTCTGTTAGGTGAAGATATAGGGAAAGATCATTAGTTTGCTCAGCCCTCATGGGTGAACTGACTAATGTTATTGTGTGGGTTGGACTGAAGATCAAGTCTAATTGAACAAGTAATGAGACATTTATGCTTAACGCTGGCTGCATATATTTCAGCTTTTATCACAGATATATTTATAGAAACTCAAGATATGTTGTCTGTATTGCTTGTTCATTCACCAGATTTCATAGGAAAATGTATTACGTGTTATTTTGGTGGGTTCTGGTGGAATTTATTCAGGACAGACTCACTTATGCAGTGTGTTTATGCATCAAATATGTTGAGCGCTTTCATTTATGATGTCTTAAATATGCCTTCATTTTTTGAATAACTGAAACTGAAAGGGTGTATGTTCCAATGTGAATGTTGAGGTTAACTGTAGTCTGCACAGCTCCAATTATTCATGGCAGTTAGCTGGAGAGAACAGAAGGGGCAAATGTTAATCTGTTTGTCTTGCTTACAGTAAATCCAACAAAAGCAAAATGTCCTGTGCTGGTTTAGGATAATCACAAAAAATGAAGTTGAAGTGGAAACTGTGGAGCATAAGGATGGTGAATAATCCATGCTCAACCATTTTATTATTGTGGGAATGGAGGACTTACTGCCTAGCAGTTACTTGACTTTTGGTTGGGAGAATACTTGTAAAGAGAAGCTTTTGTATAGTTAATTTCTAAAGACAGCAACATTTCTTCTCGTATGAAAATTCTGTATATATGCCCCTATGCTAGTAAGGGCATGTATACGGAAACATGCAGTGTAGCTTTCTATTATGCTTGTGTGCAAAATAAAGAAAGCAAGGCATAGTTAATTTCCTTAGTTCACACTATTACATTGTAAGCTAAAACTCAGAAAAAAATAAAATAAAATAAAATACAGCTATTAGAGATCTTTTTTATCTGCCACCTTGAAGTTGTGAAATGCTGTTGTTCATGTTTATTACTATGCCACGTAACTATGATTTATTGCATTTCAGTGTGCCTTGGCAAGTATTTTGCGTGTATTAAGTAAAACAAGATAAAAATACATTATGTTGTGGTTTAGCAACTTCCCTGTGTAAAGAAATGCTCTCTTTCTAAGGAGACATTTGCCACTGCAGTACAGAAGTCTCATATTATTGCTCTGATGTAAATTACTGCTAGCTGAAATGCTAAATCATTTAAATCCCAAACAAAAGATCTAATACTGGATGTTGGGAATATCTTACATAGTTCCAAAGATGGTGTGGAGGAGTGAGTAAAACCGTTACTTACTTGTACGTGTTGCAAAACTGAACTAAATATAATGACAAAACACAGCAAAGTATTCACTATTTTTGTAATGTGACAGTCTTGGATTTGGAAGTTTGATTATATTTTCAGGATCATAAAAGCATTTTGTAAAAGGCTTAATTATACTGTAGGTTAAATTTTGGGCTTGTCAACTTTGACACAGTCCCTTTAAAGCAACAATTCCTGTGTGTTAAGGCTGGCACTTTAAAAATCCTTGTACACATTCTGCTAGCACATGTTAAAACAGCAGCATTTCCTTTCCAGTGGCACCCCATCTCATTTCCACTTCGCATCCTCATTTCCAACTGATAACACATCTTGTTGCTTTTTTAAACAACAGATTTGCACACATCTCATAGAAAACTTTGTGGGCTACCATGTGGGATGGCATAGTCTCAGAGAAGATGATGACCCAAATTAAAAATAGAGTCAATGTTTTTTAACTTGTGCGCTAGGATTGGTGTATCACATTTAATGACTATATTGCTGCCAGTATTAAAATCCTGAGTTTTAAATGCTTGTAACAACACACGTCTATTAGCAGAACTATGTCAGAATTATTTTTTTGTAGCAGTTGCTTGTGGTGTCGTTGTAAGACATGCAGATTCAAGATGTGAATAGGACTGTAGCATTTAGAATTAACAGTGATTAAATGGCAGTATCTGGGAAATTGCTTTCTTGTTTAACAGTGAAGTGAACAATGCAGTCTCATCACTGCCTCAGTATTTACCTCTCCACAGAAGAGAAATGAGCATTCATTGTCAATAATGTAAATTAAAACTCCTTTAGTCTAGCTTTACTATGTTGCTTTCTTGCTGTCAGGATAGTTTAGATCCTCATTGGTTTACTTGTCTGTTAGTTAAAGCTGAAAGCCTTCCTTTAAGTTTATGAAACTGTGATTAAAAACAAACAAAACAGACAAACAATCAGAAGATGCTAGCTGCTGCTTCTAAAAATATTTTTATTCATGATTTGCAGGAGTGTGACTGATGGAGAAAAGTTCATTGTTTACCTTTAAAATTTAAAGCATGACCTTTTGGTTACAGTAAATACAGTACTGCAAGTCTGGTAAAGTAATCACATATAGTAAAGGTATTGAGACCATTTACTTCACATTCCTCTCTATTAGCTTCCACAATTAACATGATCCACAGCTGAAAAAATAATTCTGGTTGTCAGTGATAAATGGGGTGTAATCGTCAATCACTGAAGCTGACAGTATTATTTTAAAAAGATACTGCAAACAAATGTTTACCCAGAGATAGCAGTATGTTGCTGAGACTTTGTTCCCTGCAGTTTTCATTTCATTTGTGTGGCAAGCTGATTTTAGTGTTCATTTTCACAATAAAAATGTTGTGTTTCCCCCCCTCCCCTTTTTATTGTTATAGAGTAAGGATAACATTCAAACACCAAATTCTTCAGCAGAACCTGGAGCATTCCTGGTAGCTCAGACTCGAGAACTGAGACAGAACCTTAGCTTTTATTTGTTTTCTTTCCTTGTTCTGATGAGTGGACCTGAGGTTTTGATTCAGGCCTGTCTCCATGGAGAGGTGCCAGTATTATAGGAATATACTGCAATAGGCTATATAAATATCTTGCCTATTTTTAGCACTTGCTTTTGATCCCCAAAGAATTTTAATATCAGTGTCAAATGCCATGTGCTGTTTTCATACGTTGATACATCAATGATTTAGACGTGTAAGAAAATGCAAACCATTTTTGTAGAGAAGATATCCCATACTAGCTTATTCTTTTCTAAGTGTTAAAAAATCTTCCATAAAATTGCTTCAGAATGGTGAATCTTGCTGTTCTGATTATTTGTGAGAGATTCAGCAGTCTTACCTTCAGGTTTGAGCCAAATCAAACAGAAGAGAAACTGTTTTCTCTTTCCAGCTTAGCATTTTATAATACATGCATACTGGTGGTTTACATGCTCACAGACAGATCATATGTGGGAACCACTTCATGTCTACTCTGATTAAGGCCCAATGGAGGTGGTTAATACTAGTGCTAATCACTATTTCCAGTTACTGGTTTGATTCTTAAATTCCTTCCTGCATATAATGGTTAAAAACCACGCCTTTTGTGTTCACACCTGTTTACATAATACCCACCTGCAAGCATACGTTCTGAGAGGTGGATTATGCAGGTAGAGGGAACTCTATGGAAACAGTTATCTCCAGATGAGCTATGGTATCGGGGCCTGTCTCTGTCTAGGCGTGCATGAAGACCTGTTTCTCACCATCTTTATTTGTGTATTTATGTATTTTAGTTTGAATCTGTCTACTTTAACCCAGTGAAGAACTCTGCATCATGCAATTTCTGATCTCTGACTGGTGGGTTTATCTTAAAAGAGGAGTTAAAACAGGAGGTCTAACTATGATGTTTCATTTTGTGATTAAAACATTTAAAACGTGATTAAAACACTTGATGGGTTGGAGTATAACTGACATGAGCAGATATGTCCTGATCCATCTGGCTGATAGTGAAAATGGATTCTCATTTGCTAATCTTGAAATTAAACAAGAAAAAAAAAAAAAAAAAAGGCTGTATAACAGCCAGTAGCAGAAATGTGGTTGTAACAAAAAACAAACAAACAAACAAACAAACAAACATACAAACAAAAACCTTGGTCATTCATTTTTCTGTAGAGATGAGCATCACTAATAGATCAGTTCATCAAGAGGTGTGCAAAATGTTAGCCCAGTGTAACTAAAGACACTGGACACCACTGTGCTGTAACACCTCTGTCTCAGGGACTGGAAATAAATTACCTGTCTGAGCCTATAGCCTGTTGGCCATTAGGTATTCAGCATATAGATAACAGTGCTGAGGGGAGAGGATGGTTTGAGGAGCTACTGGCAGCAGTTCTGCCTTGCTAGGCTGGACCAACCACATCTTCCTCCACAGGGGGGCTCAAAAGACCAGCAGCAGTGCAGCTCTGCTGCAGGAACACACATCGCTTGTTAGATCTACATGGGGTTCATGGGCCTCAATCCAGCCATACCAGCTCCCTGAGAAGAGCACTTTTCAAGATGACAAAAGAAATACCAAACTGGGAAAAGCAGTAATGGTGGCATGCCTCCACACCTGTCAGGCTGTGTTACAATTTCAGTCTTTGATTGTTGGTCCCATAAAGGTGTCTTTTTTTTTTTTTTTTTTTTTTTTTTTTCATGTTATTAGAGCAATTACAGTTATTATACTAAATTTGTCCTTTCTGAAGGGAGCAAGAACAAATGAGGGAGGATTAGCATATAAATTGATCCTGGATGTGTGGGGAACTCACAGCAGGTCTGCTCGGCAGACAGGCAAAGGCGGTGAGATATTACAGAGGAGCAGGGTTTGCAGCCACCTTCCTCTGCGGCCCTTTGCTGATGACCCTTTGAGGAATGTCTCCAACTGTCTGGCAGATTCATTTGACAGCGAGGCATTTTGGAGCTCTGTCAGCCAGCACAGATCAAAGCCTGCTCCTCAGCTGGAGCAGACTGGGACACGTGATTCCACCCGTCCTGTGGACAAGGCCTATCCTCAGCACTGCCTCTGCCAGAGAAGCACTGCCATGTAATGGTATAACTAGAATATAACTCCCTCTGTGTTTTGGGGAGTACCTGCTCACCCCAGTGACACTGGCTGCGTTTGAGCAAGCAGTGCTCCCTTTGGTGTCATGAAGCCAGGCCACAGCCTGCAGTGCCAGCCTTCACCAGGCATCACCTCCTGGGAATTGTGTCAGGAAGGGCGTCAGATCCACTCTGCAGATGTTTGTAGTTCAGAAGGGATGCAGGTGATAGGTTTCAGAGCTGTTTTAAATGGAAATGAACTGTCTTTTAGGCATGGGAAGCCATTTGCAGTGTCCAGATTTCCTGCTGTGTTTACCCTTATGTTAACCTGCTCTTGCTGTCCAGGGAGAGGAGGAGGGTGCTTCTAGCTTACCCAAATGCTAAACAAAAACAGAAACAGAAATAGTTTGATTTTTCCCTGGGACTTAAGTATTACTCCTGCCCTTGCTTCCTTGACTCTCCAAGCCTCTCCACAGTTATGATACTGAGTTGCTGTTGCTTTGAATATAGATGTGAGGCTTTTGAAGTGCATTTACTTTTGTGAAATGCTGAAATAGAGCATAAGGGGATTTTCTGGTGGCTATGAGGCACACATCTTTAGAGATGATATAGAATATAACCTTTTGTCTGGACACCTTCCACCCAGAGATGGACAGCTGCTCAGTTACAAAAGAAATAGTTGGGTAATAGTGAAACTGGAAGTTTTGCCACTTCAGATTTGGAAAGTTTATGATCTGATTTAAATGCTGAAAATGGAGCCCCTTTTTAGATTTTTAATAATTTCAGTCCAGCAATCACTGTTGGTGAGTAACTGATGTGTAAATTAACTTTCCAATATCACTAGTAGAATAATGTATTTAGAAAGCTTTCAGATAAACCTCTGGATCACTAAATTGTTCACACCAGCACTGCTCTGTACCTTGCTGTTTTAATGACAAAGGGTGTTACTGTGCTTTAAATAAAGTAATGTCATTTGGTGCTGAATGAGATGTTTTGAGTTCCCAAGTTCCCATAGATGTGAAAAAATGCAGCTTTTTTTTTCTTTTTTTCTTTTCTTTCTGTGTGTTTTTTTTTTTTGTTTTTGTTTTTGTTTTTGTTTTTTTTTTAATAGAGGCAAACGTTAAAGAGGCTTTGTTTTTTTAAGTGCAAGAAATGTCTAAAATGGTGCATCTCTGGTCAGCATTTCAGCTGTCATAGTGCAAGAAACAAGTTGCTGTCCTTGCTTAATTTTTACAACTCTAGAATATCAAAACAAATAAAAGTACATTGCATTAAAACTGGACTTTCAGAAGCCTGTCTGCTTGAAGGTATATACTACTTTTTAAAAAGTCTTTGACAGTAACAAGTGTAGCAGGTATTCTACATGCATATATTATCAGTCCATCTCCTTACCTTTTTCAAAAACTTATCTCTGTTTCACTATCAGATCTGTCTTAGAAGTAAAAGGGTAGCTGGTTGAATATGACCTACAAGTCTTGACAGTTGCTGAGTATCTGCTCCTTAATCAGTACAACTTTTTTGCCTTTCGGTTGTGATTCAGGACAGGTACAGAAATTTATTTCCATAGCTGAAATTGAACAGATAGTACAAAAATTACTGGCTGTTCATTCAAACACAGGATTTTTAATAAGTGGAAACTGGCTTTTTACTGGGTTATACTCCATTGTAGCTGCAGAAAAACAAACAAATAAATTAAAAAGTCCTCATTTGCACTATGGTATTCAAATTTAAGAGAACAACAGAAAGGATAATAAGTCAGGAAAGCTAACTTTCCTCTTCCAAGCAATAAAGAGAAACCACTTGGCTGGTAAAACATCCTGCTCTAGAATTCCTGGTGGGCTCATTGATTTACAAAGATCCATTCAGTTCTCACTGTTATTAAACTAGAGGTATTAAGATTTGGAGGCCTTCATCAACTGGTCTTAGTAACAATCCAAGAAATCAGATTTCTCAAATGTTATATTTTTGCTGACTTTAAAAAAAAAACAACAAAACAAGCAAACCTTTACTTCTGACCACTCTGTGGGTCAGTGGCCTAATAACTGAGAAAGTAGGTCCGACTTCAGAAATTCAGTAATGTTGGTGAATGTATTTTCCCTTATATAGTATTTAATCTACTGATCATGCAGAAATATTTTTCTCTTGTTTAATCAATATTTCAGAATGTTTTACTTACTATATTCATTGCTGATTTTGCTCACATGAGGATTTTTTTATAAATCACTCCTATAAATAGCAAAGATGCTAATTTTTGGACTGCAACTGTATGAACTTGTTCAGAAAGTATTTTCTGCTGTGATCTATTCCACTAGAAATCTGTTTTGTTCCTTTTCATTTACATCTGTTGACCAGCACTAACCCTTATATTATGCCCTCTCAAGCATACAAGGTTCTACAAAGCTTTGAACAGTGTTCATGTGTTTCTGGTGAAAAGCAACATATCTTAGAGTATTCAAATAACATACAGTATGTTTTTATTTAATGCAAGGAGATGCATGGAGAAAAAAAAATAGCAACAAAACATGTTGACCTCTCTCCAGTAAGTTTTCTCAAGAACATTGCAAAATACATGTGAACTCCCTTGGCCTATTCAGCCTTTCCAGATGCATCATTCTCCTGGGTAGCTAGACAGATGCAGAGTTAAGTGGGAGTGCAGATAAGCATGTTGGATACCAGTGCTGTACTGAGATACATAGGCTTCCATAAAGTAAGGTAAATATAATCTTTATTTCTCCATTTTAAAGTTTTCTTTGAAGAAAGTGTTTTGTTTAGCTGTTTATTTGTTTACAGAACAAAGGAATTTTTTTATTATTTTTTTTTTAAATACACTTATGAAATAGCTCTTTCAAATAATCACTTATGGGATATTATTGCCAGAATACATAAAACATTACAATGTTCTTTCTCCTCCAGAATTGCTCAGTTTTTCTCCTCGTCTGTGGAAACCACTTGATTTTATAGAGCAGTGTCTAGCCTATATCTATACCCTATGGTCACATTAGCATCACAGTATAATTATTTTCAGTTTCTTGAAGTAAATAATGCAGGAAATTCAGAGAAAAAATGTATTACCAAAATATATTAGCTAAAAAGTGATTTAGAGGAAACCAGTGTGCATGCTTAAAATCGTACTTGCTGTAAATGTTTTGTTGAAAAACAATATCACCTTGAAGTTTCAATGTATGTAAACATGAAATTCTGTTATCAGAATTATTTGTGAATGAGATATCTGTATTTACAGTAAAATTTGTTTCATAACTTTGTCATCCTTATTGAATCACAGGACCATAGAATGTCCTGGGTTGAAAAGCACCTCAAAGATCATCCAGTTTCAAACCCCCTGCTATGTGCAGGTCACCCAGGCTGCCCAGAGCTACATCCAGCCTGGCCTTGAATGCCTTTGGGGATGGGGCATCCACAACCTCATTGGGCAACCTGTTCCAGTGCATCACCACCCTCTGTGTGAAAAACTTCCTTTGAATACCTAACCTAAATCTCCCCTGTCTTAATTTAAAGTACTTCCCCCTCGTCCTATCACTAGCCACCCACGTAAACAGTCATTCCCCCACCTCTTTACATGCTCCCTTCAAGTACTGGAAGATCACAATGAGGTCTCTCTGGATCCTTCTCCATGCTAAACAAACAATCCCAGTTCCCTTAACCTTTCCTCACAGCAGAGATACTCATTCCACTGAGTTTGTAATATATCTTTCCAAACAGTGCATGGTCTATCTGGATTTCGCTCTCAGTTCAGTTTGCCATTCAGCTGTAGTTATAGCCAGTGATGAAAATTAGGGTTTATCTAGCCTACTGTCAAGTTGAGGCTGTTGATCAACCCTCCTAAGGGGACTTAGAGATCTTGTCTTTAGGTGTAATAGGGTCTGCAATGCTAATGGTGTCACAAAACATTGGTATTATATCTTTTCCCCTCCATCACTGAATTCTCTTTATGTCTGCAGCATTTAGTACAGCATGTAATATGTTACCAGTGGTCTTCAACAGGTGAAAGACAAAGCACAGATGTTTAAGGAAAGGGAGCATTTCCACAGTTGAGTGACTGAAGGTAGGTTGAATTTTCAAATTCACACAAACTGACTAGAGGGAATTATGGGTATCATCTTCCTTCCCTTAAGACAGATGAGCTTCATAAACACGCTTGAAAAACAGATCCTCTAATCTTTCTCATAGTGTTCTGGACTCAGGTCTCGAACTGAGATAGAAGGAATAAATTTATTCTCTTTGGTGGTCTGGGTTTCATTCTTGCTTCTGTCTTCCATGGCAGATAGTTTGACTTTTGTCATCTCCAGGCCATGATGTGGTACTCTGAGGAAGCATGCCTCAAACCCATCCAAAAACTTGTCCTGGTTCAGAATATTGATCTTCATTTTGTCTATTCAAATGGAATTGTAGAAACATAGTGAACTTTCATTCACTGCTTTGCTCATCTCTTGATTGCCATGTCCCAAAAGAAGACCCTGGCATCCAAAGACAATACCTCCTTATCATACAGCCCCAGCAGCTAGAAAACAAGGGAAAGCCTTGAGTGGTGGCCTATGCCTGGCTGCAGGCAGCATCTTCTCAGTGTGAGGTGGCATCTGTGACACGGTTTGGTGCAAGGGCTAACTTGGTAGTTAAACACATTCATTCAACAGCATGGCACAGTGCCAGTAGTTCAGACCAGACCACTGCCAGACAACATCTAGAAATCATTTTGGGAAATGTTTATTTTACTGATTGTTTATCTCAGTTTCCCTGTCCCCTTTTCAAACAACAAGAAAATCTTGCAGGGAAGAAGGGCATTTTTGAGAATTTGACATAGAACACAGCATTGGAAGTATTAATGAAATGCTGTTGTCTTACAATGCTGCTAGTTATGTCTGGAGCTTCCAGAGTATCTCCATTACCACTCTGATAGTAGTTGAGACCCATCTCACTGCTGATATATCATTAAGGGAATGACTGTTTACTGGCATGCATAACACATTGTAGTAAATGTGCTCTTACAGGGTGACTGCTACGTGACATGTATCTAAAATATTTTGCCATTCAGACAGAACAACAGTTAAAAGATTTGAAACCATGTCAGCATTTCCCTATTTTTATCGGGGTTTTATGCAGTGCCCTTGAATGTACTGCCTTGGCAGTACATTTAGCTGTCTAGGGAGGAGGTTTTGTCTATTAGTTAAACTATACTGGTAGTAAATCTACTATCACTTCTCTTCACATCAGTACCTAATGGCTTTGTGCAGTTGGAACATCCTGACTTACCACAACTCTCACATTGCTCTTAGTCCTTTGTTATCAAGATACCTTTACAAGCCCCAAAAATTAAGACTTTCAAACCTATGCTCAGCTGAGGAATTCTCATTCCATTTTCCAGGAGTTCAAATACACAGTAATGTTGGCTTGAAGATCATCCAAACTCTGATGTAAAGCTGGTGTTCAAACATGGTTTCTCTGTGCAGCTAAGGCCTTTCCAAGATGAGACTACCAAAGCAAGGATGTAATCTTTCATGTTGTCTTCATAAGGCACTTTCGCTTTGATAACACAGTCAAATTCTTCGGGTAACAAGGCTCTCTTCTGCAGACGTCTCAGAAGCTCAATGATGGTGTCCCACCATTGCTTGGATTTTAGTTTCCTCAAAGAGGAAAGAGTCTTCTGAAATAACAGCTAAGTTTTGCATCATATTTTATGGAGAAAATGTGTATACAACAGTAATTTCGCCTGATACAGGAATTTTACCTTTTCATCTTGGCTCAAACTAAAAAGATGATTGAAGAATAGCTTTCACAGAAGACTAATTATAAAGAGTCTTTTGTCTAAGCAGTTCATAGATTTTGGCATTATCTTTTTGATGTATTCCATGCAAGAAAGGATCTATTGGATGTACCTAATTTCATTCAGCTGTAGCTAAACGTGTATTGTTCAAACAGCATGAACTGAAACCCAGTCAGACACCAAGAAGTATGTCTTATTATGTATTTCAAATCTTTGTTATTGCATCAAATTATACTACCACCTATCTCAGATTTATGGACTTTTCATGTTATCTAAATATATTATTCATGTCTTTACTATAATTCAAGTCAATTAGTTTCTAATTTTCAGGTAGTATGAAGTCCATATTTGCACAGAAGCTGAGGTGTGTAATTGTGTACTACAGTTTTCAAAGTTCAGGCTGATTGTTTTTAAACAAAATAGGTTCATATTGACATTTCAGCCTTAAATACTTTGCACTATGTTAAATTTGTTTACAGTTTTGGTTGTGAATTTGTGGCAGGGATTAGAAGTTTATTAAATTGTAGATTATTTAAGACTGAATAACTTATTTATAATTGAAAATATACTTGTATATGAGCTGTGCCACAGTTCCATATCTTTTCTGAATGTTATACATCCATCTGTACAGTTATCCCTGACTTATCAGAGCTGAAAAGCAATAAAGCAGTGGTAGCATCAGACAGAATTATCAGTGATAATTCTTGCAAACCATATTTGGTTATTCATTAGATCTCTTTCTACCTTTTTGTCTTCATAATATGAAATATCTGAAGGGAGTGCATTCAGATATATCACAGTAAATATTTGATTTAGGAACACATGAGGATTTTTTTTTCTGGTATCTATTCTACTTTCTTTCTGGTATCCTTCTGGAGTTGTTTTGTTCGTACTACTTCATACAAGATTAATTTCCATCTGTCTTATTTTCCCTGTCCTAATCCTTTCCAATGCAATGCTTAAGGATGACTAATGCCCAGGTGAACCTGCAGGCTCCATCTGGCTTCTTTAACAAAGGACTCATAAGGAGATACGTATTTCTTCCATACTCTCTTCTCTTGCTCTTGATCTTCATACCTTGACATTCACACTTGTGCTGCTGCCTCAGTTTCCACTATGGCAAAGAGGAGCAATACCAAGAAGCAACAATAGTGCGGAGTAGCATATCCCTTTCTCAGAGCAATCCTCTCACACTGGAGTTTTATTAACTTGTACTCCTCTTCACAATTTTGAAGCAAAAGTAAACTGGTTTGACCAATTAAGAGTAGTAAATCTAACAGTCATCTGTCTTCTGCAGCCTGTATACACCAGTGCAATGGGGCACAATCATGGAGTCTTGTCAAAAGAGGACATTTTTGGCTGCTGATTCTAAACATATGACATATTTTTCTGCTGTATCACTTTAATATTGTGCTGTTATCTTTTCAGTTAAGAGAAAGGTGTTTCTTTTGTTCAAAGGAAAGAAAACCAACACATAGCAGGCAATCCCTGTTTTGCAGTATTGAGATAGGTGAGGCATATTTCACTATCTCAACGGTGTCAGTGCACTCAGGCTGGACAAAAGAATGGAAGAATCTATGACCCTAAATAATGGTGTTAAAAATGCATTCTTGGATTATATTGAATAAGAAGTAATTCTAATTTTATGAGGTTTTATCTACTCCCTCTGCATTCCTCCCCTCCTCCCCACCCGCCACCTTTCCTTGTTAATTCATTTAAAGACGATTTCTTTCTGTTCAATTTGCATTCAAATGGCTGTCAGGGGAATTTATGGAAATAATATAAGTGCTTTTTATCATTGTGTATTTAATCACATGTGCTAATTTTCTAAAGATGAACTTGTCTGGCATCTTGGTTAAAAAAAAAAAAAAAAAAAAAAAAAAAAAAAAAAAAAAAGTCAAAAAGTCAAGCCTTGTCCTTGTCATTACTTCAAAGCCAGCAATGCCAAATAGGCATGGTTTAAAATTATAAACAAAACCAAAAGGTCCAGTTAGTGATTTCTTGTCTCATACAGTTCATCTTTGGTGTGTTGGTTTTATCTTTGTCTGATATTTGCCCATCCTATTCATGGCTTGACTGATAATTTCTGCATCTTCCTCCTCCTTCGGATGAAACGACTACCCATGCCTAGGACCACCATATAATGATAATATAATGACTTTAGCAGTGAAATACAAATTTACTAATTTGGGAAATTTCACTTTATGTGCCTTTTTGTTTTCCTTAATGTTCTGGAGATTATTTTCTCTCAATTAGCAGAAACTCCACAAAGGTGACCATGAAACACCAGTGCTTACCTGTGCGTGATGGAATATCTGAAAGTTGAACCAGTCCTCTTTGTTTCTCATAGTGGTAACCAGCAGACTTCACAACCCCTGCTGCACTTAATAATACTGACAGCAAATTCACAGCCAACGTGAACTTGACTTTGACCAACCTGGCAGCAATGACCTGTCAACTTGAGAAGGTAGCTATTGCTTAGGCTTCATGGGAGACTTTTTGGTTTAACTCTTTTCAGACCTAGATAAATTTACTTGTTCTTTTTGGCTCATGAGGGCAAATACTTCGTACTCTGTTTTCCTGAATTGTAGAAAGTAGTGCAAAATGAGGTGTCCTTAAAGCGTTTGAGTCATCAATAAAAATAACTGGTAACAAGAGATGCCACCAATATAAGATGTTTTCCTGATCTGCTGCTGAGCTCTTAGGATGGTGAACTATTGATAGTAGTTTTTATATCTATTTTCTAAAAGAAATAAAGAAATTGCACGGTATGAACTTGCAAATGTTTCAACTTGGGGAGTCATTTATTTGTGTTACCTTCCTCTTCTTGTTTTAAAAATTAAACAGCTGTTATGTATGTAGCTTAAAAGACAACAGCTCATTATGTGAATGCTAGTTAATAATTTACTTGTGAAATTCCTAAAAGAGAGGAGAGGAGCAGCAAAGCTTTCAAATCTGCATATCAAGAAAAATAATATTACGTCCAAATATGTTTAGTGAATGATAATGCAAACCACGGGAAAATATAGAGAAGAGAAAATACATTCCCTGGCTCAAGCTGGGAATTTGTTGAATGCTTAGCCAGAGAAAAAATAATTTAGAGGGGAGTATTTCTCTGGATTCTCTACTACTAATAAATCACTGCTGGTCATGCAACTTTTAGTGGTCCCAACAATGATTGCATCTTTATTCGCTGATCACACTTAGAAACCACATATTTTTCTTTTATTCTACCCTCTATATCGTTAATGCATTGGATATTTTCAGGTGCTGAGGAAAAAAGAACTGTGTGTCTATTCTTATGCACACAACTATTTGTGTGTACACAACTCATCTCAGATCCAGTAGTTACTATCAGGAAATACCAGATTTCATGATAGGTAGAAATCCTAAAATTATCTATGCACCTGTTTTTCAAGTAAAGAGGACAAGAAAAAACTGTAACAAAACCCACAAACCTGCTTTAGCTGGTAAGAAAACAGGTTGCTTCACATTCATAAAAACCTTAAAACTCTTAGGAGAGAGGTAGTCAACAGGTGAAAAGTATTACCTTATTAGATGTTCAGTATACAAAGTCTTTATCCTAACCTATTGTGATTGTTCCCTTGAATTGTTAACAGCAATGAAGAAAATGCTGTCATAAACTGGGGGGGAGCAGCCTCTAGAGCAGGTACAAAGACTGCAAAGAGATTTAGGGAGGAATAAGAATTTCTCAGTTTTTGGTGGAAGGAGTGTAGTACTGGAAAGAAAGAACTACAAAGCTATATACATCTTCCAAGCCACTGGGAGAGCTATCACTAGTGCGGTTATGGATGAAGGTTACAGTTTATGACTATTGTTTGTTGGCTCATGAAATCTTTCTTATAGAAAGGACAAAAGGTAAAAAATATCCAATGCTCATGAGGTCAAGAATAAAAGAAATCACAAGAGATTAAGTGGTAGAAAGTTTTTTAAATATCCTTATGAACATCTGTGAAGGACACCGAGTACTTTCTGGAAGGCTGAGTAGTTCCTTCATCCCCGGGGAGCTGGTGGAAGGACAGCCCAGAGACTGCAGATGAAAATCCTGGCACCAAATGGTGAGACTGACGTTCAGAGTGAACCTGCCGAGAGCAACAGCGATCGCACAGCCAAGCCCCAGCGGTGATAGAGAAAACTTTCTGCAGACTACAGAATGCTGCCAGGTGTGCTGCTACTAGGGAAGCCACTGGATTGACTGGAACAAAGCCTGGAAGCAAGATTTGATCTTCCTTTGAAAATTCACCAAAATAAAATGCCAAGGCTTATCTACTACAGAGCTGTGGTTCACATAGTTTTTGTCACTATACTGAAGAAACGTTATTAAGTTTCAGCGAAGCAGACCAGAAATTATAGGAAAAAAACTAGATTTTTCTTGTGTTTGTCTTTTAAACAGCTTCCTAATGTACTTAAAATGTAGGGACAGATGAATGAACTTTTAGAACTCCTTCCAGTTTCACATTTGAGATGTATAATAGCTATTGACAGTGGAAAACAAAGGATAGCAATGGTAACAGTGTGGAACAATGTGTGCAGTTTCCAAGCTAAATTGACTAGGTGCAAATATTTAAAGAGCTGGAGAATAAGTGATATTTTAAGTTAGAAATGCCTGAGCATAGAATAGTTAACAGTATCTTCGACTGAAATATCCAGTCTCCGTGTTTTTGCAGTATGGTTATAACTGAACTGAAGATTGCTCCAGCCCACGATCATCTCGTCTGTGCCCTTCTCCTGGACATGTGGAAGAATAAAAAAGTTCACACTCAGATCCAGTTTTCTTAAAATTGGTAACCCAGTGTGGTTTGTTGAAATGAGCTGACAAACATTCTGCTCAAGCTCAAAATGATTTTTCTTTTGTTTTGTTTTGTTTTGTTTTTTAATATAAGAAAACTGTAGCTAGACCAACTAACAAAGCCAAGTGAAAGACATATCCTATTTGGGCATCTTGGTGTTAACTAGCTCCCTTGACAACACCCATTTCAGAAATATTGAACTATTTAGTGTCTCTGGAACATCTGGAGTTTCTACTTGTTTCATAAGTCTCTAACAAAAAATATCTGCACATCATCCATCAATCCACGGCCACATTCTTTTCTCACCCTATCATGATTAGATTCCTTGGGAGGTTTTAGGGGTGTTTTTCCTAATGCTTTTCTCCCAGTTTTTCTTGGACATCCCTGTATTATTAATGGGCTCGATATGTGCTCACTTTGAGCCATTAGGAATTAAGTTAGTGGTTTTGGTAGTCATTATATAAGCTGGAGAAAGGAGGACATTTATCATAGAATGGAATTACCATCATTTAGGGAACTGACCTCCTTACTTATCAGCCACACCTGATCATTCTGGCAAAACTGAGACAAATCTCATTCCCTGTTTGAAGAAAGCCCCCCTCCTCTTGAGATGTGGAAAGCAGTGATACTGTGGTTTGTCCAAGACAATCTTTGTGATAGGAACATCCAGGTCAAGTGCTGCGTTGCTAGGGCTGTCCTGGAACTCCCAGATTTTTAAGTTTGGTAACTCCTTAATATCCCCTCTCTAAACAAGTGGATAGTTTCTTACTACAGATCAAGATCCACGCAGGCTGGTTTCTCCATGGAAAAAGAGCTGCTTCTGACCTAAGGACATTTGGACATTTATTTGCTTATGTATGAGTGGACCTAGGAGCCAGGCAAGAGTGGATCAGTGGAAAAAAACCAGTCCTGTCAGAAGTTTATGAACCAAGGCCTCTGCACGGATCTTACCCCCAAAAACACTTCCTGTACAGCAAGCTGTCAGTACTTGCCAGAGCCACAGTTCTCCTGCTGCAGCACTCAGTGGTCATCTGCCCTCACAGGTGGCCCTGAGGAGCCTCTCTTGCAGGAGCAGGAGGGCAGCACTTTGGTCATGAGGCTTTAAGCACATGCTGTCAGCACATATTCCTCCCCAGCATATGCTGCGGGGCACATCACCTTCTTTCACCACGTTTCTTTGGATGCAAGTGTCCTTTATTCCAAATCAGTTTTCAGACAGATGAGTTCTCTGACATTTTGTGTTGTGCAATTGCTTGAGTACAATCAGTTCAAGGTGGCTGTAAAATTATAGTTAACTGTAATATTCCTCAGTGGAGGGCAGTAAGGAAGGCTGGGGCAGTCTAGTTGGGACTGAGACCTTCTAGGGCTGCTGTGGAAGGGTGTCTCATATCCTGAGCAAACTCTTGGAGCTGGCTGGTTTGCTGCCAGGTAATGTGGGGAGCGGGCTGATAGCAGAGTGTTGTGCAGGGATTGTTTCATCTGTCAGGCTGCCAGTGGATACACAACAATTGCAATTTCCACCACTCCTCCCTGCCACAAAGATTAAGGGAGTTAGTCATGTGAAGCTGGGCTGGGAGACTGTTAAGAGAGATGATAAAAATGCACAAACATTGGACTGGTGTTAAGACGAGGGAGGAAAAGGATGGTTCAAGGATGTGTGTAGTTAATAATAATGGGTTGAAGAAAAGGTACATCTTTTTCATATGTTACTATTTTTATGCAACCTCCCTGTAGAAATCAGCAAACAAAACTAGGGACAAATACACAGTCTCCTCAAATGATATTGCAGAGTGAGACCTTGCTCCTGAAAATAAATCAGGGTGCCAGACTTCAGCTCATTGATTTTATTTGTCTGAATCTCTGGCTAATTAACAGGAAAAACGTCTGAAGAGCAGACCCTGCTTTCCGATCAGCCTGTGAAATAGTCCTATTGGGGGAAATTGAGAGATGTTCTGTATAGTTAAAAATCCTGGAAACCCTGCTGTGATTATCAGATAATTTGTCTATGTTCTGTAATAATCTTGATAATAAAAGGGATCTGAAAAATAGAGTATGTCTGATAATAGAGTGCAGAATGTTTGTAAAATGGCATTTTCCCTTCTTTTGTGCTTTTGTACTAATCAGGGGGAAAAAAATCAGAAAAAACAATTACTACAATATCTGGATCAAATAGGCTTTTATCAAAAAGTTAACTAAATGCACCCTACGAGAGTCCATGACACAGAAAAGGAAGTGGGTACCTCTCCCTGACCCCATACTGGAAGATGAGAATGGGCCCATCCCATGTTGCAGGAGTAAAAAAAGGAGAAGATGTGGTAAGCTGAACAGGTGAGGGGTGTCCCAGGTGTGGCTGACAATCATATCATATAAGCAGGCACTCTTAACCCATAAAGCTATCTGACACCATTAGCACTCATTGCTAGATAGTCAGCACAGCTCTTTAATTAGACATTTTCTTTGGCTCTTGATTCCCTGAGCACCAGGATGGTGATATTACCAAACACTGGGTTGAGGGGCTGCCTGTGAAATCCAAACAGTTGCAGCTCCCTACATATGGTAGTTAGTTGTAAGAGATGTTGAAAAGGGATGTAGTGTCTCAGACATCCCCCATGGGTGCAGATGGACACATAGGGTGTGTAATGCAGGAAAAGAGAACAGGGAGAAGAGGAGGAAAAGAGTGAAGGAAAGATGGAGGTCATTGAGAGTGATGCAGGTAAGTGAAAAGAAAGAAGCACAGACAAAGGGAGGAATATTTTGTGCCAACTACATACTTGAGGCAAACAAGATACTCTCTGTCTCTACCTTGTTTTGTCACAGTGCTCACCTTTCCTTTCTGTGCCATGTAACAGCACAGTGCCTTCACCCTGTAACTGCTGCAAAACTGCAAATTCGAGTATGCAATGGGCTCATATTGTATCAAAACAGCTGCAGCTACTCTCCCAGACTGTGCTGGGAAAGGAGAAAAAAATACAAAGAAATTGCTTTCTTTAAGACTTGATGTTGTTCCAACTACTTGAGACAGAAAACAGGTAAGTGTAATAGGCTTTTAATACCTTGTGGACACTAATTAAGTCATGCTTTTGTCAGAAAAGATATTAGAGACCACCTTTTCAAATATATAGAACTTGGCTGTAGTAATTTGTTCTGGGAATAACAAATTTTCTTTAGTTAGAAAATAAAAAGGAGGGATGTTAAAACAGTGGAAGCTGGGAGGGATAAAGTTTGAGCATCAGTGCAGGAGGATGGGAAGGTGTGAGAAGAGAAATAGTTCCTTCTCACAGAACCTTTGAGATATTGAATAGTAAGTAGAAAAGAGATAAAAAGTGGGATTCAAACTTAGGAACCTAACTTAAATTAAGTCTAGGGGCTACTATAAAACTTCATTAATGACTGCTACGAACAACCACAATTTTCACTGTCTTCTGAAACCTGAAAACCATAGGCTTTTGCAGACTGACACAAGAATCAATCCTGTCTGTGGGGACCCAAGATCTACCTTACTTCTTCTCCTCCTGGAAGATGAACACTGAATCTTGAAGAAAAATTAATGCAGCAGACTGTGGAAGCTGTGCACAGTGAGATACAGGAAAGGAGACCTTTCATGATGTAGGTGACTCCAATATTGCTTAGTGAGTGAGAAATGAATAATCAACACCTTATATTACGCCTCAAAAATATGATAGCTAAGGGCTGACCAATGGGTTTCCCTTTGGCTCCAGGTTAAGACAGGTTTTTAAAAAATGGAGGTTTTCAAGTGAGAGCAGGGAAGTTATCATTCCATGTCTGTGGAATATCTGTTACTAAATATGAAACTCATAATTTCATGCTGCCCTACATACCCTCTCAAAGCAGGGCTGGAGCTCACCTACTTTCACACAACTGAAAACAGCCACGCTAAAAAGAATACTCTGTGGTTATAAATCTGCACAACCTCTGACATAACACTGCCTCCTATTTTTGGGAAGGTGCTTTGAGCAGCAGGAACCTCTTTTTCCACTGTATGAGACACAAATCTGAATTCTTTTCCAGGTGCATCTGAGAACCTACTAATGTGCAACAGTTGCTGCAGTTCGTCTCAGGGGCCATTGAAATAAGAATGGGATAGTCCCTGGTTCCTCTGCATTGTTTGTTATGGATCAGAACACTGCTGATGTATTTGTCATACCACACTCCATGAAATTCATGCTGGCTTCATGCTGACTGCAGAAGACTATACCTCATGTGCCACAAAGCTTGTGGTTACAGCATTAACATGGTAACACTCTTTAGATAAACTGCACCCAGCACCACAATTTTCCACTCTATGTCAGTTTTTCAATGTGTGGCATTCCTGGTCCAGATGAGAAGCACTGCAGCTGGATCCAGCTGGACCATGGCCTGATCTATCAGCCTAACTAATCTAATGCTGAAATAAATACACTGGCATAGTAAATATGTATATGTATAATGTATATACAGAGAGAGAGAGAAAAAGAGGTTAATGAGTTAAGGATTTTAAAATTAGGCAAGATGTGAATCACTGGCAGATGGTCTCAGTAAAGTGGCCAGCCTAATTAAGTGTGTTATACTGTATCATC
Source organism: Excalfactoria chinensis (assembly GCF_039878825.1). Taxonomy (NCBI): domain Eukaryota; kingdom Metazoa; phylum Chordata; class Aves; order Galliformes; family Phasianidae; genus Excalfactoria; species Excalfactoria chinensis. The sequence continues at coordinate 15,668,541 of NC_092857.1, read as the reverse complement.
AATAATCCATTAGGAGAGTGGCAATAGTTTATATTCAGCAACAGTTTGCTATAATATCTCCATGTATTTCATAGCAATGGAATTTGCAATTATGTTCAGAGAGGAAAACAAGAAAACAACCCTTTTAGTTCTGAAGAAAAACTTAAAAAATATGTGGTGTAATCCAGTGCACTGTCATGTGCTGACTCCAGTGAGAATCAGAAACAGTACCTCTCACTTCTGAAAACTGATCCAATTAATCTTAGACTTAGTTCCCCAGACTCAAGGCCCCCGTGCTCAGCAAGTAGCATTACAAGTGGCTATGTAATTTGGCATTTTGTCAGGGTGCCACCAAATTCAGCATTCCCTCGTGGAATTCCCTATTTTGCTGCAGGCGGTTGCTCAACTTTTTGTTTTCTGTCTCCTGACCTGCCTCTTGCCTTCTCTCCTTTCCCCGTAGGGAGGAGGTAATAGGATTACAATGCATGCTCCCTCTGCTCTTCCATGGAGCCAGGCAGCAGGGGGTTGGAAAGCAACCATCAGAGTCCAGCCTGCAGCCACAGATCGGAGCGCCAAACATATAGGATGACATGCTGGGCCTCACGGGGAGTTGAGCAGCCATGAAGTGCTGGGGAAGGGCTCCTGAAACTGGCTGCAGATCCCTGCTTCCCTGGAACACGTGAAAGAAGGTTCAAGTTAGGTTACCAAGAAAATGTCCTGGGAGCTGGGACCTGGTGAATAGGTCGAGGCCATCAAAAGCACAGTGGAAAAGAATCCTACCCTTGGGAGTACTGCAGGTGAGGAGGGAGGGGATTTTGCAAAAAATCAAATGTTGCCAAGTCCTACACCTGGCCAGTAGTCATACTCACCCTCCTCCCAGATCTTGACACCAAATTTGATATTGTAGGATGATCACACTGTTTTTCTTTTCCACATTTCCTTATATTTAAAATTTCTTTGCACATGTTTGTGTATGTGGCAATCCATTAGCTGTCACAGAGCTCTCCTATGTGAATGAAGTCAGTTCATTTTTGGCTTATGTTGCAAAAAATTTAAGGTCTATCTGGTGATGAAAAGCTTCTAGTTATTCCTGACAGCCGTCCTCTCCAGATACTCATTTTCCCCTCCAACATACCCACACTTGCTCATCCTCTGTCTTGATAATTAAATTGACCATAGCAGTTTTTCATCCCTGACACCAGCATATCAAGTGCTGCCCCCCCCCTGTCTCCATGTACTGCCCTGTCTTTGCATCAGATTGCATCTTCAGCTGGGGCTCCGTGGTTCCTTCTGGTCACATAACATTAACACTTGTTTTCACACTGGGGAACAGCTCTCTGCTTTGGAACTCCTGAGAACATATAGCACATTTTAAACTATTTAGTTGATACAAATATTAGTGAATTTGTGTGAGAGTGTACCACAAGGAATACATTTTCAGACACAAAAAAATGTCCAGTGATTGATAAAATGGCATTGTGTTCTATTTTGCCAAAGGGAAGCTTTTTCTTGTGGAATTCTTGCAATGAAGCCATTCTGAGAAGAAACTGTTAACTACTACATTGTCTTATCTTTCTGAAGTACCATGCTATGAATAGACTCTTTATGCTCATGACTGTCCATTCATCTCAGAAAAAAAATAAATAGTTCTCACACCACACTCATTTTCTCTCCTTCTTGTTTCACTATGACCTAATAAAACTGGAATTGAAAGAACAGGATTGCATCCTAAGGGTCATCTCAGTTTTGGTCCTTCAAACTCAGGTTAAGTGATAGAAAGCATTTGCAATAACAGCACGGGTTTTATCTTTAGATTTTTCAGCCATTAGGAGTTTGAAGTCAGCTTTTAACAGATAAATTTCAAAATAAACTTATTTACAAAATTACTGGGTCAGGAAAATCTCCAAACCAACATATGTGTTTCTATGTGTCTAAATTTATATTATGGTAACTACACCCCTACTGTCAGGATGTCATGTCTGTGCTGGACAGTGGGCTGAAGATATGTAGAGGCTGTGAGATATACTCTGTTGTCTCTGTCTTCAGCAGCTGTGATATTCAGCTCAGCCTTGAAGGTCTACTGTTTTTCTGTAGTTATATAAAAGACTAAATTGTTCAGACCTTGTTTTGTCTGCCCCTACAACTTACCACCAGTATTGCTCATCTAAGCAGTTTGGGTTTGTGATTGCATTTTCACAGAGAACTCCAGCATTTCCTGCTTGTAGAAGGAAAAGGAAACTCTCGGATTTTTGTTTTGTACATAAGTTGTGGATGCTTACACATAAAAAGTGGCTGTTAGTGGGATGTTGACCCCTAGTAAGACCCTGGCATGAGCAAGACACAGTAAATAAGCACAGATATTGCGCCTAAATATCAGGAAAGTGAAATTGAAGAGAAAATGGGTGGAGGTCCTAATGTGACAGCAGGGTGTTGTTTTTACAAATAATTTAAGGCTTAATTGCATCTCCTACTCTTTGATAGGATATTGTCAATGAACAATAATTTATCCAGAAAATAATAATAATAATATGCATTTAATTAACAGAGATTGCCTATTTCTAATCCTTAAAAAGGATGGAAACTCTAGCATAATTGAGGGTATTTTACTTGTAAAGTCTGGCTCCTGAAAGCATTTGTGCTCATGCTTACCTCCATTTTTGCAACGTCTCTAGAACTTAATAATGAAGTTAAATGTACATGTAGAATCTGACCACTGATCTTAAAAATTTCCAGCAAGTTCAATAGACAAAGCCAAACACAGAAAAATTAATATTTATTTTGAGAAGTACGTCCTACACGTGGCTGGGCTGCATCAATAGAAATAGTTTTGTTTAAGTGGCTTCAACAAAATTGTGTGAATGTCTTTGAAGTTCTCTGTGTTTTTTAACAGTGCATATCTCATCCTTCTAGGCAGGAAGTAGGCAGTGAAGACCCTCTGATTTCCAGGGCATTTTTTTTTTCATAATGCCTAATACTGTATAAATGCCCTAATTGACTCTTTTTTTTTCTTTTTCTTTTTTTTTTTTTTCCACTAGTATTCCTTTGCTCATTTCTGAATTTGTTTCAGCTGAGCATATATTGATAAAGAAATCCATTTCCTACAAATCATATTTCTCAAGATTTCTTACTCTCCTTCCCTTTCTCTGCATTTTGCTAAGGGAGTAATGCTGAGAAATATACACAGCTATCTTCCAGATCAAATGGAGAATTTACTGTCTGAACCATAAGAAAGCTCAGATTGATCTGTGTTGATGTCTCTGCATTTAGTTACACTTCATTGTATGGTCACAGTACGATTACGTGTTAACCTGCATCCTTACTGAAACAAAGAACAATCAATAGCTACTCATTTTAAATCAGTAACGTGTCTGAGAATTTCCTTGTTAAAAATAGTAATAAATAAATAAAGTAACAGAGCTCTGCAACACTCTCACTGAAGTGATTCATCATTCAGTTTATATCTTCTGTTTTCCTCCAGAGGGCACAGAAATTAGTCGGCTGAAAAAAAACAAAACCAGCAGTGAAGTGGTTGCTATTCCCATAGCTTGTTACAAGTCTTTGTGTTAAATCACTTTTTCTTCCCATAAAGTGTCACTTAGATCTGAGTGAAAATGCCATAAAAAAACTACACAGGGCAATTTTTTTTTCTTTTTTCTTTTTTCTTTTTCCAATTGAATAGGTCTATGTAATTGGTGAAGGTGCAGTCAACTCATAGTATCTGGCTTTTAGGTGATAGATGAAACACAACAGTGGTGTTGGTATTCAATCTGGGATGCTTCTCACCACTAAAAGTTGGTTAAGATTTTCAAAATTTTGATTTCTTTATTTCAGAAAGAAAAATATAGAACACCATATGATAGATAGATAGATAGATAGATAGATAGATAGATAGATAGATAGATAGATAGATAGATAGATAGATATAGATAGATAGATAGATAGATAGATAGATAGATAGATAGATAGATAGATAGATAGATAGATAGATAGATAGTGGACGGACTCAGTGTTCCCTATTTTAGACAATTTGGTAACATGAGGTAATGGCTAATTATTTTAGACATGTCTAATTTTTCAGATATTTCAAAAGTTCATATATTAGCGTCCAGTAAAAAGATTACTGGAGTTTTCTTGTGTTACTGACTGTAGGATGATCAGCTGCTTTATGTCAAGGGGGAAGGTCAGATTTCTGGCCATCACTACAGGGTATGAAGTAAATTTCACAGACAAATTTGGACTATTTTAATTTGCTACTATCTCTAGGCTGCCATAAGTGGTACGGCATGGATGAAAGATAATGAAGAACTTGACATGAAATGCTGGGATTAAAAAAAGAATCAGATGTCTTTTGCAAGACAGTCACCATCTGATTGCACTGAAGATGGAGAAAAAAACCCTTACATTTTAGTCTCCTTTGTCCCCCATATATGCTACAAGGGAGAATGCATCATGTTCACTGAGTGGGAGACGTAATGCATTTTTAAAGAGTACAGAAGGTTTTTTCACTTGCAGCAGGGAGAATATATAACGCAAAAATCGTTACCTCTCCAACAAATCTTCATCTTGCAAACAGAAATCAATCAATTCAGAAAAAAAATCATCGCAAGTGTCATGCAGCCAGTAAGGTGATATTAAATGACAATATTATCTAGCAGTGTTTCTATTTGAGTATAAACATGACTCTGTTTCATGGTAGCTCTGGGAAACAGCTGGAAGAGAGTAAGGGATACTTGCCCCTCCTCACTTTTAGTGTTTAAAGTCTACCCTAACCACGATGAGTTTCGTTGGATGGGGCTACTAATTATTTTGTAGTCAGAAAGTGCTCTATAAAAGGCATAAGAGAGTAATTCAAAGCAGTTTCCTTTTATCTGCCTTCCCAATTGATGTCTATACAGAGCAAGCAGGGCTCCCCAAACACGTCAGTCTGTTTCAGATACACAAGATTAAGTAGCAAGTGACATTCAAGAGCAATCGGCCCACCCAGGAGGAGTGAAACCAGCGGAAAAGCTGTCAGATTCCGCCTTTTCTCCATTAATCTTGAAGCTTTTCAATGCTGCCAGGTCGCATCTCCATCAAACAAGCTGGGAAGAGTGTCGGGCTATTTTCTTTTGGCGCACCACCCCCCACCCCCCCCTTCCCATCACCCCCATTAACCCCTGCGCTGCCAGGTTTGAGTTTGGAAGAAGATCTTGTGTTATCTCCAGTAGGTGGGGTAGTGCTCAGAGCTGGATGGAGCCCAACGTGGACCTTGTCTTAGTTGATGACTTGTATTTGGGTGGCTGTGGAAAAGACAGGCAGGGTTTTCTTCCAAGATGAAACTATTGTGAGCACTATTACAAAAAGGAAGAAAACAGCAGGTGCATTTATCTTCTATAGACAGACCGCATAATTAGCTATTCTCTCTCAGGGCGGTCTGGTTTAGGGGTGAGAGGCATTTTTCATAATCTTAGGGAAAACAGTTTACCTTTCTTTCATTTACAGCTATTTTTTGTTGCCAATTACTGATGAGCTGGTTGCACCAGACAAGATCCAGAATACGACCAATGACACAGAGGTATAATTCATTCTCGCCCTGGGTGGTTCCAACAGTGTGTAGAACATGTTGTGTAGCTGATGGAGGAGGCGTTCAGGCTGGCGGCAGCCTTCAGAAGTTGAATCATAGAAGCAGAAGGTGGCTGAGTGGCCGGAAAGTGGCACAGATTGTGAAGTGCACATGGCAGGCATAAAAGTGATAATGCATGTTGGAACTGGAGCCAAGTGACTATGTTCCTCTGATATGAGGGGACTGACCTAGCTGAAAGGAAAGAGGCCTCTTTGGCTTCTTTTGCCTCTTTTCCTCCAGTTCCTAGGGACTGCAGCCCAAGGATGATACCAGAGAGGGTGTGGTGTTGAAAAGAAGGAAACTGTGGAGGAGGTAAAGTACAGCTCCGAGAAACTACACCCATGAGCAAAAGAGTTGGAGTTGTAAAGTCAGTGATCCATGTAGTGTGTGTCTAAAAGCAAATGTCTTGAGAAAGTTATATGAATAAGGCATCACATACTGATAGCTCCTTGGATAGCATTCAGTATTGCAGTAAATTGTAGGTAAGGAATTTCCCTAAACTGAAGTGGCCTCATTCTTTCTCCACCACCCATATGTCCCAGTAATAATATAGCTGCAATGCTTATTTTACCCCATTCTTATTGCTCAAGAAATCTCTTAAGTCCCTTTTTCTGAAGTACAGAGAGACATGAGGACCTGCCAGAGCACATCTAGAGGAGAGCCACAAAAATGATCCAAGGGATGGAACACCTTCCCTATGAGAACAGACTGAGAGAGCTGGGGCTGTTCAGCCTGGAGAAGACTTCGGGGAGATCTGAGAGTGGCTGTTCAGTGTCTGAAGGGGGTACATATGAAAGAAGAGGACAGACTTTTTAGCAGGGTCTGTTTTGATAAGACAAGGAGAAATGACTTCAGATGGAAAGAGTGGAGGTATAGATTGGGCATTAGGAAAATTATTTTTATGTTAACAGTAGTGAAGCACTGGAATAGGTTGCCCAGAGATGTGGTGGATATCCCATCCCTGTGGACATGCAAGTTCAGGCTGGGCCAGGCTCTGACCTACGTCTGATCTAGATATAGACATCCTATTAACTGCAGAGTAGTTGGACTAGTTGACCTTTCCAAGTCAGACAATTCTGAGTCAACAAGTCTATGATAAGTGACACTTGGATTTCTGATGATAACATACATAGGGTTGGTGGATTATTTTTTACCATAAATCTGAGAGTGAGAATTGCGAAGGAAGTACAAAGTGTGACTTGATGCAACTGATGTATTTTTGTTATTATTGTTATTTCATTCCTCATTTCAAGCAGGATCAAAGCCAGAAAGAAATGGTCTCATTTCTCCAAAACCTGAGCTGATGAGACCCAGGGTGAACAATTGCCAGAAATGATGGCAATGGTAGATCTCCAGGAAGGTTTTATTGCCTGGGGATGCATTCTGATATTTTTCACCAGATCTCATCTTGAAGGTTACAGAGAGAAAAATGTTTAATTATTGACCAGCAAGATGTTTTTATTTGTTTTTGTGAAGGGTTCCTTATTAATTTGATTTAGATAACTTCTGGTTTTTCCTTGTAAGCTACTGTCATACCAGATAAATTTTATTTAAATATGTGGGAAATTTATTATAAATGTTGTTCATTTTATCCTGAAGTATACACTTAGTTTCATAGTACATATTTTTTTAGACTGGACGTACAGATAACAGGCCTTCATTATTTTTCTAGATAGCTGTTTTGCTAGCTAGGTGTACTGGATGCACTAGAAGGAATTACAGTTCTTTCTGCTCCACCTCTTAATTGGCATCCTGGCTGAATACTTCCAGTGAATTTATACTAGTATAAATAAATTAGTCAATCTCCCAATACTGTACAGCAGTGCCTACATGGCAGTCTGCGTAAAATCTGTTAATTTTGTATGCATACAGCACAATATCCAGTAAATGGGTTATTAACACATTTAATGATTGTGACAGAGGAGGTAAGTTTATTAGAAAAACAGTGGTGTCATTATCAAATATGAATGCAGAATAGTGGTGAAAAATATGGCCAAAGTTGAGAAAAGGCAAAAAAATTGAAAGCGGTTGTTAGCAAGAATGCAGCAGCAGCAGCATCACCATGACTTTATTCAGACTGCACTGGAAGAGTGAAAAGATGCTTCACAAAGCAATAAAACGCCCCATAGCTACCATACTAGATACAAGAGCCAAATGCCACAATTCAGAATGACAGCAAAAGGGAGATCTGTTACTCCTGGAAAGAAGATATGATGGGCTTTGTACATTTAGGAGCCCAAAAAAGCTCAAAGACTTAAGATTTCTGTCTTGACGTCAGAAGACTTCTGGATTTGAGAAGTTTACTGTAATCTACTGAATATCGAATTTTAGGTAATGAAAATTTTTGTATCTCAGAAAATAGAATTCAAAACATAGTAGCCTGTTATTCATTGTTACCTGGTGTGACATGATTTTGTTAGCAGGTGTGATTACAGAGGTCTTTATTAACCATCATCAGATTAAAGACAACTATTTTTCCCCATGCTGTTGTGTTGAACATGAAGGCAGAAACATATGGACATGCTGAGATAGTCACCAATGTACTTAGTGTTTACTATTCTTTGGTTTGTACTCAAAAGACAGTGCAAGAAAAAATAATGACATTACAGTGCTGGTGTAAGAGCTGAATAGCCCACTTCATCAGGACACCCAATTCCCACTACTCACCCACGCACCTGGCATTCACCGGGCCCACGCAGTCAGTATGTCCCACTCCTAATTTTACACAATGGCTAGACATGAAGTTTTTCCATTATGTTCGTCTATAATTCAATGACATTTATCTTTACTAACAACTACAGTAGCTGACTGTTCTCCACAGTGGATTACTGCCAATACACAGAATTGAATGACCTTAAAATGTCTCCCTAAATATCTCTCTGCAGTTTCTTTTCCAATGCACAATTTCCCCATACTCTTCCCTTTCAAACAGTCTACCCACCCCATACCAAAAAATAAACGATTATCAATTTCCTCCTTCTAAAATAAAATCATTATCCTACCTACCTTTTTCCTTCCATTTTCCACTTCCATAGCTCACACCCTTTTCTCCCCCTTTATTTCATCCAGTTGTACTTATTTCTTATTTTGCCTGCAGGATTCTGAATGTCCAGTTAAGAAAACTGACCTGTTCTGTACCACTTTTTGGTATCTATACTCATTTTATCCCACAAACCTTGTACCAGTCACATGTACTTTTGTATAGTTAATTGCTCAGTTTGCTCTCATTTCCATTCAGATCCTTCATCATATCCCATGGCCTTTGAGCTTCAGTGTCATTCTTTCAGCCACTGGAGTTACATTTTACTGCTTTTTCAGCTTCATTTTTATAGGTGTAAGTTAAACACAAGGATTAGAACATTTTGTTTATGCCTGCTTGGCCATGCTAATTGAGGCCAGAAGATCTTTCTGACTTGGTAACCTCAGTGGTACTTCTGGGTAATCCTATGAGATAGTAGTATATTTTTGACATGGTCTCTCACCACATCCTTCTCTCTAAATTGGAGAGGTGTGGATTTGAAGGATGGACTGTACAATGGATTAGGAACTGGCTGGCTGGATGCAGCCAAAGGGCTGTGATCAATGGCTCTGTGTCAGGGTGGAGGCCAGTCATGAGCGGTGTCCCTCAGGGGCCAGTCCTAGGACCGCTGCTCTTCAGCATCTTTATCAGTGACACAGACAGTGGCATTGAGTGCACCCTCAGCAAGTCTGTGGATGATACCAAGCTGAGCAGTGCTGTCGATACACTGGAAGGAAGGGAAGCCATCTAGAGGGACCTGGACAGGCTGGAGAAGTGGGCCTGTGTAAATGAGGTTCAATAAGGCCAAGTGCAGGGTGCTGCTCTTGGGATGGGGCAACCCCAGTTATTTATACAGACTGGGGGAAGATCTCCTTGAGAGCATCCCTGTGGAGAGGGACTTGGGAGTCCTGGTGGGCGAGAAGCTGGACATGAGTCCAGCAGTGTGTGCAGTGTGTGCTTGCAGCCCGGAAGGCCAACTGTGTTGTGGACTGCATTAACAAAGGGGTGGCCAGCAGAGATAGGGATTGTCCCCCTCTACTCAGCTGTTGTGAGGCTCCATCTGCAGTATTGCATCCAGGCCTGGGGCCCCCAGTACAGGAAGGACATAGGGCTCTTGGAGTGGGCCAGAGGAGGACCACTAAGATGATCAGAGGACTGGAGCACCTCTCCTATGTGGAAAGGTTGAGGGAACTGGCCTTGTTTAGCTTGGAGAAGAGAAGGCTCTGGGGGGACCTTATTGTGGTCTTCCAATACTTGAAGGGAGCATATCAGCAGGAGGGGGGCAGCTGTTTATGAGGATAGATAGTGATAGGACATGGGGGAATGGTTGTAAACTGAGACAGGTGAGATTTAGATTAGATATTAGGAGGAAGTTTTTCACACAAAGGGTGGTGACGCACTGGAACAGGTTGCCCAAGGAGGCTGTGGATGCCCCATCCCTGGAGGCATTCAAGGCCAGGCTGGATGTGACTCCAGGCAGCCTGGTCTGGTGGTTGGTGGCCCTGCATATGGCGGAGGGTTTGAAACTAGATGATCATTATGGTCCTTTTCAAGGCAGGCAATTCTTTGATTCTATGATTCTATGAGATAGTAGTAAGTTTTGGAGCCAGGTTTCTCCCCAAACTCCATTCCAAATCCCCTCTTAAAATAGAAAAAAAGTAGAGGGAAGACCTTGACATCATATTCATAGAATTGTTAGTGTTCCAATGTGGTTGATGCCTTTGAAAAGTTCCATCAAGTGTAATATGTTCCATTTCCAGCAGTTTATCTTCCTGGATAGGACTCAGTGTTGTGAAAAACAACCAGAAATACTAAAGGTCATGAAAAAAAAGCTTTTTACATTCTTGTCTTTGTTAACGTTCTTCCTCCCACCTTTCACTTCTTCCATTTTTAATATTTTTATTTACAGCACGGTTCACATGTTCACATTTCACATGTAGGTGAAATACGTATATTTATATATCCTAAAGCTATATATCCTAATCTATGAACTGAAGAAGTGTTGCTTTTAATAAAATGGTCCTTTAAACCTTGCACTGTTTTTCCAGTGCACACAGTAGGCCAAGAAAGAACTAGATTAGATACTACTTTATTCTCTGTCCTCTTCTTGTGTTTCCTAAAAGAATCAGCCTTCAATGGATCAGTGGTAGCAGAAATGTGCTTTTCTGATAACATGACATTATTACCTAAGATGTATGATTAGAATAAATCATGTTCTAAATGACTGCCAGTAATAGTATCTTAGGCTAGACTGAGTCATGAATCAATATAAGTAGTGCAAATGATTTAACATCTTATCTAGTTATTTATTAAGTTCAACTATGATTCCCATGTCATTATCAGAAAAACATAAATAAACTGTTGGCAGAGGACAATATTTAGGAACACTGTGACACTGTCAGTATTTATTTCTAGGGGGAATCAGGATGTATTCACAATGAAACTTAGAGCAACATGTTCCAAGAGCATTTCTTTTCTTGTTGAAAGGCTCATATGAAGTTTATTCCTGATTTTTGTACATACAAAGTGTAAAGAAAGAGAAAGTGAGCATATTTTGCAACCTCAAAATCAAACAGAAAGTCATAAGTGTGCCTAAGCAAGTAACAAAATTATTCATGTGCAGTCTGTTCCTCTGGAAATTTCACCTGTAATACATGAAGGCTGAAAGAAAATAGGATGCTTTTTGGTCTGTGTGGCATAAGATAACATGATAAAGAACTGCTATATAAGAGCTTTTATCTCTTCTTAGTTCAGGAATGAACTCTGCAAAAATGTGTGTAATTTTACCAAAAATAATCTAGATCTAGCAGCCAGAAGAGGTAAAAAAGTGTAATAGAATGTCTAGCACACTTTTAGATCTCTCTCTCTCTGCAGAATCTTAACATACATTTATTATCAGATTTCAAATATATTTGTGATTTTTCACAAACAATTTTATTCTGCAGGCAGCTATTTCTGCTTATATACACACAAACACACATGCATATATATATATGTATATATATATTTGTATTTTGGAGCTTTTAAAATATTATTCAGCAGCTTACATAGAAATAGTTACACTTCTTGTTATCCCGCTATAACTGATGCAAACAGGAGCTGTGAACAACAGAGTGTACAGAAACCAGCAGAGTGGGGCTGCTGTCTAGTGCTGTGGGACAAAAGTGAAGACTGGTTTTGAAAATGGATACTTCTGAATGTGTACTATTGATCATCTGTTTCATGTTTACATTTCTAAGCCTTCCTCCCCTCCCACTTTTAAAACAGAGCTTGTGCAAAGCAACAAAAGAAAGACAATTCAAACATACAGCCTCTGATGTTTCAGTGCACTTAGTGTATATTGCATTACAGAACCCTGGAGCCCTGACAAAACCTCAGTTTTTATGTTGGATGTGCTTTCTAATAGAGAAGTATATTGATACTTTTCTCTTGATAAAGTGGAATTCCACATGCCACTCTGTAGCTGGAGACAAGTGATGCGTTCAAAAATCTGCACAGGATTCGTATTCCAAACACAGAAAGTTTTGATGACTGACTTCAAAATTGTAAGTTACAAACAGCAAAGTAGTAGTAGTAGAGAAGCTAAAGTGATAGACATGAAAGGTATGTCACCTATTTTGATGATGTGTAAATGCCCTGCTGTCCTCTGCCAAAGACATCTTGCGTTCTGAGCATTGTCCTTCTTCCTCATTGGTACACACACCTGCTTTAATAGTTACATCTCTGCAGTCAGACCAGAAAATAAGAGCATGTGCAGAGAAGTTTTTAGCAGCAGGTTTACTGTTTCCAAGAAAGTAGATTTTAATACCACAAACTGACAGAACCTTTATTTGAATGTGGCTGTGCCATGGCAGGGAAATTAATAGAAAATTTCACAGCTGATGTTGAGAAAGAATGCATGTGTGTGTGTATGTGAGGCAATGGAGGTTTTAAAGACTAATACTGCATAAAACAAGAATTGTGTACATTTAACATTACATTTTCTACATACCCCTTTCCAAATGCAGGGCAAGCTGCTGCAAACTAATCTCAACAAGCTGAGGGACAGCCTCTGAAAACCCTGCAAAGGGAGAGCTATAACACAGCTGGATTACTTCACATTAAGAACTAAACACATTCAAATCAGTTCTTGCTTGAGCAGTTTATGATCACTCCATCCATCCTGAGGTTCTGCTACACCTCAACAGAAGTCAGCAAGGACCTCGGGACTATGTGCTTTTAGTGCTGAGCAAAGTGGAAAAGAACTCAGCTGAACTAACATCCTTTTTTCCCTCCTCAAGACAAAATCTGCCATCTGGGAGCTGGTTTAGTTTTCTAAATTAGCCCAAGAGCTTCTAATTCCAGGTCTTCTTGGTCTTATTTGAAAAACAACATCCACTTTGGTAGGAGAATTCAGGCAACTACGTCATGGAGTGAGATCCTTACTGGCTTAACACTCTGATGAGTGTTTCTCTGATGAGAGTTTCAACACTCTGGGTTGAAAGGTTGTGCCTGTTCCCTGCTGAGGGAAAGACACTCACAGCTTGTGTTCATTAGTAAATCATTACACTATTTCTTTTCTGGTCTGTGACTTCCTGGTAGGTCAGTACTAGCTCACAGAACCATCATCAATGTTTTTAACTCCACATAAAAAAAGAGATGCTTACCAGTGTTGTGTTTTGAAACACTATCTTGTAGTTGAAGCCAGATGCTTTTGGGGAAGATTATGTAAGAGCAGCAGGACTTATGGGGATGACTGTGCTTGCTACTTCTAGTTCACAAGTTGTGGGTGCTCTTCAAAATGCACATTAAAAAGAAACAACACAGGGAGATACAGGAAAGAATAGGGTAAAATTTAGGGTAGATTCTTTAGCAGGGTCTGTTTTAATACAAGGGGAAATGGCTTCAGGCTTACAGAGGGTAGATTTAGGTAAGATGTAAGGAAAAGGTCTTTTGCAGTGAGAGTGGTGAGGCACTGGAACAGTTTGCCCAGTGATGTGGCAGATGCTACAACTTTGGAGATTTTTCAAGGTGAGGATCTGGGCAACCTAATCTAGCAGTGGATGTCCCCGTTTATTACAGGGGGTTGGACTAGATGACCTTTGAATGTCCCTTCCAACTCTAAGGATTCTATTATTCTATGATTCTCTTATTCATTGTTCTGGTGATTTCATCTAAAATAACTTTGTCTCATCACTGAAGCCAAAGAGACAGAGTCATAGAGCCACAGAATCATAAAATATCTTGAGTTTTATCCCTAAAAGAATAAAAAATCCCTAAGATACTAAAGATCTTAGTTCTGACCTCACTGCTATGAGCAGGGTTGCCACCCAGCAGATCACAATACTGAGGCCCCTATTCAACCTGGCCACAAACACTTCCAGGGAGGGGGCCTCCACAACTTATCTCAGCTGCCTGTGCCAGTGCCTTCTAACATATGAGTAAAGAATTTCCTAGTAACATATAACTTAAATCTCCCCTCTTTATTTTAAACCCTTTTTTTCCTTGTGCTATCACTATCAGACCATATAAAAACAAGTCTACCTCCTGTTTATAACCTCCCATCAAGTATCAGGAGGCTGCAATGAAGTGCCCCAGATCTTTCTCTTATCCAGTCTGAACAATTGCAGCTTCCTCATACTTTCTTTGTAGGAGAGATGTTCCAGCCCTCTGATCACTGTCATGGCTTCTTCTCTACCCTCACCCATGTTTCCATGTCTTTTTTGTGCTGGCCTCAGGCTTGGACACAGTATTCCAGGTGGGGCCTGATGAAGGCATAGCAGAGAACAACCTCCTCCCTTGTCCTGCTGGCCTTCTCTCTTTTCATGAAGCCCAGAAAACTGTTGTTTTTTGGGTCTTCAAGTGCACAGTGCTGGCTCCTGTATGGCTTTTTGTCCACCTGAGCCCCCAGGACATTCCCTGCAGATCTGCTTTCAACGAGTTCTTTCCCCAGTCTGTACTCATACTGGGTATTGCTCTGGCACAGGTGAAACACCTTGCACCAAATGCACACCTTGCATTTGGCCTTGTTGAATATATTTTTGTTCATGTGGGCACACTTTTCAAGCTTTTTCAGATCCCTTTGGATGGCATTCTTCCCTTCTGTCATATCAGCCACGCTTCATATCTTAGTATCATATGCAAAACTGCTGAGAGTGTACTCAGTCCCACTGACTACATCACTGATAAAGACATTAAAGAGACCTAGTCCCATGATGGACTTGTGGGGTCTGCTTGTAACTGACATCCACCTGGTCATAGAGCTGTGGACCACAAACCTCTGGCTGCAATCATCTAATTAATTCATTATCCATTGAATAGTCCTCCCTTTAGATGCATATTTCTCCAGCCAGAGATAAGGACATGATGTGGGATCATGTAAAAGACCTTGCAGAAATCCAGAAGATAACATCAATTTCCCTTCCTTTGAGCACCAAAGCTGTCACTCCAGGAATTATCTACCCTTGTTGATGACTGTCTCAGATCACCTCCCTTTCTTGCATGTATCTCAGTATAATCATGAGGATCCATTTCACTGTCTTCCCCAGCACAGAGGTGAGGCTCATGAACCTTCATGTCCCTTGCCAATTCCAGTTCCATTTGCACCTTGGCTTTCCTGATCCCATTTCTGCATGTCCAGATGGTATCCCTGTATCTTACCAGGCCACATACCACCACATCCACTACCTTCTTATCTCTCAGTTTGTTAGCAGGTCCCTCTTCAGCCATGTTGTTTTCCTGCCTCATCTGCTCAACCTCCTTCTCTCAGAGATGGGGAGTTCTTGTGCCCTCAGAAAGGCATGGCTAATGAGTAGTCAGCTCTGTTCCATTGCTTTTTCCCTAAGAATAGCTTAGCAGAGGATCTCATCCAATAATTCTTGACAGATATACAGTTTTACTCTTCTAAGTTCTGTATCCTGACTGTTCTGTTTGCCAGACCCATATTCCTTCATATTCCAAACTCAGCCAGGGTGTGGTCACTGCCTCCAGTCTTAATCTCTTTAATTGATCTCATCATCATTTATCATCTTTCAGCTTGTTCTTAGTGTCAGTTGTAACTTTGACAGAATCTTGAGGATTATTTAGATTTTAAGTTTCAAATCAAAGCTCATATTCTTAAAAAGCAAAACAAAACAAATAACAAACAAACAAACAAAAACCCACAAGAGAGAGAGAACTTTGCTGGAATTCTGTTGAAAATTTGATGAAAATTAACTTTTGTTTTTGCTGTTGTTGTTAGCACTGTGAAGAAAGTTAAATTGTGGACCCACTGGAAAGAGCTAGTCTGGTCATTTAACTGAATTGTTAATATTAATTTTGTCCTAACATACAAATTTATCCATGGCATTCTTTAGTAGCTGTTAACTAAGTTACATTTTATTTTGCCTCACTGATATAAAGGATAAAGAAATATCCTTTAGGGAAAATTTAGAATTTGTAAAAGAAACACTTCATTCTCCAGTTTAAAAATGAGTGGAATAGCAAAGCTTTCAAAAGAATATCCTAAGATGTTGACTTTTCTGAACAATTCAGGCTTAGCAAATCAATGTTTGTTTCAGCAGTTGCAATCCTGTTACGCGCTGACCACGGCCACACTGCAGTCTGCAGTCTTGATGAATAATTTTTCCTTTCTCCCTCATCTATCTTGTTTGTGACTACACACAAATGATCATCAGATTAGCAAGCAGTGTTGCAAATGGAAGGTAAATACTAGTAGCACACTCACCACCACAGGCAGTGTCATTCTAAATAAGAAAACAACTCCCATTTGCTATTTGTTGACTGCATTCAGATGACTTTTTCCTTGTTGTTTTAAAGTAACAAAGTCTGTAGGGAGAGATGATAATGTTTTTTGCACAAACTGCTGATTGACAGATTTTTCTTTGAAAAAAAAAAAAACAACATGTGAAAACAAAATGAAAATGAAAACCAAGATCTATCTTTAGTAATTTTAATGCCCTACATCTCTCTCTGTTTTCAGCTAAGCTTCTATTAGTCCAATCTAGATCTATGGCAATGTCTTGCATATTATGTTGAATTGAAAGATTTTCAGTTCCATCAGGAGACAAACTACTTAATAAATCTATTTCATGTTTGATTACAAATTACCTATCAGTGTATTAGCAGCTATTTTCTCAAACACAGCAACAAGATTTAGAGCAGAAATTTCTTTTTACCCAGTGTTACCTGAAGTATTTCTGTGTCCCTACTCAGAAGAGAGTGATCTGACTGATATTCCAGATTCCTTAAAACTCAGGTTCAGAGTTTGACTGGTAAGTCAAAGCCAACTGTCAGACATTTCCTACTTCTGAGAAAATTCTTTGACTCTTACATTTCACAATCACATTATGAAATGCCAATGTGAGTTAACTGTAGTTGCACGTTTCCTCCACCTCCAGACCATCATCAGCTCTAATGACAACAAACCAATTTCTGCTCTCATTCTGAAGAATCATTTTGGCTTCGTGCTGGAAAATATCTATAGATGAAAGCAACCTGGCTAAAGAGGCACCTTCAGTTATGTCAAATCATTTATTTATAGCCGTAACAAGACAAAATTTGTTCTACAAATACATTTATCGTCTAGGAACACCTGGAGACAAAGCTCTAGAGAACGTTCTTGTCATAAGGAAGTAGTACCAATGGTTAAAACTAGTTATGCTCAACATGGCAGTGCTTAGCTTGTAACTGTCTAGTAGACTATCTGATCTTAACAATATTGAAGACAACTGTGGTATGCCACAAGATTACAAGTGGTATGAAAGTGGACAGCATCTAAAGCAAGATGAGTCTTTGTTTAGAACATGTTCAGTCATTACCATTTATATTTTACAAAACAATAATATAAGACCACAGTGTCTCCTGTAAAAAATTGCAAAATGGCAAACCAGTGCCATGGAAAGAGTTCAAAAAATTCAGTAATCAGATGCCAAAGAAGAACAAGATTGTTGAATCTCATATGAATCCAGATCCCTCTGTAGGGCCTTCCTACCCTCAGGAAGACCAACACTTCCTTGGTGTCATCTGCAGACTTACTGAGGGTGCACTCAATCTCCTCCTCCAGCTCATCGATAAAGATATTGGACAGGCCCCAGCACCAACCCCTGAGGGATACCACTCATGACCAGTCACCAGCTGGGTGTGACTCCATTCACCACCACTCTCTGAGCCTGGCCATCCAACCAGTTCTTTACCAACAAGGACTATACCTGTCTAGAAAACAGGCTGCCAGCCTCCCCAGGAGAATACTACAGGAGACAGTGTCAAAGGCCTTAAGGTAAAATTAGTAAGGAAATTACAACAGAAAAATGAGCATTTCAGAGATGAGTCTTTCTGGTGTTTGAAACGCAGTAAGGATCACAGGGAATGTAATATTTCAGCCAGGCAACTCACAGGTGTGGAAGTGGGATTTGATGACAGGATTGAAGTCATTCTGCTGCTGAAAATTAAAAGTCATAATTTGTATCTTGGGGTAGTTAACTTCTTGTATCTGTAACAGAGTCTTGAAAGGAGACTGCATTTCCATATATATATTTTGCACTGTCTTTTAAATACTTTAATCCTGCCAGCTGTTTACCTGCAGGGGCTGAAGAGATTTACATTTTGCCTCAGTGCATAATTTAGCTTTTGGGGAACAAGGGTAGGTAAGGTTCCTTTCTTTTGAAGCATCAGACAATGGCTGCAGAATGTGAGGGTATTTTGGGGCAGAATTTATGGCATTTTTGGATGCTGTAGAAAACCTTTCTTGGCCCTGCTCAACAGTTTAGGAAGATCCTGACTGTCAGGGTATATCAAACTCAGTGCAACACGAAGAATGAGGCAACATGAAGAAAAATCATACGTACAGCATGGACTCCTCAAATTCAGCATGTTTGTCTTTGTTGACAGAGCCTTTTCTATTTTTTGCCTTTCTATGTGGTGTCAGACAGTGCATATTTTCAAGTATGCTCTAGGCATTTTCTTATAACAAATGCACCACTATTGCTAAAGGCCATGTTTAGGACATGTGTGACATCTTTTTTTGTCCTATTTTGTTCTTGCCTATTATCCTCCCTGATAATCCATTTATTTATTTGTTTGTTTTTAATGAAGAATGCTTTTTGGTTAGTTACAGAGTGTCTGAAATTTTTACACAGAATTCTGAGGTTTCATGTGTTAGTGCATGGTTACGGACTTTCGGGCACTCAGAGCAGCTATTTTTGTGAACACAGAATCATAGTATCATAGTCTCGTGCTATAGAATATCTGTATGGGGTTGCCCATGATTGTTCCTTTAATTTCACATCTAAGACTTTAAACTTGCTTTGGGAAAGACTGAAATAAGAAATGTGTCTGAATTCCTAAGGCAGTCCCAAATCTCCAAGAAAGCACTTCAATAAATAGTTAATTTGATTAGTCGTGAAGAGGCCTGCTCTGATGGACCACAGTTATTCCTGTGGAAAGCAGACTGAATTTCCATGTGCTCTGAGACTGTGAGTATTTAGAAAGGGTTTGCTGCCCTGAAGGATATTAAATAGAGGTAGTTGCTCCATACGTCCTTTATTTGAACATACTGAAAAAATGCCATTTACAGCAGATACTTTTTTTTTTTTTTTTTTAATGCCTTCTGTGCCCATCTCTGTTCCTCTGGTTCATCAGCTAGATGGGTAAATTCTAGCTTTTGGGGGTGCAGGAATAATCACTTCTAGGTTTCTATTCTAACTCCATCACACGGGCATCACATGTACAGCGTTGCTGAAGATAACAATTAGAGTTACCGTCTTTTATGCCAGACAGCATAACAAGCATCACTGCAACTTACCCATCACTATTTTTAATACTGTTCTGAAATCAGAATATTGGACAGAATACAGCAGGGCCCTTGTTCAGCTTTGTCAGATGTCACTGAGCACCTGCTATCCTCAGGCCCGACTCTTGGAAACTAGAGGCCACTTCATTTGTTGCTTCCAGATATCAAAAGCCCATTAGGTTTACAAGATTAATTGTGAATGAGATACATATGTATACACTTGGAGAACAATACTAACTCCTACTGAACTCCCTCAGCCTCGTGTTCATCAGTACCTTGATGGCACAGCAGTGCACACAGAAATAGGAAACCCTGTTCTTCCTAAGGTATAAGAAATACTGGATAGGGCTAAAATAAAAGAGTCTATCATCTGTATTATGTATTCCCTGACAAATAACACATTGGTTGGACAGAACTGATGTGTTATTCAGAAAAAGATCAGTCTTCTCAAAGCACCATGATCCAGCCTGTTGGAGCTAATATGATATCCACTTGCTGAGCAAAACTGTGATGATTCTTATTTGTTACTGAGTGAGTAATTTGGAATCACATCTCTGTTGTGGATAAGACGGTATGGGATGCAGACAGAGTACCCAGCACTGGTTAACAGTATGCAGACATCAAACCAGTTGGGTGCCCTCAGGGAAACACTTGAACATAGGCTTATTTGATTAAGCAGCATTTCAATCTTTATTTAGCTGGATGGTAAGCATCTCTTTACTATCACTGGATTAGTATCTGCAAGGTACCAACAAAGGAATACACAAACACTCACTTAAAGGAGGGCAAATAGTTGCTCTTCCTACAGTTGCTGGTCTATAAAATCTATTTCTGCAACAAATCTTTACCTGTTATACATCAGAATGCTTAATCTGGAGCTGTTACATGGTTCTCACTTGAGTCTTATGTACCTCCTACATCCCTTCTTCAAAAAGACAGATCAAAGCCGAAGGCCTTTCACTTCTTTCCCTTATAAATCTGTTGAAAGCTTTGTAATAGCAAGGCACTGAATACATGTGTGTGTGTACACACACACACATGCAAACACAGAACACAAAGAACAGTTAATTTGTGGAAGTAATTCAAAGTAAGGAGAAAGAAGTATCGTGAATTTTACTCTTGGACATGACTTCAGTGGCAGAAGATAATTGCTTAGAGTCTGACTGAAGATTAAAGTACCACTTCATCAAAATAAGCATACATCCTAGACTTGTCCCGCAGGGAGCAGTGTTTCATAAATGCATAAGCAGGTGGCATAGTGCAAACTCCAAGGATGGGAGTATTTCCAAAAGAAGCTACACGAGCGTTTATGGAGTGAATCTTTATCTGACTGGGGAGAAGATTCTCATTTAGCTATCTATCTGTTAACACAGCGTATTTGAGTTAGCAATCCATATGGATTAGTTTGGGGAGAAAATGTGCAGCATTGCTTGCAAAATGGTTTGGTTTTTCACTTTTCCAGCAAAGCCAGTCCTCTCAATCAGGTTGTGAATGTGTTGGTAAGAAGCAAGTCATTAAAAACTGCTCAATCGTGTGCAGCATATGATTGACATGGAAGGCTAGAACTATTTGAAGGAGAAATTTTGCTTGAAGATTAAGGTAGAATGGAATTATATTGGTTCTCAAGTCACAGAATTAAAAATACTCAGAAAAGTCCTATGTTCACACAGAGAGAATTTAAGAAACAGAACTAGTGATTCAGAAAGCAGCCCCCATTATTAATCTTACCTCTGATGTTAGAAAGGTAAAACTCAATAACTGCAGAGTACACATACAGCAATCCTTTTGAGACTGTAAAAAGGTGGATTGAGTATTAATAAACATAAAGAAAAGTCAATGCTTGATTAGATTCCCCAGGTCGCTGGGAAGCAGGATGAGCACTGATTTGGATGAACACAAAGTTGCAAATTTTATCATCAGTATCACTGCAGGTGAAAGTTGTGTGAACGGTTACATAACTCTAACAAGACCCTTCCATCAGGCATGGTACAGTGTTTCAGTCTCTGAGCCAGGATGTCAGGCTGGAGCATACAACAAAGGCAAAACTTGGCTTCAAGAGAAATGGGCATGCCCAATGGCACATGATTAAGTCTTTTTAGATTCAGATACCTATTATTCAGATACCTATTATTCAGATAACTATTATTCAGATAACTATTATGCAGATACCTATTGCTGCCCAAGGAGTTTTTTTTAAAGTACAAGCTAGTTTTGTTGATTTCTGTTGTTCATGCTCCGAAATCCAGCATCTGTAAATTCTATTGTGCAAGATGGCATTGGAAATTATATATCTTTTCCACTCTAAGCCAAAATTTTGCAGAGATTTGAGAGGCAGCATATTCTGTCTGTGATCTGGCAAAGATACTCTAAATTAACTAGAAGTGGGTGGGGAAATATTATCCCTGAGGATCTCGCCTGGAAATAAACCATGGAGCTTTTGAAGTTCCCTGCAAAAAAAAAAAAAAAAAAAAAAAAAAAAGCACCGTAAGCACCATATAGAGGTAGAGCAGCTGATAACAGTAGTAACAGCCACAACAGCTTCCTAGGAGACATAAAGTCCTGACTGAAATTCTGGCTCCAAATCAGACCCAGGTCGTTCACACAGAAGAGAAGCACCCTAACAAACCGAGCTTTTGACCCTTCTTTGGAGCAGTCCTATTCTGTGCAGACAACTAGGCATTTGTTGGGCCAGCAAAACGGAGTGGAATTCCTTAGTCTAACAGTTAGGGAATTTGCAGCAGCAGCAGGTGCAAGTCCCTCGACTGTGCCTTCCCAGATAGTATGCTTTCCAGCTATTGGCTCATCTCACACAAGTTCAGTGGTTTTGATCCGAACTCAGTGCCTGAACTGCAAATTATTTCAAAACTCATGTTCACTTATGCCAGAATTTCCCCACAAATCACAATGATTTCAATGCATCAACGTTTCCAAACACTATTTCATTTTTCAGAGAATATTTTGCAAGCTGCCAAGACTGAGAGCTGTTTATGTTGCTGACAACTCGAACAACAGGGCTCTAATAGGTTAAAAATAATTCAAATTGAAGCCTAAAAATAAACTGTTTTTGAGCTACCCTAGTACTCGATTAATGATATGCCACAGATAAGAGATTTAAGTACCTAGACACTGCTAGCAATTCTAATCACAGATGAGACGGTTGGCTACGCTCTGCCATTTTATGCCCTCAGGAGACAGCAAAGGTCATTCAAGTGCACAGATGTGGGATGTTCAGCTTACTGGCCAAAAAAGAAATTCCAAACTCCAGAAAACGTAGCACCAGGATGGAATACATATAACCACATCACTCGAAGAATGACTGTGAGTCTTTAAGGCAGTGCCTATGGAAAAGAATAAAAGGCCCAACAGGCGCCGGTAAGAACTGGATTTTTGTTTCTGTGACACCATTTGTTTTCTATTATGGATATTTGCATCTTAGGTTAACATTCCTCTGAGATAAGACCTCATACCTGATAACATTCATCCCCAGGCCAGGCCACAGATCTATGTCCCTGGCACCATACAACTATTTCTGTCTGAAATCCAAAGTACTCCCAAGAACCACATCACTTTATCTCTCTCTCTCTGTCTCTCTCTCTCTCTCTCTCTCTTTTTTTTTCCTAAATAGAGATCTGGTCAGGAAAAAAAAAAAAAAAAAAAAAAAAAAAAAAAAAAAAAAAAAAAAAAAAAAATGCCAGGAAGGGAAAAATGGATCGTGATCCTAGAAAGAGACCCTGAGCACGTATGAAAGACCATATGGTAATGATCAAAGTTGAGGAAAAACAAAAAGCTGCCTTCCACCTGCAAAACAGAATTGTCTGAAGATAGTGAAATGGGAATGCTTTGAAGATAAGCCATCACGCACTGTGGGAAAAGGAGGCAAGAAGTGAAACCTGGTTTTGAGACAATTTCCTAAGCTGCACCCTGTGATTGGTGAGCAGGGGAGCCAGGTGCTGATTATTTTCTACTCTGTTCTAACATGTAAAAGTCAGCAGAAGAAGTGCTAATTGCATCTGTTACCTGCTTTTCCTCATAACCTTCCTTCCTGTGGATAGAAAGCAGCCAGAGGAGGAACTGAACATGAATGATCTCACCACCTTCTTTGAAAGAAAAATAATAATTCAGGTAGTCAGTCACCCCCCCCTTCAGGACTCCTTCATTGCTTTCAGTGGTCTTCTCCTGGACTGCTTCAAGATAAAGGCTTAAGTTCAAACGTGGGCTCTGCAGTTCCTCTCTCTTGTGTTTCTTAATCAGTCTGAAATCCGCAGGCAGGTACTGGTGGAAATCGAGGATGCTCTTTTTGAGGTCACAGCAAGAGAAGTGATTATACTTAACTCCCTCCACAGTTGAACTGCACTCACTGGTAGCATCTATGACTCCTCCAGAAAGCATGAGGAATCTTGAGATGCAGGAGGCGATTCAAATTTACGCTGCGCAAAGTTCGGCAAGTCAGATCTAGAGATGACGTTTCACCAGCTTTAACATCCCTTGGTTACATAATGTTGTACTGATCAGAAACTAATCATCTCTCTGACATGAAAAGCGGTACTGACGACTGAATGGCAGATGCTCACAGTGGAGACGGCAGCCGCTTAACTGGTGTGTTTACAGTCATACGAGTGGCTAGAAGAACACAAAGGTGGTTACTGTGGTTCTATCTAGACCACGTCCTGTTTCTGATAGGGAAAAAATGCAGGCAGCTGCCTAGGTCTACAGGGATGTCTGCTGAGCTGTGTACCTTTGAGTATTCTCACAGCCTCCAGCCATTTACGCTTTAGGGATTTCTAAGCTGGAGGTGGCTTCTGTGTGTTTAATAACCTTTAATGATTCCTCCCCACCCTCCCCCAGCTTGTTTAGTCTCCCTTTTGAGACACACAAACATTTAGCATTCACATCACACCCATGGCAGACAAAAAGTACTTCTGAAGCTCAGCGCATCTCAGCTCTGCAGATTTGTACTCCAGCTAAATGGATCAAAACCTACTGGCTATTAAAGGAATCCAGTGTAAATGGGGATATCCACACTCTAGGCAGGTGGGTAGCTCTTACATCACCTTACTTAGAAGTGGGTACCACAAGATGCTGGCATTTGCAGTTTAAACACTGATGGGCTGCAGCAAAGTTGTTTCCAATTTACTGTTGTTTTAAAATTTGGATGATATCCACAGGGGCATGATCTGCTTTTTCATAGCTTAGTCATTTAAAGTACTTCTGTTTAAATCATTTAATTTACATACTTGTTACATTTGTCTGAGTGCAAAGCGTGGAAACACGCTACTGCGCACTTTCAGTGACGTCTTGCAGTACTCCCTGTTCAGTCAAACGTTGCTTTCTCTCTCTGGATTTTGCTTTATGTGTGTCTGCTAAGAGTGGCTGCAAATGAAGGACCATGAATGTTGGAAGCTGAAGTACTTCTCTGTAGTGGTAAAATATCTAATAGTTTGTTCTATGGTGTTTCAGTGAAGTTCTTTTCTTTCAGTGAGATTTTATGCCAACTGCAATTACGGAATATTTTACATATTTTAAGGCTACCCTTTAGGATGCTGGCTGGTGAAGGAACTTCACCATCAGTGCTCCAGCAAGCTGAAAATCTGTCTTGCGAAAAATGCACTGTCAGAAGCCAAAAACCTCATGACCCATGCAATACATTAATGAATGAAACAGTCTGCAATGCAAAGGGCACTGCAACTGCAACATTTCCCCAGCCACATCTTAACACTCAAGATTTCCTCAAGCACTGCGTAGACATCCCAAATGAGGCAATAAAAGCGGTCAGATAGGGGGTGAGAGGGAAGAAAGTAAATGCAAATTTCATTTCTGAGCAGCTCTCTATGTAATGTTGACAAAATACCAATTTGGCAACAACTTACCAGACTGTCTGTAAACTAAAATGCTGAAAAATCAAAGCACTGACCAGAAAATGTACTGAAATAAGGAAAGAATGTATCAGGGACTGCTTGTAATAAGCAATATGTTCAGCTTTAAATTCACAGTATTTCTCAGTTTGTTGTTTTACTTCCCTTTGCTGGTTAAAGCAGAAGGCAGCAATGACAAATTCGCATCTGATTAGAAAAAATCATCTCAACAGACTGACTACAACTTTGCATACATATTCCTGTAACAGACAACCAAGGCAGGCTAATAGACAACTGCTTTACTTGGGAGACATGCAACACTTTTTTCTTGTCTTCCCTACATAATGCAGGAAAACTTAAGTATCTTCCAGTATTTCTAGGTGATGAGTAAACAATATCTTGATGTTTTCCTAACCATTTCTGATGCAGTGTTACCAATAACTGTCCTTACTGTATCAAGTCCTGTGTAGCCACTGTTTTACTGGGATTTTTTAGGAGGGTAAACATATTATTTGTAAAGACTTACACTTTGCTTAGATGTTTCCACAATATCAGAAAACGATTTTGAATGGGCGGAATCTAGCCACATGTATACATCTGAGCATGATAACCAGTCTGTAAAAAATCTGGTGATTAATCTTGTTAAAAAAAGCCAAGTCTCCTTACTTGCTCTTTGCCTCCAGATACCCAACAGATCTAACTCTCAGGAGAGGCACGAACCAGGACATGTTTCTTGCTAACTGAGATACGTACATTCTTGATCCTGCAGTCTGCAGTCACTAGCCAAGTTCTAAGCGTAACTTAGACCCCCAGACACAAGCAGGAACTTGTCAGAGTTTGCATCCAGAGTACCCACATATACACACATTTATATTTAACTTTGCACTTAGTAGCTCAGATAGGCCAATTTCTCATGGTCTGTTGTTGACTTTTCTTGCCTATTGGTTTTAACACATGCTATGTGAATTCAATTCCACACATAGCATGTATGTATGTATGGAAGATACTCGGGAGAACACTGTTGCCTCTCTACACTGAAGGGGCTTCTGAACGCCCACTATAAATTCAGATGGACTACCTGGATCACCTCATTCACTTGACTGACTGCCCTGAAGAACATGAATGAGTTATGTCAAGTGAGTTACTTTTTGTATAGCCAAGCTGACTCAATGTTTTATACCGTATCTGTGCACAGCAGTATACAGAGAGACCTCTTGGGGGGAATAAAAAGCAAACAATCAACCAGCCAACCTGACATCACATTCCCTTCTGTTATTCAAGTAGATAAATGGTTTAAAGCAAACTGCTCAAACTACAGAAAATACTTCTGTAACTTCTCACTTGAATTCTTTAGGACTCATTCAAGATTACTGTTTGGCTTTTGTACTTACTATAATGGATTTCTCCAAAAGGCTTTCATTCACATTTTCTGTGCAGGAAGGCTTCAAGATATGGACCTTTCTGTGATCTACATGATAAATATGAAGCTGAAGAATCCCTATTTTAGATCCAGTTGAAATCTACATTGCAATACAACTTCAAAATAATTTACTTTTGTTGTTGTCATTGTGCTTAGCTGCTGTAAGCACATTTATTTCAGAAACCTTCCAACATTGTTGATACTACCTACCATTAATCAAATCCTAATAAAATAAAATAAAATAAAATAAAATAAAATAAAATAAAATAAAATAAAATAGATCTTTCTCAGGATTTAAGATGACAAGGACTTACAAAATTTATTTCCAGTTTTTGTTTTTGTTTTGTTTTGCTTTCTGTACTAAGTAGCAAAATATGCTGGTATACCCAGTAATCAAATGTGAAGTGAGACAACTATATATCTGGGAAAAAGCCGTAAACAAAAACAAAAATCAAAACCCACAAACAAACCAAACACACACACACACACAAACCCCTTACCCTAAGCTTCCGATGCTAAATAACAGTTCAATTAGTTCAGAATATCATTTCCTTTTCTACTACAGGACAGAACTTTGTAGATAAGGGTAATTCAATTTCCCATTTCATAACATAACTTAATAATCTGATTTTTTTTAAAATTATCCATCACATGGCACAGTTAAGGAATACAGTGCTAGAACACTGAAACTGTGCTCTGAGTTCCTTGACAGTCCTTACGTTCCTTTATAACAAGCCTTTTTTTTTCTTCATTAAAAATTGCTTGTTGAAATGAGAATTGCCTGTATCTTCAAAATAAATTGGTATCCTACAAAAACTTTGAAATGTCTCCCCCCTACCCCCAGCAGAACTACCCAAAATATATCAAAGCACAGCAGGTATGTGCTTGCATTTTGCAGGGAGTATAACATCCTAAACTGTGTATTAGATATTTGTATGTGTATCCAGCAACAGGATGGGGAGCTCTTACTTGCAGCATGTTACTTCAGCTTAAGTTAGAAGGACCATGAGGACTAAGGTAGTTCCAAGCACATCCAAGATGGCTAAATAAGGTTGTGTGTGGTTTGCTACTTTTTTTTTCAACTGTGGCTCACCACGGAATTGACATAAACAGGCATAACCTTAACAGAGCAGATTTCCTTCAAAGGAACTTAGGGGGGTATGATAATGCTGGGTAAAATTTAAAAAAGAAGCTAAAATTCAGCAAAAATGCTCCTGTTTTTAAACAGAAATTATTGTACTGGAGAGGTCAATCTTCCAAAATCCCATGCATCAAAAAATAACAAATTTTCATACTGTCAAGAGGTGTAAAATAAAAGATATGAACCACATACCCTGGAGATGTGGCATCTTTGTAAGGGTTCCCTAAAGTATGGCATGCAATCATCCTGTGATTCTTTGAAATTTAGTTCATTATTTCTGTATAAGATCATCGGATACCTCAGATATCTGTAAATCTCTCATGTAAATAATGTGTTTTATTTGTCTGAAATTTCAAAAGAACAACTTCCAGAATCTTGAAGCATTATAGCCAGGAAGAATTTGATGATGGACAGCCACCTCCAAGGTCTGTCATTAAGACATATCTCCAACCTCATGCATTCCTTACAGCAAAAGTCCAAAAAAGCCCTACAGATTCTTACTGTTGAATAGTTACTGGTTGAAGATACTCAAAAGCATCATTAATTATGGAAGGTTAAATGTTCCATCTTTTGTTTTGATATATTCTGGATTTGTGGAAAATTTTACCTGCCATAACCCCATGTAGATAAAACATGGTCAAGTACGACTTTTGCACAATTTCTGTTTAAGCCTTGTGCTGCTGCACTTGATAAGTTACTGTTGAGGTAATGAGGTTTAGTAATTACTAGACAATTTTGATCTCTAAAGTCCTATCAGTAGTAATGTTCTGACTTCTGCAAGCTCCTGAAGCTGATTTCACTCCTAGGGTTTGAAGACTACATTAGGAATAAGCAACAATACCAATGTCAGCCTGCTCATTATCAAGAAGCCCTATACCCTACAGCAAAAAAACCATCCAAATCCTAAGAAAGAGGCTGGATAAAAAGAAGTTCTTGGCCCAAACCTCAGTAAACAACTCCAAAGTAGAGTGCATGTTAGAGAATCACATATATATGTTACAATTTAGTTTTTTTATGCATATATAAAAGTAACAAGAATTTCCTTCCTCTAGTCTCTTCCAAGGAAAAAAAAAAACAAACAACAAAACAACAACAACAACAACAAAAAACCCACAAAAAACTAAAAATCTGATGTAATGAATGCTCTTTTGAATAATTCTGTTAGTTGGAGAAACAAAGAAACTGTTCTACCTGAAACTAGCTCTAGTTATGAACAGCATAAATCAACATACACCAACTCTGTAAGTTTACAATAACCATGTTCAGTATTTCCTGTTTATCAGTCATTACCTTGGACTGTGCACTTGCTGCCTTAGACACCCAAGCACTTCTTGATTTTAATTTTGATAGCTATCTTACTAAATTCAAAAACCATTTAAGTAAGATATTCCTGATCTTCACTATCAAAATGCAAAAGGAGAAACAAAAACAAAAAAGCCAATGGCCCCTACGGCTCTTCTTTCTACCATTTCCTTAATAAGAACAGCATATTTACCTTAGCAGAAATACACAGATGCAGCAGATTCTGGACTGTTAAGATATCAGTTTGATGTGGAGCTCCTGGAGGAATTTAGGCTCTGCTGCATAACACAGCTTTCAAAAAAGACGAAGTGGAGTAATAACTACATCAGCCAAATGGTTGATTACACTGAAACTGGGTATAAACATTGGTTTAAACAAATGTCAGCAGGCATATAGGGCAGCTGGTTAAAACTGAAACAAATTCGAACAACATACAGTAGTTTTATGCCTTCTTTTTGCTAAAATTCAGTGGATTGCACTTACACTATTCATGAGCTCTGTGAAATGTTTCGACAGTTCCTTTTGTGAGAACTGCTTGAGATAAAAATTTTAAATTGCATATCAAAAGACATATCCCTCCCCCAATTTATAATAAATTTCTCTGATCTTGCACTGATATCTCAATTTAAACACAATTTAAAAGAAAAATAAATAAATCAAAAGCCACAGGTATGTAAGACAAAGTATTCAAAACATGATAATGTACATTATTGCAGTCAATGCTTTATTGTCTTGTAACACACACTGGGTTTAGGCTATATATTCAATACTCAGGCTGAGATGCTATCATCACATCTCTTGTTAGGCAACAGGAAACTTCAATGCAGATAAACACATAACTAGCAATAAAAAACACAGAGGAATAATTACATAATATGTATATGGTGATGTTGTGTGAGGTATTTGGACACTCTTTGACTTAATCTGTGAATATTTAACTGGGTTTGTTTCATGATAGAAGAGCAGCATGGGGAAATAATTAGAATCTCAGTCTTTGACTAAGTCTCCTGCATATTTAAGTCAAAAGCAGTGGTTTCTATTTACCTTATTCAATCCTGTTATTCAGGAATGATGACAATATTAATTTGCACAAGAAGGAGTTTATACAGCACACGTTGATAGAGAACCATTTAAATTAAATTATGTTCAAATGTTAAATTCTGCATCTCATTCTCTGCTATTCAACAGACAAATTTGTCTTATGTACGAGAAAAAACCCGCATTTGTATTGAGAGACTTTGTACATGCTGGAAATTTAAACAAGATATTAAATATAAAATTACTGTGAAAGATAAAGCCCAACCTTCCTTTAAAGTTGCAGCTGATCGCAAACATTCCTTTTGATAGATTCCTAATGCAGCAATTTTTTTACAAGTATGAACACCCCAAATCTCCTCTATATATAGGGAAGTTTGTAACAGGTTCAATTGGAGACATCAAAAACATTTTAAATAGACATCACAAGATGCATTTGTAGTTTAAAGGTCAAATTTATTAGGAGATTAAGAGATGTATTATACGTGGACTATAAATACAGCACAGCTGACTTTATTCACAGTCAGAGACAGCCAATGCCAACTTATTTTGTAGACACCCTTGTTCTTTTGTTCCAGGAAAAGTTTGCACCGTAAGACTTGGATTTAGGTTTTGGAATCTTCTTTTCTTCCACGTCATAGCTCCAGCCTAGGAGTTGTGGGGGAAATGGTGAGGGGCAGTTGGGGGGAGACAAAAATAAAAAAATAAAAAAGAATTTTAAATATTCATAGCATACAATATAAAGCAAATGCATCTTAAACCTTTTAACTTTAGTATCTTTTTCTCCAGATAGGAATCCACTATGTTCCTCCTTTGCAGCTGCCAGCAGGGAATACAGAAGTGTCATGCACTTGACACATGCCTGTTCTAACAATTGAGAGACTCTGCATACCTCAACTTTCAGTACCCCTACAGAAAACTTGACAGTCATCAGCAAAAAAATCTCAGCAGCGAACAATGACCATTTCTGTATGCAGTTCTGCAAGTTCACAGCATTGCAACTCCAGAGCATCATGAAGGTACTAATGCTCTGTGTAAGCTGGGACAAAAAATGGAAAAAGCTAGGAAACAAAAAAAGGTAAAGTCACAAGGTGGCATAGAGAAGTCCAGTCCTCAAAGTTTGGAAAAGAATTGAGACCATGGAAAGGCAAAGAAAAAGGAAAGATGGAAGGACCAAGGTTAGGAAGAGCAAAGAAAATAATTCAACATGAAAAGGGAGTACAATGCTAAACTTTTTATAAGATCATAAAAAATGAAAAGAGAAGGGAATGAAGTGATAGAAGACAAGTAAATTATGCGATAGTTAAGCAAGAGAAATGGTAAAAAATGTCAGAAAAGAGGAGGTGGAGACATCAGTGTTTATGTAAATCAAAATGCAAATCAATTGCAGTCTCCAGGTGCTTGGAAAGTTGCCAGGGCAGCACTCAGTATTCCAAAGTTTGGTCTCTTCAGCTGCAACATCTCACTCAAAGTTGAAATACTTGAGTGGAAACTAGAAACGGTAAGAGTGCAGGTATAACTGATATTGATAAGAGGATATATTTCTTCCTTTGGTTAAAATGAAATGTCATTAAGTCTGAAAAGGTTTAACTTATACCTGAATTTCCACATTTGTTATTCACAGGAAGTGCCCAATTTACACATGAAGACATTAAAGCATGTTCTGTTTTTAGGGCAGGGGTTGTCCTGTCAATGAGCCTCAATTTAATGTATTCACCATCGACATAGAGAGGTTACCTCCAATTATAAGGTTGAAACAATATTGATTTTTCCACAAGAAACACTGAAGCAAGCTTTTGAAAACATATTCTTTCAATC
This sequence comes from Excalfactoria chinensis, assembly GCF_039878825.1. Classification (NCBI taxonomy): domain Eukaryota; kingdom Metazoa; phylum Chordata; class Aves; order Galliformes; family Phasianidae; genus Excalfactoria; species Excalfactoria chinensis. Next base: position 15,636,605 of record NC_092857.1, on the reverse strand, counting down.
TGCAAGAGTACTGACTTCTGCCTATTGTTCCGGTTAACAATATAAGCTTGAGTAAACAGCCAGAACTACATCCTGAGACAGACTTTGGTATCACAACATTATAACACCTAACTTTGAGGCACTTGACTGATGGAATGGAATCTACAGCCTCAGCTTATTGCTTCATCATTTTATACACTAGATAGTGAGGCACTGAGTGCCTCCAAGAGATTTGCAACTGCCAGCACCATGACTTGGGCTGCTATATCTATCAAAAATCCACTGTTAGTTACATCTAACTTTGGACTGCAAGGGGTTGCCATATTTGACAAGACTTCACACTCTAGAACAGCCTTAGGCACCTTCAGTTTTTCAAAACAAACAGCAGAGCTCACTTTTATAAAAATACCACAGTGGAGGGGGAGATAATTCTTGTCCAGAACTGTCATACAAGCTAAGGGGACAGAAAGCAGACTGTACTTTCTCTGGAAGAACATTCTTACCAGATGACTAAAGGCTACTGTGGCATACCAATCTCCACATCCTTGTTACAAAAGCTGAATGTTTTTCAATAGTGATGTCAGATTGAACAAAAAAGAAATTAGGTCAACAGTCTAAACTTTTAATTTCATCCAGTTACAAGTGTTTCTTCCTTGTTTCAATTTCAGACCATCCTCAGCAGTCATGCTTTGGACAGAGATCTCTCCTGCTACTGTATACACAATGTTCTTATTCTAGCCACAGAGGATGCTTCAGAAGAGACAGGTGAAAAGATAGCTCACCTGAAGTTCCAAAGTTCTTAAGTATGAACTGTATTAAAAATGAATCCCACTTTTATCGGAATACCTACAATGTCTAGGACTTGTGGAAGATAAACTTGAGGTTTTTAAGAATTTTGTTATGTAATAGTTCTCACTGAAAGGACAGAACTGTGTTCCTAGACTTACAGATTTCAATTATATCTTAGCATAGAAGCTAGGTGCCTGGCACACTTTTCAGCTTTTTATCTGCAGAAGTTAATCAACCTTTCTAGTTTTAACTGGTGCAAAACAGAATCGCTGAATAACTCTACACATTAGGTCTGATCAAGAATCATTTATCTCTAACTAACCTGGACCACATACTGATGAAAGCTGTAGAATGCTGGAAACATTTAACCTGGCTTTAACTCAGTTATACCAGTTCCATATACCCATGAGAACTAAGCAGCAAACCAAATCTATTGTATCTCATATGTATAATACGTACCATTTTTTTCAGCAAAGGCAATGGCATCTTCCTTAGTAGAGAAAGTAAGAACCATGTTGGATAAAGGATCAGCTCTGTAAGAAATCAGATGACCAATTTTAACAACACCTGAAACATAAAATAACTATAACTGCATTTCAAGTGCCAGCCAAAAGCTATACTGCACATTATTTTGTAATACACCATTTCAAAAGCAGACTAAAACATCAGCGATTCAAAATTCCTACATTTTTATTAGTTCTAGGATTACCTTTTACTCTGTGTATAGCACTTTTTTTCATCTTTCAGTTTGCTGAAATTCCCAACTCAATGCAAAAAAAATGTTTTAAGTTTTTTAATCAATAAACTTGTTAAACTACTTACTGAGGTTGTAATAAGTGCTTTGCAACAATCCTTTTTTATGTATAAGTGGTGCAGTCCCTCTCTTTTAAGGAGAATAGGAGGCTTAAGGAAACTTAGAACAATTTAAGGAGAGAAGAAGTCTGCTGAGCAGTCAGCGGGAGAATAATGGTATGAAGAATATCAAAGTGAGCAGAGCAGGAATTAATGAGAGATTGAAGAACTGAAAAGTTGAGATTTGAAGTCATGTGACCTCCAAAAATCACTCCAGGATGGCAATGAGATCTTAAGCCATCACTGAAAAGAAAGTTCAGAAACTTAAACTGCTAGCTAAGCAGTTACACTGTGGCTCTTTACAATTACATTTCTGAAAGAAAGCAAATAAGGGAAGAGCTTTTTGAAACAGATTAAAATCTCAGTAAAAACCAATACTTTTGTTTTGCTTTAAAAGCTTAATTTAAAAGCAATGACAAAAGGTGAAGAAGTAGGGCTCTAAAAATTAATCTATAGGACTTCCATAGATACAAGATATGGGCTGCAGGAGCACAAGGTTAACATAGTGCTTTCCTGAGCCTGAGAAGGCTAGCCTGGGAGACAACTGCAAGACAAGACCAAATTGCAATCAACTATTGAAGGAGCTGTCTCTGACTGTTCTCTCTTTGGAGCTATAAGGGTAAATGAAGAGAAAAAGCAACCAAAGATACATTGAACTCTATACAATAAAGGACAAAGACTATGACTGGAAGTGGGGGAGGGGAGAGGGGGAATCTAGCTTCCAGCAAAGACAACAACGTAATTTTATCTGATATATGTATAAATCTGATATATTCCCCAAGAAAACAAACAAACAAAAAAACCCCACACATTGGATAAAAGCAGAAATTCCACTGTGACATACTACTATGCTGAGTTTTTCTAAAACTACATAAATATTTATCATATAAAGGGAGTATAGAGAATTAGGGACTGTGAATTAGTTCACAGTGTGATCAAAGGACAATCAAGCAATCTAATATATCGCAATATTTGGACAGTTAATGCTTTTTGGTCATCTCTTCTGTGACCGGATTCTGCGGTTGGAAAAATCTAGTCAGTGCTACTGAGCAGTTAAAAGTATAATTTAAGTTCAGTGTGTAGTACGGAACTTGTACCTGTTCGTGCTGCACATTTGGTGAAAGCCTTCCCAAACATGAGCAATGGAAATAATGAAATGAAGAAATCATGTGTTCTGTTTTCCTTTATGTACATCCTTCATCCAATTTAAACACAGCTTTTTCATTTCTTTCTCTGAATGAGCTACCCAAGTATTTAAATTTGTGATAATCTGTGAGTGAACAGCAGAGTTCAGAAAGGCCAACATGATGTCCTGACAGTAGCAACAGTGCTACAGGATTTCCTGTGCTCTAGGCTGTCTATCAGTGATTGCAAATAGGAATTCCACATTTTGTTCTTTTTATATGATCCTATGCAATGGGAACCATATGATTTCTGTGTTTCTTAACTAACAGCTTTATGTTAGGTTTTACTCAAGAACTATTAATTTACTTTTCTGTAATGAAGGCTTCCAACTAAAACAAAATGACTCAGATCTATTTTATTTAGATCTGTAACTGTGTTACTTGCACTGAAAAAAAAAATACACTACGAAGAGATAACAATAATAAATAGATACTAGAAAAGAAAACTAGATTGTAAAATGATGGAAATAAAGCAAATACCTACAGGTAAATAAGTATACTGAGTCCAGAGAATAAGGGCTCATCACTAATTATATTACATTATTCAAAATTAAATGGCAAAATTGTTCTCTGAAGAACAACTCCTGCAGAAATTAATCTGAAGAGAGGAAATTTGTTATTTTTTTCTGGGAGTTGAACAGTAACTTGAAATTGCCAGAACTTCCACTAATATTTCTTGTGAAAGCTCTTTAAAGAATGAATGGATACATAATAGTTTACAAAACCCTTGACCTAGCAGCGTCAATTCACAACACAGCCCTCACTTTTGGCTGATCTGGAGCTTGTTTACACAAAAATATTCTTTCCCTTACTGCAAAATAAAAATGCATTCAGGGATGGATTAATTCAGAACAGCCATTCCATTTTATATACCTCTGCTAAACTCACTCCAGGACAATTTAGTGTTCAAGTAAACCCTTAATAACACGGCACATTTCTCTAGGTGGACAGAAAATTTAAAAGCTGTTATTTTGGCTGAGAATGTTCAGAATCCCACCCAGAAAATAAGTTGTCTGGAGGGGGTACATTCCCAGCAAAGAGGAATTAGAAGAAAAGTTAAATTAAACCTGAACTGTAAAGCTGGTGTTACTGGCACCTGTTACAGTGCTGTAATCTGCGCAGGGTATAAATAAACCATACAGTAGTGGCTAGACACTTTGTGGGGAATATAAGACAGGTGGGAAAGGTGTATTGCTGGTCAACAGTCTATTACCTAATTAAGGCCACTGCGAAACAACTCAATCATGGCTTGCTAAATATAGTGGCTACTTGCAGCAATGGAATCACACCAGCCAAAAACACGTTAGATTGCTGAAGTCTCACACAGCAATTTAAATATGTTTAAGACAAGATGGTGAAAAACCCCAAAACTTGCTAAGATGAGGATCATTACATGAAGAAAAAGATTTAAAAGAAGTGTTTTAATGGGGAATTATAATACAATTATTTTACTACTTAGTTAATATTTTTCCTCATCTAATGATGTAGTACCTCAGCTTTCCTAATTTCTTTGCAAGGCTAATACAACCAAGACATAACAGGCTGCAAGTATCATAACTTGATTTCAGTGTTATTTTGAAAGCCAAACTATTAGAAATTTACGATACTGATAATTTTTTTGGGGAAAAAAAACATCTCTATATATTTCATATTTGAAGATTCCAATTTAGCTTCATCAGCAGTTTGTGTTCTTTAATTGTAAGTACCTGTATGATTTTAGCCAGAAAGTTTGAGAACATGTTGTATCCTTTCTGAAGTCTGAAGATTAATTTCTATTGTTTGATATTTGTTTGCAGAGAATAGTTAACTTTTCTGAACAGAAAAAAAAAATAAAAATAGCTGCATCAAAATTACATCTCTAAATTTTTGAAGTTACCATAAAATTAGTACTCTTCTGGATTTGGGCATATTTAAGGCATTTACCAGTCATAATAGCAATGCTGAAACAAATGGGTGTTTTAAATGTGTGCTTGTTAAAAACTGACTGTAGCTCTTTAGCTCCTCATTTCAGATTTTTAGGATTTTTATAAAACTTTGTAAAAAGAAATTCCAATTGCTAGATATCATTATTTTATGCATAATCAAATTTAATATATGGAACTGACAGCTGAGAAAGATTTACTGCTTCAGGTATCCAATAACCTTCCTTCCCTAGTGCTGTTATACAGCAACAATACTCACAAATACAGTAGCTGAAATTTCTGGGTAACATTTTTCAAACTCTACAAGAAGACTTTGTAAACTAAAGTCTGTATTTACATGATCATTAATCATATGACAAACAAACCTGACTACCTACTTGACGCAAGTGCTGTAGACTTACAAAAAGAAAGACAAATTCAAAATGTACATGACTGGTATAAGTCAGACATAGAAGAAAAGCAGCTCCAAATTCAGTAATTACTCACGTAGATGCCCAACCCATCAGAGGGTTCTCCCAGCGCTCCCTGTTGTCAAATTCCATCTTCCATTTCTTCGTATTGTTAACTCCTGCCTGCATTGCATTACGTGCTGGAACAAAAATGTGAACTCTTCTGGTTTTGATGTGCTCATCTGGAACACCGGTTAAAGTGGAGATATCCTATTAAAACACAATGGAATTTGTAAAAAAAGGGGTTCATTATGAACTAATGTTATGCTTGTATTTTTTATTTCCTATTTTTAATTACAATATGAGAGTTTTGCAGAAGCGTAGACTATGAGTCCAGTTTTATAATGCTGAAGCAGTTTCACAATTGGGGCTGCTATCATCCTGCTTCCCCTGGCTCAACAAGATTTTACATGGATCAGCCACCTGAACCTGCTCATCTCCTACCTATACAACAGCCACAGCCAGGGGTAGAGCAGGACATCCCCTCCAACCCTCCAACTGCAGCTGTGAAGCCAAGACTGATCCAATTTGCAAGCTAAAGCTACCATGGAATTATATCATAAGCTCTTTCTTTACCCTTATAAGGAAAATTAGAGCATACACTCAAGCATGGACAAATCCCAAAGTTTTACGTTAGTATCGGGAGCCTGAACCAAATATGAGCAGGTCTTCCCACCAAGATTCTTGCCAGCCATTCGGGTGTGACAGTGTAAATGCTTTCACTTGGACTTACGGCTGAAGACAACTAACTAACATCCAGACTGAAGCATAAAGCTATGCTCAGCATGAAGGAGGAGGCACAAGTTATATGTTCTACAATAATCCAACCACCAACATGGCAGAGCAGGCGCTGGAAATCATCTCTCTTATTTTTCTAACCATTAGTTAAATAAAGTTGACCCCTCTTCTTTAAACTGTAAGGCCAAACATGTCACAGGATGCGAGCACCTGATTTTGAGAGTTGTTTCTTCTCAAGGCTACCAGTTGATTTTTAAGCACAGAACAAAATTTCTTGTCAACTCCTCACCTGACTTTACTAATCCCCTCTCAAACTGCAGGGCTTTTATTTGCCACCCCCCCACTTAAACTCAAGATACATAGATCACCGCAGGCTAATTTGGTACCATTAGTTCCTCACTAACAGCAAGGGCTCTAATGCCCAAGGCTCAACAACCTGTGTCAGCCTGAGAGCACATTTCTTGAACAGATATTGTGCACTAATTTGTCATTTTCAATAAGGAAGTTTTTCCATGATTTTGCACCATTTGCCACTGGTAACACTTCGGTTTTCTTCTGAAGGAAAAAACGATTTAGAAGATTCCAGCCTTCCAAACCAAACACACGTTGCATAAAGTCAGAAGTAGTTTACCCTCTTGTCTTAAGGTTTGGCTTCTGTGCACTCTACAAATAAACATAATGAAGATAAAAACTAAAGGACCACAAAAAGCAGTCTAAAAGTATTAGCTGACTTTAGTATGGAAAAAGATAAGTAAAAATCTCACATGAACTGCTATGAAAAATTACTCTCAGCAGCATCTGATATAATTAAAGTGAACTTTCTCTTTAAAAACTAAACAGTAATTACATAAAATTAACCTGTCAGTTCACCCTCGTACAGTAGAGTGCAAAATCAAACATCAAATCCATCTCTAAGGATGCTAAACTACTCCTGTTCCTTACATACTTAAAAGGCCAGTGGGAGCTCCTTGGTCTCCCTCCCCTTCTCACTCTGGAACCAAGCAGTAAAGTAGTTAGTCCAAAAAACAAAAGAACCCAACAGAACGTTGGGCACATTGAACTCATCTCACCAGCAGTGGCATGACTCGCATGAAAAGGCAAAAACATGTTTAAAGGAAACACTGTGGCTTTACAAGTCTGTAGCTACCAAATTTATGGGATTTTGCTTTAAAGCAAACTTAAAAGCCCTTGGTGCTGACTCCACACCATCATTAGAAATGATGCAAGTCTTATATTTTTCTGTTCTTCAGCAAATGGACTCAGGGAGATCAGTCCCTCGAAACTACAGCACGTCTGAAGCATTTCATTTGTATTTCCAGTTAAAAAAGAAGGCAAAACAAACAAATGCACACACTAATTTTTCACACTCTAAATGTTCTACACAGACTACCAAAAGGCAACTGTCCAAATATCTTACCAATTCCATTAAAAATGCTTTCATTAGGATCAAAGAATGTTTATTTTTAATAAGAGTCTAGAAATGATATGAAAGACTATCACTTAGTGAAATGTTGCAACACACACAGAACACCTCCCAACAGACAGACTGGCATTTCTGACTGCTGAAGCTTGAACCACAGCTTCAAGAGGAAATAGCTTCAAGTTTTCTTATTTGAATTGGCAAACAGCTTTGTTTATTTATTTATTTATTCATTTTAATGCAGTAGAAGACTTGTGTGACTTCAGTGTGTTTATAAACCTGGGCCACTCTAGTACTCTTGAAATATGTATTTTAAAAAACATGCCCTGGTTGAGAACATTTTGCATTGTTCTCCAGTAATTTTATTTTGCCTATTGAAATAATCTGGACTTAGCTATGTGCAAACCCGTCTGCTTGTTATCACCAAATACATTCAAATTTGCAAGCCTGGAAATGGCACAAAATCATAAACATATTTTTCCCTATCATAATTCTCAGCAACTTCTATGGCCATTGTCAATTTTATGCTTCAGATTTGGAGGTCTTTTAATTGCTCTAGAATTCTCTGGGATTAAAATAAAATATCGTATAAGCCAGTATTATGGATGCATTTGTCTTTTGAAGCTCTCATGCTAGAAAACCATAAGAACACTATGTATTAGTGCATACAGTACAATTTAAAAACTCGTTACTGAAAACCAGTAAGCACAATATGTATGAGCAAAATGTTGTAAAAAAAAAATGCCTTGACTAGTTCGTCTGTATGAGAGCAAAACCAAAAGTAGATCAAACCCCCAGTCCCTACAAGTCATGCTTTTTGGGCACAAGTCCGGCTCCAAATCAGTTACTTTACCAATAATATAGGATTAATCCCATAAAAATTATTTTCAAGGTAAAATCTAAACCTGCCTACTTTCAGAAACTAAAATATCTACATAGTGTTGCTAGCTCTTCACACTTTGATTCATTATAGCTGAAGTTTCCATGCCTTCTGGGAATCCAGCAATTGTTTATTGATATCTTCCCCATATTAAAACTGGCAATTGAACAGACAGTTGTTAGGACAATGAGTTTCTGGTTTCTGAAGCCCAAGTTGTCCTGACATAAAATCACTGTTTTTGCTTGCTGTAGACGTGTAAGGTACTGTAGCATAGCTGAGCTGTTGCCAAAGATATGGAATAAAAAGGCTTGGCATCTATCACATACTTGACACCTAAAGAGCACAGAAGCTCTAAAATTCCTATTCCCTGTAGGCGCACTCTTAGTCTAGACAAACTGATTTCTCACACTTTTAAAATGCATTACAACACTCTATTGTGATCATTTCATCCACACAGCTCCAGCTAGTGACAGAAGAACCTGTCCTTTAAGCGACATTTCAATGGGCTAAAGCTCCCGCTCCAAGATTCCATTAAAACAATATAATACTTGAAAAGAACTGTGCTGCACTGGGTTGAACTCTCTACTGTGTCTTCAGAGCTTTGTTCTGAGTTCAAGTTCTCACTGAAACTACCTGTGAACCAACTTTCCAAAACAAAGATGTTTTTGACAGCTATTTTCACACTACTATCTTTTTCTTTTTTTTTTTTTTTTTTTTTTTTTTTCCCTTAAAAGTGTTCCTTACGGAATTTTGCTCCATTAGCATATTAAAATATTAGTGAGGTGTTCAGCATCACAAATTCTAAATAATAAGGTGACAACATAAAAGACAAGATCTGAACTGCATAGCTTTACTTTTACTAAAAATTAACAATTCTGTTTCAAACTTTACAAACATTTTGGTTTTGGTAATATAGATCCCCTCTTTATTATTTTTAAATAGTAACTTCTTAGTATGCACGTTTGACATTTTGGATCTTGAAATAGGTTGGGAGGGACAAAACACTTTTTAAAGCAGAACAAATTGCAGCCAGCATCCAACTGCCTACAAACCACGAGGACTTTGTGCCTTTATTAGAACTTACACTATTTAAAAACACTGGTCATGATTGAAGAACTGGTAAATCTGATCTGGAAGGAGTAATAAGAAATGGTGGAAGAGCTACATAGGAGGAAGAAAAATGGGTACACAGGCGCAGCATCGATGAAAACAGGATTCAGCGTAAATGTGACATTCAAAGGAAAGGAATTACGTCTTCAAGAAAGTTCCACACTCACAACAACAGGACCAAAAAATAAAAGTAACTGAACTCTGCAGTTCAAGGCAAAGAGATAAAATGATTGGAAATATCTCTGAAATGCTTTTGAATGGGTGAGTCAGGTGTGCTGAATGGTATCATATTTCAACTCTGACATTTCTCCACACATTGGCAAAAAGTGTACATAACTGCTATCAACTACCTACTGTTTAGCATCCCTCTTTTTTTTCTTTTCTTTTTTTTTTTTTTTTTTTTTTTTTTTTTTTTTTTTTAATAAAGGAAACAGGGAACAAGGAATGGGAAGTTGATGTCAAAACACAGAAAAACCTCCCAGCAAGCTTCCCGCAACCACCCAGGATTTAGAGTCTTGCTAGGCGCTCTCTTTTCAATACCAGAATTTCACACATTTCAATGACCATTATGACTTCAAAGAATCAAATTTTCATCATTGTCCGTCATCTGCCGGTTGATTTGTATAAAGGAGTTCTTCTGCATGCACTCCAGACAAAAGGCTCCTTACTTTCGTGGCTATATATCAAATTTAAAAGTTCTGTTTGTGACAGTTGTGTCTGTGGTAAATTAGGGTAACACTGAAGGAGTGCAGCTGCTCTGCAGGAACCTCCTTTTTGGCATCATTTCACTTAAATAAAAACTGAATAATTAGCTTCTGCCTTTATTAAACCACAAAAATGCCACTGGCCTTAGTAATTACTTCCGGTTGCCCCACCTACTTAACCTCAGGAGTTTACACTTGTTAGAAACGAGGGAAAGAAGCAGTTTTCTGTACTTTATGGGAGTCCACAGCAGCTTGCTTGCTTTCCCATCCCCAGAGTGTTTTACTATCCTGAGTGCATGAAGTCTGGCTGTGGATTTGTGTTGCAATATACTTTCTGTAGGAGCTATGATATGAAAGCACAGTCTGCCTTACATAAAAGCCACCAAATAGCTGCTGTGACATAAGCTTTTTATTTAGTGGGCTCAGCTGCTTCAGCTGGAAGTCAGGATGACAACATATTTCTGCACTCTGCTACACTATTTTTGAAGTAAGTGTAAGAGTACAAAGTCTACTACGGAAATTGTGAATGGAACAATGGAGCAGAATGAACTCAGCATGGTCAGACAACATTTATCTAACAGCTACAGACATAACAAGGGGGAAAAAAGTGTCTCTGCCCTTAGGAAAGTCTGTATTACACAGAATACTGTTTTCTTTCAGGCTTCACAATCTTTTTGCATTATCATAGTGATCTGTGAACAACACGTGGAACTTAACATCTGTTCTCCCATCTAACTAAGCCGCAGATCAATAAAAAACTTCAGAAAAGGAGTGAAAAAAACATATTTAAAAAACAAGAAACCAAACACTGTAAACACGAAACTGGATTCACTAATAATGCCAGCAAGATAGCTTCCATTTGAAGAACATGTCTTTCCATAGGCAGTTCTGCAGAAAACCCTAAAGAGAAACTGGGTATCGGGAAAAGGATATGAAACTGGCACTAATGGAAGCAGGTATTATCACACTAATGGAATCACTGTAAGTGGAAAGGAGTTGTGAGTACCCCAAACAGCCCATCTACAAGCACTATCAGCTTCAGCCAAACTGCTGATCAGTTTGCATTTCACAACCAAGGAGCCACTTGTTTAACAGCCCTGGTGGCCAAACTTTCGCCACTGTCAAACAACCTCCTTGAGAAAGTCCTTGTCACTCCATTGCACAAAAACTCACTCATGTTTCTTGATATTTTGTGTGCCCAATATTATTTCATTCTGGTTGAAAATCACAGCGTACCACATCCGATACACCACCATTAGGACAGTGTCACTTGGAATTGCTCAGAGAACAAGATGAAAGAGAAAGCAGGCATAGACAGTTGGGAGTTCCAAAAATCACAGCTGCTTTGTACAAATGTTACTTCATTATAGTAAGCAAAAAACTTCCTCCTCCCCAACCAATCTTTCCATTCTTCAAACAGTTATACTCTGAGTTGCATTCCCAAATTGCCCATAGACATTTGTTCCCAGCAAGTCACAGAAGAATTGTGTTTATAAAAGTGATTAACGCTAAAATTTATGGCAAAGTCTGCTAACTTTTGTGTTTTTATGAGTTTAAACCACAATGCTTAAAATAAAAACAAAACTACAAGATTTTGCTTCTTCTTGATAGCTCAACAAACCTCAAAGCAGAGAGGTAGTTTCTTGGCAAACCATAATGCATGGCAAACTTGCAAAAAATGCCTACTATACAGTCTGTACTTTTGATGGACAGGTAAACAACATTTTGAGACTTAGAAATAAAGCATTCGAAACACGTAAGTTCCACTTTCTAAACAGACAGGTACCTCATGCTTAGTATAGCTTTTTTTTCCTGACAAGAAGGAGTCAAAGAGCAAGACAAAAAGCAAAACAAAACAAAAAACTATTTAATGTATTTTTTCCCCTGTAACTGTACCTCTTAGTTTTGGGTATCCTGTCTGGGTAAAGGTCATGAAAGTAAAGAAAAAAAGTGTATGATTTCATAGTTTGACAAAAATTAAGAAAGTCATTGCTAAACACAGGAAAGTAAGACTGGTCAGGAAAGGAATACTGGAAGAATGATATATTTTATAAAAATAGATGTTTCGTCTAGTAATGATGTGAGAATTCAATGTGGCCGTGACATTCTTCAGATTGAGAAAATTATAAACAAAGTGCTTTTCCAAAACAACAGGGAAAAAAGCTTCTGAATTATTTATAGCCAATCCTGTAAACTACTTTTTCTTACAACACAGTAAGTTTTACATAGCACATACTATCTAGGATTCATTCAAAGCTTATGTAAGTAAATCTTTTGCTGACACGCACACAAGCAACTGGCTTGTTTTGTGTCATTATTTGTAAGGTATTTAAAAATACACTGCTCCTACAGTCAACAATTTTTAAAAGTTTCACAATCCTTAAATTAAGAACAGAGAAATAAAATCAAGTAGTTAAGAATACGACAGCAGCAGCATTTTTAGACCATAAACTTTCAAATTAAAGGTGAAGCAGACTTACTTTACCTGCATTTAGAAAGTCTTTCAGTATATAAAAAGAAGTTTCAATCACAGACACTAAAAGTCCTGGCCAACAATCCATGGACACTGGCAGTATTTTCCATATTTTTTGTGTGCTGCCAAAGCTGTTTTAGTGAAGTCCTTACTTTGAAGATTCACTAGAAGTTATCTGTATGTATGTGAGGAGGGGAAGTGGTCTGATTTCCGTGAGGTGTATGGTTGCCATGCATTCTTGCAGTTTTGTGCCAAAACAGATAGTTGCAAATGATCCAAGGGAGAACAGCATTCAAAAGCAGACAGTGAACTGGGGTACTATTTACAAATAAGCACTGCAATTGCTCTTGTGAACCTGGGCTTTTACAGAGGCAATTCATAATCCAGACAGCAAATACCTTAAAACATGAGCTGCTGAGTTAAAATTCTAATGCATGTCAAAATTTTAAGACTTGATAACTCCGCTGAAATTTCTTACAATACAGCTGTAAACAACATCACTGCAGCATATGGAACAGCTATGGTGATTCTATTTAATTAGCTAGCAGTCTCCCTGGGCTGGTAGCTAGGGCACAAAATACCTAAAAAATTTAAAAGAATTCCATTATTTTGCATTCCAGTGTTCCTTTCGTTTCACTTCCTAACTACCTATTTACTCTCTCCTTAATGGTAGCTGTGGAACACTTACAGGGGATTTAACTTGAAGGGTTAAAATTTTAGTAACTATGCAGATTTCATTAAAAACAAACAAAAAAAGGGAAAAAAAAAAAAAAAAAAGGTATTCATCAGAGGTTTGCATGGAGAAAGCAAAAAGTACTGTTTTAAAATTCAATCTGACAATACAGTCACAGTAGTGCACAGAGCACTACAATATCCAGAAATCCTGAGTTCATGTAAGCGAATGCCCGCTTCCATTGTGATGCATGTTTTCTTTTCTTTACACCTTCTTTATAATTAAAGTGATTTCTGTGATCTTTGTCACAAAGTAACTAGTGGTTTGAGACACAGGGGAGAAAAACAGAAAGCAAATCCCCAATCAAGAAATGCAAATTACGAGCGAGATCCCTTGTTTGGGCATGCTTTGAAAAGTTGCATTTAAGAAGTTAGAAGGAAGCCAGACCTGTTAAAAGCTGTTCCTTACCCTAATGCAAGATGTAATGCTCCTATGTAATATGCATGGACTTCAAAAGTTGAAAGCGGGTGCTAAATAGTGTACACAATTTCCATACACAGCAGGTAGTGAAGCAAGAAAAGAAGGGACACAGTTACCCTCATTAAAGAGATGCACAATAGAGAACTGTTATGCAGTGCTACCATAGGAAGGTCTATGCATCAGGGATGCTGAGGCTATTAACAGCTTAAATGTTCGCTATATTTTGTTAATTAGTGAACACAGCTTTTAAGCCTTCTATGTGTTTTAGAAAGATCTTTTCGAACAATAACAGATTCATTATTTCCTGTTGGGTTCATGAGGCTTCAACTGTTTAATCATAATCCATAAACATGTGACTGAATACCACTGAACAAAAGCTGTTTCTTTAAATTTACCTGTATGGTTAAAATGCAATCAATCTACAACCTTCCTGTAAAAAGAAGTATCATAAATAGTAGGTGTTACTGTTATTTTATAAGCTCTTTGTGTGTGTGTGTGTGTGTGTGTGTGTGTGTGTGTGTGTATTTTTTTGTTTGCTCTATCTAGAAGTTTATTGTAATTTGTGCATAGGCCTGTAGGTCTTAGCCTTAAAGGTTACTTACAGGGCAGAAAATCATGATCTTCTATGTTTTAATATAATACCAAAACCTGTCATTAAGATAAAAAGCTTGCTATTCAAATTCAGTGATTCATTTTGATACACTACAGCTTTCTTTTAAGCATTCTATTCCTGGGGGGGGGGGGGGGGAGGGGAAGAGGGAAATCAAAGGAGAATACAATGTGCAATTATGTTTACTGAACAGTGATAAAACAGTAAGATTTTTATTTTTTTGAAACAGGCATTACAGAAGAAGATATTCAACCTTTGACTTATCAGACAGTCAGAATTATTTGACCCAGGAATGCTTTTGAATGGAACTGGCATGGTGGCAAAAATGCGTTCCCCTAACAGAACTATAAAGAATAAAATATGAGTGCTGACTACATTTTATCTTAAAAATGTTCTGTCCAGTTGACATGTTACTCAATGAAAACTTTCAGATACATGATGATTCTGGCCTGCACTGAAAAATTCTGGGTTTTTGTTGTTTGGTTTTTTTTGCTTGTTTTTGTTTTTTAATTTTACATGAATACATATCCAGGATGAGTCTATAATGAAAAACTGTCCACTTCTTCACAAGCTGTTAATAGGAATTACTCATCATATCCTTAATTTGTATTTTTAACATTTGCAGCATAATAATAGTATCTTAAGAAAAAGATATGCTATTAATTCTGCATGTCTTTGTCAGTGCTTTGTTAGCCAGAACTTGGTAGAGATTCCTTAAAATTCATGTTCTTCTCAACCCAATCTTCAAGCTAATAAATAATAGTATAAAAGTTATTTACTCATCAAGCAAAGGTGTTCTTTTGCGCAAAAAGCAAACAGATGGGCATTATGGAATGGATAGAATTATATGTTGAAACTGAGCAGCTTCCCAACAGTGCTTCACTAGACCTGACCCAAAAAATTCTGTGGTCTGAACATTAGATCCTTTCTCTGTGGTCCATGTCAGAATTCATTATATGGTCCACTCAGAATTCAACATTCATAATTCAAGAAAGCAGCTGTAAATTAGTTCAAAGGCACTTAACAAGCTGCCTAGAATTGGAAGACCATCTCTTTACATTTCATCATTGATCATCTGAGTAGAAATATCTATTGCAGAAGCACAAAACTCTACTAGAGCATGCATTGCACCTCTCCTGTTCTCGCCCAAGATACTCTAGGATTCCCACAGGATTATGGGGATGCAGTTCTCCCTTCCGGACATGGAAAACTCTTCTTTTTTAATAAAACAGTACAGCGAGAACTTCACAACTAGAAACAGCCCTCAAGTCTACAAGCAGGACTTTCCTAGATAGTAAGGACTTTTGTCTTATCTGCAAGAACTTGGATTTACTACACAAATGTGGCATTTTAGTGAACAGAAAAACAATGGCACTACAAGGACTTGTTTACTTGCTATTCCCTGCAAGACAAAAGGAATTCATGTTATCTACCAAAATATTTCATAGCAGGGGTTACTATTTAAGTATTCTAGACAAGTTAGGAGTAACGGCACAGTTCGTGAGAACGTGAAAATATCGCCCAGTCTCTGAAGAGCAAAACAACAAAACAGCTCCAAAAATGAAGTTACTGCTTTACGCCTCTTGATTCCTAGACTATATCAACAGCTTACTTTTGTTCTTACTAGCAGATCAGAAACACTGCTTACATTCTTGGACTTAGAAAACCAAACATGCATTTGCAAGTTGAATAACCTGTTGGAAACCAGACAAACTAAACACGGCACAACCATACTCCTTTAATTTGTTCTGAACAGCATTGTAGCAAGCTCTTCAGAATGAGTACTCTTTGATAGAAAATAAAATACTATGTAATGAAACAAAAAAAAACCTCCTGCATGCCCTTCAAAAGAGAGATATTCTTTGACCCAGTGCTCCCAGACTAAAGCCTTGAAATTTCTGCGCAAGAATGCTGCACGAAGGAAGTCCAGACAAAACAGACACTCGAGATGTTAGGAGGTTGTGTAACTGCAATCTCAGACACTCCTCCTTTCAATACCCAGCTGAGATAGCACTACCATGCACCCAAAGAAAAGGGCCTCTGAGGAAGAAACCCAAATCATCTGACCTATTCCAAAAAGAAGTATATCTATGTAGGGATGAGGATGCAATTGGAGGAGATTGGTACATCTGTAGATCACTTTACGCTAAGTTCTGCACTATCTGCAAAATATATTTATCTAAAATGAAAAAATAAACAAATCATGCTGCAGTTTACTCAATTAGCAGTATTTATTGCTCTTAAAAGCAGTAAATTTGATTAGAATTTCCTTAGCTTCTCTAACTGCTTAAAGGCACAGGAACTTTCTTCATCTAAGGCAGTAAATCGCCACTTGCAGACATTCTGACAGAAAGATGTCTCTTGATATCCAGCCAACCAGGTTTTCTAAACCACTGCAACCTTGATCAAAATGTAACTGTTTAAAAAAGGAGTTGCAGCAAGCAGTATAGCCTGAATTGAGATCGAATGTTCCAGTGTAAGAAGGATTTAATTGCCAAACAGCAAAACAGTGAACTAGCAGTGCTGAAAATGTATATGTAGCTACATTACCTGTAGCTACACACACCTGAGCTTGTACAGTGCTCAAGACCAAATGCAACTATCAGAGAAAACTACAAAAACCAGCCAAGTCACTTACACTGCCTAAGTTTAGAAATAAACACATTACTCTGATAAAGCACTATGGTGTACATTAAATGAGAAGGATTATTAACCTTTAAATATTAAATGCCTCATTAACAGCATGACATCTAAGGCTGTTTTTTTTTTCCCCTCCCTCAGAGTAAAATTGCTAGTCTTCACTTGGGGGAAAAAAAAAAAAAAAAAAAAAGGAAAAAGAAAAGGAAAAAGAAAAAAAAAAAAAGAAAGTAATGTTTTTAAAGACTGCATATTGCAATAAAGATCTCAGACACACAAATTAACAGTTACTGTAACAAGAGTAGATACTGTAAGAAGAGTAGAAGTATTTGAGTATTTAACTCAATGCAAGTCCACACTTTAATTAAATAATTAAATATTTGTAATTCAAGCAGATGCATTTGTATTGTTATCTGTGAGCATTTAGCTTTCTCTTAAATATTTCACTTGTATTGAAAGAATATTCTGAAATACTCCCAAAATGCTGTAATAATGGAAGATGCTGATCCAAATGAGGAAAGAAAAAAACAAAACAACAGAAGGAATACAACCTACAACCTACAAAAAAGAAGTTGGGGGGGGGGGGGGCGGTGGGAAGAGGAAAAGCATAATAATAGTGCTATCTCCATCTGAAATCCACAGAGATTGCCATCAAGGTACCTATTCTTTGAATAAAACTTTGCTGCATCACAGAGCCATACATACAAGGCACACAAAATTCTCTAAGCTACATTCCTCACCTAAAAAGGAATGCTGTCCTAAACACCCCTTAAGGAATAAGCTGTAAGGGGTTAACAGTATATATAAAAAAACCCAACAAAACAGAACATCCACCATATACTTATTAACTAACACAGTGGTAATGCTTGGAGAATTCTTGGCTGAATAGTAGTTTCAAGGAAAGAAAATATAGTAAAAGCTTGTCTTTAATAAATGCATAATTTGGCTCTTCACTGAGTTGCAAAACCAGCTTCTATAAGCAGTCTTCAAATGTCATACTGTCTTGCATGTAATTTTACAACACATTATTGCATTGTTTTTCACAGTAAAGCACAGCATATACTCCTGGCTCTTGGGAAAGGCTGTTAGGAATGATCACCCTTTGCAAAGCATGCTAAGGTTTTATTTGTCATGTCCTTTATTTCACAGCACTGTAGACAATCAGACTGATATGTGATGAAACTGCATCATTTCAGGCTATTTTTCACTTATTTCTATATTTTATTTTGAGCAGCAGTACTATCTCTGTTTATTATAAGATATATGCAAGTCCACATATCACTGTTCAAACTCAGAATGTAAAATTTTACTGTGCGCCATGCCCCAAGCAACACTGGGATTTGGATAAAGGTGTACAGCACACCTTTATCCTGCAAACACTGCATGACAACTGCTAATAATGCAGTCTTCCAGAAAAACAAAAAACAAAAAAACAAAAACAAACAAACAAAAAAAACGAACTAAACCATTTCTGCAACTGGTTACTGAATGTCCCTGCAAAAAAAAAAAAAAAAAAAAAAAAAAGCAATACTTTTTTTTTTCTTTTTTTCCTCCAAAGTGGTTTGTGTTCTGAGAATCCTGATACACTGATTACCCCTGGATTACCCCATAGTAAACACAACAGATACTAACTATTTCTTACCAATGAACAGCAATAAGGAAGCTACTAAGACTCAGTTATTAATCAGTTCTGGACTAGGCTGATGCAGTATGCAGCACTGACTACTCTTTTGAACACAATTTGAAAAGGATGAAATCCTCAGTCCTGAAAAAGTGGTTGTATTTTCTGCACCAAATTTAACATATACATAAGGTCAACAGTTACCTGGAAGTCTGATTTTCAGTAACAAGACATCTGAACCACTGCTGAAAAAATTCACAACATAGGAAAAAAAAAATAAATTAGGGCAGCAGCTGAAGTGTCAACTGCATTACTGCCTTTAGTCTGTCATGCCTGTAACACAACCTGGCCCTATATACTCCTGCCATGCTGCACAGACACTTCTGTACCATCTAAATTGCACTTGATATAGCTCTTTTTGAATACTTAACTCTGTGCAGCAATCCATTCCATCTCATCTTGGCTTTATACAAAATATAAACATCTGCAATATGGCTAGAAATAACAGCTGATCCTTAACTACTGTTCCACAGTATTTCTAGAATCTCCCAAGTAACCAAACTTTTCAACTGTGCTTTGCTTTCATTTTTGTTTAGAGCCATAGCATGTTTACCACTGGTGAAATATGCTGCTATTGAGATGCAAAGGTTATCTTCTCCAAGTTCCGATTTTGAAATATTGTTCTAATATGGCACCATTTAACCACTACAGAAAAGTCTGTTTAGTGGTAAATATTTGAGGGTAATTTGGTATGGCACCTACAATTGCAGACACCAAGTGTCTAGGCTATGGGTATCTAGGTTATTGGGTTGCCTGAGCAACACTGAGTGAAGTAGAATTGTCTTGGGCCACATACATGTGGGTCATTCCAAAAGTAATGCCTCCTATTAATTTCCATGGAAACAAAAAAATACAAAGAGCACAATAATGCCATTCGATAGAGCAAATTCTTAGATACAAAACACTATTTTTTAACACCATCACCATCATTAGCTACGCATTTTCACTAGCAAAGAATGAGAGTCTGCATGCTGCACTCAAAAAATCTGCATCAGCAGAGGTGACCTACTGTCACCACTACCAGAATTTACCACTCACTGCCTCACTGTGCTCACATCCACTGTTTGGTCTCCATCAGCATTCAGCAAGTATCAAAGAATGTCAGCGGGTGCAATTTTTTTCCATGTGGAGAAGTTCAGTGACACAACTTTGCTTAACATGTACTTCTATGTCAGACATTGTTCTGTCAGATTGCTCTTCTGCTGCCATCCACTGCACAGCAGCAAAACGTACCAGAATATTGGTGGGAAGGTTCAGACTCTACTGCTTTGCCACCAACATCTGCCTGTGATGTTGTGGGCCAACATCATAAAATAGGAGGCATTAATTTCAGAATATCCCTCTCCTTTCAGAATAGTTAACTGTACATAAAGTTACAAAATTTATTTTAACTTTTGATGTGTGCTTTTTTTTTTTTTTTCCCCCAAACATAAGAAAGTGAGCAACACAGCCATAAAACTAGGTATCTGATCTTGTTGTGAAACTAATCCATCAGACTAGTTTGATGGTAGTGGTTGCAATACTTTGTTAACTCTCAAGTTGTTCAGTAGAGACTGTTCACGAAATTTTACTCTTTTCTTCACCCTTGACAACAGTTGCTCACAAATGTATGTAGTGGCAAAAAGCAACGATGAGAAAAAGGTATGAATGTGAAGTGAGGGATACTTCTCTCTGGTAAGGGAGGTCTGGTAAAGAGACATGATAAAATTCTCTTATTGCAACTCTGTACATTCTACCTGAAAACTCACAGGTAATGTATTTATGTCAAATGAAAATCACAAATAATTTTTATTTTTATTTATTTATTTATTTGAAATCTTGAAATCCATTTTAAGCAAAATTACCAAAGCCTGATATAATGAACATGAAAATCAAGTTAAACAGTTAAATTTTTCAGAACACTACCTGAGGGAGATTTGCTGCCAACAGCCTTTGTCCTCTATAGCCCATATTTCCTAATGCAAGCAGGGTCTTGAGAGACTACTTTTCACCCAGCTATTTGTCCAAACTCTTGGAATATGACCTAATTGGTGGCCAGAGATTCAAAATATGATGCAAGAACTGTATTTTTGTTAAGCTTTGTTCAATCTGTATTACACTATTTGGATCTAGCTGCTCACTAAAATTATTTTATTCACCACACACAAAAAATGAACAATAATTCAGACAAAGATACTGTTTTTTGAATGTGTTCTATGTAAACTGAGCACTGAGAATATTTTTTCTAATGTCGATAATCTTGCACTTCACATTCATTTTTCACTATTTCAATAGAACTTTTTCTATCGTATTCAATGCATGCTGGACTGCACGAAGATTGCAACTGGCTACTGCTTGTGTTATGATACTTATCTCCCTTCTATTTCATTTGTTTCTTCTAAGAGAAAGAATATTTTGTTCCTTTTGATCCATACAGATTCTAGCTAATTCAAAGGAATCCTTGTCAATCACATTCCAGTTAAGTGTATGCTCATGTAGGAATACATAGTCCACAGAAGCACTGACAATAGACTCAATTACAATAACCAATTAGAAGCTCGTAATAGCCAGTGTTACTCTATATTAGCCTTGTAATCATCAACTCCCAGAGGAGACCAGTTTCCAAATATGAGTTACAGAAGGAATACAGCAAATGGAGAACCATACCACATTTTCTGCCCATTCCTGCATCTTCTTTCTGATACATAAAAAAAACTACTTGAAAGGTGATGTCAGACTTAAAATATCTATACATATCTATATGAAAAGGCCATCAAATTCATCAAAATATAATTAATGACTTCAAACTACAGATGCCTGTTTCTTGTAGTAGTAAGAAAAGGGAGGGCTTTTTAAAATTAAATGTCAAGTATTGACTTCTGGAATACTGTTTAACCACAACTTGCAGAGAAACAGTACTTTTATTATATCTCGCAAAGTCATTTAAAAAATTACCTATTAAATTACCTGTAATGTAATGTTACTTAAAATTAGGAAATGTGCTACAAAAATCTAAAATATATTAATGCAGCACTCTATTTATGCACAGGGTTTAACACATGTCTAGAGAAATTCTAAAAATCCCCAAAAAGGTGAAAATCACATTAAACCTCTTTGTGAAGGCCCTCCTTTCTAATGGGACGTGCAGTTCTGCTTACTAATACCAATTATTGGACATTTTATTGCACTAGGAATAATTCTTCAAAAATTTATCTAAATATTCAAATTAAACTTTAGAAATTTTACTCTAATTTCATATCCTTTTGTTTCAGGCCCAAGAATCTCTAATATTCAGAATAGCTGAGTTTTAAATGACCACTTAGTTTACACATGTCTACAACTGACAAGCAAATAGTGAACTTGAAGAAAATGATCCAGTGGCTACTAACATTAGGCTTCAGAAACATCCCAATGACTATGAGTGCCTTCGACTTGAACACAGATATTAGAAACAACTATGCCATTTACAATTCATTTACACTAACACCGAGAGAAGAGAACAGTTGCATTTCTAAGTAGTTTAACTCAACTGTAAGGATAAACTGTCATTGCTAGACAGACAAAGTAATGCAAAACTCTAACTTAAGATAATGTACATGTAACTATAAAATGGAAGATAAAAGAGTATCTATCTTGTGGGTCTGTCTTTGCACTACAGTCTCTTTCAGATTTACATATTCATCACTGGGGGTCACAACAGGGAAATCTGATGGTGTAAAGTCAGTTATTATAAATATTCTACTTAGATTTTTTTATACATAAAAAAAAAGTGTTATAATAATCAAATTTATTTTACAATATATTTAGGGAAATGAAGGCCTATCGACATGGTGCATCATATTTACACAGTGACTCATGAACTCCTATACATTAAATGGAACTTTCTGAAACCCAACTTATGCAGTAAGATTAGCAAGATAACCATCCTTGCTAAAATATTTTTTCCCTTATTTTTGAACCTAGGATGATGTTAAAATTCTTAAATACTGAAGAAACAATTACTATACATATATATATATATATATTTACAGATAGGTAAAAATTTATTATTGCTAAATGTAAATTACAAACTACGAAAAATGAAAGTCCTCTAGTTGTCAAACTAGGTGCATTTTTTTCTAATAATCTTTAGCTGTCTCAATGGATAGATAGTTACCTGTACAAATGTTCCATTTAAAAATAGAAATACCAAATATTTCTTTTTGTTTGCAAGTAGTTAACATAGTTTCAGGATTAGAAGCAAGCAGACACAATACGAACTGCCTGGTATATATGATGGGATTTTATTTTTTTTTTCCTGAAGATTCAAAAGTGATATGAAAACCAATGAAAAGCATGCTTCTGCTGTGACGCATTCCCTCCAGAAGTCTTACAAAAATTATACCATTGAATAATGTAAACATAAGTGTCAGGTTGCATCTAGAGTAACAGACCACACATTATGGAAGAACTTACAAGAAAAGATTGCCAAATTTCTGATCTGCTACTGATTAGCAGAAGAATGTTATGCGTTTGTTCCTAGTTGTAATCCAACCTTCATGCATATTCAAAAGCTAGAGTATATGTACATAGTAACAATAACCTTACATGCCTCTTTATGCACACTATTTTGTAATATGGGTCCTAATGAAGATAATTTTAGGAAGCTGGCAAATTCTGTATGATTCCACTACACAGAAGAATACTCAGATTTCAAAAACATAAAACTTGTTATAAATTACAGCTCATACTGATCCCTGACCACAATGTAATAATAAACAAGGTACTCATCACTTTATATTGCTTAATACTTGGAATGCCATATTTCCTTCACATACTTGTTTTACTAATGCTGCCTTTTAAAAAATGTATGAAGGATTTTTGCTTTGTAGTTCACATTTGTATGGCTTTCCTAGAAGAGCGCAGAATACCATACTGAATGCCTATTGTGTAGAAATAACCCCGAAGGCTGTATCATAGCAGTATGCAGTAGAAAACCCTTACCAATTTTTCATCAACTGTGATGAGTTGCGTGTCTCGAGTTTGGTCCTGTGCCAGCCGCCATGTGGAAGTGCTCAGTGACCTGCGGTGCAAGACTTGAAGTTAAAAAATGATTCATGCAATGAGAAAATAGAGGCAGACAAATCTTACATAAACAAGTTACTTTAACAATATCCGTCTTGTAAAAAAAATTGAAGAGGGAGAGATGAGGGCACAAAAATCCTTTTTCTCCCCAATTAGTTCTGTCTGCTGAGTTTTTGGCAGACTCCCACTTAGCAGTTCACAACAGGCTGCACTTTATGTCAGCCTACAGGCTCTCTGTCACAGAGAGACTGCCAGTGGCAAGGACTGTACTGCTCTATATGAATGTACAGTAGCTGGTTTGTCACGAACAGACAGAAAAATACAAGGCTGTTGCAAGTATTCTGGAACTCTGATCCTTAAAATGATGGCATCAGAAGAAAAAAATCCTAAACCTATTTGTAATGGGAAAGCTCCAGTTCTGCACTTCAAACCAGAACTTTTTTTTTTTTTTTTTTAATAAGCAAAAAAGAAAAATCAACAAACGGAACAAAAACTCTAAGCTAATAATTCAAACAAAATTTTCTGTCTTTGAGTAGGCAAAGTTCACAACCATTTTGCTGCATTCCTGAATCAGTACAGGCCAACTTATTAGCTTCCAGGAAATCTGATTAATCTTTCTGCATAACTACTAAACCTGCAAGGTACAGATGGAAACCTGGAATCCAATCCCACACCACTGAATTAAAAAACAGAATTTGCTGTTAGTTTGCATTATGTCACTAATGTCAGGATTAGGCCTTTTGAGTGCAAATCATCTTTTGGCAAAACAATGCAACAGCAAGTGAAGCAAGCCAGAAAGCACAATTCTCTGAGCTAGTAGTGTGCTTCACGTTTAATTAAGGTCATTTTAAACAAATGAGGCAAAAAAGTGCAGGAATACAAATAACTAACCAGGAGCTAAGCCCCTTAAGTTTCAAATGTTCTTCAGAAGATTACTCAACTCGGGAAGCCAAACATACTTGCAGATGCAAGAGAACTTTTAGATATTGCCTTTGGGATGCTTACAACTGTACTTCCAGTGATTTAACACCACTACCTTTTGAGGAAACCAAACCATCCACAATTGTCTTAAAAGAAATTAAAAAAAAAAAAAAAAAAAAAGGAACAGCTTTTTAATCAGAATTCCAAGACTTTCAGAAAATCCTCAACACAAAAATAATCTCCACATCCAACTACACCGTAACTACTGAACAAACAATACTTCAAAAGGGATAGCGGGAAAACTAGCATGCAGTCATTCAAAACCTGTAGAATTACAACAGCATACCCTTACAAGGCATATTTGTAAGACATGAGAACATGGAAGCTGTAGCTAAGGATGGAGTCCCAGTGATGCATGCACCTACTCATGTCTTCCAGCTTTAAATCTTTCTCCAGTTTTCATGGATTCTGGTGATAGTGCATTTCACAGATTCACAGAAAGATCTAGGTTGGAAAAGACCTTCAAGATTATGAAGTCCAATCAGCAATGTGACATACAAAGTCCCATCACTGAACCATATCCTTCAGTGCCTAATTTGAAGATATGAAAACAATCACTTGGAAACAACCACTGCAGTGCTACGTAGAGGAAAATAGCTGCACTGTATGTAGAAAAATAACTAAATGAGCATTCAATTTTCAGACAATATTGGCATGGCAAAGTTTTGAGGAGGCAAAACTTGCACTAGAAAGGAATTGGAAATTAGTGACTATAAAATAAGTCACAATAATATTATAAAACAAAGCAACTGAGAAAAAGCTCAGTTCACTAATTTTTCAAATGCAGATTCCCACCAATATATCTACACCTAGTACAGAATACATGCTACTAAATTACCTTTAATTTTCCAGTAATGACAACAAAGTCTCTAAGTCATGAAAATTGAACTCAACAAATAAAGCATACAGAATCACACAACTTTGTGCGTGGACAAACATGTGCATTTGAAATTACAAAAACTGCCTCTAAGGATACTCAGAAGAACAACACAAAGCTTTTGAGGAAGCCAAGGAATGCAAGAATTTCACATCCAGATGATAGCTATTCTGTTACCTCAAAATCTCGGTTCCAGAGAGCTTCTGGCTTAACACAGCTCTCATTTTTTCAGTTTGCACATATCAATCAAGTAAGACATAAAAAAGGATATAGTAATACTGCAGTTTGCTACAGAGATGCTTCTAGATGCAACCAAGGAGAAGTTACCCTAAAACAGGAGCACAGCAGCACAGCACTTGACTTCCAGAAGTTATTTCCAACCTTATTTCCATTATTTCCAACCTTAACCAAGGCAAAACATTCTGATGGGGAAAAAAAAAACAAACACTTTATCTCCTCATCTCCTCAAGAATTTTAGTACCGAAACAGCATCCCACAATTATTCTAGAGCACTATATGATGTGGTGTACACTTCATTACATAATAAATGGCCAAAGAAAGATATTACATCACACAATCAAACTGTAGAGAACTGCAGGGGAAAAAAATGTCGTATAAATCAGTAAGCTTTTCCTTGCTCTATGAAAAGGTCTGAGGGAGACGTGAAGTATTTGAGTTTGCCAGGATTGGAGTAATTAGGCTGATCAGAATCACACATTTTCTTTGTAATATAAATGCAATTTAACAAAATTTCAAATTGAGTTTGAGCCAGCTTTTTAATATTAACAACCATTTAGCAGCTCTAAAAAGCATAAATGCCATGCCCTTCCAAAATTATTTCCACTCAGATTATGCCATCTGACACACTTCTTACTCAGGTGACTGCTCATTTTGGAAATTTCTGCCTTTGCAGAAAAAAGTAAAAACTCCTACAATTAAAGCTGAGAGGGAAAAATATATTTATAAAAATCCCATCAGATTAAAAGAGGGCAGAACCTTTCCCTGAGATGCCACTACACTGCACACAGGATGAGTTAATGTTTTTTGCACAAGGTGTCTACATCAGATGGGATAATTTGGAAGGCATCCTATCTTGCAGCTCTCCATAATGTTTTATCTCTCTTCTTCAAAGACAGATGGACAGCTTTTGATAACTTAACTTCTGCTCCTTTTCACCACTTGAGAAAAAGCTCACCTGCCCCGGTATTAGTAACCTTCTTCCCCTTCAATATGCAGCCATCTGCTCAGGTCTGGATTAAAGAGAGGTGGAATTTTCTTTAAGAACTTTGTAATTGAGAACTGTTTGAAAACAAGTATTTGGACAGACAGAGAATTTGAAGCATAAGTTCATGGAGGACTATGCGTAAGAATACATAAAACACCAGCTTTACTTCAAAGATGACAGACTCTTGGTACTACTATATGTTCCAACTCTCGTAGGAAAGTATCCTAGAAACTAGAAATATCAGCAACTTGAAAATATCATGCAACCTGAAATATTACTATTTAAAAGTAAATAAGAGTGTTACTGTTTCCCAGAGAACTTATTTGATTTTCACCAAGTTTCTTTGCAGTTTCCCTTATGTCAGATGCTAAGCTGAGGAAAGTTACCTATGTCCCACAACGCTCTTTTCAAACTCCCACAATCATAAGCATCATATGATCAATCACACTTTCCTTCACAAATCAGTCATACAGTCTTGATAACACTTACTTATCCTTTAAATTTAATGAATATACGACCTAAATACCTCAAGTGACTATGCCACCACAACCTTTTGTTCTGTCCACAACAATAAAGCAATTCTCATAAGATTCCAAATTAATACTCGACTCTGCCCACATACACCCTGAACCTTTAGATGGCTTCTCCAACAGACCAAATTTATCACTCTATCTTCTTATGATAGAATCCTTTCTTCTCACCTCTGGGACTGTAATATGCTTTTCTCTTTTTTTTTTTTTTTTTTCCTTCTAAGCAACATAGCTTAACATTACTACATTTTGCCTTTTTCAGCTGCTTAGGCTTTCTTTTTCCCCTGGCCAAAAATCTCAGGTTGATGCCACAAGAGGAGAAAGTCCCATTTCTCACAATGAACCAAGCTCTGATTTAAAATCACTGCACACAGAATATTTTAAATAAATACATCAGTATTTTAATTCCAAAGTTCAGAAACTCTACAGAGACTTTTAGACATAACAGCTAGTAAAAATCAACCTCTCTGTCATCTAGGTTCATTAATCTCCCATCCATATACAGATCAGACAAACTTCCTTCACGCTTACAATCTACCAAAGTGAGATGAAACTCCAAGCTGGCCAAAGCTCTGCTGCAGATTTGCGTAAGCATTTTTCTTACAGTGAGTTCCCTACTGATGAACAAACAAGCTTTAAATGCAAAAGCTGGGGCTTATTAGAATAGTTAGCCTTTAAAAACAAACAAACAAAAAACTCAAAGTGATTTAGACAAAAGTAAAATTAAGGTTTATTAAAAAGTCACTCATGTCCTCTCTGATCTTCCTGGTACTTTCCCACACGCTCAGTATGAGGCTAATCAACTCTGCAGCTTCTTGGACTGTAGGAAACCTTACGCAAGTTCTTCTAGTCTCTAAGAAGGCTTTATTTCTGCCAACAAGGAGGCCTGGCTGTGGCTGCTGGAGATGCATCTGGCACCAGCTCCCTTCTCCTCAAGATTTTCTCTCTCAAATACAGTCACTGTATTAATGGAAGATACCTATTTTGTCCTTTGAACATCAACACAAATGTAGAGGTATCTTTGTCTTTCCACAAACACAACTAACTTGGGATGAACCTGGAGCAGGCCCTTCTGCCCAGAGAGAATATCACGACTTAAAATACTATTCCATTTACAATTACAAAAGTGCTGCTTCTTCCCTTTCCTTCCCAAATGAGTTAGGCATATAAATACCTTAAATTTGATCTACAAGATCCTGTATAATTGTTTCACACTATCATCATTTAATCACTTGTACCATTTATGATCATTTCACCACACTAACGTCTGCATTTCACTTAAAATATAACTATTTATAGTGCAAATTTGTCTTTAGCATAAGTCCAATCATGGCCTAGCTTGGCATAAAGTTTACTTTAAGATCTGCTATAAAACAGCACACTTCAATTACATTTCTGGGTTCCAGTGTTAAGATTTTCAAAAAGTGTCACCTTTTCTTCCCTAACATACATTCCTTTAGAGAAGCATTATAGACAGGAATTTTACATCCAGAGTGAGTTATAGTTACAACTTGTTATTTTAGAATCTCACAGTAAATTTAAAGATCTTTTATACTGAACACAGAGAGAAGAACAGAAAGTTGGCAATGGGTACTCTACATGGTCTTCTTGGGAAATATTTGTAAAAAAAAAAAAAATACTCTCCCATCAGCTCAGTAACACTGAATGAATTAATGATGAATACAACTGCAACCCTGTATCTGTAGACTTCATAAAATTCAGTAAGTTTTGCTTATTTTGGAAAAACCACGACCAGCTATCCACACAGATTTCTTCTACGGGAAAAGGTTACTCCCCTTCTACAGTCAGTAAAGTCACAAATAGATTATGTAACTCTACCAGACAAATGGAGGGGCCCATTATGAAGGCATGTGAAATTCTTCAGTCCTCAATACAGCCCATACACGAGTTTATAGTCTCTTGACTATCCTACCCCACTACACAACAAGGAGATAGCAGAGTTCTTTGCTTCTGTGGACATACATCTCTTCTTCAGTTTCTGAATTAAGGCTTAAAAATTTACTTTAGTAACTTTGGATATCTCTAGTCAACACTTTAAAATTATCAAACATGAAGTTCTTAAGAGTCTGCTAAAAATAGCATTTAAAACCTATATGGGCTGTTTATTTACCACACAAGCCTAAGTCTTGTGGAAGGGGATGCCAGCCACAGAGGCTCTGGTAATCTCAAAAGTAATGCCCACAAACCTAGCACAAGGTGACAAGCAGCCATATTCACAAGACATGAGTTTGCCTTCCACAAAGCGCAACATTTACTGGCATGTTATACAATACCTATATACAAAAACTTATATTTACCTGATCTAATCTAGGAGTTGAGACTGAATTCATAGCAGGAAAAAAAAAAAAAAGAAAAGAAAAAAAAGAAAAAAAAAAAAAAAAAAAAGACTTCTTAACCTCTTCATGCAACTCATCTGACTGTTTGATCTATTAGCACCCCCTTTTGGTCATCTGTTGGAGATATACTAAACAAAAGTAGATATTATGGCACACATAATCAGATCGCAACACATATATGAAAAAAAAAAAGTCCAAGAGAAAACTCATGAAAAATAAAGGTACTCATTTAGAATTAAGTCTACATGGAGATTTAAGTAATCTGAGACTGAATGATCAAAATAATCAGCAGGTGTGTGCATTTGCAGACGCACACCAGACACATGAGACAAAATAGATAACCATTCTTAGAAAACAAGTTTCTTTATTTTTTATGATTATTATGGCATTTATTAGGAATAACAGAAGCATCACAGTTTATAGTCACCATAAAAACTGAAATTCTGAACAAGAAGAACACGGATAAACTGCCAGGTCAGAACTCTCCACAGCACCCAACCTAGACAAATGCTGCAATTTAATAAACTAAAAACAAGTTAGTATAGCGCTCTTTCATGTATATTGTAGACATGAGTGACCTGTCATTTCAGATACAGTTCAGATAGTTGCATTCAGGTCTTATGTACTGCATTTTTATACAGAAGGCTCATAAAGCTGAACTTGTGGAAGATAAAATACAGTGGGATGATTTACTGGTAGTAGATTTATTACTGAAATACTGTAACTAAGGTGACAATGCCTTATCAGAGTCATTAACCAGGGCATATTTATTATTCTTACAACATAAACAAAATATGGGATAGTTCATAATGCCAAACAGTCCATGTGGTATCCATGTGGTTCTGTTTTGTAGTATAACTTGCATAATAGCTTCTTCTGGGTTTGGAGGTGAAGCAAGTTTCCCACTTACATGCAGTTACACTCTCAGAAACTAATGGCATTATTTGCTTGCAAAACAATCCTAAATTATCAACACTGCAAAGATGGTTTCTGGATGAATGAAAGAAACACTGAATTGTTTAACCTAAACTACTGCTGTTTCTATATTAAGCAGCACCAAAAAAAAAAAAAAAAAGAAAGAAAAAAGAAAAAATACCAACACTGAAATAGAGATGTATAAATACTGCATAAGAACATAAAAAGTCATATGAAAAATATATACATATACTCCAGGTTTAGTTTAATAACCAGGGCAGGAACTTTCTGTGCTTTATTTTCAGGCAAATCTGTTTACAAAAAGAAGCACTAGTCATCTAAATACACGGAATAAACAAGACAATAACTGTTAACATTTGACCTGTGGCTTTGTGTGCATTTTCAAAGCTAAATGCTAAACTGGTTTGCCCTTGGAAATATAACTCATTAAATATTTCTAAGTACTAAATACTTAATAAGGCTCTTTTGGGTTCTACTATAATTATTCCACAGAAAAGGAAATCCTTGCAACAGCCACAGCATCAGCGGAACCACAGCACTATGCAAGCACAGCTCCAGCTCCCAACACTGCCCTAGGATCAGAGCATTGCAGTCGCCTCTAGCACCCCAGTGAAGTCCCCAGGACAAAATCTAGCTCCATGAGCTGCTAACACCTGAAGCACAGGGGAGCGCAGTGCAGCCCATCCTGTTCCTCACCTGTGGTCAGACAGCAAACACAGGCAGGGCTAACCTACTTCTGCAGAGCTATGCAAGTATCTCGAACATGCTGTTTGGGAACCTGCTTTATAGGAGAATTAACTGGGTGGCTGCATGCACAGCACAAGTGTATACACAATGAAAACTACTTGAGCTGAGGACCATCTGGGGCAAAAATTCACAGAGCTAGCACAAGCTCATAGCAGCACCCAGGCAAACATGGGCTTCATGCCCCAGAATAACTCTGAGAAAGCACCAGGATGACACCAGACTGTTTCTCAACCCTCTTGTACATAAAGTCAGTCATATTGGATCTAATGTCATGTAAGTGCTTCTAGATCCCTTTATGCAAATAATTCAAATTAGTCTAGCCTAGCCCAGACAGCAGTATACAGACTATAGAAATACTTCAGACAATGGGGCTTAGAACATTAAGAATTACCCAAAAATATTTAATATTTGTAGTAATCACAAAACTCACTGGGGAGATTTGATGTATGATCTTTTCAGCAATATAATCTATAATTTATAAGACATTCATGATTAACAGCCACCTGTGCAGTCGCCAATCATCAACTTTCCAATACACACTACTCTTTAAGCAGATAACCTAATCCTAGAAATTCATCTAGGATCACACAGTTGAGAAGGCAGTCTGCCTGCGGATCAGTGGAAACCTCTTGTAGGCAAATCAGCTGAAAGACAAGCAGAAATCCTGCATAGCCTGTATCAACTATCAACTGAATATTATGTTCTTTAAGGAAATTCAGTTACATTCCTCTTATTTACAGTGATTTAAATGAAAATGTAGAAGACTTCTGCTTCTAATTCAAAAGCTCTTACTGCTGTTTAGTTAGAAAGCCTGATAAAGCTAACAAGGAAGGGGGGAAAACAATGTGGAGAGTGAAAACAAAACACACAGGTGACATATTTGCTGCTTGTTCTTCATAAATGTCAAGTTTCTCCCCACACATACATTCATATAACTAGACAGTGACTAAAAACTGTGCTCTCTTTATAGCAAGAACAACAAAAGTCAAAGGGTTTAATTCCAAAATTGTGAAGAATGAAACTAATGTTCCACAGCCCACCTCTGGGTGAGGGAAGTCCATGCATTTTGAACAAGAGCCTTTGAATTATGTAAAACTAAACAAGAAATGCAAAGATACGGGAATCTTCACTCAAATTGTTCTATGGCAAAGCATGGTCTTGTTTTTTGGCTCCATCCTATTTTCTTGATTTTGCCTTCCTATTTAACCGAATGTACAGATTTAGGCAACACTTATTCAAATAACCTCAGCCTAATCTCAAAGTCTATAAAACACAGCTGATAAATTAAGACAAGTTCTTTTTTATTTTAATGTCATCAAACATTTATAGCTTAAACTAGTCAATTGTATATAGGTTGGTCTGAAAGTAATACTTCCTGTTTATTTCTGTGGAAACTACAACAGGCACAAAGAGCACAATAACACTATTTGACAAAGCAAATTCTCAACTATGAAACTATTTTTCAACACTGTCACCACTGCTACCTATGCATTTTCACCAGCAGTAATATCTATTCATTTTGTGGTGTAATAGCTGTGCCTGGCTATCCAGAAAGTGGCTTGTCTTTCATGTCACTGTTACCACTAATGAAACACACCACCCACCGCTTCACTGGGCTCATATCCACTGTGTAGACTCCACAAACTTTCAGCAGCCACTGACGAATGTCAATGGGTGCCATTTCTTATACATGGAGGAATTTGGTAACACACCTTCAATTCATAGAATCACTGGGGCTGGAAAAAACATTAAGATCATCAAGTCCAGCCATGCTACCATGCACACTAAACCACACTCCTCATGGCCACATCTACACATTTCTTGAA
This sequence comes from Excalfactoria chinensis, assembly GCF_039878825.1. Lineage (NCBI taxonomy): Eukaryota > Metazoa > Chordata > Aves > Galliformes > Phasianidae > Excalfactoria > Excalfactoria chinensis. The sequence goes on along the minus strand of NC_092857.1, from coordinate 15,603,502 downwards.
TATGTGATGGTGAATCCATCACTTCCCTGTGAAGCCTGTTCCAATGTATTGACACTCTTTCCTGTAACTTTTTTCCTGATTTTTCTATCTGCCTTTATACAGAAGATTATCATGTTCACAATTCCTTGGAGTTTCACCCAAGACTGAAGGGGCAGCAGCCAGCCCTATGCACCACACAGAGTTAGGATTTTTACTCCATGTCTGTGGCAGACTGCTATGCTGAAAAGTATAAAGAAGTTTTACGCAGATGGTCTGAAAACTGTCATCCAACAGTTCTTTGGATCCTTTCTATTTGACTAGATTTCCAGAATCAGGAAGCAAAGCTCTGATTCTACTCTGGTAGACGTATTTAAAGCACAGTGAAAATCAAAACAATTTACTACACTGGATACTAACGGATAAGGTATTTCATTGACCAGACAAGGGGAGACACACTAAAGTCTCCTCTTGCAACAAAAACCGGAAGAAATTCATCCCCACTTCCACATGAGATGCCACTGTGTCAGCGTGCCCCTCTTTTGCCATCTGTCACACAGCAACAAAATGGAATACTGTTGGGAAGCCTAGCCTCTACTGCTGCACCACCAATGCTGGCCTCTGATTTGTGGGCCAACAGAATAAAAAAGGAAGCATCACTTTCAGAGAAGATCCTGTATTAAGAGTGAATCCCTTGAAGTATTACAGCAATACTATGGTTTATAAAAGTCAACTAATCTACTTGGTTAGTAAGCCTTTGCTGTTGGGCAGCAATGAAAGAAAATTTATTCTATAGAGTTATCAATTTTTGTTTATATTACCTCATAAACATCACAGCCAAATGGCTCACAAATGAAACATGACAGACAGAATGTCACTTTTCCAAATCACATGCTCTCAGCAGTTGTTTCAGATGAGAATGAGATAATCTAGCTAACCCCAAGGATGATTTCACTCTTTCTTTGTCCACTTTATCTCGTCTTAGCCACCTTATTCTACTGTTTCCCTCTTGAAATTAAGGTTTGTTCTTCAAATCCTCTTTTAGCTGCTGCTATTTTACTGTTATCATCTGCCTTAGCTACTCTTCATAATACCACACAACTTAATCAACCACAGCTCATTATTTTCTTTTTCCAACTGTCCACATTCTTCCTTCACTGAAATATTCCAACTCCTCCACTGTACACACCCCTGAGTGAAACAAACAACACAGTATTTCAGTAATTCTTTTCTCACTGAGTGACATGAAGTTACACCAGTGACATCATCTTACATGCAAGAATAATTCTGAGTTTTCAAGTCAGCTTGTGCGTAATAAAACATCCTGAAGACATAGGATGCCAGACAATGTGTCAGGGCCCTGAGGGCACTAACAGGCCTTAACAAATCTGATCAGTCTCACTATGTGTCCCCAAACACACCAGGAGATCCACTTAAGCTGAGCTTCAGCCCATGCCTGAGCAACATGATTAAGTCTACCTTTCTACAGCCCTGGCTCCGGCTTCTGCCTCAATCCATCTCAACTTACAGCATCTCTCCTGCCACTTTTTGACCTTGTTGCCTGGATGGACTTAGATATATTGCAGCTTGTCTTCAAACCTGTACCAGGCTCTCATCTCCTGACTGGAGACCACAGGTGGACCCTGAACCTGGCTTAACTCTCAGCTATATCTGGGACTGCTGTCAGATCCTACTATCAGTACGCAGTTCTGCTCATGTTGAGATGACTGCCCTGGCCAGTGAGGGCACAGTCCTTGCTTGGATCACCTTCAGCTTCCAGCTTATCCTACTTTTAGGAGCAGCTGGATTTTAATGCTTCTTTGCAACTTGATGATCGTGACTTCCAACTAATTGCAGCTTCAACCATTTCATGTAATGTATTTACATCTGTTTTTCAGCATCATTACTTTGAAAACAAACCAAAAGACTTTATCTACTCTCTCTATAAAGACTTCTCCAATAGAAGTTTTAGAGTTATCACATCAAAACTTCAAATATCAGTCTAGATGCAAGTATGAGTAGTAGTCACATGGTGCCAGTTCAGAAAAAAAGAAGCTTCACCTGAAGCATCCTGTATAAATCTCTGCAGCCTTGAGACAACTACTCATGAGGGAGAAATTAATGTGAGGCACAAGAGTAACTGTTAAGTTATTTAAATGACATCTGCTTTGAAAGAATAGTTGACTGCACTGTTGTTCCATAATTATCTTAATTAATTTTCTTCCCATTTAAAGCTGTATTGTAAATACATCTTACAATCATTTTTTGCAAACTCAAGCTATGAGATAAAAGTAACCTAATCAGCTACTGCTCATATATTTCTGTGTTCTCCAGCACTTTTATTTATATTTGGAGTCTCTCCCACTCCACTGGGACTACAAAAGGAAAGAGTTTTGCTAGCCTTCTTTTACTGTCCTACTATCTGAGTAGCTATTAGCTCTCTGGAAGGAGACTACTGCTTACTTTTTTTTGAAGTGGAATAAACCCTTAAGGCAAAACCGGTACTTCAAATGGAAACCTACCTCATTCTTGAATTCCAGTACAGACAGCGACATTCAGATTACTAGTCTCTTTCTCAGGTAGGCACAATCAACATCTCTGTATGATAAAGCATTACTGCTGCTAAATTTCCCTTTATATAACTTTGGGGTACATACAAATACTCCTCGATCTCATGATATAACTTTGGGGTACATACAAATACTCCTCAATCTCATGATATAACTTTGGGGTACATACAAATACTCCTTGATCTCATGATATAACAGTCAAAACCACTGCATTCGGAGCTGTTTCTTTTCTTAGTTCAAAACATACCAGTTTTACAGAAGGGAGTAAGCCACTTCTTTGTTGTTGAGTTATTAAAATACAACTCATAATGAAAAATGCTACTTCTGAAGATCATTCAATTCAGATCAAACTATCTATAAAAACCTCTCACTAAAACTACTGGAACAAAAAAAAAAAAAAACAAAAAACAAACAAACAAAAAAAACCCCAACAATGTAGAACTAAGCAATTATTCTATGAAATAATTTTTTAATATACTTCAATTTAAATGGCATTACTAACATTAGTAGATGTTACCTTATTAGATTGATAGCAAATGACAATCATCAGAAGCACATAAGTGTCCAGAACACATTAATACAGGATCAGATTTCAAATATTTTATATAGAATACATCATACGTGAGTTATAAAGAATTAGTAGAAACTGTTCATAAAATCTTTCATGCAAACAATGCAAAAATAACCAGCTGCAAGAAGTGTTTGCCCACACACATTCTGGAGCTGCCTACAGTCTGTCTAGTCTGGTCAGAAGTTAATTTACTTCCTCAGCATCAGTTACAGGGAAAGCAAACATTACAGCATACACAAATTACTGCAGCTAGACATGGCCTGTTAAAATAGTAACTAAACATACTTTTGTACTGGCTAGGAGAGAGCAATTGCACCTAACAGTTCAGACAAAAGTATGCTACTAATTTCTTAAGAAATATGGAAATATGCATTATGAAGATAATGATGGTTAAATTTTCAGATTGCCTCCTGCTAACTTAATGGTACTTTTTAATAAGCAATAATAGATGTGAGCCTAATGCAGTCTGAGACATGTTTAGAATCCTATTGGTACAAAATTTAAAAAACTCTATCAAAATCCACTCTATTATTGTGAGAATGAAGGAACATACGTGAATAAGACTATAAAAATAAGCTCTGAAAGATTATACAAATTTACTGAAACTGTCAGTATAAAAGATGTTTCTGAATTTCTTTTCATTTTCTGAAGAACGATTTATAGTAGCTTTAAACTTCCCTGCTCGGCACTTCAGTGCATGCAGCTCTTCTCTTATTAACAGCCAGTTCTGTTTACAACTTGGTCAGCAGCAAAAAAAAATCAATAGCCACTGCACTAGCTGGAGTACTTTTCACTTCTAGTTTTTCTCAGAATATACCTAACACTATTTTAAAACATGCTTAATGTTCACAAATCCGTGAAGAAAACAATATTAACAGACAACGTGTCACACGTCAGGGATGACTAGAATTTATAACTACTTAAAGTAGATTATTTGTTCATTAAATAAGCAAAAGCAATATCCAAAATTGTGAAAGTAACTGTAAGTTTATAACAGCAGTCATGTTAATTATAATTTGTTTTTCTGTCCTCACCACTTGTTAACATGGGCTTAAAAACAGGCAAGATTACCCACCGTATAAGGGAGATTTAGTGCACTGGCCTACTAACATCTATACATCGGTCTAATATTTCCTCCCAGAAAATGCAACTTATTTCAGCTGTAGCTTGAGTAAAAAAGTAAAGCTTATTGGTAAGCATCAGTGAAATTCATGAGTTACTTCTTTTTTTGGACTCTAAATTATCTTGAATCTCATTTGTGCATTTTGCTAGTGCCTGCTTCTGTGAAGAACAGCTTTGAAGGTTCCTACATGTTACAGTTCCTTGCAGTCAGAAATGAGAGCCCAAAACAACCATCTTTTGGGCAACCATGTAAAAATTCTGCAAATACTGCGCGGAATTCAGACTTATACTGGGAAAATATGGACAGTTAAGTCATAACACTCAAACATACATTAAGGAACTTCATGCTCATTTTGAGCATAAAATATTTTCCCGCAATAAGTTAAACATGCTGAACAGAAAACACTAAACCACTACAACCAAAGCACATTTTAATATTATGTTGACAGATTTGAAATGCTAACTACCAACAGACAGCATTCAAATTACCCTACCTTGTACATCCATACAGCATTTCTTAATCTATATATTTCTTGATTTATTTGACAAAAAATTATTTAAGTCACTAAAGCATGTTTAACAAAAGAAAATGCCCTCTCCAACTGAGAGATACCAAATATCTGATATTAGGAAATATCACCACAAAATCCTTCTTTACAGGAAAGTTTATGCTGTTACTTTTTTTGCTTGTTTTGTTTTATTCTAAAATAAGAATCCTTTTCAAACTAAGGATCAGGGCCTATTTTAAACTGCTTCATCTCTAAGGAAAATATTATAGCTCTCTGCCTTAGGAGAAAGCCTTAATCAAACCTCGCTTTTTACTTTTTTATTTTCTCAATCTCTACTCCTTTACAAATCCCCAAAGTAGAGGGAAGATCACCATACTCTCATGTCAGTAGAGTAGGAGACCACAGTAGCCCCCCCCTCCAGGTTTTCGGGGACTCTTTTTCTCTCTTTCTCTCTCTCTCTCTGTCTTGTTCGATTTACTAGCTGTAATTATATTGTATCATATTGTGTTAACTTGTATTCCAATATCGTATTTAGTAAAATAAGTTTTCTCCTTAGATTGCTGCCACTGTTTTTGTCCATTACCCTCCTTCCAGGGGCAGCAGCCTCTATCACAGGTATATCTAGGTAACACGTTTACAAAGTAGGAAGGAATGTTCGGGGATTTTTTTCCTGTGTTTTCCTTTGTTTTTTAATATCCCAGACTTTAAGTAAGTGATCTGTAGTTCTAAGCCCAAACTGGTTAGCTGCCACTGGGTTGATAACAACGGCCTTCAGATATTTTTCAGCAAAGGCAAGCCTACAGCTTATTTAGTATTCATCTGCCAATACAAACATAGCTTAAAGGTCTTCCTTCTTTTCTCTGTTAAACCTTATATTTCTAGAAAGGCTGTCATTCCTTCTTTGGGTTTCTAATTCCAAAAGTGAAGGAAACAAATATAATTAAAGTAAGTCACTCTAAGTTATATTCTCAGCTATGAGCAGCAATTTAAGAAGTCTCGTCAGGAATGTTCTGCTGTCATCACCTTCTGTTCTATTTACTTTTCTTCAATTACATTAGAAATACAGCTATTCCCAGGAAAAAAAAAAAAAAAAAAAGAAAAAAAAAAGAAAAAAGAAAAGAAAAAAGAAAAGAAAAAAGAAAAGAAAAAAGAAAAGAAAAAAGAAAAGAAAAAAGAAAAGAAAAAAGAAAAGAAAAAAGAAAAAAAAAAAGAAAAGAAAAAAGAAAAGAAAAAAGAAAAGAAAAAAGAAAAGAAAAAAGAAAAGAAAAAAGAAAAGAAAAAAGAAAAGAAAAAAGAAAAGAAAAAAGAAAAGAAAAAAGAAAAGAAAAAGAAAAAAAAAAGAAAAAGAAAAAGAAAGAACGAAACCAAAACTTTCTCTCCGTTCCCCCTCTTCTCAATCTTTGCCCATTCACATCTCTTTTTCCTGTCTGACCCTATAACATCATCGCCTTTCTACTCAACTAGAACAATGAAACTGCCTAAACTTTATGCAATGTTGCAGAAAACCTACACCACATTAAGAACAAGAATTACAAGGCTAAAGGGTATGAAACATACTATTTTTCACTTCTGTGTTTCTCTCATTTGTGAAAGAATTCATCTTGGTAGCAATGTTTTAATATTCTGAATGTTTCATTGCATCCAAACTTCACTGTTCTTGACTGGGCCTTTTCAATGCTTCCCATTCCGTGCTAAAGGAATCAAGGCACAGCCCACCTTGCTCCCCACACTGCTTAAAGTGGGAAATAAAAAACACAACTCGGGTTCACCAGAGTTGCTCTAACCAAACATGGATGTGCATATCCACTAATAGACCAGTCATGCTGACTCACCAGCTCTTGCATGACAGAAGCAAGCAAGGATTATTAATATTGATATTGTATAGAAAGCACTATAACAGAACTGAAATTAACCCATTTGTCAGAACTCTTCCTTGTCTTTTAAAGCATGCGAAACTGATGGGGCAACAGCTCCTTCTTCACAATAAACAGAGACCAAAAGATCATTCAAGGGACAAGTAATTATAAAACAAAAAACAAACAACAAAAAAAGAATAACCGCAGGTGATGCTTTCAATCATGGTGAATAAGTAATATTTCACAACTATACTCCCTTGCATACACACACAGTTATTGTCAGAGGAGTGTGGACAGCCAAAAGAGATGTGTTTTTAATGAAGTATGTACTTAGTTATATGCAGCATTTACTTCTACATTAGTGCTCTAGGCTGTCTGCAAGATCAGACAAAGACTTGCTTCTGCTTACAGTTTTGTTTCTAAACTGATATTCATTAACTGAACAAATTGCAGTGTTTTTCATCTTTTATTCCCCTTATATATTTGTCTCTCCATATTTCACCTCAAGTCTGTTCCAAACCTACACATCACTAAAATCTGACTAAGAAATTCCTCTGAGCTTCATTAGGCCTTTTGGTTTACAGCTGCACTAATTAGCAGTATTACAGTTTCATTCACCACACCTTCTCTAATATACATTAAAAAGAAAATAGAAATTCAAAACTGAATTGTAAAATTCAAGTTAAATATATATTTTAAAAGGCCTGTTTCCCCTCTGAACAACCAAAAGACTATGCCTAAGTACAACTCACATAGTAAGGCTAAGATTCCCACCAACTTTTTATCCTTATCCTGAAATTTTAACCCAGGTAGAGTCTGCAGATGCAGTCATCCACAGGAATCAATTTAGACAAAATCAGACATTGCAGTACTACTTCTTTTAAAAATAAAAATAAAAAATAAAAATCAGAGCATCTAATGTGTTTTAACCTGAGAACACAACACTTACTTTATCTCACACGGCATATGTGAGAATGTGGCCAGCATGCACAACAGGTGGATGAAATAAGAAGTAAGACAACTTCTGCAATGCATGACTACTGCAAATCTTTTCTTAAAAAAAAGAAATGTGCAACAAAATTTGCAACAAAATACTCAACAAAAGAAATACTATTTTGAGGAAAACAAATAATTAAGAGAAAAATAAAACAAAACATTGGCATGAAAAAGTTAAGTTATTCTCAAATAAATGTAAACGAAAGGTGAAACATTTTCCCTGTTACTGATGAAAAAGCAAGGTAGCAACTGAACAAAGTGCTATGCTTCTTCTGCATTTAGAATTTCTTTATTTTCCACAAAAATGGCTTCCCCCTCTTTTTCTGTTTTGAGCAAACCTCTTGCCAACTTTGCATATGCAAATGGAAGAGTAATATTTAAATGGCATCCCAGATTTCCTCATTCTCTTGAGCATATGGCATGAACTGAGTAACAGGCTTTTTACTACACAACTATCCTAAATTCCTCACTCTGCTAACTTCAGGTGTCTATTATGATGAATTAGCAGAACATTTCTGATCACCCTTAGAGTCTCTGCAACACAATTACTAGAAACAAATAGTAAATTTTAAAGAACCATTATCTCTCACTGAAAAGTGATAAGAACAATCCATTTTTATAAAATGTAAGGACTAGATAGCCAGATACTACACCTGCACATACAAAACACTCTGCTTCTGCAACATGAATGATTCTCTTTGTATCATGACTGCGATATCTTGTGAGACAAAGGGACCCTCAAATTCTAAGTGATTTTGGAATGAATAGCTGTTTCTCAGTTCAGAATAAATTTGTTTGTTCTTCAAATAGAGCATTTAAAGTTCTCTTTTCCCAGCTCAACCTACCCACATTCTCTAGTTCAAGGGAAAACTGTGATCTTTCCCAAGTCAATGACATTTAAGAGAGTCCCTCCTTTATTTTCCTCCTATTCACATGAAACTGTACCACTTAAATCAAATTCTGTCTGACAGTAATTGAGCGGTCAAACTTTACATAATTTGGAAAGGCAGACATATAAGGTACTGCCTTCCCACTGACATCTATTTCAGACAAACACATTCAACATAACTTTAAGATCATGAGACAATAGATCTTACATTGTGAAAGCTTCAAAACTGCAGTCCCAGCTGCTAATGGTCTATTAGGCTCGCCATGAGACAGAAGCATGGATTCAGTAACTGCTGCTTCAGTGATCTTAGCTAGACATGCATCATTTCCTAAAGATATCAGAAATGGTGTCTGCACTCATAACTTGGGCTGAACAATTATTTCCCAATTGTGTTACTCTAAGAAGGAGGCTCCACAACCTCTCTAGGCAACCTGTGTCAGTGCTCCCATCACCCATACAGAACAGAGTGCTGCTTGGTGTTCAGGAGGAACTTATGGTGAACTACTTTGTACCCACTGTCTCTTCTACTGGCACTGGACACTACTGAAGAACCTTGCTCAATCTTCTTTTATCCAGCCTTTAGAGTGTTCTGTATAATGATGAGAACCTCCCCCAAGCTAAATTCTTTTCTCCACACTGAATGGTCTCAGTTCTCTCAGCCTTTCTGTATAGAAGAAAAGTAAGGCACCAGTTCTTTCTTCATCTTCTTTACCTTTTGCTGGACTCCTTAAGTAGCTCCATGTCTCTCCCGTACTAGGGAGCCCAGAACAAGGCACAGTACTCTAGGTCTCCTGGTTCCAAGGAAAAATTTATTTTCAGTCTTCCAGCATGCAATGATTGCAAAACTGTGTTAAACTAAGTGAAAGAGACTTGCAGAGCCTCTTCTCTAAGAACCTTGCAGATTTATAATCAGACTACTTTCCCATGAAATGTGAAACATATTTAACTTCCCCCAAGGCAAATATCTCCAAGATCCCTCCTAATAAAAAATTAAATTAAATTAAATAATAATAATAATAAAAAAAAGTACCCAAATACTGTAATACTGTAATTCTCTTTCTGTTGGATAGATCTTATTCCAGAAGAAATGACAACTCCAGAGTCCCTACCACACATCTCCATGTTGTTCATTCCCATCTCTTTTACATCCTACTATTTGTGCTGGAATAACTGCTTTGAAAATTGTGTGTTTCACGCAAACAAACAAAACTATTCTTAACCTGGATAAGTTGACTGCTCCAGGGTACAGCAGTGCAGGAAACTTTTTGCATCAGTACTATTGGGTATGAAAGGGAAGGCAGAAACAAGCAGCCAGATGCAAACAGGAAATTTCCGCATTAGCGCAGACAAGCTCCTAAATTCATATTCACGGATTCCAGAGCATTTTTGTGAGTCTGACGATTAATTTTCAGCACTGTAGAACAGGTGTCATTTTAAAGGGGAACGGCAACCAATGGAACAGTCGGGGCATAATAAAAAGGGTAAAACCAAAACAGTATGGCTTTAACCCTTTTATCCCTTTAAGTGTATGTATGCAGTCTTCTGTGTGTAGATTTAAATAAACAAACGTGTAGAAAGCACACAGATATTTTCAATAATTACTGTAACATTCCCTAACCCAGGAAAGCAAAGCCTTCACAGAAAACAGCAGTGAACTTCATTTGTTTTCCTGATCAGAAGAGGTCTTACAAAACCTTGGGACACATACAGAACACACACACAGCTGGGCTACAAGCATTAAGCTACAAGCTGGGCAATGCATTAAGTCGTTGGTAACGTCTCTCCTTCAAAGGAAAACAAAAACAAAACAAAAACAACTAAGTGCCAACAAAAAATTATTAAGTGATTTCCAGCACTATTTCACGGATCACAGTGAAGCATCAGCGAAAGATCAGCTACGCATCCCCTGAGAAAATGTCAAAGGCCTTGTATTGAGGAGGAGGAAAAACCTCAGAGCAGCACGGGGCACGGGAGGGAAGTCTGCGGGAAGTCGGGCACAGCGGTTTCCAGGAGCTGCGGCCTCCGGGCGCCACAAGGACGCGGGGCGGGCGGTCACGGCGCGGAAGGACAGGTGCAGGCCGACAGGCGCAGGCCGACAGGCCCGGCCCCGCTGGAAGGCCTGTGCCGGCCGCCCGCTCACAGCCCGGCCTCCCCTGCTCACGGAGGGACCCCGCACTGTGCCGTCAGCCCAGCTCCCGAGGCGGCCGCGGCGGAGCATTAGGCCCGGCTCAGGCTCCTCAAGAGGAGCGGCGCGGCCTCCCCGCGGGCCCGTCGGTGCGGGGCGGCCGTGCTGCCGGCCGGCGAGCGCCCGCGGTGCTCATTACCTGGCCGGCGACAAGCGGACCGCGGCGGCGCCGCTACCCGCCACAAGGTGCCTCAGAGCCGTTGACATTGAGAGAGCCGCCGCCATGACGCTCGCCTCAGCCGCTGGGGGACGGCGTCGTCGCTGGGCCAAACTTCCTCCGCCCAGACAGGAAACGCGAAGGCGAGCGGGAGAGAAGGAAGGGGAGGGTGCGTGCGGGAAGGCTGGGTGCGACGGCCGGTGCCGGACTGCGGTGGCTCGAGTTGCCGGGAAGGGGAGACGAGGAGGAGCGGGGAGATTGCTGTTCTGTCGGCGTCTGCAGCGAACGTCGATGGGCCTGAGAGCTTCGGCCCCTCCGAGCGGCCTTGCTGTGCTTGTCTTGTTCCCGGAGCTGAGGGTGCTGGCCCCCTGGGTTGCTGCTCTGACGTAACGGCGTCGTGCCAGGCCCAGCGACGTCGCAGCCCAAACAGCGCGTTGCCTATGAAGGCCGGGAGCCGCAGCGGCCTGCTGCCGCCATTGTGCCTCAATGGCTGGGGCCCTGCGTCCTGTGCAAGTGCGTGAATTTGCCCCAGCTGTGGCTCTGGTAATTCTGGCACTAGTCTGTCTCATTCCATTTCCCAGTCAAAACGGCATGCGCTCTACAACCAAAGCTCAGCTTTCGTCTATTTTCTAGCATGCTATGGAACATGTTTTAGTGTCTAAACTGCATTCACATTCTTGGTTCACTAGGGTAAACAAGCATTTAACATATGCTGTACTTACAGAAGGGCTGTTGTGATTCTAAACTACTTCATCTGTTGCAGATGAACAGAGAAGACCAGCAAGACCCCTATTCTCTTAAAGTGATATCTTTAATGTATTATCTATCAAAGGCAAGTTGGTAACAGCACTTACGTCGTGGAATACGATGCTGCATTCATAGTTGAAGAAGACAGATTGCTTTAAAGGAAGAGTCAGATACTGTTGTGTTCGGTGCCAAAACCTCAAATGACCTAGAGCTTTTGGAAACGTTGCTAGAATGGGATTTGTAATATTGTGAGGGACTGAAAAGTTTTGGGTTCTGGGGAAAAAGAAGTCTGCATTCTTAATATGCACATATATATTAGATATATATTTACTATTGAAATCTTACAGTCTGGGGGAGAAGGTACAATAAAGCTTATCTGAAGTTTCAGCTTTGATCATACTGAAACACTGGAAAAATACTTCAGAGTGTTAGACAAAAAAGTTGTGAATTTCCTGCAGGAGGAAGTGTTAGTTTTAACTAATAGTTTGTGAGCTGCTCTGGGAGAAGCCAGCCTTGTTTTCTATTTTGACAGCACGGAATCAGATACAAAAATTCTACAAGCAAGTGAACTCAGCATTTCCCTGTCTGAAATAAAGTAAGACAGATGAATGATGGTTTTAGTGAAAAGTTAAACAAACCTTTAACAAATTTCTTCTGCAGTTATCAAATCAACAGGACATTAATTTCCAATGAGAACAAACAAGCCACATGCTTGTATTATATAATCCTAATTAAATGTCAGACCTGGAGCCACTATTTCATAGTCTTTGTATTAGGCAAAGGTTGCAAAACATTTTCTGTTGTAAATCATTCTGTTAGTACTTCCCACTCAAATATGTAATTTTCTACACTTTCTTCCCGTCAAATATTACTGAATTATGGGGAAATGAAAAAGTATAATATTTTTTTCTTTCGAAACAACAGCAGCTATGCAGAAAAAGAAGAAAAGTGAAAAATTGTTCTGGGCAGAGTGTTACAAACAAAGTAAGGAAAGTAGTTTACCCATTTTGGTAGTTTTGTGGACAGTAGTATTAGTGGAATTTTTCCATCATTAGTGGACATGGTCAAAGTCAGATGTTGTAAGGCAGACAGCAGGAATAATCTTGTAGCAGTGATTAATTGAGCATGGCCTATAAGGAAGCATATAGGATGGAAAATATGAACCTTTGCATTTGTTAGTTTTTCTACAAGTTTTTTGAGAGAAGACTGAAAAACTTTTTTTTTTTTTTTTTTTTTTTTTTTTTTTCCCATCTGTATTAGTTATGTATCTAGTCATGCATGTTCTCTCTCTCTCTGAATCTTCAGTCATATGCAGACAGAGTAAGAACATCTGCATCTTAGAAACCCAGCAATTTTTATCCCTCCCTAATAGTGGCCTGAATGATGGCAGGTTATAGGACGCCAACATACCAACTCAGGTTCACTTCAGCTAATCTAAACTTGTACCTTCTGTGGTGGCTCAGCTGAGAGAAATCTGTCTTATCCTGGAAGCAGAGGGAGATTTAAGCTGTTCAAAGACATCAGCTGCTAAAGAGCGGTTTGGTGAGACCAGTTGTTCTTGAGGGTCCAAATGTAAACTGTGGCAAGCTGTTCAAACTGGGGCAAGCTGTTTGAGTCTGTCTACTCTCCGTCAGTTTTCAGATAACCAGAGCTCATCTGAAGATTCAGGTTTCAGAGTTTTTGCATCTGCTGTCTTCTTTCACTGTCAGAGATGGAAGCAGCAGTTTGGTCCTCAGATGAATGCTTCCTACGGCTCACTTCTTTGAACTCTTGCTTTTCCTGATACTTCTCCTGTTGGTGATGGGGAAAGGACAGGGTAGTACAGGGCAGCTGGAGCTTGGAACTGTCACTTTATTAACTGGATCCGTTGGAGGAAGGTGCCAAAATCAGGAGCAGCCTTTGGCAGCTGCAGAAACAGTACTGTCTTGTGCTAGATCACAGTGCCTGATGGGCTTGAGCATGTGCACAAGTGAACGTGCTGCTAATTGTTAGCACAGTCCCTGGAAAGGTTTCTGCCCAGGCCAATTAGCACTGTCCCAAACAATGTCTGAGCAGTCTGGGAACCAGTGTGGACCAGAGACTGTTCCTAATAAGCAGTGTGGATGAGGCCAGTCTGGGTTTTGGATTGTGTTTTTGGAGCAGGGGAGAAGAGGAGAAAGAGTTTAGTTCTGTGGATGTGAGCTGTGCCACGTAAGCTGAGCTGCATCAGGGGTACAAAAGGGTCCTTTGACTGTTTATTTACTAATATAAATGTAACCATAGCATTTGTTGCTGAAGTATTATTGTATAGTAGTCACAAACACAAGAGACTATTTCTAGACAAATATCCATAGCTCTCCAGAGACAGCATGTGTGGCAATTCCAAGTACACAGTTTACTGTGAAATTAATATGCACCAACAGTCCCCTTGCAGTCTGGTCCCTGAGAAAGGGCGAGAGATAGGAGTTTTTCCCACTTTTAACAGACTTACAAATAAGTCTCTAAGTTACTCCTTCATAGTTTTAAGTTGAGTGTATACTGTTTTATCTGTTTGGCTTTGTGTAATGTATTCATATATATAATGTGTTTGTATATATAAGATATACTGAATTGTTGCATCTCAGGTTAAATAATCAATTTGTGTGCATATGCACAGTCCTAGAAAATAAAACATTAAATGCCCTATTCTCCTAAATAATACAATAAGTCAATTTTTGAGGTGACCACAAAAGAATCATCCGAAGTCCATACTTTCATGAAGGCTTAAACTTTTCATTCATAATTCTGGCTGCAAGCTGGTCTTCTGTCACTGATATACTGTGAAACACTGTCCCTCAAGACCGAAACAGTTTATGTGCCAGCACTTATTGTGCTGTACAGTATGCTCACAGTTCCTATTGTCTCACTCTATGAGAAAGCTTATTAGCTTAACTATGCAGGGTTAGAGTCATATTTTCTCCTGACATATGTGAGCAGCACACGTTGTGAGAATCTAAGAAGAAAACCTTTTACTTTTTTGTTTTTGTTTTTGTTTTTCTGTATAAGTAAGGCTGTACAGCTTTATTCCATGCCCAAGGAAATAATAATAGACTATAATAATTTCAAATAAAATGCAGTTAAAAGTGAGAAGTCTAGAGATATTTCTTAATGAATTCTTGTTTTGAATTGTTGTATTTTATTCTGGGTGGCTTGGAGGAACTATAGAGGAAACAATAGCATCATTCTTAAAGATTTTGAAGGCTTTAAGTGGCAAAAAAGTGGTAGAAAGGGGGTATAACACTCAAGCAAACTAATCATTCTGGTTACAGCTACATGTGTTCTCAGTTCCATGTTGTATGTTGGTTTTATTGCCTTTATGTTCAGAAACAACCGTTTTAGTGTTGGATAACTCTTGCATTCTGACCCTTCATGTAACTAAGCGTGACAATAGCTTCAAATGTACTATGTTATTCACATTAATTAACTGGAACATAGTTTTTTTGAACAAGTTTTTAGTTTGAAAAACATACTTTGGCAACATGAGGGCTCACTCTGATGAAATATCGGTTGTGGTTGTGCTTACAGTTTTTTTTGAGTATTTGCACAGGGACAAAGACTGTTTCTCTTATGTATCCATTTTCAGCCCTCTCTGCATTCAGGCACAGGGTAAATTTAATAGATTTAGTCCCAAATGTCAATTTCTGCATCAAAAGATGAGTGACCATATGATGGACCAAACACAATGTTTGGGAATTTTAGTAATTGTTTACATCCTCTATATAGCAGCCAGGTTGATAAGGAAGATGACAATATTCTCTGTATAGTCTGTTTGATTGCATATGAAATTTAAAGTGCAGACAGAGCTTTCTGGATTTAATTTCCCCCCCTGTTTCATATGAGGGAATAAAACATCTCAGCTCATACAGGAGAAAAAAATTAAAACCAGGCAACACCAGCTCCATTGTAAGCTTCACATGCAATCAAACAGCCTTGCAGGGAAACTCCCCTTCCTGACTGCACTGCTGCCACTTGTGAACTACAATTAAAAAAAAAAAAAAATCACTTTTTATACTCCCTGCTTTCAAGCTAGACATTGACATGTGAACCAAAATCGTCTTTTTAACTATTGCCCGGGAGGCCACCAAAGAATCCCAGCTGACCCCCTGCCATCAGAGTGAGTGATGGTAGGCTGCTGGTGTTGCAGCTCGCTTCCCTCGGGCTGCCACCCTGAGAGATCCCACCATCCACCCTCGGTGTGAGTGACATTAGCCCACTGGGCTTTGAAAACACTTTTCAGGTCGCTCATCGCAGGGAGATAGCTTCCTTCACACACACCATCAGGGTGAGTGACGTCAGGCCGCTGGGGTTTAAAATACAGACCCTCAGGCTTGCTAAGCTGACACTGCTGAGAAAACTGCTTTTATTGTTTTACATCAGCAGGGACCTCTTTGTCTTTCTTTGTATTGTTTACTTAGAAGCCAGCCTCCCCCTTTCCCGACTCCCACCCCAGACAATTATTAACATCTGTAGAGTAATTTCTTCTTCTTCTTCCTTTTTTTTTTTTTTTTTTTTTTTTTCTTTTAAACTGGAGGTGAAGCAGATTTTAGTCTTTGAATTTTTATAGCCATCTGCTTTCTCATACGATTTTTGAAGGATCCTGGGTGTGTCGGAGTACTTGTTAGTGGGAGTGTCTTAGCATGATAAAAGACAAGCAATTCTTAGAGATTCTACTCTTTTTAGCAGTCCTTCATCAATGATGCAAATATTAATCATACTTCCACCTGAGATTTTCCTGAGGTTCATGAACTTAAGAAAATGTTTTTCTCCACCCTTGACAGAGTATATAGTATATAGTGTATATAGCTGTTGATTGGTTTTGCTTTCATGCTGCAAAAATTAAAAAGTTCCTCTCTTGCACACAATAGAAATCTATACCTGATATATCTGGTGGTGTATTATCAGCCCTAAGTTCAGGTGATGAGATTTTATGGGCTTTGTGAAGTGATATATAGGGTTTGAGATAAAGAATTCTATATTGGCTAATGTGAAAGAAAAAAAGATTAAAAACTGCAATTACATAATGCTGCTGAACACTCTGTATCACAGAATAATATGTAATGCATTGCAACTATCATTTTTTTAACTCTATTTCCCTTTAATTCAAAATTAGTGAATATTTCTTAATTGCTGAAAATATTTCTGTTTTAAAGTTTCTAATTCTTTATGAAAACAGCAATAGAGTAAGCTAAAAAAAAAATAAATGCATTTGAGAATTCAGATAAAGAGCATCTGAGAAAAATACTTGTTAATTTGTTTAAAGGTATAGAATATGCTTATATTAAAACTAACATTTTTGTGTAATATCCGTATATTGAAACTAACATTTTTGTCTGTTCTGTGATTTACTTTCTCTACTTTGTGCCATTTGAAGCTCAGTCTTTCAGGGATCTGATCCACGCTTTATTGCCTAAAACCTTTTTGGAGTCGTATTTCACAAGTAAGAGAAATTTGAGTTCTTTTTATATATAGTTTTAAGGTATTCTCTTTTCTTCAGCTTACCTGTTTTTTGAATGGTATTAACAACAGGTGCTGAAAGGCACCAATTTCACTAAAGGAAGAGACTTTTTACTGTTTTTGAGATCAGGAAATTATTAAAATGTGTAGTAAATGTTCACTTTGGTGAAGCAACTAGGCTGTCCAGTAAGAAACATTAAAAAAATTAAAAAAAAATAATAAAAAAAAAAATTGTTTTAGAATTATGGAAACACATAAAGAATGTAAGTACAGAAACAGTGGGGACAATTGGACAGTGAGGTGGATTGAGAACAGTCTGACTGGCAGACCCCAGAGAGTTTTAGTCAGCAGCACAGCGTCTAGTTGGATGCCAGCAGTGTTCTCCAGAGGTTGGCACCTGATCTGATCTTGTTTAACATCTTCATCAGTGACCTGCATAAAGAGATAAACTGCACCCTCAGCAAGTTTCCTGGTAATACAAAGCTGGGAGGAGTAGCTAACAGACCAGAAAGCTGTGCTGGCGTTCAGAAAGATCTGGACAGGTTGGAGAGTTGGGCAGAGAGAACATTGTAAGGTTCAACAAGGGCAAGTTTAGAGTTCTACGCTTGAGGTGGAATAACCATGTGCATCAATACAGGTTAGGGTATGACCTGCTGGAGAGGAGAGGAGCTGTGTTGAGAAAGACCTGGGTGTCCTGGTGGACAACAGACTGAACGTGTGTGTCCATGTCTGTCCTTGTGGCCAAGAAGGCCAATAGGATCCTGGGATGCATTAAAAAGAGCATGGTGATCAAGTCAAGGGAGTTGACTGTCCCCCTCTACTATGCCTTGGTGAGACTGCATCTGGAGGACTGTCTCCAGTTCTGGGCTTCTCGGTTCAGGAAAAACGGGGGACTTCTAGATAGAATACAGTGGAAATCTACAAAGACAGTGAGGGGCCTGGAGCATCTCCCATATGAAAAAATGCTGAGAGACCTGGGACTATTCAGCCTAAAGACGAATGAGATGGGGTCTAATCAATACTTACAAAGGAAGGACATCAGGAAGGGAATCAGAAGGACAGCAGTCAAGTAGGTGGAGCCAGTTTCTTTTTGATGGTGCCCAGTGAAAGAACTAGGGGCAGCGGGCACAAACACAGACACAGGAAGTTTCTTCTGAACATGAGGAAAAACTTTGTTTCGAGAGTGACAGAGCACTGGAACAAGCTGCCCAGAGTGGTTGTGCTGTCTCTTTCTTTGGAGATATTTGAAACTTGCCTTCTTATTGATGACCTGGACAAAGGGACTTCAGTAAGTTTGCAGGTGACACCAAGTTGGGAGGAACTATCATTCTACCTGAAGGTAGGGAGGCCGTTCAGAGGGATCTGTACTGGCTGGGGATTCAAAGGAAGTTGTGCTGAGATGGGTGTCAGCCCATCCAGTGTAGTTATTTCCAGTGTAACTAGCAATAGGACTAGAGGGAATGGCCACCAGTTCCATCAGGGGAGGTTCCGATTGGCTACTAGGAAAAATTTCTTCTCTGAAAGAGCAGTCAGGTACTGGAATGTGCTGTCCAGGGAGGTGATTGAGTCACTGTCCCTGGAGGTGTTCAAGAAATGTTTAGATGTGATACCCAGGGACATGCTTTACTGGGGAAGTATTTATGTAGGTGGACAGTTGGACTAGATAATCATGGAGGTCTTTTTCAACCTTTGCTATTCTATGATTCTATGGACACTTTCCTGTGTAACCTATGCTAGGGAACCTGCTTTAGCAGAGGGGATTGACTAGATGATCTCCAGAGGTCCCTTCCAGGCCTTATCATTCTGTGATTCTGTGAAATGGTGCAGTTGACAAATTTGGTTAGATTAAGGTCCTTTCAAGTTGTCATAAAAGTTACCCGTAAAAATTACTTCTAGCAGGTGCTTCAGAGAACAGTGATGAAAATGATGATATTCTGACTTCCACACAGATTTTTTTTTTTTTCCAACTTATAAATGTTCTTTTAAAGGTGCAGTTTTATGAGTTTAATGATATTCTGTCTGCACACCACAAGACATTTATGTGTTCTGTGGCTTTTTTAAAATTATTTTCCTAAGTTTGTCATTAGTGCCATTTCACTTTCTTGTAAACAGGACTTTCAAGGCCAGTGGCTTTTTTATGCCTCATATGATCTGAGGCAGGAGCTGGATCTTATACTATTGCTGTTCAGAACCATAGAAGAGAAAGGATCTAAGTGCTGTGATGTAAACTTTGCAAGACGTTTTTTTTTTTGTTGTTGTTGTTTGTTTTTCTTCTGGAATGACAATCCATGCGCTCCTTGCCATTATGCACCTGTTTGCTTGATCAGACTGAAGAAAACCCCACTTCTTGCTTTCTTTGCCAGTGCTGGTGTTTTGCTTCAAGTGGGCAGGATTTCTTACTGCCAACAGATCCCAACAGCGCTCATGGGCTGCTTCTTCTGGGAAAGGGCCATGTTTGTTCAACTCTGCACAGTTTTGGGATTTCCCTCCCATGGAAATCACCAGGTCTCCATCCGGTCAGAAGACTGTCAGTTAAATAGATTATGTGAGGATTTATTCATCTGCCACAAACCTGGCACTGCAAGTGGAATCTGTTAAGAACTGAGACAGCGGACTCAGCATGTCATTAGTTTATTTACTTATTTTTAAAAATAAAAATCTGAATTACTTCCAGATTTTTGCTTCCTTCAGTTATTGTCATATAAGTCATATTTCTAGACATAGTGGCAAAGTGTTACGGTCTTTTTAACCAGACATTAGGAAAGGGAACTTCTAGCTCATCCTGTCTTCTCCTGTCTCAGGAAACTACATCATGTAATGTTTGTAATAAAATGGTGAAATTCTCCCTTAAGGGCATCTGGACTTGCCCCACTGCTGCTTCTGGAAGACTGCTGAAGAACTTCGTTGCTCTTTCTATCGTATTTTGAGACTGTGTTTGACCTGTGTAGGATGTCCAGATTACATAACTGTATTGTATAATTGTTAGTATTTCCTCAGTGTAGTCTCCTGTAAATTTACAGATCCAGTTTTTTGTGGATGCTTATCTCTGGCTTCATCTGTAGTGGTCATATAACTTAACTTTTTTAAACAACATAATTACAGTTAAACTTTTGTTACATTTTAACGAATAATTTAATCTTTATATTTGAGGAGCGCTCTAGTCTGATACTTCCTTTCTCAGGACTACTTGTGATCATCTATTTTTTCCTTTTTTTTTCTTTTTTCTCCTCCCCCCCACCCTCCCCAGCCATTTTTACTGCTTTAATATTGCCATTATTCTAGTAATCCTCACCTTCCAGTGTAACAAACAGTTTCCTTTATGGTATCATAACACATTTTTTTTTCTGATGCCCAACTGGATTATCACTATTGCATTTTCTGTGCTTGAAAATATCTGATCAAAGAATGTCAGTATCTGACTACTTAATGCCAGTAGGACAAATTTTATGTCTAACATTTTACCTCTCTCCTCTTGGCCTCCTTTTTAATTAATTAGTTAATTGATGAATTAATTCTTGCCTTGTACTGTAGAGTTTTGAATATCATTCTAGCAAGCTCATATTTGCTTGTATCAGTATTAAGACCTCCTCAAAAATATATGCAATTATATGTATTCTCTGATCAAAGACCATAATTATAGATGGTGATCTTATCTATAGGGCAGCCTCATAGAACTTGAAGGTTTTCTGCTAGGTCTATAAGAAGCTATATATTTCCTTTTGTATCATTTGCTCCTGCCGCTTGCTATGACAACCAGCTGAAATATGTAAGACAGAAATTAAACTTTGCATGGTAATGGAAGAAGACCATGGTGGGATGTCTGAAACTGTAAATATCAGTAAAAAATTAAATACTTTCTTACAAGAATAAGCTCCAAACTTATAATTCCTAGTGAATGTTTTTACAGGAAGTTGATTGTAGCTGAGTCCAATTTTACTCAAGTTGTGTTATTTATTCCCTATTTCATGAAATATCCAGTCCTGCTTTTTTTCTGGCATACAAAATCCTCTTTTTTTTATGGCAAAGAAATAATGCAAGATTTCCTTATTCTACCTCAATATTTGGAGCAAGACCGTATTTCTTTTTATTATCCTGAGCCCTGATTTCCCTATTACCAGTTTCTGGCAATAGAATTGCGATTAGAATACAATGACTATGTAGCCTGTTGAAAGATGTCCTGAAGAACCCTCACAGAAGTGTCTCAAGATGACTGAAAACGCAGTTTATTTTCAGCAGAATATGTGAAGAAAACAGATTTCTGTTTATTTTCAGTGATTTCTGTATGTGAGAGCTTTTTTGTAAAATAAAACTCAAAAACCTAGAAGTTTTATGACCTCATAGTTTTGTGGATTTTGATTGTAAAATACAACAAAAAGACACTTGTTGTTTCAGAGGATATTTCTAGTCATTTTTCAGCATTCCCTTCTTTTTCTTCTTTTTATGGAGAGTAAAAATTAACAGTTTTTGAAAGTATAAGTGGCGCTTTTTTTTTTTAAACAGCATTTTTAATTTTTAAAGGCTAATGTGACTTCCCTACCAAAGGATTTTCTTGACTGCACCTTTTAACAATATATGAGCAGTAGGTAATTTGACTAAAGTAGAGTTGATGCCAGAAAAGGTAACTGTCCCAGAAATCCTCATATCAATAGAAAATTGTAACAGTCTTTTCTTCCATAATGTGTGGACCAAATAATAGAGATTAAGACTTTATTTTCTAATGATTTGCTATTAGGTCTGAAACAATTAATGAATCTCAGCACATTACACTGATAACATTTCCTTTAAGTGCAGCAGTCACTATTCTGTGGGAGTTTCCACTTTTTCACTCTTACATTTAATGTTGCTATAGCTTGGGTGTCATTCTTAGCAAGATGGTCACCCATGTCCTTTCCAGTGAAAATCCAAGCCAGGATTATCAGTGTTTTTGTAGCTAATACCTTCAAGCAATTCTACCCAAGACAGAAAATTCTTCTACTAGAAAAAATTGGAGAACAATTCATCTTATTTCAGAAAACATAAAATGAGACCTTCCTAAGAGCACCAAACTGTGCACATACAAATCTCTCAAGAGTGGAGGACTAACACTGCACTGTGGTGCACTGGATTTAGGCTATCTGGCATGATCGAAATCAGCTGCAGGTTTCTCCAGCTAGCATAACAGTGGAGGTTCAGAGGCTGTTATTAGTTCTTTCCCTTATGCTCTATTTTATCTTCAAGTCAGCTAGTGTCTGCTAACTACATCTGCAAAATCCTGATGGAGACATGGCAATTCTCTGCCTCTTCTGAACTGTGAAGGTAATAACATAAACTCCACTTAGTTACTTCTGGAAAGGCAGTTTTCTCTCCACGGGATGTTACAAGATGGTACTTTCAAATTAACTGCTGTAAAACCAACTTTCTGGAACAAAAACAAAGCCACATAACCATCTTTGTTTTAATTCCTCTTACTTGTTTTCTAGGACTATTTGTCCATCTGACTATTTTAATTTTATTATTTCAGACTTCCTTTTTTTTTTCATTCTCTTACTTATTTTGGTACTTTATATTGTAACAATTGCTCTGATCCTTTCTAAAGCAGAGCTTCATGGTGTGTTTATGCTTAGTAGGTAAGGTAAATTGTTCTCATGCAGACAGGGCAGTGACACACAAAAAAAAGGAGATGTGAATTATCTCTGCACATATGGTTTAGTTAGCATCTGACTGAGCTGTGCACCTGGGGTATTTCTAGTGGTACCAGGAACCCATGAGGTGTGTCCAACAGTGCTTCATTCTTTCTCATTCCTTGCTTCAGTCCCACTAGCTATGTTTGTGCAGTTCTTTAATTCCAACATGAAAGAAATTATTCCAAACAATTATTTATTGAGTATCTCCACTCTTGAAGTAACATGTTGATCCTGTGTACCACTGAGACTGTTTAGTAGTTCATTACTCAGAGCATCAAGACAGAATTGCCTAATAAGAGAAGCAAAAGACAGGATGATTTGCATAGCTCGGTTGAACTTCACAGTTTGCATTTCTGAACAGGAGAAAACGCCAAGACTCCATAAGGCAACTACTTATTCCAAATCTGGCATTTTTCCTATGCAGAAAGACAGATTGTGAGGTTCACTGGAGTTATTCAAATCAATCAGTTTTGTTTTTTTTTTTCCCTGAATACGTTAATAACAAGAACGTTTTGTATTATTAGTATACTATTTATGCACTTTTTACATATTAGGATTCTAATAGAGTATATTTGCGTACCTGCCATCTCCTTTTCTTGATGCTCCAAGAAAAATCTTAGCAGTGCAGTTAAAGGAATGAGGAACAGGTTGATTCGTGTATGCCTTCACTAGAGAATGAAGATGAGTGTGATGCACTACTCATTTGTGACTTTATGTCATTCCATCACTTGGAAGTTATACTAGCAACTCTTAGTCCATGTAAGTGAGAGGTTTCTCACATTCAGTACATAGATCTGACTTGATGGCTCTGCCTCAGTGAATAAAATGGACTAAGGACTGTTCTTTGCTGCAAAAGCTCATAGGAATGGCAAGGTCTCTGTCTGTGTGTTTAGCATGTTTGCCCATCTGACTACGTGAGCTGTATTTGAACCGCTTGTTGGGGATAATCCTTGGTCCATGTGAATCCCTGGAATATGACTTTGAATTGTGGCATAGCAGTAGCTGACCTGAGTCAAAACTGTGCCAGGAACATTGATAACAATTTCATGCTATGCTTTCTCATCCATGCTCTAGACTTGTTTAGCTTATCAGTACAGTGTTATCAGAAGATATCAGTGCATCCTTTCCTTCCTTGGGATATCATCCAGGATCTCTTTCCAGCTCAGTAATATAAGTCCCAGAAGAGCTGTCTGTACTAAGCCCAGTCGTGTAGGACTATTTGCCTTCACGGAATGTGTGGAAGGGCAAAAAATGCAACTTCATTTCTTAGACAAGGTTTACTTATTGGCAGCAGCTTCTCTTAACATTGGGAGAGGAAAGAAAAGCTACACAAAGCAGTGAGTGTCTCTAACCTCCCTCATGAAAATAAGCAGTAAGTGGTTGAGCTGCTGTCCCCCCTTGGTGGCTTTAAACAAAGATGTCGTCTACAATTTTCAGGTTCTGTGAAACCCAAGGAAGCTTTAAGAATGCTGTGAACAGGATAGTGCAGTCAGCTTGCCTGAGACAGACAGCACATCAAGTGATTGCATGTGCAGGGAAATGACATTTGTTTGCTCTGAATACACAAAGAATATGTGCAAGCCTTTTTTCCATGAGTTGTTGAAAACCTGACCTTAAATATTTTGCTTTTCATTAGAGAAGATAAAGACTTCACAGTGACAGGCATATTCAGCTCTTCGTTTTCTCTGGATCAGATACATCAAAATACTATTGGAGTTTTTTTGTTTATTAATATAATCACAACATAGAGTGAGAACAGGTTCTGGACTTGATACATGCTGTTGACTATTTTACAAGACTGCAATTAAAGTGTATTTGATATGTTCCTGTATGATTTGCTACTGTAGTGAAAAGCACAGCTATTAAAACTTTATAGGCAGCTGTGGCTACTTGCTCCTGTGAAAAAACAAATCACAAATTTGTCAGCTTGGTTTCTGTGGTTCTTCAGAAAATAGTGTATTCAAGTCTGGTCTATACTTAATAAGTTTTACTAGCACAATAATGTTTGCTAGCAATTTCTTTCATCTTCATAATTGTTTCACACTGCCCTAGCAAAGACATGTTTGCTGTTACTCCTGCTGAACGTAGGGCTCTTGCTTCAGTGACCAGAAGTGGGACATATTTTTAAAAACAGGTTTAAACTAGAATTACTGTTTCTAGGTTCAAACAATGATTGTCCACTGCAGGATTTATAAGAAGAGATGTTCTTAAGTGCAGGCAAGGCTTCTGTTTAATAGATATGAAATAGTTATGAATAAATAAAGTTCACTCTTCTTGGCAGGTCAGCCATACCTGTGGATTGTTACAACTTCATCACGTTTTTCACTATTTTTGTTTGTTTCTTTCTTGAAATCCTCATGCCATTGCATAACATGAAAGCATAGAAGTCTGTGCTTCATATTAGAATGCCTTTCTAACCTTAGTGCTTATGGAAAAAAGATTGAAAAACTCTTAACAAATAGAAGTATCTCAAATTTGCAGAATTCTACAATTTTCTAAGTTTTCAATCAAATTATTTCCCAGACATCCTTTTAACACTACATGAATTTTATCTACCTGAGCTGATTTGAAATGTGTTGGATCTCATGCAATGAAATATCCAGGCAAAAAATCAGTTTACTTTTAAAATGAATTGTATAAGTTATGGAAGTATGGAGATTCAGAAGCTTCTGTTCAAATGTGTTGTTGTTGTTTGCTATTTTGTTTTTGGAACTGTAGGTATGTTTAACTTTTTAAGATGTGCTTTATAAACTAAAACTTTGAAGTCGTGTTCACTGTAGAAAACTGGTTATTAATATTCTGAAATGAGGAGATTTGGAACAAATGTCACAAGTCACAAGATATCCCATGATTTTGTTAAAATAAATAGTGCCCACAAACCTCTTCAGAAGTTGCACCAAGAAGGAGCTTTCTGCCTATATGTGATGGTACACATCTGTTAATTCAGGGATCTGAATGTGAAATCCAGCACTCATGGACTCCAGGTGGATATCTGATACTCTCAGAGGAATTTGGGCTTCATAAACCATGGTATGGATTATTCACAACGATGCATGTTTTTTCCCTCCTTGTGAGAGAAAAGATATGGATGAAATATTTGCATCAATTATTAATCCCAGTATGAATCAATACAAGTTACTAATAAATGAGAAATAGACATATGTCACTCCCAAAAATTAGCTGTTAATGTCTCTTCACTTACTGAAATGGCGTCCTACATATCACAACAGTTCTGTTAGTAACTAGAAAATATTTCATTAGGTGTAAGCTAGGAATGCATTCTAGTTCTACCATGAATTCTTCATTCATAGCACACTATAACTTGAGATTGGAATAAATGTACATAAAGCATGAGAAATAAGGAGCTAACAATTCTCTGATTTTACAGTAAGTGACTGCACTCAGAAGTACATGATTTTAACACCTAATGGCTCAGTTCGCCTCTCCACACACAATGAATTTGTGCTGATAAAAATTCATTAGAGTATCCTAGGCTTCCTCGTGAGGCTGTCATATACAGCATAAGGACTTCTGAGAAACTGTGTCTTTTGGGAACAGCAGCTGGAAACCAACCAGCATATCTTAGGGTGCCTGAAGAGGCAGTACATAACCGTATACTGGCAACTGAACTCTAAACCTTCAAAGTCCACGCTGATTTCAAGCTTACGATCTCTTATTGAAGATTATATATGTGCTACTTCTTCTACAGAATGAAGTAAGACTCAGACTTTTTCAGAATGGATACCTCTTTCCATTCAGTATGCTCGTTCAACATATTGACTCTTCCCTTAATGAAATGTATTGATGCCCAAGGATGATGCAGGCAGTGACAGACAACCCCATGGTCACAGTGTGGAGTTGGGCAGACAGCCTTAAGCTTGACTACATCCCACAGTGATGCCCTGCTGGTAAGAGTACTCTCTTGAGAAAATTGCAGGGCTGGGTGGGACATTTTCAAGATACAAGTTGTCAGGGAAGAACTCTTATCAGTAGATTAGTGGAATCGATGCATGTTCTAAATATGTTGGACCTGTCCTTACATGTGTGATCATTTCAGCATAGTATGCAGAATTCTGAATTTAATTTCAGATCTCTCTTTATGTACCTGAGACCTGTACTTGAGTCTGGCAGTAAATCAGGCAGAAATGGGACTTAAGTCTCCAAGAAATATAGGCACTGTTAAAACCTTATCCCTCAGCTGTGATTAAACTCACCATCCACACAGGGGTTTCACCTAGTAGCACAACATCAGTGCTTCCCGAAGTTTTCCCTCAGCAACCCTACTTCCAGGGTCACAACCCCACTTTCATTTTCACTTCCAGGCTTGTGGGCCCCAAGTGGGGTCATGACCCTAACTTGGGAACTGCTCTATAACACATTGAAAAAATTAACATACCAGCCAGTAAATACATCAGCAAAACAAACCCATCCAGGCTATCCAAGACCCTGCGCAGTCTGCTGTCCCTAGAGGCCTTACCTATTAAACGTGGGTCAGAGTTTCAAAAACATGTATCTACTTGCAAGCTCACAGACTGCTTTGGATATGGGTTACCATTGTCTTGTAGCCTTCCTTTGTGCTATTTGGCTTAGTTGGGTGTTGACAAATATGTGCTAACACGTCTGAAAATATGACCCTCTTTTCCTTGCTCATTCATATGTTGGAGGTGCTGCTTAGATTTATTATTTGCACATAATAGAGTTCACAGTTATTGTGTGTCAGAAACAAGATCTGGAGAGTCTGCTCTTCCCACAGCTGGAGCAACACATACACATCTGCTAAAACTGCAGTGTAAATTGTATTGTCCTTAGCAATTAATCACTTACAGTGCATTCTATCAACTTTCCTCCTGTTTAACTCCTACTGGTCTTTACCCTCTTCTTCCTTTTTCTTTCTTTGCTGTCTGTTCTCCTTTTCTTCTGTTCTTCCAACTTCATTTTTTAACCTTTTCTACTGGAGTGCCATGTTTGGACATGGAGATGAATGTCCAAATGTTTGTAATGTTCTTGCAGCACTTTCTGCAATTAGATCTCAGGGAGCTTTGCACAAGTCATGAAATCATAGAGATTATGAAAGCTTTGTATCTTCGTTTTGTACTGGGGAGACAAGCATACTGTTCTGTCAAGGTGTTACTCAAAGCGTCCAAAAAATTGGAGGCAGATGAAAAGATGTAGCTTGAGTTTCACAAGTCCCATGGCGGACTCCAAGGAACAGGGGAAGTTAATACAAGACATACCAGTAGGTGGCACTTCAGAGTTCATTGCACCATCTTTCCATCTGTGGGGCTGATAGTAATGGTTTTTTTGTGTGTCATTCTTCAGTGATGATTTAATAAGGCTTTATCTCTCTTTGTTCTTGTGCTATTTTCTTGGGATCTTTATCCTGTCCTTCTTTCTCTTCACTTTTCATTTTCCTTGCTAAGATGCTTTTCCACTGCTTCTCCCTTTCTCCCACTTTTTCCATATGGGATATATTGTTGGGGGGAAAAAAGAAAAAAAAAAAAAGAAAAGAAAGAAAAGAAGAGAGAGAGAGAGAGAGAGAAAATATTATAAATTGTAACTTCCTCACTGTTTTTTGTTTCTTAGAAAGAAATTATCTAAATCCTGACTCAGTAGTTAATGAGGAGACTTGAAACAATTCAATGAGATCTACTCCCGAGTGTCTATAAGGTCCTAAGTATGTATCGGAATCTGTGGCTCTAAAATTGCACCTTAATGAGCCTCTGCACATATTTTATTTATTTATTTGTTTGTTTATTTTTCAGTATAAGATAATCAGGTACATACTAATTTGTGGCATATTTGTGAAATGCATCCAAATGAAGACACTGCATGACCTCAAACCTAGATGTTGTGCTGCTTTACCACAAAGTGGCTGCAATTCAACCCTTCAGATCATGGTCAGTACTTTCCACCAGATAGGAAATGAGGTTTTTGATCGAGTTTTGCTGTGGGCCCTAGCTAGACTTCACCCCGTCAGTGTATGTGGTGCTGCTTGCTAGGTTGCTGACAGTGGCAAGTGCCTTTCAATTTAAGACTAACGTTCCATCAGAGCCTGTAAGTGGAGAATGCTGTGGAGATTAATAAATGAATTGTCGCAGCTTCCAGGCATGCTGGGTTGGGAAGTACAACTCTCAAGTTTGCGGGCTACTTACATTTGGAGCTCCATGTCTGTATCTTTTTAGAGACAGACAAAGTCATTTTTCCTTTCCCATAAAATGAATGAAAATTAATTTCTCTGAAGTTTGAGTCCAAATGTGGAAATACTCAATATTTGTATATCTTTTATGCCAAGCAGTTTAAGCTTTTTGCAGTTTTGGTGGAGTCACTATTTGAAAAAAAAAAAAAAAAAAGATTTGAATTGCTCTAACTAAACCATCTGTATGTGGGAAAAGATTATGGGAAACATCCCTGCAGGGCTCTTTTTAGTTGCTCCAGTGGGCATTATCCATTATTTTTGCAAGTGTCTTGCCTTGGGGTTTTTTTTGCTTTCCTTGCTGTCTTGACCAATCTAGCTTGTACTTGTTATTGTGTCTTCTTGAAAATTGTTGTTGATCCTAAAAAAAATGTTGCAGATCTGAACAATGCAATAATTTAAAGTTGCATTTTAACTGTTTCACTCTTTCATCTTATTTACTTGCTTTCACTTAAAAATACAGGCATAAACGTTTGTCTTTGCATTCTATTCCACATAAAATGAATATTCTACTGAATAGGTACAGCCCTCACTGCACAGCAAAAAGTTTCACTAAAATCAATGGGAAAATAGCATTTATGAGGAATTATAGGATCATTTAAGGATCTTGTAAAGGAAAGACATATTAAAGAAGGAATAGCCTATGTTCCTCCTGACAATTGCTTCCAACAGCTGTGGTGATATGGTTCCATAAATATTTCCTCAAGGAATTGTGATTTTTTTATTATTATTATTTTTTTTAAACTGGACATTCCATCCTGACTTTGGAGCATGTAATTCTTAAAAATAAATGGAATGGACTTAACTCTTCACAGGATCATAGGATAATTCAGGTTGGAAGGGATGTCAGGATGTCATCTACTGAATTTTCCTCATAGGGAAAAAGGATTCCCTTACAGCTAGAATGAGTTTCTCTTACTTCATCTCATGCCTGCTGTCTCTTGTCCTGCCACCATGCACTGCTCCATCTTGGCTCTACCATCTCAATGACCTTCTTGTAGACAGAATGCTGCTCCCAGATCTTCCCCTCTCTGGGAAGAAGCAGCTCCATTCAGACTCTGTATGGTAAGTGCTGCTGACCCCAAACAGTCCTGTGGACCTCTGCAGGTTTCTCTTGTCACGTGTTACTTTTTTCTATGTTTTTTAAGGACTTGTATAACTATGTGCTCTATTTATATGAGTTGCCCTATGATTTCATAGCAATGCCTCTAATTCAAAAATCAAATAGGAGAACATACCAGTATCACATATAAATTTCTAACTGTGGGCACAGATCAGTATCGTCCTCGTAAGTCAGATGTTTCTTAAAATAAGAAGTGCTTGAAACTTAAAGTAAGAGTAAATAACATGTTACTGGAATGACACCATTCCAAACTGCTAAATGATTTGGGAAATACATTGAAACTTCTGCAAAGTGGTATTTTTTTCATTAAATCATGCTGCAGAGGATAATATTGATTAAATAAATAAATAAATAAATAAATAAATAAAAAGAAAGCTGCATTTGATGTGAACCACTAGCATACTGTAAAAAGAAATTCTAAGATTAATTTAAAAACAAAGCAATCTTTAGATCCAGGCAAGTAGAATTTAGCTCTTGAATGTAAATGCCATGATTTCAATTCTGGGGAGTTCTGAGTATCCATCAACCTCTCTGGAAGAACTGGGGGGCTCTCATGCTATTACTGATGGCACTTGTGGAAATTCGGGGGCCTTTATACACTCAGATCTACACTGAACCAGCTTGATAAACTCATTATCCAGTAACTGCATCTAGAAAACCTGATGAATTGTTGGCAAACTGTGAAGCCCCTTCTCAGTTTTCTGATATATCAGTGCTCTCCAATCCCATGGCAAAGTTGAACAAATGAATTTAAAATGTAAGAGATCAGAAGTATCAATAAATGAGCAGAAAATGAACCATACGTGAAGTTTTAACTCCAAATCAGTCTCTGAAAATGATGGTTCTCACTTTGCTTTCTCAGTGTATTTCTCCACTCTATGGATAATTTTATTGGCTACATTATGTAGTTGTAATGAATCTGAATTGTACAGATAATCCTAAATGAACATCAGCAAAATCTATCCATTAATGGCTATTATTTATTTAAGTCTATCAGAAAAGCAAACAAGTATGAAGTGTCAAATTCTGAGTTAACAATTTTTCGTATACCTCTGAGACTCATGCTGCCATAATGAGTCTGACATGCCTTGGAATTGTAGTAATATCAAACAAAAAAATGTAATTGCCTTATCTTTAGGGACTTATGAATTTAAAATCTGATACTTTGTGAACCTCTTGGTCTATGTGCAAATGCTTTGCTTCACCAGAAAGCATGGAATCCTCATTCTTCAAAGGGATAATGTACAGATGTTTCTGTGCTGGTGATTCATTGTAGAGTAAAATGTCACTGCCTAGAGAACAGTACAGTGTACTGAAATTTAATTTCACCTGATTCCCATTTGGAGGGAAAGAAGGAAACATTTTTATGTCATAAAAAAAGAAAAAAGAAAAAAAGAAAGAAAAGAAAAAAAAAAAGGCAGCTGTTTGAAATTTGCTGTGGGGCTTGGAATGTAGTTTTGGTGAGGAACATTGGAAGGCAGAAAGCAAAAAATGAAGTAAAAGGTGCAAAAGAGTTTCATTATATTGTTCTTAAGTCTATCACGTGGACTTATCTATCAGGAATGATTTGAGTGTTATCAAAATTGTCAGTGCCCACTTGTATGTATTGCATAGACAAATACATCCGGGACCCAAGGCTTTAGCAACAATATTCTTATCCTTCAAAAGCCTCAGGCTGAGTCTCTTGGAATTGAGCTGATTTTATTTAAGAACTAGAGTATGGGTTTCTGTTTTCAAACATGCAAGCTTCACTTCATGTTACTGGGCCTGCAGCTTAAGTGCCTGCATTTATGAATGGAGTTCACAGGCCTGGTATTCAGTATCCAAGTACATGCCACGCTGAATGAGGGTTTTCAGAAATGTGATTTATAGCAGGGAGAATACATATGCCAGTTGATAGAAAACACTGAAGAGAAAGATATTTCTGAGCATTTATTTCTCTTGTGGATTTGGAAGCTTATGTAAGATGGATTCAGAGCAAGAAATTGCATTCATGCACCCATTAAAAAAAAGGGGGGGGAAGGAACTGGAAAAAGAAAACAGATTCAAGCACCTTACTAGGACTGAGGGAATTAAGATCAGATTTCCACACCCAGGAAGTTCCCTACATACAAGTCTGGAAGAGAAGGAAGACAAAAGTACAGCCTCTCCTGTTGTAGCTATGACTCAGTGTAGAAAGAGATGTGAGATTTGTAATCTTGATTTAAGCGGAGGGTTGAGCATGATTTCATAGCTCAAGGATGGAGGCACTTACATACTAGGGGAAGGAAAAGGGGAGGCAACCTGGATTCTGGCCTCTGCTTCAAGCATTATTTATGTAGGTTAGTCAATTACAAATGCAAAATGTGTAGGCAACCCCTGGGGCCAGAACACAAGACATCCTCTTCAAAAGGAGCACCCATTAGGGTTGCAAATTATCCTCTCTCAATGAATCTTGCTTCCTCTCGGATGGAGAAGTATGGCTTCAGGAGGCATGACAGACAGTTCTCTGAGCTTCTCCCTGAGCTGATGGTGGATGTGGGAACACTCTCCTCTAGAAGACTGGCGATGAACCCGCATCTCCCACTTCATCAGCAAGCACCTTATCTCCAAGAATGATGTTACACAAAGCACTGTCAGTTGTGCTGCCACAACCCCTAGATATGTTTTTGGGAGAAGTCTCTGGGCTGTTGTGCTGAGATTGGTGCCTGTTAGGTTCACTTCAAAGATGCTAGTCCGGTGAAGCCTCTCAAGAGGGACCGTACCAGTATAGCGCAGGCAGCCTTGCTGCCAGTAGGTGCTGAGATTTCAGCTGTGTAAAAACAGCAGCAGCAATGTAAAATGCTGCAGCAGCACTCTTAGATAATTTTATCAGCATAATCCTTATGCAGATTTTCTGTGTCTGTTTGATATACATAAATGTGTGCAAATATAGCTTCATAACATTTTTGATGCATTTTTTAATTCTGCTCATCAGTTACTTTCTCCCAGTTATTTTGTGAACCAAGGCATAAAGTTACAACCCAGAAATCCTGCTCTGCTGCAGTCTTTGAGACATGTAAATTTATTTACAATTATAAGCAGTGTTTTAATGTTGCCATTTTTTTGGAAATGAAGTAGCTTGAATTTGAGAAAAACCTCCTCTGATACTCCCCACATCTATTAAGCATTTCATCTGTTTCATTGTCATGAGTACATTAGCTCCCCAGGAGATTTTCAGATAGGGTCTGTTTCTATCCCTCAGTTCTCCCAGCCCCCGTTCTCTTTTATTCTGGGCTCCATTGCCCTCAGGAGACTAAAATCCTGCTCACTTTGCTCCTCTCATCATGCTCTTCCTTCCAAAGAGACTTGTCTAAATGAAGCAACAGGAAGAGGAAGGGCAATTATTTATTTATTTATTTATTTAATTTTTTTGCTATCATTTTAAATATAACATTATGAATGCATGCCTGTAGTCTTCACAAATGAATAAATTATATATGCTTTGGGTAATGCTAAACAATCCATAACAAATTACAGTTTACTGTGTAGTGAAAAATACACAGAAGACTCTAGCAGGAACATGATTCAAACAAGTAAGTTAATTTCTGCTCTCAAACCTCAACTCAGCAAAGTGCTTAAACACTACTTACTAAGGTGCTTAAATGCCTTCTTAAGTACCATGCAGCTTGATAAGAGATAGAAAAAGATTTTGATCCCTGCTGTGGTTATGGCTGTTACCTTTCCACTGTGTTCACTGCAGCCATATCCACTTTTATCTCCAATCTGTACACTGGTTCACTAAACAGAATTTCTGATTTAACCTCCCTCTCAAGAGTGACGAATTTCCAAGTGATAATGTGCTCTTTCATGTACCCTTTATTTTTGGGTCTGTTGTGGTAGTTGTTACACATCTTGATTTTGGGCAACTAGGCCATCATTTGCCGTTTCTATTAGTCATCTAAAATGATCATACAACTTCAAGCCCCCTAACATCGACATGAGTCTTACCAAAATTTCAAATGTGTGTTCAAAACCTCCTGGAAATGCACAAGTTAAAGACGTCCAAAAAGTAGCAGATATTTTATTCTCAGGATGGGGAGGGAGACAAAAATGCCAAATCTCTTCCTATCCATCAGAGTACTTGGATTAAAAAGTAAAGCAGTACCAACAGACAGGAGATGTTGCTTCTGTCTGAAAAAATGGGGTTTCATGAATCTAAGTAAATGGAAAGCCTGATCAGATTGCCTTAGCCAATGTGTTTTAGCGCTACATTAGGCAGCAGCTTCCATTCCCCTGACTATTAGTAGATCCTCTTTGCACCAGAGCCCTTTAGAAGACAAAGCTGAAGACTGCATCTAGGGAAAATTCCATTTTTTATTTTTTCACTCATCATTTATTTACAAATACACATTATAACTTTTATATACATTGCACATTTACATGGTAGAAAAGTACAAAACTATATATTTAAATGAATTTATATTTAACTCGCCATGTTTGAAAATATAAAATTGCATCAGAAAAAAAAAGTATTATGAAAAGCAAGAAACTTGAACTGATAAAGCTTTGATATAACTTCTAGTGACACACTGGTTGGGAAAACATAACTTTGAAGGTGGTACTGTAAGACCATCTTAAAGGAAACACCTGATAAACACTTATGCATGTTACAATAGAAAAGAATAAAAATAAAATAAAACCTTTATTCTTATTACAGTTAGCCCTGTAGCTATTAACAACCTTCATAGCCCGATTTCTTAGGGTCCGGAATTCTTATAGTACAGTATATATGCTGAGCACATTGAGATCACATCAGGAAATAATGTGATCAGAAGCAGAGAAAAGTGAAGTGGGAGAAGTTTCCTTAAAGATCGCCTCACTGCACCCTGGAAGTATATTTAAGTCAGTTACAACGCCTTTTGGTCAGTCAAGATTCCTTGTAAACAAAAACCCGAGGGATCTTTTATGTACAGAACAGGCAAGAAGAAAATCCAATAAATAAACATAACAGAAACATGCAAGTTTTTTAAAGTGGAAAAAAGATAACCCCAATAAAACAAAAAGATGAAACCATCTTTTTAGGTAAGTTTTAAGGAATGGACTTTCATAGTTTACAAGAAAAAAGAAAAGCTTTACTTTACAAGCAAGAGACCTCACAATAAATAACACTGCTCTTCCCGTAACGAATAAACTTCTTCAAAAAACAAGGTGTACAGTCAACCAGACATTTTATGTATAAATTATAAAACATGACACAGTATAAATAAATGTCTACGAGACTCAACTATATGTATACTTTTTTTTTTTTTTTCTCCCCAAAATAAATAAGCATACACTTATTTACAGTATGGACATTGATTTCGTGCCCAATGGCTATCCCAATAGTGATGGAAGTTTTACCACTCTAGAATGGAAGATATAGGAAAGCTGTAGTCCTGGTCTTCATCTTCCTCTTCTTCCTCTGGGTCTTCATTAATGGCTAGATGGGGGAATACAGGGGAGCTGTTGTTTAAATAAAGACAACAACAGCGCAGAAGCAGCTCAGTGCATGTTTTCAAAGCCCTCTGAACAGCCATAATACAGCGTTGCATTTTATGCGACTTGTAGTGCGATGCTCTTTGGCATCTGCTGTTATGCAATAAGGGTTTTTATACATAATCTATGAAGTCATAACTGCAGAAAGTTCTGAAGAATCAATGGCTCAGGTTTTATTGGCAGATTCCTGAAATCAAATAAAAAGCGCTCTTGTGTTCTAGGTTTAACTACTTTGTGTCCTTCATTCAGAGTTAGTAGAGGTAACTGTGCTAAACCAGGCGCCCATGTGCTACCACCAGGCTCATTCTTTTGGACAGTTAAGAGTTTACAGAGTGTTAATACAGCAATCAGCAAAGCACATGAGAGCAGACAAATTAGGAAAAAATCTCTAGAATTATGCTCCTAGGGCAACCCCTTTCTGATAAAATGACTTGTCCTCAGTAAGACCCAACACCCCAACTTGAAAGCACACTGGTTGTTGGAGATCTACTGCTTTTTATCAGTAACCAAAGTGTGCGCATGATACACCCATACTCACACTCACATGGCAACATGTGCCACATCTTGAATCTCTAAATGGAGCTTTCTTAGATTTAACGATGTGAGTATTTATTAAATAGGGATTGCCTTCAGAAGCCTTAGGTGTCTACAGAGATAAAAATCTCACTTACAGTTGCAAGATCCAGAGTGCTTTACTTCTAGAAGCACGCCCATGGAGCAGGCTGCCTCCTTCATGGCACACTCGCTTGGGTAAGTTGTGTTATCACTGGCACAGACTGCCTCGTCTGACTTGCTTTCAGGGCAGAGCTCATCACAGAGGGCACATCGACCTCTGCCAACCTTAAAATCCCACAAGCATTTCTTTCCAGCACTGCACTGAATATCTTCACAGGACTTCGCTTCTAAAAATACACACAGAATACTAGAGGTAAGTGAACAGACAAAGGAAACAAAGATAAGCAACCCCTAACAGCCCCAAACTCCTTTTTCCCCAATGAACTATGAACAGTCAAAGCTAAAATGCAGTAGCTGGGATGATTCTTGCTGGCCTTAATCAAGTAGACCCTTGGACACCACTGCCTATCTGTACAGCAGGGAGGAAGGACAGCTGTGCCAGTGGAGCTTGGCCCTAGCAGTATGGAATTACATTTGCCTATTGCACATGACCTTCCTGCTCCATTTGCTGTCAGTGGAAATTCAGCTCACCAAATTAGTGATAAGTAAGTGGAGAATTTGTCAACGCATTCAGCATTTCTAAATCAATTATTTTTAAACTAACCCACATAAAGCTGCTGTCTACAGGATTGTGAAGGGAATTCACCTCAAGCTGTGCCAACCAAAAGCAGCCTGAGATTCTCCAGCATCTCACCAGCAATTTGGAAGGGCAGAGGTTGCCCTGAAGTTGCTTCCTTGCAACATACTTCACTATCTCCTCTTTCTCAAAATCAGAGTGCAAAATGTCAGGATGCACAGAGGTTATTTTCCTGTCTTCACCCACTAGTTGTCCCCAAACTCTGCAATATTTTTAAAGAGGAAAAAGTAATCAGATGTTTCCAATTAAATTAATGCAAGCTTTGCCAAGACCACTGGAAGACAATTGTTTCCAGGAATTCTGATCCACTGAATATCAAGACCTTGCTATGCCGTAACCATGTAATTATCTGCCTAATGGTGGGTACTTCTCTCTTGGACACAAATGTCAGCACCCACAGTGATGGCAAGAGAAGCTGGATCAACCCCTCTGTGCCCCTTTTGCAGTTTTTTTGTTTGTTTTGTTTTTCCTGGAGCAAAGCTCACTCTGATTCTGGTTTCTTCTGGAGGGGAAAACAAACCAAGGCTGCTGGGAGTCTTACCTTCTCCAAAGCACAAGCTTACTCCGTCCTTCCCTCACTTCCTGCTACCCTCCTCCTTCCAACAATCCATCCACCCATCCACCCATTCATCCATCCATCCACCCACCCCCTTCCACATAACATGATACAACAGATGAGTTTGCAAGCTCCCCCCTGCACTTATCCAAGATACCTACTGATGCATTTTCCCTCGTAGGCTAATCCAATGGATCTGCCCAGCAGGCAGGTCGCTTTTCTCAGGTGGCAGGCACTGGCATAAGTTATGCCATCATTCCCACAGAGATACTGTTCAGGGGAGGTAGGCTCAGGGCAAATTCGATTACATGTCACACAGTAGGCGTTATTAGTTTGATCCACCACACATGTGGAGCTGCCTGGGCATAAAACATCCCTACAGGTCTCTGAAATAAAGATGGAAACAAAAAATGGTTAATAGAATACGTGGGCACCCCAGTGAGGAGTGAATTAGTGACAGAATGATACAAGCAATCAGACAAAAGCTTTCAGCAGTGGTCCTCGTTTAAGGGCTGCTGGAGACCCTTCCATCTCAGGGTAGCATGAGGGACACAACTGCTGCTAAACTGTGAGGAACTCTCAATCAATCCCGCTATATCCTAGTCTATGAGCATTTTTTGGAACATCACTCTGGTTACTGTGGAGAAGTATGCAGCTCCTCCTACGTACACTCACACACACACCCTATGCTGTTTGATGGACATTGGAAGAGATTTGCAAACCTACTTTTGCACTTGCCCTGATATTGGACTTCAAGTTCGGGCTGTTCTTTACATCTGGCTTTGAGAAGGGCACACTCGTTCCTGTAGGTTTTCCCATCTAAGCCACACACGGGGCCCTTCCAAGTGATATTAGAGCAATCCGGAGCACAAACACACCGAGGTTTGTTCTTCTTGTTCATTTTACATTTCTTCCCGGGTCCACAGTCCACATTCTCACATGTTTCTGATGGAAGGAAAGAGGCATAACTTTATTACCAAATGTGCAGAAGAGACTTGATGTCAAAAGCGCCCAAAGAAAAAAAGACATGGTGACCCCCGGGCATAAAATGACAGCACCCCTCACACTGCTACCATGCAGGAAACAGACCTGGAAGGAAATCCTGGAACCAGGAGAGCCACGTGCAAAGAGCCCCCTCCCCATCTCCTACTGACCTGCGTGGATGAGAAGAAGCAGTCCACCTACCACTGGCACTGCTTTGGGATGGCCCTCAGCCCTCGGCGGTGGGCAGCACGAGCACAGCACTGCCGTCTCCAGGCCCTCATCTCCCACACCCAACCCCAAGCCACCCGTGGCTCCCGGCCCCCTCACCTTTGCACGGTATGCAGTTAGGGGCTCCCCCATTAAAAATCATCCACTTAAAGAGCGTGTTGTCGTTGACGTCCTCCTCTGTCCACGAGGTCGTCAGGCGGCCGCTCTTGCAGCACTCCTCTTTGCTGAGGTCGGTCTTGTAGAGGACCTGGCAGCGGCCGTTCCGCGCCTGCCGGAGCCAGCAGTTCCCAGCTGCGGGGGACAGGGGCGCAACGGGCCGGGTCAGTGCCGGGACCAGCGGCACGGGCACCGCGCGCGCTTCGCACTGACTTTTACCGGACTGCTTGCATTATTTGTCCCGTTCCACAACCCGCATCCGGCCCGGCCCGCTTGAGTGAGATAACAATAAATAAATCAGAAAGAAAAAGACCGGATCAAAACAGCACGAAGCAGTTTCCGAGGTCTTTACTCCATATGTAGAGCAGAAGGAGCACTGCCGGCACGTGACAGAGGCTTGAAAAGGATGTGCATTTAAAAGGGAATAAAAAGAAAATCGCGCTTGCAGTTCCTCCCTCCTCCCCCTTCCCTCTCCGACGCGGCCGCCCGGCAGCATTGTGTTAATGCCGCACGCACCCCAGCCCCGGCACGTTTTGCAATCCGCACCGACTGGGAACATTCCCTGTGAGCGAACTCTTTCGAAATCTCCACATTTCGCTGCTTCTATTAACAAACGTCTTCCCTTCGCTAAAATAACTCAGCGGAGCTCCGACAACAAAGAAAAAAGAAAAAAAAAAAAAAAAAAAAAAGTGAGCAAAGTACACGAAACAGGAGGGCACCCCGATAGAGCTCCCTGTGGAGCTCTTCAGAATCGATCACACTGGAAAAGGAGGAGGTGCTGTCTCCCCTGCGAGCGTTTCAGAGGAAAGCACGCTGTCCTCAAACCGGACAGTGTTTTTTTTTTTTTTTTTTTTTTTTTTTTTTCCACTGGTATCCCTGTTATTCGTGGAGTCAAGCCAAGAACATGAGTCCAAGCAACTCCCCCTATTTTAGCTGGAGAGTTTGGGTTGGGATGAGCCTCTTGTGAATAACCAGTGTGACTCCACCAGCGACTCGATACCAATTGATTATGCTGCCCACCCAGCGAGGGCTCGATCCTGCTCCTTCCTCCAACGGAGCGCACCGCAACAGGGCCGGGCTCGGCCCGCCGGGGCGCCGCTGGGCGCGGGGAACATCCTCCCCTCACCCCTCCCGGCTACAAAACATGGAACAAACAACGCCCTTACAGAAAAGAAAAAAGAAAAAAAAAAAAAAAAGAAAAAAAAAGAAAAAAAAAAACCAAACAGTTTTGCGTCTTACAGTTGCCTACATTAACTTCTGCTCTAGCTCGGGAGGGGGAGAAGAAATGGGAAAAAAAATGAAAACCCAGACATGCAGGTTGCAACGCAATCAATATCAGGTGGAAAAAAATAAAAACACCCCAAACTGAAAACCAGCGTTTCCTAGTGTCGAAAGAGGGCTCTTAACAGTTGTCAGTATCAGGTTCAGGATCGTTTTGTTCGCATGGGAAAGGATAATAAAAGTAAGCAAACTTATTTAGGCACACTCCTCATAGCAGGAGAATTTACAACACTTATTCACACACACACAAAGGGGGTGGGGGGAGGGAAGGAAATCCCAATATTGAGGGAATGCCCGGAAAGTGACCACCACCGCTTTCTGAAAGTGTCAGCTGTGCGCCCGGGGCTCCTCATCACCTCTCCTTCTGTCAGAAGGCGAGATAAAAATCTGAGTAGAATTACCAACAAACTTTGAGCACTCGCTCGGGACGTGAGCGCAGGAAAGTTCCCCGCGATGCTGCTCCTCATTCACGCTGCATAATCACGAGGAGTGCCAAGAAACATCCCCCTGTGCCCTCCGTGCCCATGCGGAGCAGGGAAGGTCCGATCCGAAGGGGAAGCTACGTGACATCTCCGCGCCCTGTCCCGGGCAGTCCCGCGCCCGCTGCTAACTTCTGTCCGGTTGGACCTTGGAGAGAGGCGTGTAACACCGCAGCGAAGTAAGCAGCGCCCGAAAGACGGAAAATAAGAGTAATAGTAACAACACTAATAATAAAACACACTTCCGAATAAACGCTGTGGTCTTACCCAGCGCTGTGTGATCTTCCATGAAGTGGTAGAGAAACATCAGGAGTACGAGCATGCCCGGGTGGATCCTCTGACTTAACATCCTCAGCGTAGCAGGGAGTGAGAGAGACACAGGAACAGCGTGAAGGGGAGTAGAGAGACGGAGCGAGCACCAGCCAGCCTGCTTATGATCGCTCTATTGAATGAACGTCAGGCTCTGAATGCAGTCTCTCTTTAAATCTATACGGGGGTCTTAGCTGTCTGCGGTGGGCGGTCTCCTAATGTGTGTGTGTGCCTGCTCGGGGGTGGGGAGATTTAAAAAGTTCAGTGTGAATCAGGTGACATTTTCCACCTTCTGGAAACCCTCTCCAATTATCTGCTGGAGGTGCACGCACACACGCGGGCGCGCTCCCCCGGGCGCGCACCCGCGCAGCCCCGCGCGGCGGCGGCTCGGCACGGCGCGGAGCGGCCGGAGATCGCGCAGCCTCCGGGGGCGCAGAGCGCGGTCCCGGCGCGGGGGGCGCCGCGGGGCTCGGGGAGCGCCGCGGATCGGGGGCAGCTCCCGGCCGGGGTTCTCCCCCGCGGCGGCTCCGCGGCTGCCATCCCCGCGCGGAGCGGAGCGGAGCGGAGCGGAGCGGGGACGCCGCGGGCGGGAGGCGGCCGGCGGTGGCGCGGCCGGGGCTCGGCCCCCAGAAACCCGAGAGGGAGAGAGCGATCGAGCCGCGCACCAAACAAACAAATAAATAAATAAATAGAAAGAAACCAAATAAAAGTTTAGTACGTAGGGCTCTGCCCAAGTGACGGCCTTTTCACTGGGAGCCTGGGAGGACGAGACGGGAATGGGGGCGACGTAGGCGGTCTCCTTTCAGAATCAGAAAAGATTGCAACATCGATAATGAACTTCTAGGGCACTAGTTTATTAAGCACAGTCTGGCATTATTCTCCTCTTAGAAAAGTTGGCGGTCGCTCATTTATAACATTTTTGGCACCGCTGAATGAAACTGAGTAGGCGATATTTCCTTTTATACAAAACGATTACTTAACGGAAAATGGTATTGTTTATTCAAAAGCTGCCTTTTTAATTTCGATTCTTTCGCTTTTCTGAGCCACCAAAGCACAACAGACTGCGAAGTATGCAGACAGGAATGCCCGGACAGTGCCGGGTCAGGGCCCGGTGCGCGCGGCTGCCCGCGCCTCCCCCGGCCCTCCCCGAGCCCTCCTCCGCGCCGCCCCCGCCGCCCGCCCCCTCCCCACAACTGCAAATAACTCAGCGATAACAGATTTTTTTCCACCAACTGCAGGAGATAGTGCTAATCTTTTAATAAAAGATCCCATTACAATGGGATCTGTCTGGACAGACTATAATAGATCCAGAAATACAGCCGTGATAATATTAGAAGACAGTTGTTTGGGTGCCTCAGCCCGGGCCCGGGTCCCGCTTTGAAAGTGGGCATGAATCACAATGTCCCCGGTGCCACCTGCAGTCACACGCATTAAGCGGCAGACTGGTAAATGATTGACCTCGTCGCATTTCTCTTTCTCTCTCTCTCTCTCTCTTTCTTTCCTTTTTCCTTTTTTTTTTTCTTTTTTCTTTTCTTTCTTTCTTCTTCTTCTTTTTTTTTTTTTTTTTTTTTTTTTTTTTTTTTTTCCTTTTTCGGTTGTTGTTGTTTGTTACCATTACGACCACCGTCCCGCCTGGCGCCCGGGCATTTTCAGCACTTCGGGAGCACTGCATCCTTTTAAATCTATCTTTCTCCCGAATTGGTGCCGCTCCCTCGCTGTCTCTGCCTCTCCCTCCGCGCACGCAGCGCTGAATGCAGGGTTGCGTAGTGCCCTCTAATGGCAGATGGCATTAACAATTAACATCTCAGCAGCCCGGAGCCGCGAGGGAGCCTTCCGAAGCCGCCGCTCCTCCCGGAGCGGACGGAACAGAGGTCCGCGTAGCGCCCGGCGGCAGCAGCGCAGCGCCTCGAGCGGCCCGATCCGGCCCTGGGCACCGTGCGGGCGGATCTGCGCCCGCCGCTCTCCCCAAGCTCACCTTCTCACCTTTCACACAGGCTCACCTCTCTCCTGTTTTTCTTTTCTTTTTTCTTTTTCCTTCTCTCTCTCTTTTTTGTTCCCCTCTCCAACTCTATGATTTTTATTTTTTTTTCTTTTTCTTTTATTTTTTTTTTCTTCCTTCCTCCCCAATCCCCCCAAAACTGGCCCATATGGTGTTTATCCTGAAAATGTTTTCAGCTATTAGAGAGGCATTTTCAGGCCGTATTCCTGGAAATGAGATGCCGGATGGGTCAATAACGTTTGCACATGTGCTTCATGCGTGCATCATCGGGAGATCAATATGATTGCACTGGTATGGAGATTTGTATCACACCTGTTCTCTGACATCACGTAGAAACAGCTGCTGTTTCTTTTATTGTTTTGTTTTGTTGTTTGTCTTTCCCCCCTTTTTCAAAAGCTAAATTTTGGGTTTGTGTGTAATGACATGTCAGGGATATATTGTACAAACAGAAAAGCTTTCTTCTTTTTCAGTATGTCCCTCCCTCTAGAACTTCCCCACCTTTTTCTCCTTTGCCAACGATCACGTTTAAACTACCAAAAAAACAATAGGGTTGATCTGTAAATGAATTGTCAGGCAGCACACAAAAAGAGTGTTGTTCTCAGCCTACCAGGTTCTGAAACTTCTTTCTACCAAGAAGTGTATGCATTTTAGTATATGTGTTTGGATGTGAATCCATTCTCTGCAGCTGGCCCTGAACTTGGAATAATAAAGCTTTTTGAAACACCCACATATGCTGACATCTCAAACGTTTGGAGAGTTCAGATATAGCTCTCAGTTTGTATAAAATGTTGGTTTTGTCCTGTCTCAAATATAGCTGTGTCTACAGCAGACCCCCAAATATTTAGTGGCTGATCTCTGAGGAAATTGATGTAAAATACTGAGTAGGAGGAAGAATAATCCCCAAGTGTAACCTTGTGTAACTGCTATTAACACACATCCATGTATACGTGGATTATTTGTTTCATGATAAGTCAATATTCGCTGCATCAATATGAGGTATTTTGTGTACTCTGTCTCCCTCAAAGTGCAATCTCTCAGCAGAGGAACTGTTGCCTGTGTCAAGAACAGGTCACCTCAGGACCTTCTGTTTTACAAGGAACATGTCTGCTTAAAGTTTTTGTGGGTGTGGATGGATTGCAAGGAAAACCTGATTATTTGGAAGGGTTCTGGATTTGGAGTGAGAAAATTTGGAAGTCTGTCCAGACACTTCCCCGCCTAAAACTCAAGAGAGACAAAGAAGCCTCTGGCACCCTCCCGCTGTCCTGGATGCATTTGTCATCTGAGCAGGTCTCTCACACAACTGGCTTCTCCCATGGAGCAGCAGCTCCAATAAGGGTAAAACGTCCTCTTCTGGTAGCAGAGAAAACTTGGTAGCTTCACCTTATTGACTGGATTATTGCAAAAAGAAGGGCCTGTTTCTGGAAAAGGGCATTTCTACAAAGGCTGTCCTACTTCACGTCTGCAGTATCAGGTTTAAGGGCATTTCTGAGCACCACTGCATCATTTCATTCTGCGCAGATTTATTTCTTTTCAGTGTGAGGCAATTCAGACCTTTAGTGTCCTTTCCTGCTGCACTATTTTGACATGCTGCTTCTCAGAGTAGCACAGAAATTTGGAATGCAAAAGTTCAGTGATAAATCCTCTCAAACGTATTAACTAAATGCTGTGTTCTTTGGGTAGAAGGTATGTGGCTTATTATGGCAAAATTATTTCTACAGATTCTTAAAATCAGAACTTACATTGTATGCTATTGGTAAAAGTTGCACTAGTGGGATGAATACAAATACACTGTTGATACAAATGATACAATAATCATTTCCTTTTTAAAGTTGGCTTAAAAAGTTGTCTGTTTTCAGGTATCAGATGATGGATTGAACTAAGAGGTAGTGCAGATTTTACCTAAAAAATACCATTGGAAAAAAATATTGCAAAGGAAATGTAAGTTTGATTATCAGTAGATAGTTGGTAGTTAACATCTGAAGATGTTATCTTTAACCAAGACTGATGGAAACAGGTACACTATTTGGAACATTCCTCATATAGGTGTGGAACCTACAGTTTTGATAATCCACCCTATGATCAACATTCGGACTGTCTGTAAGGCACCCTAAAGGTCTAGTTTTATTCACTGTTGTTTAT
Organism: Excalfactoria chinensis; assembly: GCF_039878825.1. Classification (NCBI taxonomy): domain Eukaryota; kingdom Metazoa; phylum Chordata; class Aves; order Galliformes; family Phasianidae; genus Excalfactoria; species Excalfactoria chinensis. Next base: position 15,558,534 of record NC_092857.1, on the reverse strand, counting down.
GGGAAGTACAGGATGGTGTGACTGAGAGAACTCTGATCTTACACTTGGAAGTTTCCGGTAGCTCATGAAGGTTTCACTACTAAGGTTCATGGTTTTTTCAGCACATAAACAGCATACGTGTGGCCTTCACATTTTAGGCCAGATAAAATAGATAAATGTGTGGTATTAGCCAAACTACTTCTCATTGGTGATTTGGGGGTGACTGGATTGTGTATGATGGCCAGAATGGGTCAAGCAGCGTCAGACACTTCAAACACATTTTCTTCTCCTGTGTTCTCAGCATCATGAACAAGCATGGGAGAAGTGCAGAAGGCCTGATTACTCAGTATAAATGGCAAACAAGACGTGACGTGGCAAGGCAAAGTTTAATGTGTAAGTGGAATGAAAACTATGAGAGATTGTTAAGCAAAGCTTACCAGGATATTAAAAGATGGACAAAAGTGCAAAAAGTTTCAGTGGAAAATGGGATTGGAAAAATTATAAGGGAAGCATTAAAACCATTGACTGACTGAAGACAGATTATGAAGTGTAGTGGTCTGTTGCTACTCTGATTTGATCTATTGATCAGCTACTTTTCTGTATAATTGCAGAGAATGGAAAAACAGATAGAAACACAGACCATGGAATTCCTGGGGCAGAAATAGACCCTCCAATTTCTGAGAGTGCAGTGCTCTCAGTAGTAGAAATTCCAACATTGTTTCTAACTGAGTTTTGAGAACTTAAGAAAAAGGAAAGAAAATTTAGTAATCGCTTGAAACCTGATCTAAATATCCATTTAAGATGATTTTGTTCTAGTAGGAAATCTAAATGCCAGAAAGGCATCACCACCAGCTCTGTACAGCCCATTTCCACAGAAAGCGTTGAGAAATGCCATAGAGAGATGGAGCATGGATAGAGCAAAGCTGTAAGTTAGAATAGCCCCCTGAAAGACCATATCACCCTGGGTGGTATTAAAGGAATCTTTGGTGGTCCTATGTCATGTACTAAGTGCAGAAGGGCTCTTGCTCAGCTTCTTGACTAGAAAATTGCCTTTTCTACTTCCACAGTTCTGCCAAGAGGAGCTATGTCACAACTGGTGATGTAGCATCTTTTTTTTTTTTTTTAATTTATTATTAAGTTAAAATTACAGATGAGGAACACAGTACTTTAGTAATGGAGGAGTTATATGTGATTTATTGTACTTTTAAGGTCTGGAACGTTTTCTATGGCAGACTTCAAAAGATATGTCAGTTGGCAATCAGTTGCAGCTGGAACAGGATTGGAGACTGAACCCAAGATTAAAGTGAGGACAGACATATTTGTAAATAACTACTGTGAAATTTCAATTAATATTTGCTGTTACGTTATTTTTCTTCTTGTTATTTTGATTCTATTAAAGATAATGCAAAAGGCATATCTGATTCACTGGATATGTGGAATTGTGTGATTTTCTAATCCAAAAAAGGCTTCATTTGACTGTAGATCCTTGCATGGAGCTTAAATGGAATAAAACTGTTGAGAGTACTACCCATAGCCAATTGTGACAAGCTTAATATAGCATGGCAAAAAGGGTAACAAATGGACAATTTCCATCTCAGTGTCTATATGTAGTGACGTACTGGATCTGGTTTCTGCACTGAGAGAGTAGGTGCTTGAGTACGTCAAAGTTAAAGCCTTGTTAGGGACAGATCATTAACTTCTCATTGAGAGGTTTGTATTTACTTTATTGCCCATCAAGGAAGAGGATCAGTTTTAATGGTTTACTTTCAGAGATTAATGGAACCAAATGGATTTTAGAATGCTGTTTAGTCAGTTGCAGCTTACTGGGATATTACCAAAGCTGTCCTACAGTACTGATTTTAAACTCCAAATGTCATCTTCTAAAACTGTTGGACATAGTAAAGAACATGTAGAATGTCAGAGAAGAAGTGAATTAGAAGGAGCCCCCTGCAGAAATAATGATGTAAAAATTGTGACAAAGAACTTAAAGGTTAAGATCATGGCTATGACAGAAGCTAAGAAAATATTTTTAGTCAACTGCTTTATTTTTATGAGCAGAAAAGGAGTACTCCATGGTTATCCAGTTTCTTTCTATATTTTGTAATAAAATATGTGCATAAAAAGAACTGATTTAACAGTTTTATTTCAATATCTACTTCATCTTCAGACAACAATTCCTCGGTCATCAAGATTTTCTTTTCAGTCCATTAAAGAACATTTCTGCTGTAACATAAATAGCAATGACTTCAAATGCACTCAAGATTACTTTCAAGTACAAATAAAGTGTACCATATTAAGTGGAACTACAAGTAACTTTGTCCACATACCACAGCACAAACCACTGGTGTTTGTAGACACCATAGTGTTATTTTGGAGTGAATGTTTTTATATGATAAGTAAGAATGAAAGTATCTGAGATTTGAGATTTGCACATTAAGTTTGTTCCATTTGTTTTCATAATGGACAGTGGAAGAAAACAGTGTTTTGGTCCATGCTCCATGTACTCTTTATTTCTAGCCTCATAGTTCCATATTTGTTACACAAACTTATAAAGTGTCTGTTTTCAAGTTCTGTGTATTCAAAGTCACTGGCCACTGACCTCATTGAGATTTTTGAGCATCATTTATAATATTCAAAGGAAAGTGAAATGCTGTGGTAGTATTAGTGAGAAGACAGTGTAATTTCATTTCTACGTGTTATAAGACAGCTTTGCATGTAAAGAAGGCCATATCTTCAAATGAGAATCTCCCAAAGTGGTGCAAAATTGATCCATCAGCTCATTCAAATGCTTTTCAGGCAGAATGCTGTAATCATACTTCATTGCACGTGAGCAAAACCAACAAGTGTGATTGAGCTTTTACAGCAGTCTGTATCTATTTCTGTACTAAGGCACATGCAATATGAGGTGATGATCTGAGTCAGCCAGCATGGCTTCATCAAAGGCAGATCATGCTCGACCAATTTGTTGGCCTTCTATTATTTAGTGAGAACATTGGAAGGTCAAATTATCTAATCTACTTTGATTTCTACAAGGCTTTTTAAAAAACTTTTTTTGTGGTTCTACATCAAATCTTCATCTCTGTCTTGGAGAGGTAGGAATTTCAAGGGTGCACTCTTTAGTGGATAAGGAATTGGTTAGATGGTCACAGTCAAAGGGTGCTCAGAGGGTTGGAGATCCTCTCCTGTGAAGACAGGCTGAGGGAGCTGGGCTTCTTTAGCTCAGAAAGGAGAAGGCTCTGGGGAAACCTCATTGTGGTCTTCCAATACTTGAAGGGAGATTATGAACAGGTGGGGTGCTAACTTTTTACACAAAAGAACAAGGCAGAGTAGTTTTAAACTAAAAGAGGAGAGGTTTATACTTAGATATTTGGGGAAAATTCTTTACTCAGAGGGTAGTGAGTCACTGGCACAGGCTGCTTGGAGAAGCTGTGGGTGCCCCATCCCTGGAAGTGTACAAGACTGGGATGAAAGGGGCCCTGGTCAGCCTGAGCTGGTGTTTGATTTAGTGGTTGACAACCCTGCTCCTAGCAGGGGCAGATGATCTTTAAGGTCTCTTACAACCCAAGCATTTTATGATTCCCTCTGATGATAGCAGTAAAGGTTACGTGAAGAATGTCTTGTGTCAATTCCTCTCACAAGATTTTTTTTTTTTTTTTTTTTTCTGAGCCTTTGCTATTCACAGCTTCTTGCCTCAGTGAGCTACAGTACTGCCAAGGTCATGTGTCCTGCATGTATGAGTACAGTGAAGTTTTACACAAAAAAGTGGGCCAAAATAGGTTGCTTTGGATTGCGCATGGTTTCCTACTTCCTGGCTTCATAGATGGCAATCACATTTTGAGATCTGCTTGCAAAGCCATAACAATGGTGAATAATCTTTGAAAAATGGAGGCTGAGATTCTTGTATGATGTTTGGATTCCAATAGCTGGCATTTTAAGATCATCATCAAATATATCCTTGACCAAAACACTAGAACTTCCAGCTAGAAGATTAAGACGTGCAAGGAGTGGAGCTTTGATGGCTTCTGAAGACAGGAAAGCAGAATAGCACAAGTGATTAATTTATAGAAATATTGTTGGCAAAGAAAGAGATTTTTCTTCATTTACAGAAACTTGAGATCTTCTGGTAGATGTATGAGTAGAAGGAATGGGAAATGAAAATATAGTCCTCCAGAGAGAACTGTAAAGTAGAGAATCTAAACAAGCTTGTTCCTTTAGCTTTCCTTTAGCTTTTGATGTCCATAATATTTAAGTTTCTTTGTTTGTTTGTTTTGTTTTTAAATTAAGAAAATAATTAAGAAGTAATTAAAAATATTATTTAAAAGGGATCTTTGCAGGGAGGTTTTAAGGAAGAACTTGAAAATATGAAAATACATTTGTTTAAAGTAACTGCCACAAACTGATTTATATCAACAAGGAATTCATAAAATAAGAGAGACCTCTGGAGGACTGAGGATGAACTCCTGTAGCTCTGTTCTTAAATAAATGTTCTTAAATCTTAAAAGAGAAATTCCAAAACGTGCTTGGTTCTTCTCAGAAATAAAATCATATTCTTTTCATGGAAAAGGGCGGTCAAATTCTGGGCAGGATCCAGCCCCAAGTTAAAAAAAGAAACAACTTGACACAAAGATGAATGCTCACAGATAAAAGCGTGTCTGCTTGTTGGGAGGGATGGTAGATAACTGTGCTTGTTTTGTCATTATTATATTTTTAAATATTGTAATAATTTGCTTAAGGAAGAAAGGTGTTTGTGATTCAGTTTCAGCAATATCCCTTTTTAGGGGCAGAGTCAGTATTTTCTGATCTCTTTTTCCGAGCATTCCTGTTCAGACAAGATGTACAAGTACAGGTGATGTCTGCTATCAGACCAAGACCCATCTTTCTCCCCATTACAAGGGACTGTCTGTTATTTCAGCCAAAACATTCTACACTGATGCCTTTTCTATGGTATGACTTTTCTTTATTATTATTATTATTAAAAAAAAAAAAAAAAAAAAAAAAAAAAAAAAAGTAGATATTCTGTATGGTGGAAGAGAGACAACATTTAATGTCTTTTTTATCCTAATGTTTTATAATCTGTCAAGCATTCTTGTTCAATAGGTAGCAAAGTCAGACTGAGAAGGAAGTGTAGTGGGAGCTTTGATGGTTCAGAGGCTGGGGAAAGGATAACACTTAGGTTTCTTTTGCCTCATAAATTGCTTCTGCGAGAAGAACCAGTGGTGGGAAGTAGAGGCTGTAATCCTGTGTTTGGAAAACGATGATTAGCACTATGTGGAGTCATAGCTCACGGCCTGTCAGTTAGTGCTGCTGCTCAGGTTTGTCCTTCAGCCACAACCCTCTAGTGGAACAGGGTGGGATTTCAGTCGCATGTGGGAAATGTCTTCAGTGTCTTCACACAGTGTGTCCCAAGGGATGCTTCTCTTTGAGACCTTTCTGACTGCCCCTGAACTCTGCTGCCTTGAAAGGCTGTAAAGAAAGACAGATGTTTAGCACGCATCCATCCAGAAGAACATTACTTCTCTGTTCCTCAAGGAGTGTTCCCACCACGTCCATGGGAACCCCAGAGTCTGAAGTCTGTGAGGTATGTTCCACTGCCAGCGCCATGCCTCTGTGCACTTCATTCATATCACACTGAAGATTATGTGTAGCTCCTCTAGCTTCCCTTCTGCAGCCTCACCTGTTCTGCTGCGTGTTTCTACTTCTGTAGAGAAAATAGGAAATAACAAAATTCTATTAATATGGATTCCTTGTAAAGAAAGCAAATAAAAATCAGCTGCAGGGATCTGAAGAGGAAAGGAAAATGGAATATTTATTTATTTATTTATGTGTTAGAGAGATAGGCGGAGGGACATCTGCAGGCTGATGAATTCCTTTTATATTGAGGTTGCTATTAGCTACTTTTACAATTCTCTTTGCTGGTATATTTCACAGAAGGACTTTTTCAATTTCAATGACATCTTATTTTCTTCCTGGAGTGGCTTCCCTTTCCCAGATGTCTCCACTAAGGAATGATGAAATTTGAGGCACAGACATCAGTTTATTTCAAGAAATAATTGTTACCCCCAACTGGGTATGCTAGCTGCTGTCAGATTTAAAGGGTTTATTCATCCCATCAGAAATAGCAGTGAACCAAAGAAACAGTTTTTATTTCTGCTAGAGTTTAGATTGTTAAGCATTTCACAAGAATACCTTCAGGAGTTTCAGGAGTTCACTGCTAAGGAATAAGGTATTGGATATAAATGGACTGATGGATGCACTGGTAAGGTTAATCTAAAAGGAGAAAAATGGATTTGGGGTTAAAGTAGAACACAGTAATGGGAGACTCATACATGATCTTTCTTATGTCTGAGGAATCTTTTTTTTTTTTTTTTTCCTAGGGCACTATACTTAGGGTAATGATAATCAAACTGCATGCTGTAATCTGACTGCAATTATGAATGAAATACACATTCCTGAGCTATTATGAAGCTCTGCTGTTTAAAAGCAGAATGCTCACAAGGTATTGGTGATCTCCAGAGCTTGTATTGCTGCCTGATAACCTGAGTGAGGGTCACACATGCTCTGCATAGGAGGTGGGAGGGCAGCCTGCCTTTGAGGAGGAAGGAATGTGTTTCTTCCTGCACTGAGGATCTCTTCAGCACATCCTTGCAAGTTTGCTAGCACATGCTGGAGCAGGGCACAAAAGGCCTCTTGTCTGTTTCCCTTCAATACTTACCAAACACAGAGCAGAGCAGATGTGCAAGGAGGGATAGCTGTGTGGGTAAGGCTAACAGCAAAATAGGTGGAGAAAAGGAATAACTTGCTGGCCTTAAATTCAGGTAGATTTTGGATGTGCTACTGATACTCCTAATCCCTAATGGTTTACTGCTCTAGACTGTTACTGTCTCCAGCCTGCTTTTCCATGCTGCACTCTTTACTCTTCAGTTTGTTCCTGGACTGAAAGCTTTGTCCTTCAATCTACTTCAAGTCTATGATGTGTCTAGGTTTCCTTGGCACCTTGCAAAGTTGCCATGCAGCTTGATCTTCAAGCTACAGGGGATGTGGAACGACAGATCCCCAGGACCTACTCTGTCAACTGTACACTGAGGCTCAACAGTGAATTTTCTGACACAGTCCACCCCTTTTTATTGGTTGTCCAGCAAATAAAAAAATACAAGACACTTGGTCAGTAAGCACAGTTTACAGGTACAATTCACAGCAACTCATGACGGTTAAACTTATCATTTCACCAGGACCTATATATTTCATTAAGCAGAACTTGTAAAGGGCCGTGTGGAAGCACCATCTGCTGATTTCCAATAAAACTGCAAATATCGTGGAAACTTTCTGCTGTTTGTTCTGTGATGAAATGTGCTCCGTGCTAAACGCTGAACCCAAGGTGCTTCCAGCTTGGATCCAGATTTGAATTGGAATGAATTGTTTATCTTGCTATGTAGTTTATGGAATGCTTTTATTTCCTATGCAAGTTAAGTGAGAGAACTACTGAACTTCTCCTCTGCACTTTCCAGACCATGTGACGTATCTTCTACAGGGTTGTTCCTGGTACTTTTAATAATGACTCTTCATGATATTTATAAACATTCTAGGAGATTCCACTTCCTGATTACTTACATGATAATTATCCAAAAACAAACCACCTAGGTCTAGCACACAGCCAAGATACAGTATGCCAGCTGAATACACTAGAGTAAAAAGCAATGACTCATTTACAGACCTGTTCTCTACAGTCATTTATAAATTAAAGAAAAAATTGTCAGGGAAATAGTGGCTGAATGAATTTTCATAATCCATTCAGTGTAGAACAAAAAGGGCTATATTAAACTAGAAAATGTAAAGGGGATGTGATATTTTGTATAATGAAACATATGTGAGAAGGAACAGAGCATCCTATTACATTATCTGATTTCCTTTTTCACATGGATAATTATCCTTCATCTTATAAGATTTATTCTGTACTGCTTTAGAGTAGGACATGCATTGTGCTTCAGAATTAGTAAGAATGCTGTGAGGTATGGTGAGGGCTGCTTCGCAACATTGCAGAGTTATTTTACAGAGCAGGTAAACCGTGATCGTCTTCCTCAGACTCATTGTAGAAATAAAATTTGTGGGACTACTCACATGAGTAAAGTGAGAAATATTTGACCCCTGATCTTGCATATCAAATATCTTTATATATTATTAACAATCTATAAAGTTGGACATAAAAATGTGACTTGTTAATGCCAAATTTATGTCATGTGGAAGAGAAAGAACAGAGTCTTTCCTATATGGTTTGTCAAGACCTTGTTCAATAAATTTATAAGTGGCCCATGGCCATAGGTGCAGATTATAAATTAGCTCGGAGGCAGGTGTTTCCGTGGCTGTAAGGGAACTAGTGCCAACATGTATTCACAGACTGTATCCACAATATCCATACTAAAAGTATGTGCCAGTGCTTGCAGTAGACAACAAATGGAAGTAAGCTTGTGATGCTGGAACAAAATTCCCACCTACTGAAACTAAAACTGGAACCATAAATACTACAGCTGGAAGATTATTTTTTATTTCTGCCACTACTGAGATTCCCATCTCACTTGTTTTTCTTGTAATAGTTCTGTTTCAAAATGTAAAAACATGAAAGTGATTTTCTTTCTTCTGTTTGTTCTTTTTGTATCACACACACATACACAGGGTAAAAGGAAAGAGAGCAACTTTAATGCTTTATCTGGGACACAGAATGACTATAGTGGGTTGGTTTGTGCCAGTTCATGCAGTAAAATATCTCTGAAAGAGATCACCTCCACCAGAAACCTCTGGGGAGATACAAGAAGCCCTAGAGTGGACAAATATGGTATAACATGACCAGAGGGAAGATTCTTCATTGCAGTAGTCAGTTAGTTTGCATCTGGAACGTGCATCTGTACGCTTGCTGCTACAGAAAAGGGGCCAGTCTGTCTTATGTAACAGCAGTTTTGACCTGTCACAGTGCTTAGGCCTTTTGAATCCTACTAAATTCTCTGTCTTGGTTTTTAACTTGCAGCAATGAGTTTAGCACATAAGTAGAGCAGATCTTTTCATCGCAGATGAAAATAATTCCTGTTTTGTTGGCAATGTGAAATAGAAGCATAACACTGATTGGCAGCAATCGAGATTCTTATCTCCAACCATTTCCAGTACTGAATTCTCCAGAAAGGAGCATGAGGAAATATGTGAGGTTGAGCACAAAAGTCTTGGTGTGCAAGTTGGAGTTCCTTCCTTAAGCATTGCTGTTGTGACCCAGTGGTGGCACACAGCATGGTAGCTGGGGAGGCTGACATGGCATGTAGAAAAAGGTCACGTGGCACATGTGTTATCCTTGCCAGCACCTCACTACTCTTGGACCCACTGCCCTCGAGGGTGAGCAGAGGATGCTTCCCAGGGCTGCATAAGCTTTTGCAATTCCTCACTTGGGCTATGGAAGGGAATATTTTTTAATATTTAAAATGTGTTGCCTTTCAGGTTTAATTCTCTCGTCTTAAGAGGACAAAGGATAAATAAGATTATTATTGTTTGTAGTCGAACTGCCTAGTGACCATCTGCAGACCTCACTGTGGTAGCTATGGTTCAAATTAAGAGTAATGGGGTGGCCCTAATTCTAATATCTTAACTTTGAAATAGACCAAACAAATGAAAGGCAGGAAAAGTGGGAGAAAATGCAAGAAAATAAGCATATTCAGTTTACATCTCTCATAACATTTTATTTCATGATGTAGGCATCACTGTGGCTGCCTCTTTCTTTTTTGTTTCCAAGATAAATTGTCCTAACGTTTTAAGACTATGGACTCCTTCTCATGGCTGTAACATGCCCATCAGTTGTCTCCAGTCACTTTCTATTTCTGTTACATCCTTACTTACATGAAGTAATCAGAACAGAGTGCAATATTCAACATGAGGGTATAGCATGGATTTGCATAACAACATTCAGATATTTTCAGTATTATTCCTTATTGTTGCTGACCAAAACAATTGAAACTAACGTTACTCCTGAGCTGTACACAATGACATCTAGATGTTTTTCATCAGTATATAAACAGCACAGAAATAGTTCACACTGTGCTTTCCATCATACATTGCTTCCTGAATTAGTGTAGTAATATTATTTATTATCTGCAGAAAAAAAACACGAAGACATGTTTTTCATAGTGGACTATGTAAAAAAGGGATGGCAGAAAGCTTTCCCATCAGTAGGATTAGAAAAATGGTGCCTTTTTGACAAATACATTTCTAAAACTGTTCTTTGCTGGATTTTTGGATGTGGAGAAGTTTCCTACCATGAGGAATGGCTGCAGAGAGGCAGCACCTAGGCAGCTGCATAATGATGACTTCACTCTTCATCTTTCATAAGGTAGGCTTATCTCTAGGCTTGATCCTGCATGTGTTGGACACACAGGCTTGGTAGCTGGTATCTTCCCTTTCCCTTTTCTGGAGCTCTGCCTGAAGATTGTCAGTCACACTTTCTGTGCTGACTGCTAAGGGTGACTTTCTTCGCACCCTATTCTAAAAAGGCATTTTGGGTAGCTTTCCATTTAAATAATGCAACAGGCTTCAGACAGCAAGGCTAGTGCAAGCGTAGCATTTTGTTTGTAAAATAACCCAGCCAAATGCATTCAGTCCGGTGGTTTTTGCTGTGACATACACATATGATTCAAAAGCCATTCCTGCCCCCCAAAAAGCAGCCCATAACACTAGCTGACATACCCTTGTGGAATACTTTTATCTGTAGAGGCTTAGAATACAGTTTCCCAAGTAATATGGCATGGGTGCACCTGCACATACCCTTTATTTTATGTTTCAAGGCATGAAAAAGAACTGCAGAATCCCATACTACTGAGACGTATGGAGCTGGCTGCAAGGCGGTGCAGACCTGTATGAAATGAGAAAGTCTGAGGGCTTTGTGAATTTTTATAGAGGATCAGAAGAAAGCTGTTTGGCACAGGTGTTTCTGTAATTGTGATACACTGGAAAAATTCAGCATGTTCAAGGGCACTTATGCTGTGGCTACAGCTGTTCTAACTCATACTTCTGCATGGACAATGTGGTGTTTTAGTGTGAGCACACTTGGTTGTGTAATATAAAACAACCAGGAAAGTGAATATTAGTTAGATCAAGGTGGTGCTCTTTCTTTGTTTTTGCTGTTGTATGATTTTTTTTTCTATTTTTTTTTATCCCCTCTCATAGAAATGCCGTGAGTGAAAGCTGTGTCATTACAAGGTGGCTGGGTTGGGGGATGACCATGTATCTCCCATGACCTCTGGTTGTCCCAGCTGTTCATTTTCACAAGCCACTTGGTTTGCCTGAGATAGGAAACCTGAAACACAAATGCAGAGGAAGAGGCTTGGTGATGGGATATTTTATTGTTTTTTCCCCCCATACTGAGGTATGGTAGTAAAGGTTATACTTTTGCACTCTGACTTGAGGCTTGCCTCAGTGCTTTTAAAAGAAAATGAGTCTTAAACTCCAATGTAATTGCACTGCACAGAAACAGTTCAAATCTAGCAGAGCTGTACTGTGTGTGCATCTGGTGATCCAAATTCACTTCAAAACTGCCACCAGCATTATCATTGCTGCTACTATCTCACATTTCTCTATATGTCAACAGGTTTATTTCATATAGAAAATGTGTCCGTGGTTATTGCCCACCGGAGAGTCCTGTCTGTGCTGGAAAAGGCATCTATGCAGTCTATGCTTAGAGCTTGCAGCCTGCTGCTACTGGGATGGCTGCTGACTCAGGAAGACTTGACTGATCCTCCACCTGGCTGGCTTCTCTAGTTGACAGCGATGCTATTCTGCACTGTATTGATCCTAGCAAGAAATCCTGCATCTGTAGTCACTTAGGCATTTTCACAGTACAAGAGAAATTTAACAGTGGGTGGTACAGTTTGCTCCTACTAGTTCTCCAGAACGGTGAAGCTACTGTAATACACTCCCTTATACAGTGTATTTTGTGGTTAGATTACCTAGTGTCTAATATGATTGAGTCACACCACATTTCAGGGATATTAACGGGCTAGTTTTCTATTCCAGCTATCTGCTTTTGTGAAGCCTGTAAAAACTTAGCATCTCTGAGCAGGACTCTACTCTGTCATGTTGGCTAATGAAATTGGGTAACGGCTTTGGAAACTTTGAAGGATAGCCAGAATTGGTGAAAGAGACATACAAATAAAGATGCAGATGCACACACACACACACACACACACAGATCACTGTAATTAGGCTCATAAGCTTAATTTTGCTGGAAAAAGCGGTTCAAAGTATAAAAAGAATAAGTAATGTGGTGAAAATAATGGGGCAAATTCTGTGGTGTAAACAAGAACTCTAAATGTGAACTAGATCTGATTCCTCTGATTCTTCAGGTTCTCTCTCTTTTTTTTTTTTTTTTTTTCGTGAATCGATGCAATTTTTTTTTCATGAAACTTGATATAATTATTTTGTTGTCATTCATTATCTTATTCATGCTGGTGTAAGTGAACAGTGAATCAGACCCAATGGAATGAGCAGAATGTCTTTCAGTAAGGCATTTTGCTGTTACAATCATCAGTGAGACATACAGGATGGGTACATATTTGGATAGTTTCAATACAAAATCCATCATCATTTTGGAAGCCAAGCCTTTTGCAGGAACTTCAGTGGAATGATGCCTGTTTAGGCCAGACACCTAGCAACAGAGGATTTCCAACTTCCTAGTACTCGCTCTACTTGTTTATTATACTTTAAGTGACACTTGACAGACATCATAAAATGGATGGAATTAATAACACCTCTTTCGGAAAAGCATTAGACACTTAGTACAGGTTAGTTGGCTAGTCTCCTGAGCAAGAGAAAGAGGAAGTTGGTAGGCATTTTTGTGAATGGAAGAAAATGTGCTTTGGAGGTACCTTGATAGATAGACTACTACTTGATACATTGCATTTGCATTGCTAATGTGAGGTGAGGTGAAAGTTACCTAGTGCCTCTGCAGACACACATGGTCTGTGTTGAAAAGGTCTTATCCAGAGATTACCATGCTTGAAACTTTTTACTGTTTAGGAATAATCCGCCTACTAGCATGTGCTTGGATATTTTATTCCTTTTCAAATATTTGCAAAGTGCTGATGAAGGAAGAATTCCTATTGTTGGTGTTTGTTTCGCTAGGAGAAGATTCATGTTGCTAATGTTATAGTTCTCATATATATTGCTGGCAAATGGAGTGATCACCCCTTATAAGATATTCCTGTTATCCAAAGATTTCTAGACTTCTATTACATTATGGACACAAATAACTTTATTATTTTTTCTAGAGAACAGTTCTTTAATGGGGAAACTTTGAGAAACTGTTTTTTGTCAGGGTATTGTCTCTCCCTTAAACAATGTTTCTCATTAGATGGCTCCATCAATCTTCTTATAGAAGAGTGATAATATCTTATCATCACACACAGAAGGTAACATCCATCTTCCATTTGTCTTATGATTCATACCATTTGTATTTGCTGTTTCAGTGTGGTTATGGGTTGACAGATATGAAATTTCTCCTTTTTCTAAGAAGTTAGTGTGTCTTATTTATTTAAATGGGATAGAATGATGTTATGTTCATTTAATGGATGTTCACTCTATACAGTTTCCCATGTTTTGTCTTAAAGGGTCATATGAGTAATCAAATAAAGCTGTAACTTGCTTTTACTTACACTAACAACAAAAGTTACTAATAATAACATATCATTTATTAAGCCTGTAAAAACCATGCCAGACTGGTAATCTTACTGCTGATGATAAATTGTACTTTTCCATTTCTACCACTATGCTAATAGAGATGGAGAATCAAAGACCAGCTATTCTGTATGGGCTGAAAATTCTACCTTTTCCTGGACTGGAAATATGTTATTTTCTATTTTTATTCCTTTAGCAGACATGCATATAAAAAGGCTACCTCTCATTTTATGATCGTATGGTTGGTGCACACATCTGTTCATTTAGCTGTGTTGTACTGTTGTTCTACATCTGTCTTCAGGGCATTACATTAAAGTCAAATCAGTCCTGCAAAAACAACTTATTTCTCTCCCAGTTTTTCTCAACTTCTTATCTATCTCTAGACTTGCTAGGTTACTTAAATTCATTCAAAATTGTGATTTAACATCAATTATTCTTAGGGCACTCCATAATAAAAATATCCTTTCAGGCTTTACATGTACAACAATATAGCAAATAAATTAACATTTCACTTAGTCCAGAAAGGTTACATCTTACTTTGCCTATAATGATCTTTTCCTAAAGTAAAACTTTTGGAACTTGAACTTAGTATCTTGTTCTACTGGGAAATCAAGCTAACTGCTCTGTAAGTGAGTTTGTGACAGTACAGAAATCTATGTTGTAACAACATTATCTGCTTAACAGTTACAATAACTCATGGACATTTAAAAGAGATGCAAATGTGGTCGACCTTCCTGTCTCCTCTCGTGTGATCTGACATATAAGGAATATCCTAGAAGAATCAATAAAGTGAATGATAATGAAGTCAGAGCAGAAACCTGACCTCTGGGATGGTAAGCATGCTATGAATGCTTTAATAGAAAGACAGAGAGGCAGGCAAACTCAGATATTAAGGGTCTCATGGAAGGAAGGCTGCAGGCAAATCTGAAAAGAGAATCCAGAGTAGACAATTAGGAAGAAATGCTGTCAGCATTGACACTGAGGTGGGATGGAAGGGAGAAGACAAGGAGCTACATCTGTGTGGAGTGAAAGGGATAAAAAATCTTGATGTTGTGCGCAAGATATTCAAAATAAGTTGTGAACTCTGAGTCATCTGGAGTAGATCCTAGATATTTGGAGTTCTAGTGATTGCAGCAGTATTAGGAGTTGTTGGCAGGTGTTTTTTTTCAAACACAATGAAATAAAGGAAGACAGAACTGAGGTGATTCTGCTATCAGTGGGATTTTACAGTAAGGAAATAATTATTTGTTTTCAAGCGCTTTATTGACAAAATATCAAGACGTTCAAACAGCAACTGTTGACTTGAGGGGGCTGGAGAAAGAGGGGTTGAAGATGTTTTCTTCATCCTATTTAAAGATGAGTGATTGGAGGGCAAGTATCTTATTTTACAAACATTTTATGGAGCCAACAAAGAACAAAAGTGGGGGAAAACTCAAAAGATCAAAAGCATGGCTGAAGTCAATGCTTCTAAACTAGAGTTGAAGGGGGAATAAATTTGGTGGTTTGCCCATAAACTGACATAAAGGTTTATAATTTAAACTGGGGCCTGAGTAGGTATACTATCTGTAAGGCTGCAGATTTCCTTCCATGCATGCATTTACCTTGATTCCAAGCATTTCAGTCTTGAATTACACTTTGAGGTCCAGATTCATTCTGCCTAAACATCAGTAGGAAGTATTTGTGACAATGCCAAACTGAGGCTCGTAAGTCAGGGCTCCCATCACTTCATGTTTCGTCTTTTTTCAGTCAAATTACACAAGAGATTACCATTAATGGCAATGGAAATGGAGTAGATCCAAAATCTCAGTACTGCATGGAGAGGGCATGGTTCCATTTATGGACAAGATGTGGGATTGTGCATCTGCTTGTCATACTTTATTTAAGTGAGATCTGGATGTTTAACTGCATCTTGTAGTGTACTTTCACTATAAAAACTGAGTTAGTTATATGCTTTACTGTCATGGATTTTCCATTTATTATTCTTTAGAAATGACCCAAGGATGATATGTCACTTCCTAAGCCCATAAAGGCTGGAAATTATTTTATATTGAAATCAGCAGAAAAGGAGCGGGGAGGAAATGGAAAGAAAATATGGTTGAATCTTTCACAGAGTGCTAAGAAATCAACCACCAGCCACACGGCCACCTCAGAAAAAAGTCTGTCTGAAATGCTTTATCAGGACCCTGCATTATTATTGAAGGCAAGGAAGAATATCTCTAATATTATACAACACGTTTGTTTTCACATGTTTAATTAGATTTTGCAGAAATGGAAAAATAATTTGTTTTTATGGAACTACTATCAGTCTGTAACCCAAAACCTCTTTCAATATTTAAATGTTTTAATGTAAACCATTCATACTGGGCTAAGTAAAAAAATATGTACAAAATGGAAATAATCCAGATAATATGCTCTGCTTTCTTTTACAGGCTTCAAATAGCTTCCATTTTACTAACAGTTTTATATCTGTATAAATGTAGGTAGGAAATGTTTGTAACATAAAGATGTATGGTATGGCCATTTTTTACATTACTGAATGGGTTGTATGCCAGCAATATGTTAGGCACATTATATCTCAGTCTGACTGACCGTGGTGTTGATTTCTTTGTAGAGTCATTGGATAGTTACAAACAGCCATCTTTTGAAAGCCATCAAGGGCTACTTTGTCATCAGACCAGTTGGATCACATATGGACTGCTTGTCATCAACTTGCTGCAATCGTTTTATGTGTTGTCACAAGTATAGACAACCTTTTCTGAGGTTTGGCCTTTAGCTGATAACATAGCATCCATTATTAATCCAGAGGAAGATAGATTGTGAGAAGGCCTAACTGGTAAGCAAATGAAGATTTGTGTTGAGGGGAACATAAAAAAGGTAAAGACGTACTAGGCAAATGTTTTGTAAAACACTGAAATGTCTTTGGAATCTCTCAAGTCATGGGCAAAAATTGCTTTTAAAATCAGCTTAATTAATTCATCTCACGCTGAACATAGTCTTACACCATAAGCAGTTCCACTGAAAGGCATGACACTATTTATAGGGCAATCAGAAGTGCTTTAGAGCTGGTTGGTGAGAACTGTGTGACTGCCTATACAGTATTTTATAAGGCCTTTGAATTATCTCCTGTGGCTGACACAATTGTATCACAGGCTGTGGCATGCATGTGAATTCACACTACAACCTGTGCTTGGCATCCTGAGTAATATTTCAAAAAGACTTCCTTCTGAGTTCAGACAGCATTTTTGTATGTTGAGTCATGTATTTGACCTTCTGGAAGAGGTCAGACTTGGTGAATCTTCAAAATGAACAGCCATACAATTATTATTATTATTATTATTTGTTTAGAAATACAGCTATATTCTACTTGTCATGCATTCCTTGAACATATGCAAGGCCCAACAGTGCTGTCCCAAAATACAGTCTTGCAATCTTCTTGTCAGTTTGGATTGTCTCGATTATCCTTACATGCCTACAATGAACAATAAGATTAACATCACAAAAATTTATTGTCTAAACCTCAGGCACTGTTCTGAGTCAATGATTCTTCACCTTGCAAGATATCACAGTGGGTGAAGAACTCCAGATGACCAAAAAAAAAAAAAACACAAAAAAAAAACACAAAAAACCAACAACCCATGTTGTTAGACAGGAGAAGCTAAACCAGGCAAGGCAAGAGTATGTGTGAAGAAAGAGATGCTTAATGAACATTCTATAGAAAGAACCTTATGACTTCAGCTCTGACTGACTTCAGAGTCTCTGATGGTGACCACTGGCAGAAAGTTTCTCCAACAAGTGTATGTCAGCCCAGGAGGACTGCTGTTGACCATGCAAGCTGCAAACACTGAGAGCAGGAGAGCCATCCAAACCAGGTTAAGGACTGTGACAAATGCTTTCTAATGATGCTAAATATGCCTCAGATCTTGCTTTGTCCAGATATTAGTACCTTCTCCCTTCTAAACTATTTCCCCCCTAAACCTAAATGCATCTAATGGCATATGTTAAATAACCTTATATGTAGTTAAACATGGGGAAAGGGCAACTCCTTCATTTATACAAAAGATTTGAGTGTGGGTTGCAAGAACTCACAAGCTGGAAGGACATAGTTTACATTTCACTCCACAATGTTGTTAAAATCAGTTTGGAGGCGAAACTTACAGACCTTTACAGGAAACAGTTTTTCTACTATTTAACTTATATTTACAACATCCTTTGAGATCTTCAGAAAAAAAAAAAAAATCAACCGAAAAAACAAACCAAATAACAACAACAAGCTATTCCAAGTCATTTGAAGTGTAAGGCATGCTGTTACATTATTACTGTATTGAAATACCTCAGCTGAGTAGGCACAAGTTGAGAAAAACTCTTTGTCTTCCAATTTCAACTAGAAGATACAATTTTGTTGGACAGATTTTTTTTAACTGCTATATATTTTCCATGTTTCCAATAAGGGAGGGCAGGAAGTCAGAAATGAATCATACTATTTTGGGATGTGCTGCTTTCTCTGACGACGTCTGATTACAAAGCTGGGCCCACTTGTTAGCAAGAACATCACAGAGGATGTTTTCAAGTCCATCCTCTTATTAATCACTTCTTAGTTCTTGTAAATAATCCACGCAAGTACATTCTTAATACGTCATAGGCACACTAATGAATAATTGGCAGTTTAGCTGTGAGAAATGTAGCCCAGAAATTTTTATAAGTATTTTCTCATCATTGTGGACCTTTTATTTCCGTTCTATTTAACTTGTCTGAGGCAATTGTTTTGAATTTTAGAGCCCTGATTCCAAACACTTATTTTTTGCAGTTATTTTAAAATATATTTCCACCCCCCAGAAAAGGGCCTTATTCAGGCAAGCAGGCTTTTAAAAATCAGGAAGCGTGTGTAAAAAGAAATCTATTAAAAAACATTTGTCTGGGTTCACATTGATATTTTTACTGCAATTTTTAAAAACCGTTGGTATTTTAATGAGTTTTCTTTTTTTTCCTTGTCCATCTGCTTCTTCCACTCGATTTTGCAGAAAAAGATATAAATCCCGCATTTATGACATCACAGTTTGTTGCCATGGAATTTACTATGCTATTACAAACACACTGTTGTGATTACATGACAGCTTCAAATCAGAGGATAAAATACTTTCCCAGTGAGAAAACACGTCTTGAAGTTAAGAAAATATGAGTAGGAGAAATAAATCACTCTTTTTAAGTGCTGAGCACCAGCCTGATGCTATACAGACATGGAATGAAGCATTTTTTAACTTCATGGAGCTCACAAGCTGATGTAGACAGAGGCATTACAGGGGAATCTTGCAGTATGCCTGGCAGGAATATAGACATGAAGCAGTTACGAGAATGACTGTTGTTACAGTTGGGTTGCGGGAAGAGGCTGGTGAAATAATAATAAAAAAAAAAAACAACATTAGAGAGTTTGGGGAGCCACTGGTTAGAGATCCTCAGTGCACTACAGAAGCAAGAAGAGCTAAGAAGGAGGAGGGTGAACTGTATTCAAAGGAGAAGTTTCTGCACCAGAGCAGTCAGAGGAGTCTGGGAAGGGAAACACATAAAGGGAGAACTGGTGGATATTAGGGCAGAGGTGAACCAGAACTCTGTTGTGCAGAATTTGAAGGGCTGCCTGCATCCTGGCACAGAAAAGGTAGTGAGGAATTCAGAAAGGCAAGTGCTGAGTTCTTGAACAGGAAATGAGTCTGGGCAAATGAAAACAAAGAGAAAGAGAGTAAGGAATAAAGATCATGGAGGTTGGTATGAGGAGTGACTAAGGCATAAGAAAGACTTTTAGTGGCAGAAATGAGAAAGGAAGGGCAAATGCTGTGTGAACATGAGGGAAAAAAAAAAAAGGAATTTGTATCAGTTTTTCCCTACACAGGGAAGTCAGGTAGAGACAGAGGATGTGAAATTTCTTGTGCAGAAGTAAGGAGAATAAGTGCCATAAACATCCTGAAGGTTTGGTTAATGCTTTTTAGTCAAACAGTGTAGAAAGCTTTAGCCAGTGTGAATTGCCCTCTTAAAGGTTCTGCCTTGTTTCAGAGTATACATTCTACTTTACAGTGCTAAGATTTCACAAACTTTGTGTGATGGTGGTGGTGCTGCAACACCACAGGGCCAGCTCTCTAGCACCTGTGAACTGGAAGTCCAGGCTGGTATCAGGAAGAATTTTTTTACAGAGAGGATGGTCAAGCATTGGAATTGGCAGTCAGGTAAGTTGTAGAGTCACCATCCCTGCAGGTTTTGAGACACATGTAGATATGGCACTGAGGGACATAATTTAGTGGTGGGATTCAGTAAGTTGAGATAGTGGTTGGATTTAATGGTGTTGAAGATTTTTTCCAATCTAGATGATTCTGTGAATCTGTGAAATACTTACTGGTTCGCCATCTTCAATTACAGCTATGTCAAGTCATAACAGTAAAGAGTTCTACTTTAACTATTCATTTATGAGTTTCTGTGTTGAGACAATATGTATGCTGCCTCCAACAAGAAGCTCTTAGAATGGGAAATGTATCTGTTCAGATACATACAGTGAGAAATGATCTGTTCTCCTAATGCAGCAACAAGATGTTATCCCAAAAACTTCTTGGACAAGATGCATAAAATTAACTTGCTTGTCCTTTCCACCAAGGATGGTAATATATGAAAAAGAGTCAGTTACATGTTTTATCGATAACAAAATGTGGATGTAAAGTTTTTCAAGGCTATTGGAATACTTTATTATTTTTTTTTTTTTAAGGCATTCATTATACTTGATCTCACGTTAGCAACACACTAAAATGCTGGCACAAATTATTATTAATTCCTCTGGCGTTTTTGTAACAATGTTAAGCATGATGAATTCATTTGGTACCAATATGGATGTCATAAGTACTTTATCAGATTTCCAACTCAATTCATTACTAATTACCTTTACCATTATTTTAAGGAGTTACCCAGATGTGCTTATGATAGAATTAAGGTAAACAATGACTGATGCTCCGAGGTTGTGATTAGAGCAGCTCTACACGATTTGACAAAACCTCATGTGCCTTTCAATATAAAGCACCTGCCAAGCCACATGTGCACCAGATTTCTCAAATTCCTTGTCACTCATTAATGCAGATGTAGCCCATATTTTAAAAGTCAATGTGTAGAAAGTTTTTTTTCTTTTTTTCTTTTTTTATTTTCCAAAAACCAGACAGGCTTCCTTTTCCAAACCCACAAACTCTGTGACTGCATTTTTTAGTGACCCACTTGTTTGCTGATTGAAATACTATTGTCATATCACCTGCAATTTTTTTCCTACCCACTTCAATACAACACTTTGACATAGAAATAACACATCTAAAAATGTATTTTCACAAAACGATACAATTTATGTATGAGAGAGGCCTGTTATTACCTCAAACTACCTAACTTCCTGCCTTTGTCGGATTGTTTCCTACTTTAAAATATGTAGAGTTTAGTAGGGTTAGTCCATTCCAGCTAGGAAACTCTCCAAGGAGTCTAACCACTTCCCCAGGGGAACTATTCCAAAACCTAATACGTCACAATGTCAGAACATAATTCAACCTAATTACTGCATATTTGCTGTTTACATCCTTTGGATAGTTGAAAACATTTACCATGGTTGTTCTGCTTCCTATTTCTGCAGGCAAGTAGCTTGGAATTTTAATAAATTATTTAATAAATATTGGACAACTTTGTTTACAAACTATCTAGGGAACATCTGATACCTTTTGCTAACTACGTATTTGGGTTATGTAGTGGAAGAAGGCAGGGGGTGGAGAGAATACCAGGCAGTGGATTGACTGGTTTGCTGCATTCAAAAGGGTATATCCAGCTCATCAAAGAGTGAAGGGAAAAAAGACAGCTTCTTTGTTTACCTTGGCCTTTAGTCCTTAATTTCAAAGGTGCAGGAAGTCTAGACTTCGCAAACTGTCTAACTTGAAAGGATTGTGAACACAGCTCATCTAGAAACCTGGCCATCATTCTTAATTTGTGCTGCCATGCAACTTCCATTATGAGGAGGCAGACATAAGGAATTAAGTGTGGCTTTTTTTTAACCAATAAAAGCAGATCATGTGAGATAGGAAAAAATTCCTCTGTTTAATAAAGACCACAGTCCTGACTGCAGCCCTGATTAATAGTCAGCAGGAGCTCATGCTATCCAGGACTTCATTTGTGTTTTAATACACATTATTTCTGGTCACAAAATTATAGTTTTGTTATTTCTTGTACCTAAAATATTTAGCTTCAGAACCATAGAGTCCACCTAGTTGTTTTGATATAATGTTGGGCCAGTATAAATTGTGGCTAATAGTAGATGTAAGTACAAAAAATGAATTCTGTTCTATTCTATTCTATTCTGTTCTGTTCTGTTCTACAATATCCAGCACTTACGTGCCACCAAGACCACAATATGTGTTGAGCTTACATACCTTCCAGCTTTTGAAAATCTCACTATGCTTTTGTTTGAATTTTTAAATGCTTTAAAAAAAAATAATAAAAAATCACCCTTTAATTAATAACCCTACTAGCGTTTTTCACCCTTCCAAGCCAAGCCATTCTATTATTCTGTGTTTTTATGATTCTATGACATACAAATCTGTTTTCATCTTTCTCTTCTCAAATTAATTCTTCCTTTCTCCCTTTCTTTTTGCAGTGGTTTGTATGTGTTATTCTGGTAATCCAGAATAAACACATCTCATGGGAAGTACATTGCTCTGAGGTTTTTGCTTCATGCATCTTTTGCTGATCAACTGTACTTAAGACAGTACTTTATGAAGTAGATAAATATTTAGGGTGATTCATAACCGATCTATCTTATATTTTGTCTTTCTAAGGGTGGGTTTCAAATACTGTGTTACCAGGGCACATTATGGCAATTGTAGTTCCTTGCTTCAACTCAATTTTCTTGAACAGTGTGTTACCAAAACTGGATCCAAACAGTGACCCTTTTGGCAAACTGTTCCAAAGTGGAAACATAAGAAGGACAACACTGAAGCAATCCAGGAAGTAGTTAATAAGAAATGTTGCGACCTAGAAAGAACTTTTCCCTGAAAAAAACCAACCTAACTTATCTCCTGAAAAGTGAAATTCTGCTTTGCTGACAGTTCTGGTGAAAAAGAATTGAGAGAGTTTATTTTTAATTTTCCATGTATTTTATTCAACCATCTCTAAACTTAAGGAACTGCTGCACTGAAAGTTACGTTGATGTTGTGCAGTCTGGACTATCCCTGTTGCATTCATATGTATCTTACCACATGACCAGGGTTTAAGACTTTCACTGGGATAAGCGTGAAAAGAGTAGGGCTATTTGTTTCCAGTGATTCCCAGTTGATAACAAAACATGAATTTCTTTAGTACTCTCTTTTTGCTTACCTATTTTTTAGGATGGATATGTCTGTCCCGAGACTTTGCAAATACAGAGTGCTGAAGTTGGTATTTGGTATTCATCTCTGGTGTTAGAATGAAGTTCTGGTGAGTTATTATCTTCTTGCTCCTTTCCCACATAGTTCTGTGGGTACTGTGTTCTGTACTGGGACTGAATTGTTAAGATGTGGCTTGAGGTCTGCCTGGTCTGCCATCAGTTAACTCCCCATCATCCTGGCACCCACTTTGCTTATGAACCTCTAAGCACTTATATTGTCTGGATACAAAATACCTGAAGAACCAAAGAGGTCTGTCAGTCTGCCCGTTAGAGCTCTACTGGGCAGGATTACACAAACTTAATGCTCATACAGCTTTGGGTTCTAACATTCCACATCCTTTCTCCCTTCCCCCTCAGGAAACAGACCAGGTAGCCTGGTTTTAAAGCTCTTTTACACAATATTATGTCTCACACTCTTCTCAGTCATTTTCCTTAGTCTGTGTCTACTTTTTATTAAGCAAATGCTGTAAACTTTTTAAAATTGGTAAGACTGCAAACATCAGCAAAATACAAGTGGCCCAAATGCCATGTTTCCTCTCCAGCAGTTACCACTTCAGCTGTTCCTTAGCTTATACCAAAGATCTGGGAGGGTTAGGGCATGTTTTGTGCTCTGATGGAATGTGGTGCTAATAAACGACCGAAGGATGGTATGTGCTGGGACTTGTCCCACTGCTGATGTTTTAAAAGGGTAGCCAGCTGTTGAGCTTATCCACTGTTCCATCAGATTCAGATTTGGGCTTGGGGCATTTCATAGATGCCTTATCTCTTCCCAACTAACTTGGTTAGCTGGAACAAACAAACAAATAAATAAATAAAAATAATTTAAAATGTTCCTTGGATTTCTGAGTAATATACTTTTAAACACTAAGATCTGCTATTTTTTTTAGAAATTCTATTGACAATGTAGTTTACTGATTTTTCATTGATCATCTTTTATACCAGTTCAAGAAATAAGGCCACCATGATGAAGGGTACAAAGATCACCCTTGCAGTGTACAGTGAGGTCTGGGCAGTTAAAGTAAATGGAAGCCTCTGACAATTCGAATTCTCCCCTCTGAGGTTTACAGATGTGAGGGTTACACTGTGATTGCTTTGTCTTACAGTTCTTGGGCTGGCCCAGCTCCATCCAAGGTGGCTGACTGCCAGTGAGGTCTGTGATCTTTCGATTTTCTTCTCAGTGTGAACCATCTGCTCCTCGAGTCCTTGCTGCAACTCAACTTTTTTAGCAGCTTCAAAATTGGCTACATCTTTCTTAGTTTCCCTTATTTTCTAGGAAACCTTATGGTCCACTACACCCAGATTGCTGATCACCTTTTTGATCTGTTTTTACTACTAAATAATGGGTATGTTGTTACTGGCCTTCCTAATGAATCTTGACAATTTGTGGCTTGAGAAGCAGAGGTGTTTTCCTCCTTCTTTTCCTATTTTTTCCCTTCCAAGCAATGTCTGGGAAGTCTCCAGACATTGATTTATTTATTTATTTATTTATTTATTTATTTGCGATGTTTTAGTCTCTCACTAGAAAGCATCTCTGTCTGTCTTTGAATTTAGCATGCTCAACTAGAATCTCAGCTCATAGTTTCTTCTCTTGGGGATCTCTTTTGTTTCCTCTTCAAGAGGGATTTCACTACTAACACCAGTGCTTTTATAGAGCAGGTAGCCAACATTCATGTTTTTGCACACTGTTTCAGTTATGACAGAGTACATATATCTATATATGCTTTTTTAGTGTGATTATCTTTTTTTCTACCAGGAGTACAAGTAACATTATGTTTCTCTGAACTGCATATAGGCCAATCAAGATGAGGCATTTATTTGCTCACAGATATAAACATTCTGTTTTCAGTCAGTGCTCTGTCCCCTGTATTCCATGAGTTGGTTTTCTTTTGAAAATCAAGTATTTGTCTTGCTGGCTTTGTGGCTTCTGTGCTTGCATTTGGCTGCTCCTGGCCATAAATGCAGGAGCATTTTTACCAAACAATATGAAGTTCAAATGAATTTATAGACATCTCCCAGCAAAAGTCCTTCATTGTGTAGCTCAACTTCTGATTAGGCTTGCATATGTACAGAGTTTTGTGTAGACTCATTTGTTTAAGCTGTCTTATGAGCCTTGCACTGAAAAAAAAAAGACTTGTTTCCTCTCTCTGCCCTTTATGAAGAGCTGGCTAGCAGTATCAATATTGTTTCACTCAGCCTTTACCATGATACTGAGTCTGTGCTTCAGGAAGACTAGATTATCCTGCAACTCATCACAATGGCTATAAAGCTACGCCACAATTTAATTTATGCCCTCATCCATTTTCATCTTAGTGGTTTTCTTAGAGCAGCACTCAGAAGGGAAATTCTGTGGCATTTAAGAGAAGAAAAAAACTATTACAGCAGTAAACTTCACCTTTTACTTATTTTGTAAGACATATGTTAATTGACATAAGAATTTATTCTTCAATCAGTAGCCTGAGCAGTCAATGAGAAGTGGCAGTGCCCAATAAATACAACTTGATGCTGGCATTTTTATGAACAACATTTTTATCGATCATCATAACTTAAGGTATATTTCAAAATGGTTATGTAGCTGTTAGCTATGAAAACACATATATTCTCTTTCAAGAAATCTGTACAGGCCATTCCTGAAATTTTACTTCTTTCCTTCTTTTCCTTCCCAAACCCACTGATTTATTTGTGATACTTACCTCTATCCCCACTGCAACTTGGCTATCGCTATGAAGAATTCAATTGCACAAGTTTTGTGGAAACCTAAATGAATTCTCTCTGCAGATGGAATAGTTCTGAGAATGTCTTTATCCCTTGAGCTGAAACTTTGGCCTATGTAATTTTTTGAATTAAGTTTGTTTACTTTTGCCTTAACAATTCTGGAACTTTTGTTCACGCCAAAACCAAAGTCAACCCCTATTCAGGCCTTTTTTGTTTCATTTTCTGATGGTCCCGTAATAAAACAGAAAAGGCTTTTCAAAAATCTGTTTGTTATTACAACTTGACCCTAATTCCTCCCATACAGAAGATGGATCTCAATGTCTCAAAACAAAGAAAGTTCCTGAAGATCTCAAGGATTTAAAGGAATTAACACTCCTGTTTAAAATAGCTAGCCAGCCTTTGTATGGAAGGAAAACAAAAATAAACAAAATGCTTTAAGAAGTCTATTCCAATAATAATCTTTTCTTTTACTTGTTCTTTCATCTAGATTTTATCCTGTCTTTTTTGCCTGATTGGTGCAAATCTGAGAAAGAGCTGAAAGAACAGCATGGAAAATATTTGTGTGTTACCTTAGTAAACTGCAAGCAACAGAGCCAATCCACTTCCATAGAGCATGACACATATAAGGCATGGGAAAGCAGAGCAGTTAAGCTATCCTTTTCCTTATTCCTAGAGTTGTTTCCTGACTCTGCTTTCCCCAGCTCATCTTGTGTGTTCTGAACACTGATAAAGAGTTTTGCCTAAAATTATAAGACATACCAAGTAGACAGTCAGAAAATCTATTACCATTGGACAATCACAGTATCACAATTGTTTGGTTATCCGCTTCAGGCACATATCTAGATATTATATGGCTCAGTCATCATGACAAACATAATTGAATGAAAGGCAGACAATTCAGACAGCCACTTTAGTGAAAAGTCACAAGTAATTTGATATTTCTGATACTGAGAGTTGTGGTTAACACAGTGATAAGCCTTTCAGTTTCACAGTTTCTTGAAAGATTGATCTGAATATTCTTATTCATTTGTGATTTACAGATTTACACAAGTTTTTGGTAAAAACAATACCAGAAGGTGTCAAGGTCTTTGACTATTCTGATCTAACCTCACTTTGTACTGTTGTATGGCCCTTCGTGGTTTTAATTTACATTTACAATTATCAGGTTAGCATTTTTGTATTTCATATATTTAGCTGTTCATCACTCCTAAGGCATCTCTATCATGCAGTAAATTGACACCCAGTGTGAGTAAAGGCAAAAGAATCAGCTTTGAGGGTTGAAAACTGCAATATAATACAGAGCTAATTACTGGAATTTTAGACATATATAGACATGGTAGGTGTATAGAATAGACATACAGAATCATTGATAACATTAGGGAAGGAAAAAAAACAACCACACACATACAACACCTTTATTCAAGAAAGAGTAAGAACTGCAAGAGATTATAAACTTGCAATATGTTCCAGTTAAACAGCTCATACTGAAGATCGTGTCTGAAAATAATAAATAAAGTATAACATTCTAATAGAATCTAAGAATAATTTATTCTAAAATTAATTAAAATTTGTATCCCAAAGAAGGCAACACTGTTCAGTATTTTCCAGAATATCATTTCAATTTCCATGGTTTCCAATGGTTGGAAATGCAATTAATTATTGTTAATATGTAAATTATGATTTATAATTAAATATATAGTTTATATTATTTTTGTGTATGTAAGTTTTTTGTTAAAAAGAAGTCAGCATCTAAAATCTCAGTTGAACTAGGATATAGGCAAACTTCGCCTCTATTGCAGGTAATAAAAAACAATCATGTTTTTCTATCAATCAGTGTCCAGGCGATAAATTTAATGAACATTTCCACAACTGTTGTACAAGTTTCCCAGGTGCTAGCTTCAGTCGTCCACATCTGCTCACATATATACAAATGACATAACAGCCTGTGCTTAACTCTAACTTCACTTCCTGGGGCTCCAGAATGAAGGCTGCCTAGCTTTTCCCTACATAACAAGGAAGGTCTGGTAATTTGAGCCAGCATTGTGAATAATATCCATATGAAAAAATTACCTACATAAGGTGGTCTAACAGGTTGTTATTGTGCTGCCCTGATCCGGACAAGATGTAAACTATTTAAAACATAGTAATTTGGTTGCAACTCTCTTGCCCTTAGGTCTAGACTGACAATCATAGAAACATTTAGCATCAAAAAACTCATCTAAGATTATCATGTTCAGTCATTAACCAAGCACTGTTAAATCTACCACTAAACCATGTCCCTAAGCACCACATCTACATTTATTTTAAATATCTTCATGGATGATGGCTCAATTACTTACTTGGGCAGCCTGTTCTAACACACAACCCTTTCAGCTATTTTTTTTTTTTTCCTAATACCCATCCTAAATGCAAAGATACAAGATAGGAACAAAAAGAGCGTACAAAACTTATTCAAACTTTAGAAGAGACTGAAGCTTTTAATATTCACCTTTGGCTGGATACTTCTATTTTGTTTTTGTGTATTCCCTGTTTATCTCTGAGGGGAGAGACACTGTTCATTCTGTCCCCTTATTTTTCTATTTTTTTAAAGGTGAAGAAAGTATGCTTGAACTTGCTAGCTATGTGACTTTTCTGAGCCATGAAAGCTCTGACTGGAAAACTAGACATTTCAGACAGACCTTCACTCGGCTGCAAATGGCTCTCTAAGAGTACATGCTAATAGTCTCCACATAACCTGTGGAGACAGAAGTATCTAATGCAGATAGACTGAATTTCTTACATCTTTGAGACCCCATCTTTTTCTCCATTGATGGGATAGGATCTCCTTTTTCTGGAATTGAATGACTAAGCTGCATGCAGTTATTCAGCCAGGCCCTTATTAATGAATCCCATCCAATGATAACAGCATTAGTAGCTCTGGGAGCAAACACTGCTTTTGCGGTATTTCAGTGTGACACGCTGAGTCATTGTCACCGAGTCACAAACAGCAAACTTTTAATGGAGCCTTACAAAATTTGCTTCTCAGCATGGTACTGGCATAAGACAATGTTTAATAATTATTTAAACACTATTAATTTTTCATTACTTTTTTTTAATTACTAATTTTTTAATTTTCTTAATTAAGAAAACAGAAATGGAAAATCCTCAGCAGGGTTTAGTACTGCCATTTTATTAGCTGAGAAGCTAAGAAGCCACAGTGTACATGCTTCAGATGACACAGGTTTTCCAGTCTCTCTCTTGTAGGTGAGAATGGTGACTGAGCAATGAATGCATCTGGATCATCATTTGTCTGGTGGTGAGAACCCCTCCTTATGCTGTGCTACATACAATGTGATGTGTTGTCATAGTATCTCTTGGCTTTGATCTGCCCTGGAAAACTGACTGCCTTATGGAGAACACCTAGGTCTGCTCATTCAACCTCAAGATGTGGATTGAAAAATTCTTAATTAGGGCAAAATATTCCTGTGTGTCCACCCTGGATGATGAGCTCTCATTGACGTATGCAGGTATCTCCTGTACTACATTCCTGTAGCTGATGAGTAAGGACTGAAGGCCCAGCCCCTTTAGCAGATCCACGGACTGCTGTGTCACATGAATGGATTGACTCAGCTATACCTTGAACTTACTGTGACCCTATGGCTCTCAGTCAGAAGGAAATAGTGAAGTAAGAACTAAAACACAAACAAGTGTATCTGCTTACTGTGTTATTTTGCCCACATTTACAGTACTTAAGAGCAATCAGATATTTTACTTCAGCAGCGGAATACAATTATAGTACTAAAATCAGTAGCGAGCGATCCTCTCACAGTTCAAATATGCTTTTTCCGTAGCACTGACTGAAACATAGTCCACAGAAACATTAGTGCCTTACTGCAATTATCCTTAGGTTTGTTACACAGATTTTTTAATCTCTTTCAGGCACTTTATGTAGAGAGGTCAAAGACTTCAGGTCCATGTTTGCACTGCTGAGAGCTGCCCACAATGCATTTCAGGCATGGAAGCTGTGGTAGCAAACAAAAGCATCTTGCGCTGCCAGGTAGGCAACACATGGATGGGAATGGGATAGACGGTGTTCCCAGACAACTAGATAGGAGGGTAGTTATTGTGTAATGGAAATCACAAGCTTAGGATCAGTGTATAGCATGTAACTTTTCTACTTCAAAAAGAACTGCCCCCACTTCTAAGATTACAGAATTGTCTTCGACAAAGATCAAACAGCAGCTCATAAAGGCATTGCCTATCCCTGAGATTAAGATTTTCCTTTCCAAAAGAAAATGTTTACAGCTGCAGCTTCAAACACTTTCATTAAAATACATTTTCTGTGCATTCACACACTTTTAAACTGCACCACTGCAGACCTTTCTGTACCATGATTAATGACCCTTGATTTATAGCATGAAGCACTTGATAGCAGCTGGCACTCCATGACACTGAGGTGGCTGTCTGGAGCGCAGAAAGATACAGTGGGGAACAACTCAGCAGATGGAAGAGTTTGTTTTAACTGTGATTTGGGTGCTCAGCTACTCGCCTAAGCACCTCTGTTTCATTGCTTTCATAGGGACTTCGAGATCTATTTGTGTTTTAGCAGCTGAAATACTGAAGAAGGTGGGAAAAATCCTGCTGTGACAAGCAGGTTGCTTGTCTTCCTAGGCAGGATCCTCTGAAATCAGAAAAGCTTTATGTAGATGGAAGGACCGACCTGCTAGATGTGTCTACAGAATAAGGGCCTCTGAGGGGGAAGAGCTGAAGGAAAGGATTGGATACAGTAGAAGCAGGGAATCCTATCCCAGCTGCCAAATCTGCAAATCTGGAAGCATTATTTGTGACTCAGAATTACTCATTATCCAGACGTTCTTCACATGTGCTGCATGTACTTCTAGGGTGGAGGTTTTAAAATGGGATGGGGAAACCTGAATGTTCCTGAGGTTCAGTGGAAAAAAATAATGTTATTAGCATTTTTATTTATTACTCTTGAATGATGCAGATGCAGCTTTAGCTAAAATTTATCCCTGGAAGCACATTAAATACAAACAAAAGATAAAAGGATAAAAAAAAAAGGAGGGGAACATCTGAAAAAACTGTAGGTCACTGCAGCTGTGTTGGAATCAGAATGGTTCTGTGATGAACTAATGAAAGATATGTGAATAATTTGTTTCATATTTATCTACTTTAAGGTCATGTACAACATCTATTATCATAACATTTGAGCTCCTCATAGTCTCTGTTGTATCTTCACATCTCCCTTGTCAGATCCTATTATTTCCATCACGCAGCTGAGCAACCAAATCAGCCAGCAACACAGTGAGGATTTATCTTGCTCTTATGCCATTTGTAGCACCTAAGTCAGAAACTCAGACCTTATGAAGATACGCTGTACTTAATAAGGAAGTCATGCATTCTCAGAAGGTGCCTGAGATATTCTTGGGTTCTCTCACCAGCCAGGGCAACCTATCTCTCCCCAACTCCCTCTGAGGAAGTTGAGGCAATTAGACTCTAGGGAGACTGAAGTGCCATGAGTTGGATTACATAAATGGAACCACAAAGGTGTGTCCATTATTGCACAGAGCCATGAAAGTAGCCTATCCTTCTAAGCCTCATGTTGTTAGCCTTGCTTTCTGCCTCGACTGTTTGTTTTCTGAGAGAAATGTCTCCTTTCATATAGTTCAGTACAATCTATATGTATTATCAGCTTGCCCCGATGCCTTTGAACTGGCACTGAAATAGAGACAGGTGAATATAATAAACCATGCTGCAGCTACCAGAATATATGCTGTTGTCACTATATGTTATTCAGTACAATTGAGCACCTCAGTATGACTGGAAGCCTGTAACTGGCATGCACATAGTTTGTGTCTTTTTAAAGGCAGATAAACAGTAGGCTGCTCAGAATTTATAAACATGTTTTCTTCTTCCCAGTTGAAATAAAAGCTGGCCAGAATTCAGGCTCACAGAGACATCAGTTTCTGTCCCAAATAAGTCTTCAAGTTATGTTTTTACATGCATGCGATCAGGAGCAGAATTTAGATTATTGTTTATTTCAATTCTCCCTTTCCTGGTGGGAGTACATTAAAGCTTTCAAGAGTCATTCTTTGTTCCAGTTTCTTGGTGTACCCATGGCAAGTTTATAATTTTTTATGTTTCATCCAATTGGAATGACAGTCACACAGTGTAGGATTTTTTCCCTTATTACACAAGCCTTCACTATGCACTCTGCAGAGAAATATCTGATCTTATATCAGGTGAGTAAAACTTTATGACTTGTAGTATAAGTCTCAACATGTTTAGATTGATTCAAGTCCCCTTTTTCCCATTCTGTTCTGGAATTCGTGTACTCTGGCTTTGCCATTGCTCGTGACTTCCCAAAATTCTTCACAGGTCTTGCAAGGCTAGATTTTTTCAGCTTCCTGTTTGTACTGACAGATTTTGACAGATTAGGTTTTTGAAAATGAATATCCTTTGCAAGCATATAGCTCTTAAATATTTAATGTTCTTTGCTTAGGCTTTAAGTGACTTGCCTAAGGCAGTAGAAGGAGCTCGAGACAAAACTGGATTTGACACATAGTGTTTCTGGCTCATTTAGTTGGGCTCACACCTCTGGACAACGCTTTTCTTTCTAGAGAAGTAAAATTGTTCTTTTGGTATTCTAAAAATTGTGAGCAGAGTTTATTGGGATTTGACATGGATTTTCCCAGGTGGTGATAAGTAATAACATAATTTTCCCCTGTCCAACACTCAGGTCTTATTTAATTTGTGTTTTTCCTGCAGTCTTCCTTGTTTCACACAATACAGAAAGACATAAAATTTGATTAATTCTGCTAAACAGTTGTTATTTTAATTAATATTAGTACTGGAAACACGTTCCTTATTCCTTCTCTGAATTTCTTTATCTTCTAAATAAAACCTTCTCTCTGGTGTCTGTTAACTGAAGAGTAAGTGACTGATGTTATATTATAGATTTACAGAATATGACCAGACTGACTTAATCTTTTCTTGGTAAAGCAGAACAGCATTGTCTTCTACTTCCTCAGTGTAACATAGATTTCCCAATTAAGTATTCATTGTCATGTTTCTTTTTGTATTCTTCTGTGAAATATTCTTCTTCTTCTTTTTCTTTTTCTTTTTTCTTTTTAAAATTTATTTATTTTTCAGAATTAGAAAATATACAGTGTATGTGAACAAACTCACCAAACGGGGATTACTCACTCAAAGGAATCTATACATCCTTGAAGAGAAAGTATTATTGCCAGGACAGAATTCATCGGTTAGATTTTGGAAGTCTTCACTGAATGAATCACACCACGAAGGTGTGATTTCTCATTCATTACTACAAGGAAACCCAAACTGAATAACTCTGTATGGATGACTTGAGATAGGTGATGAGTTCTATTCAAAACTCCAGAAAACAGGCACAGCTGTTTCAGAAGAAATAATGCAACTACCTCTCTGCCATCTATTTCAACAAGTGATTTTCTTCCAAGATCATACAGTGTTTTTTTTTAGTCACAGAATCACACAGAATCACAGAATTGTAGGGGTTGGAAGGGACCTCTAGAGATCATCGAGTCCAACCCCCCTGCCAAAGCAGGCTCCCTACACCACGTTGCACAGGTAGGCGTCCAGGCGGGTCTTGAATATCTCCTGAGAAGGAGACTCCACCACCTCCCTGGGCAGCCTGTTCCAGTGCTCCGTCACCCTCACTGTAAAGAAGTTCTTGTGCACATTTGCACGGAACTTCCTATGCTCCAGTTTCAGCCCATTTCCCCTAGTCCTGTCCCCACGCACTACTGAAAACAGACCAGCCTCGCCACTATGGCTCCCACACCTCAGGTATTTATAAACCTGGATCAAGTCCCCTCTCAGCCTTCTTCTCTCAAGGCTAAACAGACCCAGTTCCCTAAGTCTCTCTTCGTAGGGGAGATGGTCCAGGCCCTTCACCATCTTTGTGGCCCTTCGCTGGACTCTTTCCAAGAGATCCCTGTCTTTTTTGTACTGGGGAGCCCAGAACTGGACACAGTATTCCAGATGAGGCCTCACCAGGGCAGAGTAGAGGGGGAGGATCACCTCCCTCGACCTGGGTAAGTCATTCCTTACCAAACTGGAGTCTCCATCACTTTAACTATGGCTTATGTTCTCTATTTATGATTTTCTGTTTGGATCCATACACAGTTTGTTAGCCCACTTCAGAATGAATAATTTAGAATTTATTTAGATCAACTACAAGGCTACTTCTAATGTAATGCCTCCTATTTTACATAAGTTGCTCAAAAGTAATGCCTCACATTTATTTCTATGGAAACTACAACATACAAAGAGCACAAAAACAGTGTTTGACAGTGCAAATTCTCAGCTACAAAATGCTGTTTTTCAGCATGGTCATTGCCATTAGCTATACATTTTCATCAGCAATGAACAAGAGCCTGTATGCTGCACTCGTAAAAATCTGCATCAGAAGAGATGACCTATTCTTTTACAGCAGCTGTGACAAAACGTTGCCCATTCAGTCCATCTGTTGCTGACCCAAAAAGATGGAAGTCAGAAGGTCCCAAACCCAGACTATATGGTGAGTGTGGTAGGACAGACCATCCATAGTCGGCAGTGTGCTCCAGTCTTCAAAATACTGTGGGGCTTCATGTTACTGTGCTGGAGAGAACGTTTTTCTTCTGTGGCCTAACTCTGGAAGTCTAAGACAATCTTTATTTTTTGGTTTGACAGCTGTGCATGGCTGTGAAGAACATGGCTTCTCTTTCCTGTTCTGTCTACACTGCTGGAAGGCACCATCCACTGCCTCACCGTGCTCACATCCATGGTTTGGTCTCCATCAACATTCCACAAGCATCAGTGAATGTTAGTGGGTGCCATTTTTTTTCTGCATTGGGGAATTAAATGACACACCTTTACAACGTATGCACTTCCATGCACTGCTGCTCTGCTGCCATCTGTCACGGGCAAAATGTAACAGAATACTAGATGAAAGGTTCCACCTCTACTGCCAACCACCAACATCCTCTTTGTGGGTTAAAATAATAAAAGGCATTACTTTAGGAGACATGGGTTTTAGAGTAGCCTGTGTAAGACTCAGGGAGCATAAGATGTCTTCACACAAATTGTAGTTCAGTCTTGTTCTTCATAAAAGGCAACTCTGTTTCCCATACCTCTAACTTTCATTGTCTGCAATGTGACTAAGAGTCCTCATAGACTTCCAGTTAGTGCTTAAATTTTCCGGAACCATGTCCTGTAAGTCTGTCTCCCATCTGTGCTGAACTCTGTGCAGCTCACTGACATCTTTATTTTTGTAGAAGTTAAAATCTTCATAAACATTCTTCTCTGTTCTTTTGCCTTCCCTATTAATACTGTAGTTGGTCATTTTATAAAAGTCTATGCATCTGGAAAAGTTATATATCCTACATGTAAAAGCATAGCCCTACCATTCCTAATAATATTGGAACTAATCTCTGAGCATGATTAAACAGAACACACCACAGAATTTTTCATACAGATTGGGAGACAGTTCAAAGCACTGTCAAAGTACAGCTACTGATTCAAAAAAAGCAGATGGGAAATGTATATTCAATTTCCACATGGATTGGAATGAGGAACCAAGCCATCCATGGACCAGCCCTAAGCTGGAGGCAGGATCAATAGCACTGCACTTCCAGGTATGTCTGTCTGATCAGCTTCTGCTTCCCCTATCTCTCTTCCATCTGTAGTGAGAGTGCTAAGAAGTCTGGTAATATTTACAGTGTGTTTGGTACACCTGTCATTGATTCAATGGAGATTTAATTCTAATGCAAGCCGGCACAGGTAGAGCGTAAACAGGATAGAAACATTAAAACTGCCTCTTGGTGACAGACAGACTCCAAGTAAATTTGGAAAGCTGTGCTAACCCCAGCCTAAGACATAGGAACACACTGACAACATTCTGCTTAAGGAAGAAAGAAAAAGAGAAATCTGATGTTTTATTTTCCTTTGTGCTCATAACATGAACGAACATTATAGGGCAGTTGTTAATCAACCTCAAAACTTGCTACGTGCAAGCCAGCATCACATCTTGTGAAGCTGACGCACGGTTTCTCTGTCCAAAGGCTTTGTAGAATCACAAGCTCTCAACGTGGGAGATGGATATAAAAATGAGCTAGTCTTTGGGTCATTTGGGCAGTGAGGACTCCCTCTTTCCTCTTATTCCTCATTCCCTAGATCCCCGAAGATTGCACAAATATATTCACTGTAGTGCTAATTTTGCATCTTTTGGCAGGATCTGGTATGATGCAGTCTACATTCCAGAAAAAGAAAAACACTGGTATTTATAATTGCAGTTTTGATGAGCTGTGTGGCAGCTAAAATCATTATGGGTGAAATCCGATCTCAGCTTCCAGACCACAGAAATAATGTGTCTACATTTAAATAGGGAGGGGAACACTGATTCATATAAAATACAGCTTGAATCATACAAGAATGAATACTTCTTGAAGGATTACATTGTTAGGTTAATTAATCGCTTTTAGTATGCATTTTGATTTCCCGCGGGGCTAGGAAAATGTAGAAATACTGTCCTAACCACAATAATACTTGTCTTCACCATGTTACTAGCCCACAGAAACACAAGAAATCTCCTTGAGAATCCTGATCCCACCAGACTTCAAGCCTTGTTCTCAGAGAGTAGAGGGCAGGTAACTTTCAGATAACTTTCAAAGTTTGTATGTGTATCAAAGCCAGCTGCAAAATAGACGATGTAAATCAGTATAGTCTCACTGATTTAAACAGAGCTGTATCAACATTCACCAGCTGAGCATCTGGCTCCCCATCCCGACTCTTATCCCAAACATGTGTTCACTAAATAGTTCACCGTATCTTTCTGACATTAATAAAGTTTTTCCTCTTACCCTGTCTCCCTCCACACTTTCTGAAGCAGCTCTCTGACATGTGTTTGTACTTTGCAACTATCATTTCCATCTAATATCCATTATTTGTATTTTAACTATCATGCTTTTTTTAAGAGTACATAAGAGCAATTTAGTTGAATTGGGGAAAAGGGGCAAAGAAGACAGCGTTATAGCTTTTGACACTGATCTAGACCTGTAAGCTAAATTTTTGCTGTGCTTCCATGAAAAATAAAAATAAATAAATCTTTCTTTTTCCTCCACAGAACACATGAGTGTTTTCTTAAGATATATATAATTGCAGCCTAATACAATTATATTTACCATCCGCTAGACTTTGACACAGCAATAAGTAACTTTCTTTCAAAATGTCTTCACAGTTTTGAAACACACTTTTCCTCAGCTGGTCTTACCCCTGTGGAAGACTAACTCATCTCATTTCATACACTAGCTACAATTCCCCCATTCTTAAGATCTGGATCCCAGAGCAGAGCTCTCACATTAATGTGAAGCATGTGGCTAAATCCCTTAAATGACTCTGAAAACTTCAACTACTTTTTTTTTTTTTTTTTTTTTTTTTTTTTTCCCCCTTTTCTCTTTTGGCTCAGCTTCTACTGTTAATCAGAAAATATGTGTGTGGTTCTTTTTTACTATATTTATTTATTTATTTTTAAAGTATTCTCCCAGAAAGCAAAGAATAACATGAAATCTAGCTGAGTGGTGTTCCTCTGATAGTGTTCAGAACTATTATTTTTCCCAAATGTCACTATTCACCCATAAGACTTGAACATGCAATCACATCTGCACTACTGCTCCACTACTAACAGTATAAAAGCTAACGTGGGTAATGTTAGTTCAATTGGGCTGACAAGCTTCAATATACCACTTGAACTGCGTTGTAGGCACACCCACAGTGTGGGAGAGGAAACAGAAGTAAAGCAATATACCCAAGATTACAGAGGGAGCCCACTGCCAAGACAGCAAGGAACACCAGACTTGTGGCTTCAGGATCAGTGCCTTTTTTTCTCTTCCAGGAATCCATAGGCTGTATTCTGCCTTCCAAATTTGAAGCATAATAAGATATATGATTTTGAAATTTATGATATATTGTATTCTGATTCCTCTCATATTCTGCCCTTTATTTTTAAATCACATTTTGATTTGTGTTTTTATGCCTAGCTTCTTTTATTGTGAACTGAGGAATCTGGATGCCTGCATAATTTTTTTTTCATCACTTTTTTTATTATATGTATAGTCAAGAACAAAGTTGTTTCCTGCTGATTTTTGTACTTCTAGACCTGAGGCACTGGGGAACTACAGTAGTTTCAGGGAGTAAATATTCCTTTTCTTCATTTTCTACCCTGATTAGTGAATTAGGCCCAGTTTTTATGTGCAATTAAAGGGGGGGAAAAAAAAGCGATAGAAAACAATCTATAGTGGCTTTTGGAGCTAATAAGAAGAAATAGTAGGGAATCATCCACAGAGATTGTTTTGGTGTGATGTAATTTTGCTGGTACTTAGGCACTACATGGAGGAAAACCTTGGAAATACTTAAATATAAAGTTTCAGTTGATTTCAAGAGAGATTGCGCATTAGGGTGGAATTTGGCCTTTCTAATACACAGTGGTCTTATGATCAGACTCAGGCTGATTTCAGCTCCAGCTACACACTCTCCCCCTCCAAAAGCTTACTGGCGTGATCCTTTCCAGGACTGCACATGAGGGGCATTCATAATGCAGAGTGAGGCACTGTGGTGTGGTTTATTCCCACAGCTGCTATTGTCTACCTGAATGACCTTAAACAAGTTGCTTTACCTTCTGAGCTTTTCCATCTGTATGACACTTTCATATCTGGAGAT
Source organism: Excalfactoria chinensis (assembly GCF_039878825.1). Taxonomy (NCBI): domain Eukaryota; kingdom Metazoa; phylum Chordata; class Aves; order Galliformes; family Phasianidae; genus Excalfactoria; species Excalfactoria chinensis. The sequence goes on along the minus strand of NC_092857.1, from coordinate 15,519,992 downwards.
GAGAAGTGACATATAAAAAGGAAGAATTACTATGAATGTGACTTAATGAAGTAATTTGTTTGTGATCAGTTGCTTGTATTGCACAGTATGCTTATATTCCCCCTTTACACTTCACAGCAGTGTTTTCACTCTCATCAGTCCTAAGAACAGGGAGGACGTGACTGGAAAGATGACTCATACAATCCTCTAGGATACAGAAATGATATCAATTATGCCTGCTAATCCTCATTATACCTGTCTTAGCCTTCTGGGAAAAAAACTCCTGTTTTAGTTGGTCTTTTCTTAAGCAGCGGGAATTTCCCCAGTAATGTTACTTAAATACCAGTTCTAAATAGCCATGCTAGTTCCCAAGACTGCCATTTGTTCTGAGGGTACAAACAGCACAGCACATGCATTTCTCTGGATCAAAGCAAAGAAATGCCTAAAGGTTTAGTTTACTGGCATTACCTCGGTGGTTCTGACTACAGTTTCCTTAAGGGGTTGTACTTGTAGCAGACAGACAGCTTGGAAGAGTGCAGGATGTGGAAATACATAGTGCAAAGTAATGCTATTGCCATGCAACAGCAGACCTCGTTACATTTATTTAGGGATGCTGGATGGGCATAGATTTGGGAGGAAAAGTGTTCAGCCATGTATCTACTTCCTATTTAACTCACTGTGTGACCAGCCAAGCCCTGGAAGAGACTCCACTAGCTGATGGATCTTATTGAAAAAGGATGTGAGGCTCAACAACAAATAAGACCTTCATGAAATTATTTTATTTGGATTGCCTGCTAAATCTCAAAAATAGCTGATATTCCCAACTGCCTTTTTGGTTGCTGAGATAATATCCAATCTTGTTTAAAGCTGCTCTAGCTAGGAGAATGGTTTTTGTCTCATCTCACACGAGACCATTTCACAGTCTGATACACCTCATTCTCATGTCCATCCTTTTCTCTTAGTATTTTGGTTGTCCTAAAATAATTCTTTTCCTATTAGACATCTAAATATTTATCTATGTGGTGTTTGTTGGTTTTTTTTGTTTGTTTGTTTTCCATTGAGCAAAATTGTACACTTAATGATACTTTATCTGACCATTAAAATCAATGCTTTGCTATTCTTTTTTACTACTTTCTCAGAATTCTCCAATGCATCATTTATTTCAGAAAATATATTCCTAAAATGTATTGGATGGCATGGCATACACAGTGTTTGGAAAATGACTTTTGCAATCCTGCCCACTGAGGAAGCTACCCTTTCCTTTATAATTTGCAGATGATGGATTAGCCATTTGGATGCTGTATCCTGTTCTCAGTGCATGTCTAATTTTCTGTCCACTCTCACCTTTTGTCTTCTGTAAAATGACTGTTTTCCAAACTCCTCCGTCTGCCTTAATGCGTTTTCCTTCATATTCACATGCCTGCTTAATGACTGGCCCCTTGTTTCTTTTATCCTGTTCATTTTTCAAATCTCCCTGGATTCACTAACACCATTATCTCTCCAATATTTTCATCACTTACTTCAATATTATTTAGGCTACTATTGGGGTTCTGCTAGACATAAATGCCAGTGATAAGAAAATAAAACAATATCAATTTACAGAACTCATTAAAATGTTATCTCTTAGCTTTGAAAATGTGGAAAGTTTTACACTTCAAAAATAATTAACATCTTTTTATTACAGTCAGGAACACCGGTGTCCGGGAATCAGATCCTTTGTGAAAATGGTTTGAAGCAGAGATATTTTCCTGATGAATGTTTTCTAACTTGGGAGTGGTTTTGTGAACATGCAATTCTTGTTAATCTTCTTGGGACACTTCTCAAGCTAAATGCAGTGTGGTCAGATTGTTGATAGATACGTCAATTACATTCATATTGAGAGACTTTAGCTTCTGGTTATTTCCAACATATCCAAAACTGAGGAATAGTTCTGAAGTCTCTGTTAAAAAGGTTTGGGGAAAAGATCACATTGCATGCAGCAGCTGTTTGCGTGGATTACCTAGTCTAGCCATTCTGTCAAGGCTAAAAAAAATACTGTCTGAATTGCAGGGAGAAAACAAGTCACTGAAATATCAGTGTCATGGAGTTATCTAGATCAATCTGTGCCTGTGACAAGGGGGAGCAGTATTAAATCTTTAATTACCCGTGCTTTATATGATGTTATGATGTGGAATATCGGTAACAAAATTATAAAACCATGACATTCCACTCTTTATTCTACATCACTACATCAGGCTTAATATATATACATACGTAAATACAAACAATAATTAAAATGCATTACGCACACAGATCCATATACATATATATACATAGAATTACTGACTGCACTCCCCAGCATCAAATTCCCTTGTGGTACACAACGAACATCCCATCTTTCTGCATCACTGACCAAGTGGACCCAGGTCTCTGGGGAAGAACAGTTCCACAGAGATGTTTACCCTTTCCAAAGGCTGGAAGGACCCAAACTGCTTTTCCATACATGCTCTTTTACATGTACTACAGTGAGCTTATCTCCCTCTACAGTTTGGAGGGGGCTGGATTGGCTAGGACCGTCACAATTAACAGATCCTCAAGTACTGACCAACCAAGTGGCTTCTGCTAAATTCTTCTCCCAGTGCTTAAATGTTCCACCACCCATTGCTTTCAACATAGTTTTCAACAACCTATTGTATCATTCAATTTTACCAGAAGCTATTGCATGATACGGGATATGATAAATCCAGTCAATGCCATGATCTCTGGCCCAAGTATTTATAAGGGAATTTTTGAAATGTGTCCCATTATCAAACTCAATTCTTTCTGGAGTACCATGCCAGCACAGAACTTGTCTCAAGACCTAACGTGGTGTTTTGGGCAGTAGCATGGGGTACTGTGTATGTTTCAAGCCACCCAGTGGTTGCCTCCACCATGGTAAGAACATAACCCTTACCATTGCATGATCGTGGCAAGGTTATATAATCAACCTGCCATGCCTCACTATATTTATACTTTTGCCATCACTTTTCCCCCCAAAGAGGTTTCATCCTCTTGGCTTGTAGAACTATGGCACATGTTTCACAGTCACGAATAACCTGTGCAATAGCATCCATAGTTAAGTCCAGCCCTTGGTCTCTAGCCCACTTACTTGTTGCATCCCTTCCTTGATGGCTCAAGGTATCATGGGCCAACCAAGCTAGAAATAATTCATTCTTGTGTTGCCAGTTCAAGTCTATTTGAGCCACCTCAGTTTTGGCAGCTTGATCTACATGATGGTTATTCTGTTGTTCTCTAGTAGCCTGACTCTTGGGCACAGGAGCAACTACATGATGTGCTATGTTCTTTATTGAGCAGCAATGTCTTTCCACAGTTCAGCAGCCCAAACAGGCTTACACTACCCAGGGTAAATTTACCTTGCCCTACCCAGGACAAATTTCATTTTTTGGTAATTCATTGTATGGTGGGGCCTCTTTGGCACAAGATACTTCTTTTGCTGGTGATGTTCCAAACTTTTTGACTTCAGGCCAGTCCATGATCACCTCTAAGATTCCTGGATGGCTGAGGCTCCCAATCCAAGCTTGTGGTGTAATCAGTGCAATTCACTTGCTCCAAGTGGCATCAGTAGCATGATGGGTGGAGGGAACCTTTCCCTTAAATGTCCAGTTCAGCACTGGCAGTTGAGGTGCCAGAAGGAGCTGTGTTTCAGTACCATCTACTTTGGAAGCAGCCCGAACCCTCTCATATGCAGGTAAGATCTCCTTCTCAGCTGGAGTGTAGCCCTCCTCTGATGCCCTGTATTCTCTACTCCAGAATCCCAGGGGTTGGCGACAGGTGTCTCCTGGGGCTCTTTGCCACAAACTCCAGGTGGGACCTTTCTCTCCAGTGTCAGTGTAGAGGATGTTCTTTACATCCTGTCCCGTCCGTACTGGCCCCAGAGCCACGGCATGGGCTATCTCCTGTTTAAACTGTTCAAAAGCCTGCTGCTGCTCAGGGCCCCATGTAAAATCATTCTTCTTCCGCATCACTTGATAAAGGGGGCTTACAATAAGGCTGTAGTTTGGAACATGCGTTCTTCAAAAGCCCATTATACCCACAAAAGTCTGTCTCTCTCTTTTACTAGTGAGTGGAGACATAGCAGTGATTTTGTTGATCACATCTGCTGGGATATGACTATGTCCATCTTGCCACTTTATACCTAGGAAGTGAATTTCCTGGGCAGGTCCTTTCACTTTGCTTGGCTTAATAGCAAAACCAGCTTGCAGAAGAATTAGGATTATTTGTTCTCCTTTCATGAAAACAACTTCTGCAGTATCGCCTCACACAACAATATTATCAATGTACTGCAGGTGCTCAGGAGCACTGCCCTGTTCCAGTGCAGTTTGGATCACAGAATCACAGAATCAAACGGAATCACAGAATTGTAGGGGTTGGAAGGGACCTCTAGAGATCATCGAGTCCAACCCCCCTGCCAAAGCAGGCTCCCTACACCACATTGCACAGGTAGGCGTCCAGGCGGGTCTTGAATATCTCCTGAGAAGGAGACTCCACCACCTCCCTGGGCAGCCTGTTCCAGTGCTCCGTCACCCTCACTGTAAAGAAGTTCTTGTGCACATTTGCACGGAACTTCCATTTCCCCTAGTCCTGTCCCCACGCACTACTGAAAACAGACCAGCCTTGTCACTATGACTCCCATACTTCAGGTATTTATAAACCTGGATCAAGTCCCCTCTCAGTCTTCTTTTCTCAAGGCTAAACAGACCCAGTTCCCTAAGTCACTCCTCATAGGGGAGATGCTCCAGGCCCTTCACCATCTTTGTGGCCCTCCACTGGACTCTTTCCAAGGATCCCTGTCTTTTTTGTACTGGGGAGCCCAGAACTGGACACAATATTCCAGATGAGGCCTCACCAGGGCAGAGTAGAGGGGGAGGATCACCTCCCTTGACCTGCTGGCTACGCTCTTTTTAATGCACCCCAGTATGCCACTGGCCTTTTTGGCTACAAGGGCACACTGCTGGCTCATGGCCAACCTGTTGTCCACCAGGATGCCCAGGTCCCTCTCAGCAGAGCTCCTCTCCAGCAGGTCTTCCCCCAGCCTGTACTGGTGCATGCAATTATTTCTACCTAGGTGCAAGACTCTACACTTGCTTTTGTTAAACCTCATCTGGTTTCTTACTGCCCAGCTCTCCAGCCTGTCCAGGTCTCACTGAATGGCAGCACAGCCTTCAGGTGTGTCAGCCAATCCTCCTAACTTCATTTCATCAGCAAACTTACTGAGGGTGGTCACTATCCCCTCATCAAGGTCGTTGATGAAGACGTTGAACAAGACCGGTCCCAGTACAGACCCCTGGGGGACACCGCTAGTCACAGGCCTCCAGCCGGACACCGCACCGCCAACGACAACCCTCTGCACTCTGCCAGTCAGCCAATTCTCGATCCACTTCACTGTCCACTCATCTATCCCATACTTCCTCAGCTTTGTTATAAGGATGCAATGGGGACAGTATCAAAAGCCTTTCTGAAATCAAGGTAGACTACATCTACCGCTCTCCCCCCGTCCACCCAGCTAGTGACATCTTCATAAAAGGCCACCAGGTTGGTCGAGCACGACCTCCCCTTCGTGAACCCATGCTGAGTACTCCTGATATCCTTTACTCCCAGTTGCCTGGAGATGGCATCCAGCACAAGCTGTTTCATCACCTTCCCTGGGACAGAGGTGAGGCTGACTGGCCTAATGCTGACTGGATCAATGCATGGCAAATGGTTGGGCTGTGTTTCCAACCGTGGGGCAAATGGTTCCAAGTATACTGAACTCCCCTTCAGGTGAAAGAAAATTGTGGCCTGCATTCTGTGGCCAAAGGAATGGGAAAGAAGGCATTAGCAATGTCTGTGGTAGCATACAACTTGGCTGCTTTCGAGTCCAGTTCATACTGGACTTCTAACATGTCTGGCAAGCAGCACTCAGTGGGGGTGTGACCTCATTGAGGCTGTAGTAATCTACCATCAGCCTCCATTTTATACTGGTTTTACACACTTGCCATATGGAGCTGTTAAACAGTGAGTGAGTTTTGCTGATCACTCTCTGACTCTCTAGTTGATGAATCAACTTAGGAATGGGGAGCAAGGAATCCATGTTGGTGTGGTACTGCTGTCTGTGCACCATTTTTGTCGCAATTGGTATTTGCTGTTCTTTTACTTGTAGCAGCCCCACAACAGGTGGGTCTTCTGACAGGCCAGGTAAAACACTTTAACACTTTCTGTGTCTACAGCAGCTATTCCAAGGGCCCATCAATACCCCTTACGTTCACTGAAATGAGGTAATCAGTACCAAGTATGCATGGAGCACCTGGGCCAGTCACCATAGGATGTTTTTTGCCAGTCTTTACCAGTGAGGCTTATTTTGGCCTGCAACACAGTCAATCCTTGAGAGCCCCCACTCACTCCAGAAATATGGATTGATTCTGTCCCTTCATGACTCGAGGGCATCAGAGTGCACTGTGCACCGGTATCCACCAGTGCCTTATATTTCTGTGGTTCTGATGTGCCAGGCCATCAAATCCACACGGTTCAATAAACTCTATTATACCTTCCCCCATTCTGACTGAGGGCAGGGCCCCTCTATTCATTACCTGTGGTAACTGGAGCAACTACACTGGTGATTGATCTGTTCTGTAATTCTTTCACCTGTGTTCCAAGTACAGGAGGGGTTTTATTATGCCACTTCTTCATGTCTTCTCCTTGGTCACGTAGGTAATGCCACAAGGCAATACACAATGTAGTCTTACTGTTGTTATTTGCTTGAGCAGAAAGGTGTTTGCCTTCAATGGCTGAGACTTTTGATGATAGAGGTGAGGAGGAGGGTTCATCAACTTTAATTAGTTTAATCAGCTCCTTCAGTAGACTCCTTTGATCATCCTGATCTTCATCAAGTGTTTCTGATACTATAGGTTTGTTACTAGTCAATAGAGACAATTGCTCTTGCATTTCATCTACTCTGTCTGTTACATGTGAGATGGCTGAAATGGAAGCATGACATGGGAGCAGCTTTTGTTCAAAGTTTTGAACCATAAGAATCAGTTCAAAAACTGGGGGTCTTCTCTGTTGGTCCTCACATCTATCAAACATTGCTGCTACTGTACCGGCGTACCTTTCTGGTGCTATTCATGTGAGTTTCTGCCATATATCAGGCGTACTCTTCATTCTCTGAGGATCATGGTCATGACGTGGAACAAACATGGTGTCATACAACATTTCCACAATGGCTATTTCCCTCAAATACTGGATACCTTTTTCAACTGTATACTACTTTTTCATCTCAAGCTTCAGACTGTCTTTGAAGGGATGCCTTTCCTGGATACCTTCATGGATGCAAACACTCATTCCTAGAGGGTGTTGACTCCGTCCAAACATCTACTGATCCCTCCATCAACAAATGAGTCTCTGGCAATGCCTCCTAGTTGGCAAGTTTTGTTACCATGTAGAGACAAGCTACTGGCCCCACTGTCCCAGCAGTGAAGCAACCAGGTAACAACAGTTTCATTCAGGCACTGTGTAAACTCCTTTCTCAAGCCATCAGTCATCTTCAGAGGTCGACAAACAGTAGTAACAGTAACTCCCTATTCCTCACTCTCCATGTCTCTTAGTTTTTCCTGTTGCCTTTCTCAGTGATGGTGGTTCCGAGGAGGGCTCCTTACCTGGATCATCCTCTACCTCCTCCTCCATTTCTTCTTCTTTCCATTCTAGAAGAGAGGACACCCATTTCCATTTCTGGCCTTCCACAGAGGCAACTGGCATTGTGACCAGTGCCTCCTGCAACTGATTGTATTTGTCTTGGAGATTTCCCCCTTTGGCTTGAACTTCAGCTTGGAAACTCTCTCTCCAGAATAGTATTATATAGAGCACAGTAAGCACAAGCCAAGCCCCAAAGAAGTCATACCTCCTTAGATCTATGTAAGCTGAATCATCCCTGACTCAAAGACTGGTTTAGTTTCTCAGGATCCTACAGGTGTTCAAGAGTGAAATCCCATGACATTGCGGGCCCCCACGCTGTCTCCAACAGTGCCCTTACTTGGTTGTATATATACACTATTTCACAACAAGAAATGAAATTAATAAGAGACAAATGAGTTCCAAAAAATCATAACGGCCTTTAATACCTTATACAGCACTCCTAAAATAAAGAACAGGTTCATAGATGACAGTTGTTAAAATGGGTAAAATAAACAGCAAAACAAAACAAAAATACACTCGGTACAGTGTCCAGAGTTTGGCAGACTTCCCAGACTACAATTTAGTCTATTAAGGTCAAAGCTAGCTACCAGCGCTCTTCATGTCTCCAGCACAAATAAATCAGCCCCCCCCCCCTTTTATTTTTTTCCCCTGTAACATTAAAAGCTTTAGAATGCCCGCATCCTCCACCAAAAAGTGTCACAGAGTTATCTAGATCAATCTGTGCCGATGTCAGGGGGCAGCAAGCTCATAGGCCCCTTGCCCAAAAATGGGAAGGGAAAAGGGGGATGGTAGGGAGATGGGAGCTGGCCCCAGAATCAGAACAGCAGCAATGA